>NC_044991.1:36660967-37298497 GCF_008728515.1 Papio anubis
CATCATTTTTGTGACTTTCTTGCCGGAAATCCCAAACCTGCATCTCATCATTAAAAAAAAAAAGTCATAAAAACATAAAACAAGCGAGGAACATTCTACAAAATAACTAACCTGTGCTCAAAAGTCTCAAGGTTATGAAAACAATGGTTAAGGAACTGTTCCAGATGAAAGGAGGCTAAACAGACACAAATTAAATGCGGACTGGCTCCTGGCCCAGACGAAGGAAACAATTGATGAAATTTGAAGAAAGTCTATCAGTTGGATAATAGCATCATATGAATGTTAATTTCTGATTTTAATAATCGTGCTGTAGTTTGTAGGAAATGTCCTTGTCTTTTGGAAATTTTCACTGAAGGATTTAGACATAAATAGAAATCTGGGGAATCTTGGTGAAGAGTCCTTGTATCATTTTTGCAACTTTTCTCTAAGTCTAGAATTCTTTCAAAATTTAAAAAAAAAGTTACAGAAGAGAAAATACTTTAAAAGCTCTGTAATTCAAAAAAAAATTGTGTGTGTGTGTGCCTGAACACATCTAGCATCCACAGTAGCTGAGAAAATCAAGGATATTCATTTTCTCATTCTTGCATATTTATGTAACTAGGAATTACTGATATAGTAAGTTGAAACCAAAGGCAAAATGTGTCTAAACTTACACTGTCTAGGAATCAAATTAATTGGCAGAGTGGCCCTTTAAAATAGGGGTGAGTGGGTGATTTGCTCAAAGACCTTCATCTTGGGTTCCTCAACTGTTCCCAGAGCTTTGGCTCAGATTCTGATTAAAACTAAAATTTCAAGAGCATGAACCCTTATTAAAATGTTGCTGGCGCTGCCTGGATTTATATTTAAAACCAAAGTCATAGTATAAAATTTCACGTGACTCAGTTCTCCCGTGTTTTACCTCTGAAAACATTATGTGACAGTCATACAATCCCCAAAATTAAGGTGACAGACATTTCCCCTACAAAGATGATTATTTCAGCATTGTGTAGGTTCAGGTTCTAACCTCCCTCAATTGGGATTTGACTCAACTCTTCCACATGGTTCTCTCCTTATTTGTTCAGCCAGCAATTATTGAGGGTCCAATGTATGCCAGGCACAGTTCTGTGAACTACATGAGTGCAAAAATAAATAAGACATAGAAACTGTCTTTGAGGGGCTTGCCTTTACCTAAGATATTGAGAATAAATGTTTTCCCTTTATTCTTAAAATTATTAAAAATAGGAATTATTTGGCATTAAAATCTTGTGTACTGCCTTAGTTTCCCAGGGTTGCCATTCATAAAAACAACAACAAAAGCCCAAAACCAAGGTGTGAGGAGAGCCAGGCTCCCTCTGAGACTGTGGACAGAACCCTTCCTTGCCTCTTCCCATAATCTGAGGGTAGCTGTCAGTCCTTGACATTCTGTGGCTTGTAGCTGCATCAACTCCAACCTCTGCCCTGTTGTGACACAGTATCCTCCCAGTGTGTCTGTCTCCACATGGCATTTTCCTCTTCTTATAAGGACACCAGTTATACTGGATTAGGGCCCACATTAATGACTTCATCTTAAATTAGTTGCATCTGCGAAGATCCTGTCTCCAAATAAAATCACATTCCCAGGTAATGGGGGTTGAGGCTTCAACACATCTTTCAACAATTCAACAGTTCAACTCCTACAAGCACATTTCAATAAATGAATGTGTTCTTCACCTCAGGGAACTTAAATCTTCCTAAGGAAAAAACAAATTCGTGTTTTAGCCTTGTTTTCCAAAATACTATAAATGACTCTCCACAATGTGAAGGGCATCTTTCTGGGCCTGAGGAGAAAGTTTTAACGTAATACTTGGTTAGTTAGATATGTGGGTGAAAGGGTCAGTTCAAGCGTAACGCTAGGTATGAAGTCTCAAGGCCACTCTGATCCGTTATTACATAAATATTAAACCTGTATTATCCATTATTACATAAATATTAAAAACCTGTACTTTGGGCTGGGAACAGGGGATGCAGGGAGGAGAGGGGAAAGGAAAGCGCCTAACTGTCAGGGTAGAGGCAGCTGGATCCCACCTCCAGCCAGAACGGCCATCATTACCGCCTTACCTACTATGTACACCGGGCTCCTGCACAAAGATCCCCTCTAGAAAACAAACAAAGCAAAACAGGTTCCCAACTTAAAACATTTGAAAATCAATGGCTTAGATTTCTGGGAATTTTTTTTATACATAGATTGAGAGGGTACATGTGCAGGTTTATTATGTTGGTATAGTGTAATGTTGGGGTTTGAGCTTCTAATGAGCCCATCACCCAAATAGTGGACACAGTACCCAGTAGATAATTTTCCAACCCTCACCCCCTTTTCATTCTCCCCGCTTTTGGAGTCCCCAGAGACTCTTAATTCTGTTCTTATGATCCTGTGTACTCATTATTTAGTTCCCACTTATAAGTTAAACACAGCCACATTTTATTCCTGTGGCGATGTTTTTCTTTCCTTTGTCTTCTTAATAAAATTAGGCTGGTCAATTTATTTTCCAGTTTCAATTATATTTTCCAAACCATTGTTTTTCTGCCCCTGTACTAATAAAATGCTGTCGTCCTAGGTCCCTGCTAATAGTAAAAATGTTTAAATAGTGGAAAGCTAAAATATTTTTCCTCAATTTTTCTGACAATAATTCAAAGAATTTTTCCTTAAAAAAAAAAAATCAATGAATTATCTTTTAAAATTCAAATTCCAGTATTGATTTAAATGTTATCACCACTGATGTATGAAAATTTCAGATCACTTTTTTCTTTGCATTTTTAATCTTTTTTCAATACACATACACCTTCTAAATAATTTCTTGACTCACAGAAGAAAAATTGTATGAATAAAGTTAGTTTTCTACCTTCCTCTTGCCATACCTTCTTTTTTTTTTACCTCACTGTCTTTACATCCTCCCTACTTTATTCCTTTACTGTTCTTTTCTACTATGCTTACACTTCCACAGTTTTTCATTTCTTTATTTTTCTAAACTTCTTTATTTCTAATTTTATAGTCACATATTTTAATACACTTGAATTCTATTTGGCATTTTTTATTACTCTTACACCACTTTTAGCAAAAATTAAACATATACTTTGTCATATTAAACATCTTTATTGAAAATTTTTCGAAATACAGATAGATTTAATTTTTTTTTAACTCCTGAATGACCACTTTGGACAGCATTTTCAATACTTTGATGTACTGTATATACTTTCAGATCTTTGCTATGTAAATAGATTTTATCAAAATGTAAGCATACCGTAAACTGATATTTGTGGATAGACCTAGTGAAATTACAGGGAAATCTACAACTGGCAGCAGCGAGCGGGTCTGTGGTTGTCCCTGAGGCGCACCGTGGAGAGGAAGCAGCTGTGTCCCCAGTGCACCCGTGGACACGCACTCCGCTTCTGGGCTCCCCGCACCTGGCCCAGACATGCGGTCAGCTGCATCCGTGGAACCCCATACTGGCTCTCAAAAAGCTAAGGGAGTCATATCTATCCACCTCCTCCCCGCTCCTCCCCACCACCCCAGTACTCACATCCTAGGTCCTCTGTGCTCCGCCTCTGATGGTGTGGAATGCGCTGGAATGCAGGACCCATAGAGCAGCTGCTGAGAGTGCCACAGCGCCCAGGCCACAGCAGCCAACCCTGAGGGGTGGCCTCAGCTGCAGAGTCACCCCCAAACCATGCCCAACCTGGCCCACTTTCAGGATCTAAAGTTCCGACTCTCTCGACCGAAGTTGGGACCACTCTGGAGGGCCACTCATCTTCAGAGCTGCCCCCTACAGCATGGCAGACAGTTTTCCCTTGCCCACTCCTGCTTCTTTCTCTCCCCTTGCCCTCTAGGTGAGGATCCCAGGAACAGCTCCCACCGTGTCCAGAGTTCGTTCCTGCCAGTGGGTTCCTGGTCTGGCTAATTTCAGGTATGAAGCCGCAGACCTTTGGGGTGAGTGTTACAGCTCTTAAAGATAGCACAGACCCAAAGAGTGAGCTGTAGCAAAGTTTATTGTGAAGAGCAAAAGGACAAAGCTCCCACAGCCTGAAAGACGACCCAGGCGGGTTGCCCTTGCTGGCTGGGGTGGTCAGCTTTTATTTCCTTATTGTCCCCTCCCATGTTCCATTTCTGTCCTATCAGAGTGCCCTTTTTTCAATCCTCCCTACAACTGGCTACTTTTAGAATCCTGCTAACTGGTGCATTTTACAGAGCGCTGATTGGTGCATTTTACAATCCTCTTGTAAAGCAGGAAAGTTCCTGATTGGTGTGTTTTATAATCCTTTTATAAGACCAGAAAGTTCCCCAAGTCCCTACTTGATCCAGGAGGTTCAACTGGCCTCACCTCTCATCAACAGGCATCCTAGCGCTCGTCTCCATCTAAGTCAGCTCACTGGGGACCCCAGTCATGCACTGGTAGATGGGATTCCAGAAACAGCAGCACCGATTTTTCCTCCCTCTGAAGACCAGCAGGCTCCCCTGGCACCGCAACATTTTAACACATCTTTGCACATTCAGTTTAAAATAAAAAAATGGGGCTGGGCGCAGTGGCTTATGCCTGTAATTCCAGCACTTTGGGAGGCCCAGGCGGGCGGATCACGAGGTCAGGAGATCCAGACCATCATGGCTAACACTGTGAAACCCCATCTCTACTAAAAATACAAAAATAATCAGCGGGCGTGGTGGCGGGCGCCTGTAGTCCCAGCTACTCGGGAGGCTGAGGCAGGAGAATGGCGTGAAGCCCAGAGGCAGAGCTTGCAGTGAGCTGAGATTGCGCCACTGCACTCCAGCCTGGGCGACAAAGCGAGACTCCATCTCAAAACAAAATAAAACAAAACAAAAAAATGGTAGCTGATTTTATTTTGCCTTTCTTTGATTACTACTGAAGTGGACATTTGTTTCTCTTGCTTACTGGGCATTTTCACTTGCAATTTGTGACTGTTATATAAATCATATTATATTCACTCAACCACTTTCTCCTACTGATTGGTAAGAGCTTCTTACATGAATTGTTAAAGCTTTGCTATACATTACAATTCTATTCCTAGATGTATTTTTTATTGTCTAATTCTATTTATGTTTTGAGATAAGCTGAAGTTTTTGTTTCTACTTAGCCAAATGTCTCAGTCTTTTCGTTTGTGACTTAGTGTTTTTAATATCATACATACAAAATTCTCGGTCCCTCCAGGATTATATGAATATTCACCAGAGGGAAAAGATGGCTATAATTATTTCAATGAACATTATGAAGTTGTCTATACATTGGAAAAACTGTTATTTGTTTTTTCAATGTTTAAAAAACTCTTACTTTGTCAAGGTAGAAGATAAAAATCAACCACTATGACATTCAGAAAGGCTTGTGCCCTCCCTCTTGCAAAATCTGAAATCATTCATTTTCACAGGCCATCCAGGTGTCCTGGTGCAGTCTTCTCCAGGACTATCTTGGCATTTATTGTCTTTTAAACTATATTTCCTGGGACCAGGACCAGCAACATAATTGCAGGGACCAGTGTGAAAGGAAAATGTGGGGGCCCTTGTGCAAAAAGTATTAAGAATGTCAAGAGGGTAACAACAAACCATTAAACTAAGCATGAGGTTGCATAGGGGTCTCACACCCATGAAATTGCCCTGCTCAGAACACAGAGAACAAACCTTCTAGATCAATTTCTGTTACCAATTAGATTAGTCAAGTCAGTCAAAAATGTATTTCATGAGTTTTTCACTTGATTAGTTCCTAAAAAGATGTGATTGAATTCTTTTTGACTGAATTAGGTAGATCTATTAGGATGGGGGGAAAAGTGAGGAAGTCATTAGGCTGAAAGTTCTGCAAACAATTTGGGGCAATATTTGAAGTTAAAATCTGAGATATATTATCTTTGAAGATCCCAAAGTATAATTCCATAATTAGATAATAACTGCCAATAATGATCTTTGGCCAAGATCCTGGGCTAAGAGTGTTTACAGGGAAACCCTCATGGCAATCCCATGGGTCAAGGAGTCACCCATTTTACCGATGGTTCACACATGGATGGCTCATCGATTATACAGATGCAGAACTTGAGGCTTGAAGGAGAGCAAGTAACTTCCCCAGTTAACACTGCTAGTCAGCAGCAGAACAAGGGCTCAGATTCGAGTCTGAATTCAGAGCCTCACTCTTGGCCTCCGTGTTGTTGTGATATCATGATCACAGGTCTCACCTTCTACAAACACAAGTGAAAATCTGGATTTGGAAAGTGCTATGGTTTGAATATTTGCCCCCTCTTAAACTTGTGTTGAAACTTAATTCTCAGTGTGACAATGTTGAGAGGTCAGACCTTTAACAGGTGATTGAGTCAGGAAGGTTCTGCCTTCACGAATGGATTAAGCCATTCACGGATTAAAAGATTAATGAGTTAATGAATGAATGGTTTATTGATTAGTTAATGAATTAATGGGTTATCAGGAGATTAGGACTAGTGGCCCTATAAGAGGAAGAGAGACAAGAGCCAGCACAGATAGCCCTTTGCCATGTGATGGCATGTACCACCTCGGACTCCAGAGTCACCACCAGCAGGAAGGCACTTAACAGATGCAACCCCTCTATCCTGGATTTCTCAGTCTCCATGAACTCCAAGAAATAAATTTTTTTCTTCATAAATTACCCAGTTTCAAGTATTCTACTGTAAGCAACAGAAAATGGACCAATACAAGAAGGAAGTAGGGAGGCTCACCTGGTGATATTGCACATCATGCATTCTTAAGATGGTCCTCACACTTGTAAAACAGCCAAAGTTCCTGGATGCCACTGAATTTGTATGCCCGCATTTCAGGGCTGAAGGAGGTGGAGCTACTCTGCTTTCATATAAAGACAAGGAATTTTCTTCTCCTCTGTGTAAACAGCAGGCTGTTTTCCTACTTCTAAACTGAATGCCAAGCTTCAGTTAAAAAAAAATTTTTTTGTGCATAGAATATTAAGGATTGGGCAATTGCATCTCAAAAACACAAGTGTTCAGGTTCCATGTAAGTGGCGAGCATTTCAGGTGCTTACTTAAACCTTGCCCTCACCCAACAGAGTTTAAAAGCCGACAGTTACAAGCATTTGCACTAGATTAACCTTCTGCCTTTGATCCTACCAAAAACAGTAGCATCAAAATGACCTGTTCATAGTACCGTGTTACTTATCTGCTTGTGTGGCTGCCTACAGACCCAAAACAAAACTGAAAACAAGAATTGAGCCATCTGCATGATTTAAGCCAAAATCAGGGAAGAAAATACATATTTTAAAAATATATTCCATGTATATATGGAACTTCTTCAGTTTTCCAGTTTATTTTCTGCATATAAACATCAAAATAAAATATCAAACATCTTTACCTTTAAATATTTCCCACAGTCCCTTCAGGATGCAGACAACTAGACTGAAGTTTTCAAAAGACATTTATTTGTTTTTCTCACTCATATCTAATTTGATAAGAATACAGAGGTCCCCCAATTTCATACCTAATGTTTGTTTAGCATAGTGATAGCCAGTGCTTTTAATGAGAACCCTGAAATAAGATGCAGAAGTGACTCCCAACTATTAAAAATAATATTGTAAATATAATGTTGCAAAAACTGTATTTATAATATTTTAGAAATTGAAAAACCCTTTTAATATCAATTCTTGGGGGTGCACCCAAGATGGCCAAATAGGAACAGCTCCGGCCTCCAGCTCCCAGTGTGAGCAACACAGAAGATGGGCGATTTCTGCATTTTCAACTGAGGTACCAGGTCCATCTCACTGGGGCATGTCAGACAGTTGGTGCTGGTTCGTGGGTGCAGCCCTACCAGCGAGAGCAGAAGCAGGGTGAGGCATCACCTCACCTGGGAAGCACAAATGGGAAGGGAATTCCTTTTCCTAGCCAAAGGAAATTGAGACACACAACACCTGGAAAATTGGGTAACTCCCACCCTAATACTGCACTTTACCCAGAGTCTTAGCAAACGGCACACCAGGAGATTATATCCCACACCTGGTCCAGAGGGTCTCATGCCCACGGAGCCTCCCTCATTGCTAGCACAGCAGTCTGAGATCTAACTGCAAGGTGGCAGCGAGACTGGGGAAGGGGCACCCACCATTGCTGAGGCTTAAGTAGGTAAACAAAGCTGCCGGGAAGCTCGAATTGGGTGGAGCCCACCACAGCTCAAGGAGGCCAGCCTGCCTCTGTAGACTCCTCCTCTGGGACAGGCCATAGCTAAACAAAAAGCAGCAGAAACCTTGGCAGAGGTAAATGCCCCTGTCTGACAGCTTGAAAGAGAGCAGTGGATATCCCAGCACAGAGGTTGAGGTCTGAGAACGGACAGACTGCCTGTTCAAATGGATCCCTGACTCCTGAGTAGCCTAACTGGGAGACATCCCCCACTAGGTGCAGACTGACACCTCACACCTCACACGGCAGGGTACACCCCTGAGACAAAGCTTCCAGAGCAAGAATCAGACAGCAACACTCGCTGTTCAGCAATATTCTATCTTCTGCAGCCTCCGCTGCTGATACCCAGGCAAACAGGGTCTGGAGTGGACCTCAAGCAAATTCAAACAGACCTGCAGCTGAGGGTCCTGACTGTTAGAAGGAAAACTAACAAACAGAAAGGACGCCCACACCAAAACCCCATCAGTACATCACCACCATCAAAGACCAAAGGCAGATAGAACCACAAAGATGGGGAAAAAGCAGTGCAGAAAAGCTGGAAATTCAAAAAATCAGAATGCATCTCCCCCTCCAAAGGAACACAGCTCATCGCCAGCAACAGAACAAAGCAGGATGGAGAATGACTTTGACAAGTTGAGAGAAGAAGACTTCAGTCAATCAAACTTCTCAGAGCTAAAGGAGGAACTATATAACCAGTGCAAAGAAACTAAAAACCTTGAAAAAAGAATGGATGAATGCATAACTAAAATAATCAATGCAGAGAAGACCTTAAAAGAACTGATAGAGATGAAAACCATAACATGAGAACTACATGACAAATGCACAAGCTTCAATAACCAGCTCTATCAACTAGAAGAAAGAGTATCAGCAATTGAAGATCAAATGAATGAAATGAAGCGAGAAGAGAAGTGTAGAGAAAAAACAGTAAAAAGAAATTAACAAAGCCTCCAAGAAATATGGGATTATGTGAAAAGACCAAATCTACGTCTGACTGGTGTGCCTGAAAGTGATGGGGAAAATGGAACCAAGTTGGAAAACACTCTACAGGATATCATCCAGGAGAACTTCCCCAACCTAGTAAGGCAGGCCAACATTCAAATTCAGGAAATACAGAGAATGCCACAAAGATACTCCTTGAGAAGAGCAACTCCAAGACACATAATTGTCAGATTCACCAAAGTTGAAATGAAGGAAAAAATGTTAAGGGCAGCCAGAGAGAAAGGTCAGGTTACACACAAAGGGATGCCCATCAGACTCACAGCAGATCTCTTGGCAGAAATTCTCCAAGCCAAAAGAGAGTGGGGGCTGATACTCAACATTCTTAAAGAAAAGTATTTTCAACCCAGAATTTCATATCCACCCAAACTAAATTTCATAAGTGAAGGAGAAATAAAATCCTTTACAGACAAGCAAATGTTTAGAGATTTTGTCACCACCAGGCCTGCCCTACAAGAGATCCTGAAGGAAGCACTAAACATGGAAAGGAACAACAGGTACCAGTCATTGCAAAAACATGTCAAAATGTAAAGTCCATCGATGCTAGGAAAAACTGCATCAACTAGCAAGCAAAATAACCAGATAGTATCATAATGACAGGATCAAGTTCACACATAACAATATTAACCTTAAATGTAAATGCACTAAATGGTCCAATTGAAAGACACAGACTGGCAAATTGGATAAAGAGTCAAGATCCATCAGTTTGCTGTATTCAGGAGACCCATCTCACATGCAGAGAGACACACATAGACTCAAAATAAAGGGATGGAGGAAGATCTACCAAGCAAATGGAAAACAAAAAAAGCAGGGGTTGCAATCCTAGTCTCTGATAAAACAGATGTTAAACCATCAAAGATCAAAAGAGTCAAAGAAGGCCATTACATAATAGTAAATGATCAATTCATCAGAAAGAGCTAACTATCCTAAATACATATGCACCCAATACAGGAGCATCCAGATTCATAAAGCAAGTCCTTAGAGACTTACAAAGAGACTTAGACTCCCATACAATAATAATGGGAGACTTTAACACCCCACTATCAACATTAGACAAATCAACAAGACAGAAAGTTAACAAGGATATCCAGGAATTAAACTCAACTCTGCACCAAGCGGGCCTAATAGACATCTACAGAACTCTCCACCCCAAATCAACAGAATATACATTCTTCTCAGCACCACATTGCACTTATTCCAAAATTGACCACATAGTTGGAAGTAAATCAGTCCTCGGCAAATGTAAAAGAACAGAAATTATAACAAACTGTCTCTCAGACCAGAGTGCAATCAAACTAGAACACAGAACTAAGAAACTCAATCAAAACCGCTCAACTACATGGAAACTGAACAACCTGCTCCTGAATGACCACTGGGTACATAACGAAATGAAGGCAGAAATAAAGATGTTCTTTGAAACCAGTGAGAACAAAGATACAACATACCAGAATCTCTGGGACACATTTAAAGCAATGTGTAGAGGGAAATTTATAGCACTAAATGCACACAAGAGAAAGCAAGAAAGATCTAAAATTGACACCCTAACATCACAATTAAAAGAACTAGAGAAGGAAGAGCAAACACATTCAAAAGCTAGCAGAAGGCAAGAAATAACTAAGATCAGAGCAGAACTGAAGGAAATAGAGACACAAAAAACCCTCCAAAAAATCAATGAATCCAGGAGCTGGTTTTTTGAAAAGATCAACAAAATTGATAGAGCACTAGCAATACTAATAAAGAAGAAAAGAGAGAGAAGAATCAAATAGACGCAATAAAAAATGATAAAGGGGATATCACCACCGACTCCACAGAAATACAAACTACCATCAGAAAATACTATAAACAGCTCTACGCAAATAAACTAGAAAACCTAGAAGAAATTGATAATTTCCTGGACACTTACACTCTGCCAAGACTAAACCAGGAAGAAGTTGAATCCCTGAATAGACCAATAGCAGGCTCTGAAATTGAGGCAATAATTAATAGCCTACCAACCAAAAAAGTCCAGGACCAGATGGATTCACAGCCGAATTCTACCAGAGGTACAAGGAGGAGTTGGTACCATTCCTTCTGAAACTATTCCAATCAATAGAAAAAGAGGGAATCCTCCCTAACTCATTTTAAAGGCCAACATCATCCTGATACCAAAGCCTGGCAGAGATACAACAAATTTCAGACCAATATCCCTGATGAACATCAATGCAAAAATCCTCAATAAAATACTGGCAAACCGAATCCAGCAGCACATCAAAAAGCTTATCCACCATGAACAAGTGGGCTTCATCCCTCGGATGCAAGGTAAATCAATAAATGTAATCCAGCATATAAACAGAACCAAAGACAAAAACCACATGATTGTCTCAATAGATGCAGAAAAGGCCTTTGACAAAATTCAACAATGCTTCATGCTAAAAACTCTCAATAAACTAGGTATTGATGGAACATATCTCAAAATAACAAGAGCTATTTATGACAAACCCACAGCCAATATCATACTGAATGGGCAAAAACTGGAAGCATTCCCTTTGAAAACTGGCACAAGACAGGGATGCCCTCTCTCACCATTCCTATTCAACATAGTGTTGGAAGTTCTGGCTAGGGCAATCAGGCAAGAGAAAGAAATAAAGGGTATTCAGCTAGGAAAAGAGGAAGTCAAATTGTCCCTGTTTGCAGATGACATGATTGTATATTTGGAAAACCCTATCATCTCAATCCAAAATCTCCTTAAGCTGATAAGTAACTTCAGCAAAGTCTCAGGATACAAAATCAATGTGCAAAAATCACAAGCATTCTTATACACCAGTAACAGACAAACAGAGAGCCAAATCATGAATGAACTCCCATTCACAATAGCTTCAAAGAGAATAAAATACCTAGGAATCCAACTTACAAGGGATGTGAAGGACCTCTTCAAGGAGAACTACAAACCACTGCTCAGTGAAATAAAAGAGGACACAAACAAATGGAAGAACATACCATGCTCATGGATAGGAAGAATCAATATTGTGAAAATGGCCCTACTGCCCAAGGTAATTTATAGATTCAATGCCATCCCCATTAAGCTACCAATGCCTTTCTTCACAGAATTGGAAAAAAAAACTGCTTTAAAGTTCATATGGAACCAAAAAAGACCCCGCATTGCCAAGACAATCCTAAGCCAAAAGAACAAAGCAGGAGGCATCACGCTACCTGACTTCAAACTATACTACAAGTCTACGGTAACCAAAACAGCATGGTACTGGTACCAAAACAGAGATATAGACCAATGGAACAGAACAGAGCCCTCAGAAATAATACCACACATCTACAGCCATCTGATCTTTCACAAACCTGACAAAAACAAGAAATGGGGAAAGGATTCCCTATTAATAAATGGTGCTGGGAAAATTGGCTAGCCATATGTAGAAAGCTGAAACTGGATCCTTTCCTTACTCCTTATAGGAAAATTAATTCAAGGTGGATTAGAGACTTAAATGTTAGACCTAAAACCATTAAAAACCCTAGAAGAAAACCTAGGTAATACCATTCAGGACATAGGCATGGGCAAGGACTTCATGTCTAAAACACGAAAAGCAATGGCAACAAAAGCCAAAATTGACAAATGGGATCTAATTAAACTGAAGAGCTTCTGAACAGCAAAAGAAACTACCATCAGAGTGAACAGGCAACCTACAGAATGGTAGAAAATTTTTGCAATCTACTCATATGACAAAGGGCTAATATCCAGAACCTATAAAGAACTCAATCAAATTTACAAGAAAAAAACAAACAGCCCCATCAAAAAGTGGGCAAAGGATATGAACAGACACTTCTCAAAAGAAGGTATTCATACAGCCAACAGATACATGAAAAAATGCTCATCACCACTGGCCATCAGAGAAATGCAAATCAAAACCACAATGAGATACCATCTCACACCAGTTAGAAAGGCAATCATTTAAAAATCAGGAAACAACAGGTGCTGGAGAGGATGTGGAGAAATGGGAATACTTTGACGCTGTTGGTGGGACTGTAAACTAGTTCAAACATTGTGGAAAACAGTGTGGTGATTCCTCAAGGATCTAGAAGTAGAAATACCATTTGACCCAGCCATCCCATTACTGGGGATATACCCAAAGGATTATAAGTCATGCTGCTATAAAGACACATGCACACATATGTTTATTGTGGCACTATTCACAATAGCAAAGACTTGGAATCAACCCAAATGTCCATCAGTGACAGACTGGATTAAGAAAATGTGGCACATATACACCATGGAATACTATGCAGCCATAAAAAAGGATGAGTTCATGTCCTTTGTAGGGACATGGATACAGCTGGAAATCATCATTCTAAGCAAACTATCACAAGAACAGAAAACCAAATACCACATGTTCTCACTCATAGGTGGTAATTGAACAATGAGATCACTTGGACTCAGGAAGGGGAACATCACACACCGGGTCCTATTGCGGGGAGGAGGGAGAGGGATAGCATTAGGAGATATACCTAATGTAAATGACAACTTAATGGGTGCAGCACACCAACATGGCACATGTATACATATGTAACAAACCTGCACATTGTGCACATGTACCCTAGAACTTAAAGTATATAAATAAATAAATAAATAAATAAATAAATAAATAAATAAAAATATATCAATTCTTTATCTTTTTAATGGTGTCTACTCTGGTGTATCACCTAACTTGGCCATAAGTTTCTCCCATTCAGGTATGCATGCCCCTTTGTAATGTGACTTTGCTGTTCTTCCATAAAGAGGTAGAGTCTACTTTATCATCTCTTGAATCTGAGTTGGCCTGGTGATTTGCTTTGACCATTAGAATGCTGTAGAAGTGATAATATCCAATTTTCAAGGCTGGCTCTTAAGAGACCTTGTGGCTTCCACTGTCACCCTCTTAGACTGCTTCCCTGGGACTGCTAGGTAAGAAAGTTGGTCTAGCTTCCTGGATGAAAAGAAGTCATGCAGAGCAGAGCTGAGAGCCCCAGTCAACAGTCAGCAGCCACTGCCAGCCACATGAATGAGGTCACCTTGGGCCTTCCAGCCCAGCCAACCTCCAGCTGAAGGAAGCTGCATGAGTGAGCCCAGGGGAAACATGCTAAGGAACCAACCAGCCAACACACAGAATCATGATAAATAATAAATTGTTGTTGCTTTAAGCTACCACACGTTGGTATTGTTTGTTACACAGCAATAGATGGCTGATACATACACAGTACTGTTGCAAATATCATGTACAAATAACTCTGCATTGCATTGGAAGCTATTGCAAATGTAGGGACTCTCCAATTGTGACATTATACAGACATCAGAAATAAGTAAGATCTCGAGGGTAGACTCTTCACTTGTGGGCAGGGAGAGAAGAGGATGAAGCCACTGAGGGACTTATAAGTATCTTCTGGTTTTGCAGGGATTAAGCAAGGCTCTGAGGCCAAACTGTATAAATTCAAGCTCTGTCCCTGCCATTATTAGGTGGGTAACCTCAATCAGGTCATGTTACCTCAATTTCTTCATCTGGGATGCAGGGATAGAAGCAGTACTTCCCCTGAAGTCTGCAGGGGAAGTGTTCATATTTTGAAACACACATAGTACCTAGTAAGAGTGTAAGAGTGTAATAAATATTGGCCTTTATCATTGGAGGTACAGAAAGCCTATGTAATTCATAAAAGCAAATTTAATATCAGAAGATGACAGCCTCCGTTTGTGCAGCTGGCTTTCCTGTACTCTGACTTTTAAAACTGTAGCCTTTGCACTGGATCCCATCAATGTCACGTCTTTCTTTCCAGAAAAGTTTGGGGAAAACAAGGGACTCCACATTTATACCTATACAAGAGAGATTCATGAAAAATATGACTCTTTCAAGTTTTTAACTTTTTTCCCCTACTATTCTCTCTTTTGTAAGTCATAATACTTCTTTTGAATACTTTACACATGTGAGGGTATGAGAAATTTATTTTTATCCAAGGGAATCATAAGTTTAAAGGCTCTACATGGATAAAAACAGATGGAAGTGAACTGGACCATTTATTATTTTCATTTGTATTAAACTCTCAAAATAAAACTTTTACTGGACTAATACTTACCACCATTACCGATTGATAACATCACAGCTAAAAGTGGAACTTGCAAGAAAAAAAAATCTGTGCTAATTTGTTTTTACTTAACTTAACAAAATGAAATTCTTGCAGCCAAAATTCCTTCTGTTGCTGAGCCTAGTGTAACCTGAATAATTCTCTAAGGCTTTAATTGTTATCGAGACAATTAAAAATAAAATATTGGTTGCATTCTTGACTGAACTGGTAGATCTTTAATTGATTCCAAGCACGACTCAGATACAAACTTTATTTTACATTCTTGATAGAATCCATTCCATGTGACCACAAGGAGTTGAACACGCTTTCCCTGTACTTTTTTTCCTCTCTCAGTCCTCTTATGCCTCAACGTAAATATTATCATGAAGCCTCAATTGTTAGATTTGACTATGGTGTTATCCAAATTTAAGAGAGTGATAGTGTGCTGAGCATAGCAACCTGGAAGTTTATACAGAAAGAAATGAATCTCGCCATAAACTGTAGAATGTGCTTAAAAATAGAAATTCAAATTGCAAGTGCCTCTCTGGAGCTTCTTTCAGAAAAGCATCCTTTTGGGGTGATATTAATCATTCTCCGATGGTTCAAATGACATCATAGGATAGAGGAGTCTACGCGGTTTTGAAAATGTTAGGCACCTTTGATTATTTTCAAAGTTTCAATAAGAACGTAAAACATATTGTAGCCAGCACATTTTCTTTTAATTTTTAAATTCATGCATATTATCAGAGAAATGAAATCCATATGCTTGTAAAAATTCATTTACACTTTGCACTTCAAAATATGTGACAGAGTCTTTTCATAAATCTTTTAATGTCTTTGTTTACTTTTGCAAGCATCCGGTTTGTGAGAGCAAACTCCAAATAATTTGGAATCAGAACCCAGCTGCCATATTCAATTAGCATGCACCCTTCACAGATGACTAATAGGGCTGTAGACATCTGGAACAAACTCATGGACACTCTCTAAAACTAAGACGCACTGTTAAGTAAGAAGGCCTGATGAATGCTTGTGAATGTTACTGTAACAGTAAACTCTACTGCTACCTTTTAAGTCATCTTTTGTCACTAATTTGGTGTGTGTGCCTTGGAAGGCTTTGAGAATTTGTAGATTTCCTCTAGTTAAAGCTCAGCAATATATGAAGATCTCACCTACATTTTGAATTTCAAATGGACACCTGAGAAGGACCGGATGTTTCCTCTCCCAATGACCATAAAAATCTAATAGGATCTTTCAAACAGGGAAGATTTGAAATGTAACTCTTCCTGAAGATGATCAGTTAAAGGCTTTTGTGCTATCTTGTGGTGTCTCCAGTAGCAGCTAGAACACATAGTTTGTCTTAATGAAAGTCATTTACTCATCAAAGAGTCACAAACTGAAGCTCAACATGGCTGCCCATAATCATTGTGTAGCAGGATGAGCCTCAGACAAAACTCCTCAGACACCAAGTTAAAAAAGGAAGAGGTTTATTCAGCTGGGGGCATTGGCAAGACTCTTGTCTCAAGAGCTGAGCATCCTGAGTGAATAATTCCTGTCTCTTTTAAGGGCTCACAACTCTAAGGGGGTGCACATGAGGGGGTTGTGATAAATTGAGCAAGCAGGGGGTACACGACTGGGGGGCTGCATGCACTGGTAATTAGATCGGAATAAAACAGGATAGGGATTTTCACAGTGCTTTTCTCTACAATGTGTGTAATCTATAGATAACATAGCCGATTAGGTCAGGGATTGATCTTTAACTACCAGGCGCAGGGTGTGGTGCTGGGCTGTCTGCGTGTGGATTTCATTTCTGCCTTTTAGTTTTTATTTTTTTCTTTGGGGGCAGAAATTGGGCATAAGACAATATGAGGGGTGGTCTCCTCCTTTATTCCCCTCCTTTGAGACACTCACTCAATAGTGGGAGTTCCCACTTTCATTTTTACTACCTATGTCTTCTTGCAAGACAGATCGATAGTGATTCATGTAGTACACTTGTGCTGAAGCATTTTGGTGAACTAAGGTAGTGATGAAGCTTTTTATCATTTGAAGAAGTACAGGTAGCAAACAAGGGAGCATTAAGCAGGTTCCTATTACTATTATAACTCTTATTATAAGAGTTTTAAATTAATCTTAGTGCTGGGAACCATTTTCTAAACATGGCCCCAGGATCAAATCCATGCCACACTTGCATGGGCACATGTGCCAGTTTTGTCATATCTCTAACTGTGTCTTCAACTACTTGCCCTTGATTGTCCATGTGTAGGCAGCAACTAGGAAGGTTAAATTTCCTACAGACCTCTCCTTCAGCTGCTAGCAATAGTCAAGAGCTAATCTATTTTGATAGATAGCATTTCTCATCTGAGTTTCAGAATAGTCAAGGCTCTGCCAGTTTTATTAGTGATTATTTTTAAGACAGCTTGTAACCGTATGATTCGGTTGGTCACTTAAATGGGGGTCTGGTATCCCCATGAGCTGTCTTGTGCCTAAGTAGCAAGCCAATAATATTGTATGATTCTCTTATGAGGCCATTTATCATTTTTTCAATTTCTTATAGCTATGTTTCTCTTTTCGCAGGAAGCATAGACAGGTAAGCCCAGGAGTTCACCTGTTTTTAAGGGCAGTAGAAAGAAAGATGGTTTAATAGTGCCAATAACACAACTACCTGCCTACTGGTCAGGTAATTTGGCATGAGCTCTATGCCCACATATCCAGTATAATCCAGTGGGGGCCATCCAGTCTCGGTGGGACTCTGGGTGGATCTACTTGGTTTGCAACTTTGGGAATTTACTAAATGGATTTCTCTCTGTGTGATTTGAACTCCACCAAGTGACTGTTTTTGTGGTACCATTATACAGTTTCTGTTTCAGACAACTAAGTTGTCCTGCAGAGTGAGTGAATTCTTTTCCTTCTCTAGCTATGCAATATTGTCCAATAATTGAGGCTTTTAGGACCTAGAAATTATCAGGGTGATTTTTTTGGAGCTGGGAATTCATTGGGAACTGGGTCTGTAGGTACTAATTCTCAGGCTTCCTATGGTCATTGATCTCCTATTACAGTTCCTCCACATACATAACATGAAGTGACATTGAGAGACTGGGCTACATGCTCGGCTAATTGCAAAAACAAATTTCTTGTTTTTCCTGGAATTTCTGGTACTGGCACATTTAGTTCATCATAGAAAGTTTGAAACACTGGCTCAGGAAAGCATTTGTAAACTTCTCCTCGAACCAAGATATTTACTCGAGGATCCAGTCCAGTACCATCGATTCCTAAGGTCACATGCTCCTCTTTTTTCTAGCGAGGATCAAGGGGATTGGTTATTACTAGCTCTAAGGGGTTACATTGTCCTTTAGTATAGGAAGGGCCATTTTTTCCATTCTGAAGGTGGACTAGATCATTTCTTTTTTTTTTTTTTTTATCCAAGTGGCCTAAATGACACAAGACCAGTATTTAAAATACATTTATTTTCACACAGTCTTAATTTATGACAGATGTACTGATTTTCTGCCATATCACCTGTTTTTTAATTAAGAGAACCACACCTGATTCCTAACTTATTTTTATTAATGACAGCACAGGCATCAAATTTTAAGGTGACTTTTTTGGGCACCCCTTCTTCTTCTGTTTTGGCTAACACTTTATTCGTATCATTTATGAGCCCTTAGCAGTCCTCAGTCCTTAATCTTATTTTAAAAACTGTGGTCATGGGAGGCTCAGATGGGTCATAACACACATCAGGTTGGTCATTTCCTGGGCTACATACCTTGTATAGAATAACATTATACAAACAAGTTCTTTTTAGAGTTCCAGTACACTTATAGTAACTATAAAATAATAGGACTGTAGCAACCTTTTGTCCTACCTCAGTGACTTGATGTATACACTGGGAAGTCCTCAGTCTGAGGAAGGTCAGTTGAAGTCCTTACTGTAAAAGTCCAAATTTTAAGGAAAATGAGTCTCGCGATGAGTTTTCTCATGCTTCGGCCGTGCATGGACCAGTCAGTTTCCAGGTGTGACTGGAGCAGGGCTTGTCGTCTTCTTCAGAATCACTTTGAGGGACTGGCAAAGCTGCTCCCGTCCACGTACCGCTCACAGTCTACTGACGTTTAAGGATGGTCTCGGAGATTGGACCTGCTAGAATAAACTGAGTCCAACACCTCTACACAGTTATGTTCGACTGGGCTCTCTGATACCGGGAGCAAGATGGTGGGGTTTAGGGTGTTGCAAACTTCAGTGGTTATGTAGGGATTTTCACAGAGCAAACTTTGGTACTTGGTGAATCTAGCATTTGCTAGCCAATGATGTCCTTTGGTGGTCATTAAAGTTATCACAGCATGGGGGGCCTTTATATTCAGGTTTTGCCTAAGGGTTAGTTTATCTGCTTCTTGTGCTAACAGGGCCATTGCTGCTAGGGCCCTTAGGCCAGCCTTTGGAAACCCTGTCTAGTTGTTTTGAGGCCTTTGAGAGACAGGCCTTGGCCAGGGCCCCACAGTCTGGGTTAAACTGCCATTTTTTCTCTTTCTGACACATAGAGTGTAAAGAGTTTTGTCAGGTCAGGCAGCCCCAGGGTTGGGGCTGACATGCGTTTTTCTTTTAACTCATGAAAAGCTCATTGCTTTTGGTTGTAATAGATGTAGTTTATCTAATCTACATTTTTATTAACTGTCACCTACCAAAATACTGACTCAAATCCTGCAGCTATTTGATTTCAAGCTTTAAATTGATCTGGTATTCCTCATGGGACTCCAATTGCATAAATAGACATGAGAGTTGAAAGACCCATAAGGGGCTTCTCTCGCTTTACGATGTCTTATTTTTTTTCTTCTGGTTGATGAAATGCCAAGGTGAAAGGGATAGCCAAATGGACTAAAGTACAAGTGCCACTCCAGTTATTCAGCAGAGTGCCCAGAAAAGGTCCACCACAATACCACCACACATCCGCTCAGGGATGAACAAGGGCTGACTGATTGATAAGCTCTTGAAAATTCTTAAGCTCACTGCATCCTTTCAGGTCTCCAAGGAACGCTAAGTTTCCTCCTTGTCATGAGAGACACGAAGTGAACTTAGTGTTGGGAGACGGAGGCTGCATGGCCCTCGGGGGCTGACCTGCAGGGTGCCGGACTTTAGGATATAGCAGAGAGAGCTTGGCATGACTTATTACTCCAGGCTGTAGAATTCTGGAAAAGAGCTACCATGCAGCCCACACCTGGTCGACTGGAAGACCATCTTAGTTTTTAAACTAAAGAAAGCCAAATATCATTTTACATTTAACAATGCTTCTTGTATGATTTTTATACCAGATAAGCTAAATTTCATCTTTATATTAGTGTGTTATTACTGTTAAACCTAATTTTAATAAAACCTTGTAGACATATTTGTCTAATTTTTAATGTTTGACCATAAGGTAAGATTTTATAGACTCTTTTTAACCTTTTATAACTTTTGCTAAAAAGCAGGTTGGTGCTTTAAGAAAAACCTGTTATGCTTTTACTTTAATGTTCAGTTCACAGAAAAACTGGATGGTACTTCTTTAACTTTAGCTAATATATTTACACACAGAATTTTCTTTACAATTATCATTTTAAAACTTGCTTAAACCTTCAAAACAATAATTTTTTTAACTATTTAATGTAGGTGAAAATGTGCATTCTTATCCTTCCTTATAATCCTTTTACCAAAGGTATATTTCACTTTTCTTATACACCTGCACATAAATTAATTTTTTTCTCAATAGTTTTACATTCGGGAGGCCTAGTTACATTTAAATTATACAACATTTTTTGCATAATTTCTTTTTTATAATATTTTTCTCTCTCATGACTTTCGCAGACAATTCTTCGACATGCCTCAACTTTCTGACTTATTACAAATATTTCTTTCTTTAAACAACCAGTTAATTTATTTCAGGACAAGAATTTACTATATAATTGTCTTTTGATATAAATTCTACCCCCCCACACCTCCCCCCCCCCCCCTTAGGATACTTCTGAACTGGTGAGGTGTGCTCACAATGAGGTTTCCTGTAAAAGTTATTTTTTTACTTTTTTTTTCTTAACTACTTGTATACCTCTCTCTTTCTCTCTTTCTTTCTCTGTTTGACTTTGTCTCTCTTTGACTTTCCTTTTGCCTCTGTCTCTTCCTCTCTCTCTCTGCCTCTTTCTTTCTCTCTCTCTCTCCTTGACTCCCTCTTTGTCTGTCTCTTCCTCTCTGTCTCTCCCCCTCTCTCTTTGCCTCTTTTCCTCTCTGTTGCTTTCCTTTTTCTCTCTCTGCTTGTCTTTCCTTGTCTCTACCAGCCACTTACGCTGCTGTTCTCTCAACCACTGTGTGTTGGGGGCAGGGGGTCTAAAACCAGCTGTAACCAAGTGTCTATGTATGGAAACTGGTCTGGGTTCCCTGGCTTACAGGTTACCTTGTGCCATACCTTTGAAAAAAGGGACCTGTCCAGGCTTCCTTCTAATGGCTAACCTACCTCTAATGCTGGCCAGTCTATCTTACACAAAGTTTTAAGTTTTCCTAGTGTCATAGTACTCTATAGTCTCCTTTAAGTTCTTTTTTGAAATTTTTCAACATAGTTCCTAGAAGGGTGGGCTTATTTGTGCCTGACCTATGTTTCTTTGAGACAAAACACCACGCTCACACCACAGGCATACCACAACACAAAGAACGGGTAAAAAGGGCACACACACACTTCTGCAGTTTGCACCAAACCAAAATCAAAACCAAAATCAAAATCAAAGTATCCAGAAATCCAAGCCAGGTCAAAACCAAAATCAAAGTAGCAAGCAATCCAAGTCAAGTAAAAAACAAAACCAAAGTGCCAGTACAGGCACACCATGGGTGATCAGGCCACACTTCCACTCAAATGGAGTAGGCAAGTTCCCAAGACCAGTCCTGTCAAGCAATTCAAACCAAGTCAAAACCAAAACCAAAGTGCCAATAAAGGCATGCCGTGGGTGATCAGGCCATGCTTCCACTCAAATGGAATGGGCAAGTTCCCAAGACCAGTCCTGTCAAGCAATTCAAACCAAGTCAAAACCAAAATCAAAACCAAAGTGCCGATAAAGGCATGCCATGGGTGATCAGGCCATGCTTCCACGGAGACAGAGTGGGCAAGTTTCAAAGACTAGTCTTACCAAGTTTTAGATGTCCAGACTCCAAGTGCCCATTCCTTCCCGGTGTTCAGCCACTGCGTTGATCCTCCACAGGGGCCTGCCACACACTGCTCTGGCGAGGCGTCCCACTGGGGCAAATGCCTACCCGGGAGCACTCTCAGGACCCGCATCGCTGGGGCTGGTCGAAGTCTCCCCCAGCAATGTTCCATAGGGCAGGCTTAAGTTGCCTAAGAAGCTGCCTCGACCATCCGCCAATCGCCTCGCTTCCCGGTCAGAGAACCAAGAAACGTAGCAGGACTAGCCACAGACAAAACTCCTCAGACACCAAGTTAAAAAAGAAAGGGGTTTATTCAGCTGGGGGCATCAGCAAGACTCCTGTCTCAAGAGCCAAGCTCCCTGAGGGAGCAATTCCTGTCTCTTTTAAGGGCTCGCAACTCTAAGGGGGTGCGCATGAAGGGGTCCTGATCGATTGAGCAAGCAGGGGGTTGACTGGGGACTGCATGCACTGGTAATTAGATCAGAACAAAACAGGATAGGGATTTTCACAATGCTTTTCTGTACAATGTCTGTAATCTATAGATAACATAGCGGATTAGGTCAGGGGTCGATCTTTAACTACCAGGCGAAGGGTGTGGTGCTGGGCTGTCTGCTTGTGATTTCATTTCTGCCTTTTAGTTTCTACTTTTTTTTTTCTTTGGAGGCAGAAATTGGGCATAAGACAATATGAGGGGTGGTCTCCTTCCTTATTCACACTAAAGTCAGCAGCAGATGCAACAGGCTTTTCAGCCCCCTTGAGGTGAATGCGTTTTCCAAGTAGGACGAGGTCTCTGCACACCAGTTCTGGATCTGTGGACATGACACAAAGCATGATCACATAAAATTGATCTAAGTGGACTTGCTACACAAACTCTACTTCAATGCAGTAATGGCAGTGACCTGCTGGCTGTTAATCCTCACAGGTCTAGCCATGAAATCATCAAGTAGTCTTAAGGTCTTTGTGAATGTCCCAGAGCCATCAGATTGGATTAGTAGCTGACAGTGGCTCTTCCCTCTGATGCTGTCGAGTGCTCCAGTAAATTCAGAGACTTGTGTTAGCAGTCTTGATGGGCTCTGGACCATTAACAAATCTAATATATAGCCAAGGCCAGGTGTGGTGGCTCATGCCTGTAATCCCAACACTTTGGGAGGCCGAGGTCAAGGTGGGAGGATGGCTTGAGCCCAGGAGTTCTGGGCAACACAGCAAGACTGCATCTCTACAAAAAATTAAAAATAAAAAAATTAACCAGGTGGGTTGGTACACAGCTGTAGTCCTAGCTACTCAGGAGGTTGAGGTGGGAGGATTACCTGAGTCTAGGAGGAGTTCAAGGCTGCAGTGAACTATGATCAAACCGTTATACTCCAGCCTGGGCGACAGAGTGAGATCCTGTCTCAAGAAACAATTCATATATGTGTGTGTGTGTGTGTATAAAATAACCAATGTGGTCTACAAGCTTAAAACACGATTTAATTCGCCATAAAATGTTGATGTACAAAGAAAAAGAAGAAAACAGCAACAACAATAACAACACTAATAAAAGCTGACTGTGACCCAAAGCAAGTCTCTACTCTTTATGTATATTACTACATTTAATTCTCACAACAGCCCAGGGAGAGAGGTATAATTTCCATTAAACGGATGAGAAAACTAAGGCTGAAAGGTTTTACCTAAATTTACCCAAAGCAACACAACTGGTAAGTGGTAAAACTGAGACTTTGAACCTGGACAGCTCTGCCAACTTTTAGCTACACATCCCTTATCTTTTCCTAAACTGCTTCCTGCATAAAGATGTTCCACAGCTGGTATTCTGAGTTAACTATGTGCAAAAGACCACATTACAGATGGCAAGAGAGGCTCCTTTTTTTAAATCTAAGAAATAAATTATCGTTGCCTCACCCATGGTGATCTTTCTGGATTTTATCCTACAGTAAATAGAAAGTGGGAAGATAATCATTTTCCTTGCTGTTTGTTGCCTCTGTAATATGTTGGTCCTTACAGATAAATATTGTGTTATAACTTTAAATGATTAAAACTTTCAAAAAGATCACTAAATATAGATAAGTTGCTTAAAATGAGAGACAAACTCAAATGAATCAAAAAAACTAAAATTTCACAAATATAAATGAAATAATTTTATTTCCCAGAAATATCAGTTTAGATTAGGTTGGATTTTTTTCTCTCTCTCTTTTTTGAGACAGAGTCGTACTCTGTCACCCAGGCTGGAGTGCAGTGGTGCAATCACAGCTCACTGCAGCCTCCCTCTCCTAGGCTCGAGGAATCCTCTTGCCTCAGCCTCCCAAGTAGCTAGAACTATGGGCATGCACACCACATCCAACTATTTTTTTTTTCGGTAGCATTGGGATCTCACTAGGTCACCCAGGATGGTCTCAAACTCCTGGGCTCAAGCAATCCTTCCTCCTCAGCCTCCCAAAGTGCTGGGATTACAGGCCTGAGCCACTGTGCCTGGTTAGTTGCTTTTAAAATTCACATACGTTTATTTTAAATTCAAAGACTTCAATATATGTATATCTTACAGTCAAAGTTGGAAGCGAAACTTATTTTCAAGGTGCTATTGATGTCTAAGCCAACTTGTTTGCTAAGTCATGTGTTGATGAGCCTAGAAAGTCCATTTTTTACCACATGTGCGAGCATCTGGCTAACAATAACAATAATAACAACAACAACAAGAGCCCTTCTCTTGTAAGTGGACGTTAACAACAGGAAAGTTCCCACTTCAACAAAACGACAAATCTTTTACATTGTATTATTTATCTGCATGCTTGTCTTTATCTCCTGGAACAATGTGTGCTCCCCCTGGTGGCCAGAATAATACTTTCAGCTTCCCAGTTCAAGCTAATCATATTCCAACTTGTTTGCCAAAGAAGCGTTTTATTTTTTATGTTTCACAAGTTTCAGGCTCCAATTCAACTTTTTAAGAAGTCAGTTTCTTTCCACTCATTTAAATATCTTGCTTACTTTTCATCCAAGAGATTGTTGTTAAATCTAGTAATTTTTGTTTTGTTGTCTGTTGCTTGGGGTAAAATAAAATCTTACAAAGCTAAAACCACATCCACAAATGACTGAAAGAGACCCTGAAAGTTAAAATTGTGAGGTCTATATAAGAAATGACACTGCAGATAATCCATCAGGTCAATATATTTCACCAGAGAAAAAGGAAATAAGACGTTACAGTATGGAAACATAATTTAATAGCTGAATGAATACTTATCTGCCTATTTCATCCTTAAGAAGAAAAAGGAAAGTGAAGGCAACCCAGGTGGTTACATTATAATGCAGTCGAAATTCCATCACCCATGAAAACTGCAATTGGGATTCCACTTTTGGATTTGGCCGGCCAGACACAGATGTGTGTTCCAACAAGAATCACAGGCTGCATCTCCTGGACAAGAGCTCTTTAGAGTGCAGCAGGAGTTTCAACTGGTTTTAACTCCAAAGAAAGGACTAGACTAAACTGAGTATAATTGTTCCAAGTGTTTAGAATTCCCAAGTTGGACTGGGGCTAAATGTGTGGTTCTCATTTTATGGCCTTGAAAAAGAAGACAGTGTGATTCTTCCTTGTTCTGTTAAAAAAGAAAAAAAAGAAAAATTTAAGGTTGAGATACAAAGGTTTGGCTAGAAATATCTCAACCATAGGACATTTCTTTAGTGAGTCAGGCTGTGGTTCAGACAGCAAGGTCAAGGTGAAAACCAAATACCACTTTGTGCATAAATCTTGCTCATTAAAAGAAGGGACTCAAATGTTTCTGATTATATAGACTGTCTGGATGCACGATCCTTTCAACTGAGTTCCTCGGGCACATTCTAGCAAGATTCTAAATTCATATCATCCAGCATTACATGGGGCAGGTAGAGTTTCTTTTGAAAAGAAACCCAGGCCAATGTAATCCTAGCTAGGGAAGCTGATGCCAGGAAATCTACAGTGTGCTTTACCGAAACCACAGTTCAATTAAATAAATTCCATCCTTCTTACCAGGAGTCAAGAAACACACAAATGGCAGAAATACAGTTGTCAGTGAGTGGGGTTCACTCGTCAGGAGGTTAATTCCACATGGATTTTAGTAAATTGAATTTGGGATAGGTTAAAAAAAAATACTTGTGCCAGTATTGAAAATCTAAACTTTATTTGTAGCCGGTATTTCTTCAGACAAGGTTTTGCCGCACCCCTCTGCCTCCATGTCTCTTTCCTGGCCCAGAGAGACTGACTCCCTCCAAAGGAGAGGAAACCTTCCCCTCACATCTTCGAACGCCTTTCAGTGATCTGTAGAACAACTCAGGGCATATTCAAGAAGGGCAAAACTTCATGCCTCTTGTTCCTCAATCCTCCTTTCCTTTGGTTTGTTTTCCTTACTTCTTACCAAAAAGCAGCTACCTTTGGCAGGGAAGTTACTACAATCCATTGCGAGTACTTCCTCCAATAATGAACACAACAAAATCCTGTCTTTATTCATTTAAAGCACGAAGCTGGCCCTCTTTACAAATACCCTGTTTTTAATAAATCCTTGGTAATAGACATCCATTTACGAGAATAAAGTGGATACATTGGAGCTGAAGCTGGTGGTACACAGAGCAAATCTTCAGCTCATGTCTGTGTGTGTGCACAGCACAACTCATTAGGGTGCGCCTTTAAATAACACATGGACAGAAACAGATACTTTCCCGCATGCATGTTTTTCCTGGAAAGATTCACAAAACACTGTAACAGCATTCACCTTTAAGAACAAAGATAAGAGTAGGAAGAACTTCCACTTTTCATTTTAATGTTTCTGTACTGCTTGAGTTTTTTAGTGATACACATATATTATTTCTATTCTTTCAAAAAATCAGAGGGCTATTGAGTGATTATGTCTTTATTTTGGGTGGTTACATCTCTATATTTTTCTTCAAAAAAAACCTTATTCTCAAATTAAAAAAATAAAAGGCAAAGACAAACTGTGTTTAGGGAGTGATTGTTTCTCAAATTATTCTACCTGACGTGGTGCTGCATAATTTTATTATGAGCTCTCAATGCCTCCACAGATCCATATGAACAAAGAGCAAAAGTGCAATATTCCAATGGGATCTTTTGGAAAATATTTAAATTCTGGGTCTCCCACCAACCTTACAAGTGATTCCTCTAACTTTTGTTAAAAGATAAGCAAAATTGTCTCCAAAGAGGTGAAGCCACACCAGTGCCAGTCTTCCTACAGGGCAGGTCACCGTGTGCATTACTGCATTGAAGGCTACATTTCACAGACAGGCTCAGAGAGGTCCCAGTCCCCTGACACATACAGTGGAGCAGAGATTTAAGCCAAGTTCACTGAGACATTCTGTGACCCCCAGCCACGAGAGAGGGGGTATGTCCCTCCACACCCCACATGAAATGCCAGAGCCTGCTGGCTCTGAGACGAAGGCTGCCTATCCTCTGTGAATGCTCGCCCCAGAGCCAGGGAACTCAAAGACCCGCCTCCAGCCACAGGATACAGGGAACAAGAGGCTGATTTGAAAAATGCCTTCCTTTGCAGGTGGCACTTAAAACACCGGTGCTTTGCATCCATCCTGGGGCGCATTTCCCAGCTCTTCTCCCCCAGAACCCTGATCAGCTCAAACACAGAAGTGGGCCATAGCAGGGAAATGAGGATGGTGACAACTCAAAGGTAGAAGTTGTCATATAGATTCTTCTCATTCCTTCAGAAAAGGATGTGAAGTCTTCCTCCTGGCCTGAGAAAACCAGTCCTTCTCCAGGCATCACAAATGGGTGCATGAAAATTCTGTCCAGGATGTCACAACTGAGCATGCAATGCTCATATAAGCACAAGGAGACACGCTGAGAGGATGGGGGACTTGGGAACATACTTCTTTGTCATACTTTTTTCCTATTATCATTATGACTAGCTCTTCTAGAGGATATGCTGCCATGGAAGGCTGAGGACCTCAGTCTCAAAGTCCAAGTCTCAATCCTGCCTCTCTGATGAGATAGTGTCACCCAGTTTCCAAGGACAAGCCCACTAATTCATACCTTGCTATGTGGTCTAGAGAAAATAAATCAAATCTCTAGCCATCACTAACACTGTCTACAAAATGAAACTTTAAAAAAAAAAAAAGACAAGAGACTTTGAATCTGAGAAGAAGAGTCTCTCTAGGAAAAAAGTAAGTACTGTTTTATAATTGATACCTTCAACAGGTACTAGCACAAAGAGATGCAATAAAAACAGTTTATCACTGGTCCCCTAGGTGGGTCCAGTGCACACAACAAGCAGGCAGCTCCACTCACAAACAGCAACTTCAATTCAAAAATCTCTTCCAACAGTTTTAGAAAGTCAAACAGAGAGAGGGAAAAAAAAATTAGCCAGAAGCCCCTTTGTAGTGCAAACCCCCTAGATTACTTGGTAGCCTGGGATTGTCTTCTTTAGCTTTTAGAATACTAGAAATGTTCTGAAGAAATCCTCCATTCTGGCTTATTGCCTTTTGCCCATTTTACTCTTTTCAGAATTAACTGCATTTTAAGATGATTTCTGCATATTTCCTCTCTAGCTCAGTTTCTCAGGGCCCATCCCTTGCGAGGGAAGAAGAGGCTCCCCACCCCATTGGCAAATGCCTTCCCCATTTCCATTTCGCTTTCTCTTCCACTTCTTGACCACCCTGGAATGCAGGTGCTCCTGAGGAAACCAAGAAAATAATTTCCCTTGATAGTGTTCATCCTGGAAACTCAGGGGAGAGAGTAGCTGCGGAGTAAGAATTCAACACTCTGCACTCAGAAACAGACTTGCTCACCTCACCACACACCTTTCAGACGCTTTCCTTTATTCAGAGGCAGCCACCTTTAACAGGCGATGTCAGGCTCTCGCCAGGGATATTGCTGTGACTACAGAATTGCATTATGTCCAGGGTCCCACCACCAGCTCACCTAACTTGGAAGCAGTTCACAGCTCTTGCAGCTGGCTCTAGAAGACGCTTTCTGGGTTGTTTTGTTTTGTTTTTAACCCTCATCCCTTCCAAACCAGAAGTCCAAATGAACCTTTGTACCTGGAAGCCGTTTGTGGTTTAAATTAACAAATGTGCTGACCCCTGAACACCAAAAAGTGCTGATGTGTTTACCATTTGTTTGATTCCCTGGCAAGTGTTTTGAGTGGAGGGATGGGAGGAGACACCTGCAGGACATCCAGTTTTCTAAGCACAGAAAACGCCAACAACCCCTGTGCTCCCTACTCCTATCCCAGTCTTCTTTGGGGTGACATCATCTCAGAAGGGAAGAGAAGCCCGGCGGCCACTGGGCTCTGAGAAAACAGATTTCCAGACAATATACTGCGGGGATCGAAGGCAGAGGACAGTTCATGGAGGATTTTTTAGGGTTTGTTATTACAAAAAATATATATATAATAAAGGCTGTGGCTTTTCTGTCCACTTCCTAGGTTTGAGCTCCCCTCCATTAGGGCTGGGGGGTCTCAGAGGAGTGAAGGCTACAAAGTCCCAGGTGCCAAAGAAGGGACTGTCACCGAGATGGCTCTAGGGCTCTCAGGGACTGAGGGAGGGTTGGGGAAGCAGTAAAACAAAGGGAATTGGGGCCCTTGACAGTAGAGTAAGAGAGAGAGAGAGGGAAAGACGGGGATGGACCAGGAAAAAGGGCTGAGAGCATATAGAGGAGTAGATAGAGGAGAAGGGGAAGCAGCGGGACTGGAGCAGAGGTTGGAGCAAGGAGAAGAGAGTGGAAGGGCAGAGGGAGTCATGGAAGGTCAGGGAAAGCCGGGGGTGGAAGGGAGGGAGGAAAGAAAAGAGAAAGGGAAGGGAGGGAGAGTGAGAAAGAAAGAGAAGGGAAGGAAAGAGGGAGAGAGGCGAGACGGAGACGGACAAGAGAGTGACAAAAAAGAAATTTGAGGCTGGCAGAGCGAGGGAGGCCACGTCAGAGCAAGGATTGTGAGGAGGGTGCAACAGTCTAAAGCCAAAGTTAAGAGAAGCCTAAAAACCCAGGCCAATAAAGGAAGTGTGGTGGGTCCAGACAGAGGCAGGGCTGGGCCTGGGGGCTGGCTGGGCGTGCACCCCGGGGGCCGGCGCTGGCTTCCTCCGCCTCCGCCGCGTGTCCTCCGGTCCTGCCCGCGCAGCTTGCCGGGGCCGCTGCGCAGACCTGTGCGCCCGGGTCCGCCTGCCGTTCCCTCCAAGCTCGGGTCCGGGGAGAGCTGCCCCTAGGAGGTCGAGGCCGGGATGGGCAGTCCGTGTAAGCTACTGAGGGCGTCCGGGGCCTTGCTGCCGGGGCTGGGAGGCTTCCTGTCAGCCACTGCGGGAGGAAGCACAGGGGCGTCGGATCACTGCCTAACGCCGCTGCAGGGCGAGCGGCACTGGGACTCGACGCCGGCAGAGCGAAGTCGTGCGCGCTCAACCCTTGAAGACTCTGGAAGAGGGAAGCAGAGACTCGCACTCTCCAGGGACCCCAAGCTTCCGTGGGCGACCAGCCCTCCCTCTCCCGCTAGGGGAGCCACTTGCAAGGACAGCCTTGGCAAGCGGGACTCCTCGCAAGGCTATTTGCAAACACTGACCGCTGGCGGGGTGCAATTTCCGTTGCCTTCCAACCCCCTCACCACCTGCTTAGTAAAGGAAGTGAAGGGCGCAGAGGGCTGGGAGGGTTTCAGGTGTGATGGAGACTTCCGCAGAAGGGAGCGGGACTCTAACGTTGCGCGGACCCTCACCCTTTCCAAACCCCAGGCGCGCGCTCAAGTGCGAAGGGCAGCCAAAGCGTCGAGTCAGCTGACACCCGTGGCTCGGAACTCGCTGTGGGCAGGGGGAAATCGTGCGGGAAATGAGCCACCAGAGATTCCCCTGGAGCGGCCTGGATTCCTCCGACACAGGAGGCAGTTGGGCTTTAAGTGAGCGGCAGACTTCGTTGTGCTCACGAGGTCCGGGGATCGAGATGCGCTCACCACTGTGGGCACAGCACGTCCTGGGACCTGTGGGCCTCCGGATTAAGTGACAGTGGGATGGCCAGATCGGGTGGTATTCTGCGCTTTACTCTATTATTTGGGGGTTTGGGAAGGGGCCCAAGTTTTGCTACTGGAAGCCAGAAAGTGACGCCACGATTGCGCAAGCCTGTTTTTCCCTTCCCACCCTTGGGCCACTCTGCTTCTCCTACAACCAGGATCCACAGTTTGTTTATACCTACAGGGGCCTATTTTCAATTTTCTTTTTTCCCCAAGTCCTCCTTTAAAGGGGGAGCTTGGAGCGCTTCAATTTGCGTGAGGGGAACTCTGGATTTTTTTTTCTCCTGCAACTTCCCTCGCCTCAGCCTCAGGCGCAACTTGCTGTGGCTGCGCAGAGCTGGGCCAACCACCTCTGTGCAAGACACACACACCCACACACAAACACACACAAACACACACAAACACACGGTTTCGCTGAGATTTTAAAGAGGTCTAAAGACCTTCCCCGGACAGTGGCCCCTCTGCTTTTCCCTGGCTCTCAGCTCTTTTTTCTAAACATGGTTGTGGCCGCCCAGCCAAGTATTCAGACCTTTTCTTTCTACCCTGGACACACACTTCAAAGTGAGGACCTGTTTAGAAAACATCTGAGGAGGAGGAGGTTTCTCAGCCAAGGGACGGTTACCTTAGAGACAAGCAAGAAACTGAACTCATGAAAAATAAACACCCAGGACGACTGCATCCCACCCTACAGGGGCGAATCCTGCTGTGTTTTTAGCCCAGTCCAGACCATCCTTCCTCATAGGGCCCCTCCTGCCCTCCATTCCCTCCACAGGACAAATGGGTGGGTACTTCTGGGCCCTCGGAGGCCAGGGCCTGGGTCAGGCTCATTTAATTCAGGGGCTAAGAAGGGGGAGAGGCATTTTTGTAATATTCAACTGCAATTGCAGGGCACTCTGGGACCACCGTTGAGGGGAAGGGACCCCTGGGGTTGGGTCAAATGAGGCTGCGGTTGGGAGCATCCGGGTGCCTGCCACAATGCCAGCGCCCTAGTGCTCCCTGACAAAGTTTACTGCTAGGATCCTCCAAGAACCCATCCCCAGGCAGAGGTAACTAGAGCAAAGCTGCAAGTTATCTTTAACAAATATAAGCAATACATTTTCTCTGTGAGTATGCAATATCTTATAGATTTGATTTCCAAATCTTGAGTCATTCCAGAGCCCCACAGGGAGGGACTTAAAACCCTGAGGTTTCTAGGGTCTCTGGATACACCCTGTAAATACCAGCTGTCTTGAGGGAACATCTGGTGGTGTCTGCCACTTAAGAGTGGGGAAGGGGAGATGGTCGTCCTCTGGCTGTGAAAAAGCATTTGGATGTGGTTGGAGATTCCTAGAATGTCAGCCTCTCCAAGTGAAGATTAAGCGAAACTTTTCCTATTCTTCTCAATTCCCAAACATTAAAGTTTCCTTTCAGGGGATGGGGAATGTAAATTATACTTTTTGCCTACACAATAGGAAACCCAGATTCACTACCTTTAAAAAAAAAGAAAAAAATTAATTATAGTATTAATTAAATAACACAATTAATCAATTAATATCTAATTTATTGCCAAATTTTCATTTTGACATTTGATTAAGTTTCACTTAGGGTAACTGTTAAGCTGTTCATTTGCACTAATTTGGAGGACATGTTGATATATATTGCACTGTATGTGTGTGTTGTGTGTATGTGTTAGGTGATCAAAGGTATTTGCTTTTACTGAGCATTTATTAAATTAAATTGCTTTTCATTATACAGAAGAATTTTATCTTACTGAAAAGAAATTCAGTAAATGCTATTCTCACTATTCTTATGAATTGAACAATTGGTGACAGTAAATTGTCCTGTGGGACAGGTTTCTTTGAAAATATTAATTTCTTAAGAACTGGTCAGAAAATAAAAGGTAGTGATTTTTATTATTTTTCTGTCTTTTCAAAGACTAGTTGTGTTGAGGAAATAGATCTTTGAAGTCCGCTGTTCTACCAGTAAGGAGTAAAAGTCCATAACGCAAGTATGTATGTAATTCTCAGGCTATGAATATAGATAGATAATGAATGATTATTTCTACATTCCTGTTCGAACACAAACAATTGCATGCCAGCTTGAGAAATCATTACTAATGGTGTCCCCGAGTTATCTGATTATCTTTTATTAGAACCTTTAAAGAACTGGGAGGACCACAAAATTAAATTAACTTAATAACTAGAGTAACAAATTATTGCTGCAGTTTTTGAAAACAGGTAGGATATTACATAATAGCAAGCCAATATAATGGTAAAAGGGACTTAAATGCCAGAACCGTTCAATGGCTCTGTATTTCTGAAAAGGAAAGTGTCTTCTAAAGAAAATCAATCACCAGTGAGGCTAAATGTTAAAATCAGCTTCCCCACGACTTCCACCTCAAATTAAATGAGAAGTAGTTTAGAATTAGGAACTGTGTGTGCTACCTTTGGGTTATTATCTGCACTTTATAATTTGTGTCTAATGTGGAGCTTAAAATGCCTCCAGGGCAAAGTGGCTCTATTGGAAAACAAATGCATTCCTCTGAAGACTGTGGGTCTTTTTTCTAAGTCTTCCTTCTCCGTAAGATGAACCCAGGGAAACATTTCAAATCTGTGGTTATACTTTTTAAATTCAAAAGAACCTGCTTATTTAAGCAACTTGTGTAATGTGGTACATTTCATTTTGATTTCGAGTTCGGCAGATAACTTCAGCTGTTGAGAAAACAGGTTGATTGGAGGCTGAGGATGAGTGAAGTGCTCATCAGCGACCCCTTAGCTATCTTTAAATGTAAAGCTTAAAGGCGTTCTCACTCTCAACTTTTAACATTTCCTTCACTTGGATTTTTGTATAAAAGAGCAAGTGATAGTATTCCATTTAAATTAAACCTAAAGTTTAAAAGAGCTCTAAATCCCAATTTTTATAAATTTTCCTTACTTGGATCTGTCTGTAACTAAGCAAGTGAACATTATCCTAATATCCCAGGATGTCTGTGCTCTAGGAAAGGTGGAAATAGAAAAGTATTTTTCTCCCTTCGTTTCACTGTTGTGGATGGCATCTTTATTTTCTTCCTGCCCCCATCCCCACCCCCGCTCCCCAGGGCATGCCCTCCTATCTTATCAAGACTACTTGGAAATAGCACTTTTTGCCTGGGCAGCACCAAGGAGGATGGCCCTCCTGTCCCCTGCCTGCCCACTGCCACCTGCCACTACATCCACCTGGCTTCCAGACCTGGACAGGTGGAGGCAAAGCAGCTAGTAAAAATCCTTTTATAATCTGAGAACACCACACTGTCCCCCAGGTTTGTGCCTTGTCCCTTTCTCTGCTGGGGCTGGGAGGCCCTGGGGTGACCCTTTCCTTTCCCAGGTTGGTTGAAGTTGCAAATTTCTGGTGCTCAGAACCTAAGCACTGGCAAGTTCGAAATTAGCAAATCAAGCCATTCCTTTTAACGACAAAGAGCATGAGACTCAAGGGCTGGTGAGCTTTTCCCAAGTGAAAGGAAAAACTGGACCCCTCCGGGCAGTGTGAGAAGATGCCCCTCACACTGCTGACTGTCAGTGAAATACCTAAAATCTCTTCCTTGACTTTTCAGGAAGGGGACTTAATGAAGAGGAAGAGGAGGAGGAAGCAGAAAAAGAGGCAAGACTACCAGGCACATTTTCCACAGAAAGAGAGAAACCCCCCCCCTCCCCCGCCACCCACCACCACCACCAACAACCACCACCACAGGAAGCTCCTGAGCCTGGAGTAAAGGACAATGATTCACATGGCCTCTACTTTCCCACAGTGTGTATTTAAGAAAAAGAATCCAAAGGCTCTTTTTTTTTCTTTAAGGAACCTGGGAAAAACAGATGGGCAGTGGGGCAGAGATGGGAAGGGTCCTGGGATGGAGGTCAGGTGCCACTAGCAAGTCCAACCCCACCTAAAGGGCTCAGGTGCTAGGACAGGTCTACAGAAAGGTGAGCCTGGAGGGTGCCTGCTAGACGTGTCCCTGGATGGAGAAACAGAAACCCAGAAAGAAGCAGGAATTTGGTCGAAGGCGCCAGAACCGGATCCAAACCCACGTGTCCTGTGTGCCAGAAGGACCCCCTTTCTCCTCTCCCCTCATAAGTGGAGGGGACAGTCTTGGGGCCAGTCTCTCTCAACCTCGAGTACCTCTATAGGGACACCTGTCAGAACGAATCTGCTCCAAGAAGCTACAGGCATAACGGTTAACCCAGAGGAAGGGTTTATGCCCAGGACCCACCTCTTCCCCACCCGCTCTCCCTTTTCCCAGGCTCACACCCCCTCCCCAGTACCTTTCCTAACCCTTCCAGTATCCACCCGACCCCCTCTCTGCGCTCCTCACCTTCTCGGTTGGGATGCTTGAAGGTCATTGCTGCCGCGAGTTCCCCGCCGTGCACAGCTACAGCTACGCCGGCCCCGGGGGGCGCCAGCGGAGGGCCTTGCGCCGGCGGCCACGGCGGGCCCGGGGCGAGGTAGCCGCCTCCCGGGGCGCTGTACACCCCGTGCTGGTTGGAGGCCGGGTAGGCGCAGGCGGGGAGGAAGCCGCCCACGGCAGAGAGGGTAGAGGCCGACTGTGGGGATAGAGGGGGACCGTCAGCAGCAGGAAATCCTGCCTTCTCTAGCCCACGCCATCACTGAGACGGGGGTTCTCACCCATTATCCCTCCCCCACGCCCTGTCCCCATCCATCAGCCCCATGAGAGGCCTGGCCTCTAAATTTCCTAGTAAGGACTCCTTGGCAAAGTGATTTCTAAGAATTCACTCAAACTGTTACAAATAATGATTTGAAGGGGTTATGGTGTTCATATCGGGATTTAGAGAAAGAAGGTCCTTGACTGTGGACCTGTGATCTGGAGTTCCTGCTTTTTTAGCTAAGGTATCTTGGCAAAGGCAAGTCAACCCCTCCAAAGTCAGACTCCCCCAAACTAGTAGGCTTGAGGAAAGGACAAAAAGGATGCTTGCTGGCTGGCCTCCAGATACAACCATCTCTCTGCCTGGAAATTTTGTCTTTTCTTTCTCTCTCTTTTTCCCCACTTCCCCAAACCTTCTGCTTCCCTACTTAAGGTCACCTCCCGCACGGGCCTCCTGGTTACCTGAGTGTATTTAATGTCTGCCTCTAAGGCAGGTTTCTCCAGCCCATTCACTGTGGGGGTGGCGGGGAAGGCCGTGCGGTTCACACCGGCCCAGTCTTCCATCTTGGGAGAGTAAGTGGTGCCTTCGCTCCCAGCCAGGGCCCCTGCAGGGGACAGAGGACAGATTAGAAGGTGCCTCTGAATCTGCCCTGGGCACATGTGTGGCCAACCACCCAGCTTGTATCTGAAGGCAGGGCCAGGGTTCCCACAAAATTTGTAGGTGGCCTGACACTCCACCAGTAGACAGAGGGCGACAGGGACTGGGATGTTCACCACTCCGGGTGGGGCAGAGGAAAGGCAGCCAGGCCTGCTGACCGGTCCTCCTAGCCTTCAGCCCGCTTCCCACGAAGGCCAGGCTGCTGCTGAGTCAAAGCCTGGGCAGACTCAGCCAAAGCGGCTGCTCCATTGTCTAGACACAGCTCCCAGAAACTTCCAAGTTCAAATCTACAGCAACCTCAAGAAAATTGTATTGATTTCTCAACATCTGCACAAGCATCTGAAGGGCAGGGAGATGATTCTACCAGAACTGCCTCCAGAAACACCCAGGGTTTCCCAAAAGAAGTATCAACATTGTGGTCCCCGCGGGTCAGATAGAAGCAGACAGCTGCTCCCCGGGCCCTTGTGTGTGCCAGGAACCAAGGGAAAGCTCCAGATCTGCATGCAGGCTTGGTGGAGTCACCTCCTGACCAGCTGCCCACTGACATTCCATGGGAAGCTTTAGCCTCAGACTGGGTTAGAGCCACGGGGAGACACAAAGGGAGCGCAGGGCCACAGAGGCGCTGCTACTGCTGGAGCTGAGCACTCACAGTTTCTTTCCAGCCACCACTCTTTCCTCCTAGGCTACCTTGAATTTTGCTTCTTACCCTCCTCCTGAGTCTGCTCTCCTAAGAGTGTGCCATCGCCTGGCCAGCTGCTGGCAGCCAGGGACAGGGCAAAGAAATCCAGACCGATTCTGGCCAGATTCTTTCCCCCTCAGGCATCAAAGTTGCCCCAAACTTCCCTGCCTTCCCCATCTTCCTCATCACCCATTTGACCAACAGTTTGTTGAGCTTTAATTGCAGATAAACGACAAATCCTTGTGAAGGTGGCTGCAGCCCCAGCAGCCATCACCCCAAATTCCAGGACCTGCAAGGCCACAAGGCCTTAGAGACCTAGGCCACTCAACCGACCACAAGATCCCTTTTCCTTTAACTCAGAAGAGCCACTGGGCCTGGGAGTGGGGGGCCAGAACCCTTGGGAAATTGTGACGGATTCTGAGAGCTAAAGAAAGCGTCTCAAAATTGCCTGAGCGTTTTTTTCCCCCCTTAGATTTGGCAATAGGGGTTTGCATACTTTTTGCAAGAATGAAAAAGTGCAATTTCAGGCCTCCAAATTTGTGGTTGGCGATTGCTCTTCCATTTGGGAAATATTTTCCATATTTGTCATAAAAAGTTCAAGATGTCCGAGGTCTCTGACAAAAGGCCCAGGACCCCCAGCCTCCCTGGCCAGTGTGGAGCTCTCCCCTGAGCCAGAACCTGTCCCGGGAGAAGAGCGAGTGTGAGTCCTCTCCTGCAAGCCTGCCCGCCCCAGGTTCTGCCCCTTAATAGAAGGCTACGAAGGCCGCCACGACTGACCTGTTTGCTCCATAAACGTCCGGATGCCCAGGATGTTGCTGACCGAGTGTGCCGAGGGCCATGAGCGCGGGATGCTGACGTGGCCCGCCGTGCCCGGGACCCCGGGGTGGCTGCCCATCTTGGCGCCGGTGGGCGACACGGGACTGGGGTAGGGGTACTGGTAGATGTGGTTGTAGGGCAGCGTAGGCTGCGACGGCGGCTGCTTACTTGCCTCGTACGGTCCGGGCTGCGCCAGGCTGCCGATCTTGTTGCGCAGAATGCGGCTGATGGAGCTCACCGAGGGCACATTGTACTTGTCACAGACGCCGTCGGCCAGCAGCCGGTCGCGGATCTCCCAGGCAAAGATGCCAGGGTCTCCCTGCTTGTAGTCCCGGATGTGCTTGACCACGTTGGGAGTGGTGACGCGGGGCTTGCTGCCCCCGATGGCCCCGGGCAGAATGGAGCCGGTCTCGTTGTAGCGCGCCAGGATCTTGCTCACGCAGCCGTGGGATACGCGGAGCTGCCTACTGATGTCACAGGGTCTGATGCCCAGCTGCGCCAGCTCCACAATGCGCAAGCGGATGGCGTTGGGCAGGGGGCGGCCGTTGACGAACACACCGCCCAGCTGGTTCACCTCGCCATACGTCTGCTCTGCGGATGCGCCAGACAACAGTGAGCAGGCAGGGAAGAAAACACCGGGCGGGTTAGCCCAGGGTCCCCACGCGGAGCGAGGGACTGCACCCAGGCGCACTTCCAAAGGGTGACCTGTGGGTCCCCAGACAGCTCGGAGTCCAAGGCCAAACCGCCTGGGTCCGGCTCGGAGTGGGCAAGGGCACAGAGGAGCCGCGGAGTGGAGCGCCGCGCATTGTAGTCCTCCGTGCCCTTTCGCGATTTTTAGCGCGTCTACTTGGAACACGCCCTTCCCAGACTTGCTGAACTGTCCCCTCCTGGGGACCAGAGGAGAATGTAGCTCCTCCAGGACCCAGGACTGGGTCGCCCAGGGAAAGCGGACTAGAGAGAACGGAGGCACACGGACCCGACCCACCTCATCAGCCCGCCCGCGCCTTGCCTGTCGCCCGCCCCTTACCCATAGCGCGCGGGCCGGTCAGCTGCCTGGCGCCGGGGTGGCCGGGGTGGCCGGGGCTGGGCCCGGCGCAGTCCGGGAGAGCTTGGGCGCCGCCGCCGCCGCGGGAGAGGCATAGAGGGAGGGCGCGCGAGAGCCGAGAGCCGCGGCGGCCCAGCCGCGGGCTGGAGACGCGCTGTGAGCGGCAGTCGAGCGCTCTGCTGCCCGCTCCAGGGCCTGCCGCCGCCGCGGCTGCCCCCTCCCAGGACACTCTCCACGCCCGCGACCCCAGGCCCAGGGTGAACTTCATCCGATTGGGAGAAATTCGTCTGACCGGGAGGCTGCAGCGTGCGGGAATCAATTTGACGTGTCCTCCACGTCAATCTCGGCAGTCACGCAGAAGACGCGCGAGTTGGCAGCTCATTGGTTCCCGTCACTGCTCCCCAGCGTCCCCCTCCCAGCCCTGAAACTCTACCCCCTCCTTCTATCCTCCCGCCTCGGCCCTCCTCCACCCCCTCCAACCCACCCCTCTTACACACACACACACACACACACACACACACACACACCCCATTTGGGCCTGGGACCTTGCACTACTCTGAGCCCCTTGCAGCCCCCTCCCTCCTCTGGCTTTGGGAATGATGGGGAAGTCATCTCAAATTGATTATTGTGCTAGTACTAGTACTCGTTTTCGTTTTGGTTTTATTTTTATTTCCGCCACCATTAATAATAAGATAGAGAATAAAAGTTTATCGTGGCAAGGTGTTTAGGGTGTGGCTGTCTCTACCTCCCCACTCCCTGGGCAGCGGCCGGGGAAGAGTGGGATCAATACCCCAGCTGGCTGGGAGTGTCAAGGTGAGCGTCCAGCGCGGTGCAGGGCGCCGGGCAGGAAGACACAAGGCGGAACTGATTCCTGCGTGTCCTGTTCTTGGCCAGGTCCTCAATCCTTCTCTCAGGAAATCCTCACAACGTTTAATAGCCGACCACTCTCGGAATAGTGGGGGTGATTTCGGTGATGCGAGAGGGGCACGGTCCAAATCCTGTCTCCTACAGCCAGGCCCAGCCACCAGAACTCATTCCTCTCCAAGAGGCGACAGAAGGGGCAGGAGGCAAAAGGATTCCGGCCTGCTGCTACTAGGCGCATATATCCGGCGCCCTCCGGTCCCCAAGCGCGACCAGGGGGAGGCCAAATGCATAGCTCCAGCTCTAGGCCTGAAGGACAAGTTCCTTTCTCCTTGGCGGTGGAATCCAGCACCACTCTATCCCGGGTGGCCTGGTCTCGTCTTTCTCCCAGCACCTGCAGCTTCAGGAAGTCTCGGTTAAACCACAAAATGGTCATTTCCCCTTCATTTAAATGAGGTTTTGCGCAGTCCTGAATTATTTGCCCCTGAAATTGAGTATCAACAATTTCTCTGTTTCTACCCTTCACCAGAGCAGTTCTGAACTCCCCAACCTGCGCAGCTAACCGTGTCCGGTAGCCATGCGGTGAGGCCCAGGAGGAGAAAACTCGTGGTTTTGAACCTGAACTGATTTGAGGGGGTCAGGACCTGAGAGTTCTGAGGTTGAGCCCAGTAAGCACCAAAGGCATTGGGCCGAATGTACTAGATCAGGAAGAGGGCATAGGGGAGAGAGTACGAACAGCAGAGATTTCTGAGATTCCCAGCTCTCCCCTGGAGGGGAGAACCCTCTTCCCCTCCCTCCCGCCCACCCCAAGGGTCTAGCTCTTCTTAGCCACCCAGAGTTGAATATGGCGCCAGCGCGGTGACAGTGGCTGAGGAGCACATGGACCCTATCAGCCCAGCCTGGGGAGCCATGGCTGCGGAGGCCCCGACCCCTTTCCCTCCACTGCGGGGCCAGAGAGCATCCCTGGCTCCTAATCCACCCGTCTAAATCTATCTGTTAAGAGAGACTGACTCAGGCTCTCTAGAGAGAGCACGCGGTGGGGCCACAGGCAAGAATTACCTCCGGAAAAAGAGAAATCAGGTTTAAAAGAAGTGAACTCTTCCTCTCCAGCGGCATGAACACAGTACAGTCTCTGTCTCTGGGAAGTCCTGGAGACCTGGAGGAGGTTTGAGGGTCAGCGCACTGGCAGGAGGATGCGAGAGTGGGAGCAGACGAACCTATGTAGAAGATCAGGCCTGTCCATGACAGCGTAGGTTTGGAGTAAGGAACGGGGAAAGGGAATGGTTTGGATTAAAGTGGGCACGCCAAAGCCAGGAGTTATGGGAAGGCAGCTAAGAAAGGACTAAGCTTGCACAGTATGCCCAGGACTCCGGGGGTGCGGGTAGTGGGGACGCACCCTGCCCAGTGCTCTCCATTGCGGAATCTGCTAGCCTCTGATCTAGACCTTCGTCGGGCGCGAAATACCAAGAAAGGTTGATTTCCAGACTTTGGAGTCTCTGAGATAAAGGAACGCCACATTCCTGCCTCAATCCCTTGCATAATCGTGATCCGGAAAAGCAACTAAAGCCGCTTCTTCCCTCCAGTAGGTGAGGAGGCAATAGGCACACTCAAAGAGGAGGAAATAAAGCCGGTTGTGACACCGTGAGAGCTGGTTAGCCCAACTACCCTTTCAGGGGAACATCCACCCCACCTCTGCTGCCGAGCTTGGAAAACTGGCGAGGAGTCGCAGTCCGGGACAAAACTCCGCCCCTGCCCCCGTGAAGGCAGCCCTTGGCTGGGGGCGACTGTAGAGGAGTGAGTCTGGGGATTGCGCATGATGAGAGGGGGTGGTTCTCTGGGGTAGCGGAGTCCGCGGGCCCTCGTCTCAATCCCAGCCCCTTTCCCGCAGCCAGCTGTGCGCGATCGGGACCACACAGTCCTGGCTGCAGCCTTCTGCACGATCGGGCATAGGGAAAACCTTACAGTTTGTCGCCCCCTGTCGTCCCCCGGCTGGGCATCGCGGGTTCCCGAGCGGCAGGCTAGGCTTGGGGAGAGGTGGCCCTAAGATGAGATTGCAGAAGGAAAAGAAACGTCTCTCCCACCTCCCAAGGAGGCAGCTTAGCCCTCTCCATGGCCCGGGGACAGCTACTAGTGAGCGCTGAGCGCACAGAGGTAAAGAGCTCGCGGATTCTGCGTTTTTAGTTGGCTGGGTTTGGCACCGTATTTCAACTTGCTCTGGGCGCCGAGTGCAACAAAGTGCCGCTTCCAGGGTCGCGGGAGCCGGTTAGCTGAGGGCGCACTCAGAAACCTGGGGCAAAACTCTTCCGCCTGGGGCTGGACTCCTACCAGGGCAGAGGATGGATGTGAGGGTACCCCAGTGGCCTCGGGCCCTCGCCCAGTTTTTCCCAAGGCAGGGAAAGAAAGAGAGGTAAACTCTGTGCCAAAATCGGGAGTCAAAAAGGAGGCGCGAAGGGGTGCCTGTCCTTCTGGGGACTGGCGTTGGCGGCCAGGGGGGGTTACTGGTGAGTACTCCCTTGCTGCACGCCACCTGAGCCGTGAACTCAGCACCTGAAACTTCAGACTGCTAACCACCCAGGGGTTCGGTGACAGGGCTGCTCTTGGAGCTACAGTCGCCCCCACTTCAGGTCTCCTATGTCGCTTTGATTTTTGGTGGGTTTCGGGGAGTTAAAACAAGCAACAGGCCGGGATGTTCCCGGGGTCCATGCATTTCAAGGTCTCCAGGAGAAACCTTAAAAAGCTGATTTAAGTCCAACTTGGGCATACGGGTGCGCATTTCGGTTCTTGTGGGAAGTAACAGAGAACAGAAAACACAGGTGGCACTCCCCGAGGGCCCCGGCCAGGCTTGGGCCTAACAACGAACGCTGGTACCCACCAGCAGCAGCTCGCAGGGGCCGCAAGGCCGGGATCCGGGATCTTCCTCACGATGCCCTAGCCTCAGGCCTTAATAGGCCTGCTTTCCCTCCTGCATGAGTCCTGGCTCTGCTTAGGACCTGCGCTTTTACTATTTTTAAGAGCACTGAGCCGTGAGTCCTGTGGTTCAAAATCAAAGTCAAATTGAGTCTCTTAATTTTCTTCTTAAATTTACTTTTGAAGAGAAAAAAAAAGCAGCTCGGGCTACAAACGCACTTTATGCATCATGTACCAAACTCCACACGTACACATGCCCACCGTTTTGCAAAAAGATCCGCCACACCATACTTAAAAATAATATGAAGAAAATTGACGAAAAGAGAAATGAGGAGCTGCTAGCTGCAAAGAAACTATGGGAAGAAAAGCTGAGCCAGATCGGGGAGCTGCAAACCCTCGGGAAACGCGAACAGCTAACAAACCAAAAGTTGGCTTGTGCGACGAAGCAACGAAACTCCGCGGGGAGTGACTGCGGCGATAGAAGAAGCGGGGCGAGGAAGGGAGAGGAAGACTGGATTCTGAATTGGCGCCTGTGAGCGCTGCCTCGGAGCGCGAGGTCAGCGCGTCCTCCCTACGTTGTGGATCCTCAAGGACGAGGTGGGGAGTGCGTTTTGCACAGAACCTGCCTCTCCTGACTGGGACACACAGACTCTCCAGACCCCAAATGGAAGGTGTTGAGGACCCTACCGGCTGGCAATGAAACAGAACCCCTAAGAGCGAAAAATAACGTCCTTGGCTTCGCAGACCCATTCCCGCAGCTTATTTTCATTTGGCCTGCAGCTGACCAAGGCGGTCCTAAAGTTGGTTCTTTGCCTAGGTGTGCATGATGTTCACTACCCTGGAAACGTTTATTATCGAAAATGAGTCGGGTCGGCAGTGGTGGATGGAGCACCGTTTCCACTGACACTGGCCACTACGAACGAGTAATGTCCTTGGAAATGTATGGCGAGAGAAGCCAGGAAAAATTTTTCGTTTTCCTAAAATGAAATGAATAAACAAGAATAGGTGGACATTTTCAACGTGATTAACAAAACGCTGAAACAGGAGTGCTCCTCAATTCTGTTCAGAGATGTAAGAAAAAAGCAAATTAGAAAATTGATTTGCTGTGAAACCTGCACTAGAAATAAATAGGGGGAAATTGAGTATTGGCAACAAAGATCTAAGATACTTTCTACCCTGCAATGCAGGGATCTGACTACTACGTTAATAACATTTATTTTGGAGTAGAAACATTTTAAACGTGGAATTTGGCTGATAAAAATAAACTACAGAGAGTTGGTGCCCTTCGTAGGAAGAAACGGTTTCTAGAGCCTTCAGGAGGATCTGGCATTCTTGCCATTCTTGTGTGTATATCCTCACTAGCCCCAAATCGAGTTCTGCAGATTGCTATTATGTCTCTCTCTTTCCCTGGTAATGAGCATGTCAAATAAGCCTCAATTTCCTCTTATATAAAATGACTTCTACCATGCAATTAGATCTTATTTAATTTCATTTCATCAACATGAATGCCTGCAGAAATTTCCAGACACGGGTCAAAATTCCACCTTTGCCGTGAGCGCTCAAAAATGTTTAAGTGACAGTATCAAGTCTAAATGTCACTAATAAAATGGAAATTATTTGGGAAACTTGAAATGTCCATGTGTCATATCTCCTGGGTATTTGGAAAAGGGGAGATCTAAGAGTAGCCACAGGGGTACAAAGGATAGAAATGGCATTTGTGAAGGGAGCTGAGAGGGAGGTGGTGTACATGCCTGCAGGATTGCTCGCAAAGGCAGCAGTAAGGAGGGTCTCCTGCTGTCTAGAGGATACCCCTGCAGATCTGACTAGCTCAGCTGCAATTATTGACACGTGTGAGACATCCACACTGGCCCAGCCTAATTGGAACCAGTTTGAGTTGTGTTGCCCTTGAATGCAAGGGTAATGCTTTGGAAATTCTGTTCCTACATGGTATAGAACCTGAATAATGGACAAGGAAGCTGAAGGACCCACGTGGAGCCCTTTGTCTTGATTAAAGACAACGTCAAGCCAGTCCTTGTTTGCCTGGATTTGTCTAGTTTCTTATTAAATAAGATCAGTCCTCTCCAATCTTCAGCACACACCCACACAAAAACATAATTCAAGCCCTGAAAATGAGATAGGTAGAAGGTTTGCACAAAGGAACACTAACACCTGCAGGTGTTAAAGCCAAAGTACTGCCCCCATCTTCAGTTATCCACTTCTTCCATTATTAAAATTATGATTAGAATTAGATGCTAAGGCTTTTATGTTTTATATCCAGCATACTATTTAGAAACACTGCTATTTTGGAATAAAGGCTTTGTTACAGGGTTGTGTAAACTCAGAAGTCTTGAAGTCCTCTATAATTGAATATTCTCATGAAAGTAGGTTCTCCTTCACATTCATTTAATTTCTCATATGTATGTCACTGTTATTTCTACCCACCACGGCATAAATCATTTTCCTTGTTAGAAATCAAGTGTCTTTTATGATGAGCTTTCTTTAAGGCACAAATGGATAATTTTTACTTGTGAGTAACTTTTTACTGTCTGCCTAGCCAATCACTTTTAACTAATTATTGTTCTACATATGTTTGTCTCTAATTGCTATGACATCCCAATGCTTGCTACATATACATATATACTTATATACATACATACATACATACATGCATACGCACACACAAAAAAATACACACACACACACACACGTATAATATGTCCGCAGCTTGGTGATGGTTTTAATTTTCTTCTCCCTCCCCCTTGTGTACGGGCTATGAAGTTTTATTGAAGATCCGTAATGCCTCCGGTTTTGATTTAGTGTTTTGGAGTTTGTGATCTCATTGCCTGGCATGGAAAATATTAGACAGGGTCTGTAGATTGCATGCAGGAAAAGACCCGCATCACCACCGTGGGTGAGTGCTTCTCCCCAGTCCTGCAATAAGCCAACCGAACAGCCATCTAGAGTTGATGTTCTGTTCTGTGCCGTTGAATAGACACCACTTCAACTAGTCCTGCTTTCGCAAAGAGTTCTTTAAGAAGCACTGAATCTCAACTGGTGCTGCATATTTAATTCACCAGAGGGAGACTTAGAAGGTCCTGATGCCTGGGCCCCATCCCCAGAGATTCCGGTTGAATTTTTCTGTGCTGTGGCCTGGACACTGGGATTTTTAAGAGCTGCCCAGATGATTCTAATGCGCATTAAAGTTTGAGAATCTTTTCTTTAGGAGAAACTGGGAAGAGAAGGGCTGGTGTAACATGATACTTCTTGCTTCGCAAGTGTTTTCCTGGATGCCAGAGGAAAGGCTGGCGGCTCACTGGTCTCACCTCTGGGAACACCTTACAGTGGCTCCCAAAAACTTATTTAAATCCGTGTCTAAAACAGCCTTCCGGGGCATTTTCACACTATGTCACTTTGACTTCTCCTGGAAACAGTTGAAAAGGGAGAACACTGCCTTCCCAGGCTGGGTTGGCTGCCTGAGGTTTGTCATCTTTAAAGATTCCTTTGTCTTCCTGCCCTCACACAGGTGACCCCAGCCTCCTGTTTAGGTGTAAGCGTCTGTACAGCTTCACTGTACAGTAAGCTGGAGGAGGTGGGGAGCAGCAGAGAGTCAGTGACTGACCTAGCCACTCGGGCTGGCAGATCAACTTTGGGAGAGGTGGCAATGAATCGTAAATGCTACCCAATGGGAGAATCAGAATGATTTCATTGTCCGAGGAGGTGGGAGTTGAACTCGACTCTTAGCACTGTTAAATAACACTTAAATAGCACAGTTCTCTAGATATGTAAAGTCACAGGGCAATCATAACCCTTGAGCTTCTGATGCCATCTGAGAAATACAGAATCTTCTGAAGGGCCCAGTGTAGTTTGTATCTTTATGACTAGTGGGATTGCTAACATTATTTCATTGCCATGCAGCTTAGAACGGGTGTGACTTTTGCACACTGGCTAGGGACTACTGTATTGCAGATCTAAGCGTTGCTTTTATCCAGACCCAGACTTGTGGTCCTGATAGAACACTTCACTTATCCTCTTCCAAGTCTCAGAAATCAAAGAAAAGAAAGCTCCTTTTTATTCTCACTAGCCTCACCTTGGTAATAAATGTTAAAATCTAAACTGCTTTAGTTGATTTGATTTTTATTGTTTTGTAAGCTTATCCTAAAATACAAACTGCATTTCACTTTTTAAACAAGTTCCAAAAAAATCTGGAACTAACTGCATCACTGTAGGACCTTTATGTCCTCAAAATGTACAAAAAAATACAGCATTGTAAGCAATGGTTTTTCAGATTCTTTTTCACTACAAAATGTTGTTACTAAGTCACTATTAAGACTAAAAGAGCAAATACACAAATTCTTGAGGGGCTTTGGGTCTTGTTTATCTTTTAAAATCTTACGTGGACACCTCTTGAGAAGATCTTGAAATGCATATTTTAGAAACCTCATCAGTTTTTTTTAAAGTATCTTGTAAAATATTCTTTACATTCATCTACTTTAATAAAATTAACTGTGTGTTATACGATGATGTTAAAAATAGTTTAAAGGTACATGAAAATTAATAATAGCAACAACAGAAACCAAAATGTCCTTAAAATAATATTTAATATTTGGTATTTCTCAGCAATACTCAGAAGCTTAAGGGTTATAGGGTTACAGGAAATGCAGTAACAGATGCCGAACGAGGGTGCAGGACTGTAGATTTTATGAACGGGTATGCTGAGAAAATAAGTTTTGACAAGGTTTCTAGGCATTTCAACGTTGGCAAAGTAGATAATTGAATTAACATCCGTCAGACTGGGAAATACTCTACATTTGGAATATCGCTTTTTGACAGGCCAACAAGGCAAGAGGTTTGCTCCCCTGTAATGGGTACCCTATAACAGTACTGTCCATTTCATTTTGCATAATACCACCTCTGGCTTAGCCCAAATTCTGTGTGATTTAATCTCTGTTATGCAATTTTGTTATCCAAAATATAACCCAGTTCGTTTTGCAAAGGGCTGGTCATTTCATGTGCGGGACATGTGTTCATGTCTGTGATGTCAGCCAACTGATTTGGGCAGAGTGAATCAGGCACTTTCGTCTTACTTTCTCTTTAAACTGGGGTGTAGGTAACTGTGGAAGAGGAGCTGTGGAATTGGCTGGGGCTTGGCATTCAGGAGAACTTTAATTTGGATGAATAGCTTCAGGCAGGGTTTGATGGCATTTTGTTACAACTCAGGCTTGGGGTTCTTCTGCCATTTTAGGCTGTACTCACCTGCCCTTCATTACAGAGGGAGTGAGGATTTAATTAATGACCCTCTGTTCTCATTGTGCCTTCAGAGCTTCTCTTTGCAGCTCTGGTATTTAGGCTGCTAGGAAGGTTGAAGAAATTTGTGACCAGACACAAGTAGAGCTACTACCCATGGCGAGTGCCTCTGCGTGTGTGTGTGTGTGTGTGTGTATTTCATTGTCGAGTAAGCACACAGAGGGTCTACACATTCCCTTTAAGGCTCAGTATTTGGAGGTCAAAAAATGCATATGCACCTCAAACTCAGAAAATCACCTGGTTACAGAAAAGCACAATATTGACAAGTCTAGGCATTTTTTAGCTCAAAAGTCCTCAGGCTGAAATCCACGTTCTGGATTCCACCTCCTGAGGCTTAATCTCATGGATCTCATGGACCTCAGTGTTCTCATCTATAGGATAGGGTCATGGCCAGGGCCAAATGATCTAACCACAGAAAACACTTGATGACAGGAGGTGCTGAATCATTGGCCATTATTCTCATTATACTATTTTTCCATACTTTTTTTGAGACAAGGTCTTGCTCTGTCAGGCAGGATGAAGTGCAGTGGCACAAACACAACTCACTACAGCCTCGACCTCCTGGGATCAAGCCATCCTCCCACCTCAGCCTCCTGAGTAACTGGGACTATGGGTGCACACTACCACATCTGGCTAATTTTTTAAATTTTTTATCTCACTGTGCTCCCCAGGCTGGTCTTGAACTCCTGGCCTCAAGAAATCCTCCTGTCTCAGCCTCTCAAAGTGCTGGAATTACAGGCATAAGCCACTATGCCCTACTTATTTTTCTATACTTTTAAAAAAACTAATACAGTTTAATTTGTGTCTCTTTTTTTTCTGACGAAGTTTCTCTCTTGTTGCCCAGGCTGGAGTGCAATGGCACGATCTCAGCTCATCACAACCTCCACTTCCCAGGTTCAAGTGATTCTCCTGCCTCAATCTCCCAAGTAGCTGGGATTACAGACATGCGCCACCACGCCCGGCTAATTTTGTATTTTTAATAAAGACGGGGTTTCTCTATGTTGGTCAGGCTGGTCTCAAACTCCCGACCTCAGGTGATCCGCCCACCTCGGCCTCATAAAGTGCTGGGATTACAGGCATCAGCCACCGCTCCCAGCCTTTATGTCTCTTTTATAGGACATCTGTTAAACATGCTGTGGATGATTTGCCAATAGAAATATGTATAAACCAAGCCATCTTAAATTGAGTCTCGAGAAGAAAACAGCCCTATTTTTCTGAGTTTCCATTTGCTTGCCATGTTCTTCCCTGGTTCAGAAGCACTTCACAGGGCTGGTTTCAAGACCCTGAAGTGACACTCACTAGGAAGACAGGGTCAGCAGCGTCTGTTGCCAATACAAGATGAGTGATGGAGGTAGTGAGTGACAGCTATACGCTCTCCAGTTTCAGAAAGCCGAGGAAGACGGCAATCCACAGCTGGCCCAGTATTTTCCTGCAACATGGGAGAACTATGGTTCTTCCTGAGGTCCAGTCCTCTTGAAATGCTGGGCCTTGCACTATACAGAAATCACCGGCTCGTTCTGGTTAAATCCACTGTAACATCAAGCTCTTCCTTTGTCAGAAAGAAGATATTTTACTTCTGTGTTTACTTTTATGCTGTTTTTGTCCTGAGTGTGGTTTTTCCCCTTCCTTGTTTGCCTTCTGAACATGTTCTTTCACCAGGAGCTCCCTCAGGGAATGGGCCCAGTCCCTCACAAATCAAGCCTGGGCTTGGGGTTCAGGGACTGGCTCTCTGAGCAGGCCCCTGCTTGTGACAAAGGTTCCTGACTAAGGAACAGTGAGACTCGACTCTTCCATTTATCCCAAGTTACCATTTTTCAAAAAATTCACATCTCTCTTGGGTTGCCCCCCATCTATAACTTTTCCCCATTCCCTGAAGTGCCTGATGTCTAAGATTTTAGTGAAGTGACATCTTCTATTATGAAAATGTTGTACTCTTGGGATAAGCAGACTCCTAGTTATTCGTCCTTATTAATGCAGTGGAATGCTGTAGGGAGCTCATGGCCTCTGTTCACCGTGAGCCTGGGCAGCTGTGTATTGTAGCAAACACTGCCCAGCTGCTCAGATCCCCTCACCAGCACTGGGACACTCATTCCCTCAAGGCTGGTGGCTCACAGCAGAGCCTCCTTCCCACTGCCCTAGGCTAAAGAGAACCATAAAACCCAAGCAAACACCCCCTTCCTGGGGACCACTCACTGTGGGGTACAAAAGCTTCAATGGAGGACAAGTCTGAGGACCATCCCAGCACCAGAGCTCCACGGAAGTTCAGCTTGGGACTGTTTTGCTACTGCGTCACGGTCAGACTTCTCTCCTGGTCAGCCCTGCCTCTCATCCCTCACAGGTATCAATCCCGAGAACTCTTCCCAGTACACCAGCTGCCTGCCGGGAAAGCCAGCCCATGCCATGCCAACCATGTGGGTTTGTTATGACAGTTTCCTTGCTGCAAAGATGAGGGCATGGAGATAAAATCATTGATAACCAATCACAGAGAGATAGAAGCCAGAGTGGCTCCAGCCAGCTCACAGCCTTCCTGCCCTGGCAGAAGGAATTATTCTGAGAAGGTGGGAGTTCTTGCCAAAAGGAAATGATTTAGCCTGTGGTGCCCCAAGAGCAAGGAGGGGGCAGGCTGAGCTGCAGCAGGGCCACATCAGAGTTAGATTAACATTGGGTCTCTTAGAATCTTAGCGGCAAGAGAAAGGCAATGAATATGGAGGTGGGAGGGCTCTGGGACAAATGCAGCAATTTAAGAATGTGGTCTGGCTCTGTTTCGAGCACATATAGATTTCTGAAATGGAAAAGCAACAGAACCTTCTAGGGACCCCACAAATTAGAACTTGGGAACATAAACTATGTTGGTGGGCTCATACCAGCTCTAAAAAATAGCTTCATTGAGCAAATTAATCAAGTCATTTTGATCACAAGGAAAACCTACATCTACTGAGAAATAAATGATTTTCAGACCCTTTAGGAGGTGGTGTTAACATGTAATCCATTTGAGCAAATATAAAGTTCATTCTTTCTACAGTCGACATCTGCTGGTGAGGCAGGGCGAGAAGCAGTTTCTGCCTTTGAGGACTTTGTGTTCTGCTCACCTGCTTCTTAAACGTGGATGTGCCTCTCCTGTTAGTACTTAGCAGTGGGATGGAGGGAGCCTCTGCCACGGGAAAGCGCATCTGCCACGGGAAAGCACATCTTCCTGAAATCTCAACCTCACCTAATGATTTTGGAAAATAACATTATTTTGATATCAAAACAAGTGTAGACTCTTCATGGCCCAAGATAGAAATTTTTGTCCATTTGAAGGACAGAATAGAAAACATTAAAAAATGCTGCCCTGGTTATCTAGAATCCAGGTTGAGGTCCCTTTCTGGAGTTGCAGGGCATTTGCCTCTGGGAACCAGGAGGGGGTGCTGTGGCAGAATAGTTTGAGCCCCACTGTAAGCAGAGGGAACCCAAGGTAAACACACAGTTCTGAGACTGAGGAGGCCATGGGCCGCCAAAAAACACGGGGCATTTCAGGATGGAATTGGCATCTCAGATGGACCTTGACAAATGGGTGGATTTTGACAGGCGGAAGTCCAGAGGCCAAAGGAAGGACAGGAAACATCTCCCTGGGAAAGCAAAAGTGGTGGCAGAGGTAAAGTCACAGGAAAGCAGGCTTGAGACAGTTTGGCTCAGGAAAGGAGCTGGGCAGTGTGGGATGTGGTGGCGCAGAGAGCAGGAAAGAGGGTTAAGGTTGAGTACTCGTGAGCCCAAAAGGCAGGTTAGAGTGCGGTTACTGAATTGAGGGGGGCGTCCTCCGAGGGGAGAGGCCCAAGGAGAACATTGACTTCAGCCTGAAGAGGCTTCCTGACTCACCCACTTGCATCCTGTGACCCAGGCAAGTCATCTAACCTCCGAACATCAGTTTTTCCATCTGGAAAATGAAGTCACAACAGAACCCATTTTGTGAGGATGGCCAACCATTAAATGAGATGAAAAAGATAAGGTGTTTGGCCGCATGTTCTCACTCATAAGTGGGAACTGAACAGTGAGAACACTTGGACACAGCATGGGGAACATCACACATCGGGGCCTGTCATGGGGTGGAGGGAGGGGGGAGGGATAGCATTAGGAGATACACCTAATGTAAATGACGAGTTAATGTGTGCAGTACACCAACATGGCACATGTATACATATGTAACAAACCTGCATGTTGTGCACATGTACCCTAGAACATAAAGTGTAATAAAAAAATTTTTTTAAAAAGATACAGTGTTTGGTACAATGTTAGCTACATAGCAAATGCTCAATAAATGATTATTATAATAATATTATATAGCTATAATAGATGACAATTTTCATATAATACATAATTGTTATCATGGTTTTCAAGACTAACCATGAGAGTACTGAGAAATCAAGAGAAAGCCAGATGAGCTGTGAGTTCAGAATGCCAAGAGAGGAAAGATGCTCGGACAGGCGTCCTTGCTTGGCTAACGGTGAGACGATCTTAGCTATTCACTAAGGCAGAATTTCTGCAAGCCGTAGCCTGCTGGCATCCTAGATATTCCTCCTTGGAAAGCAGCAAGCCTCATTTTTAAAATCTCTTCTGAGTTGAGTTGCACTTTCACAATGTTCTTCCTCTCTGTACTCCCATCCTGAAGCACTCAGTCTTGGAAGCAACCCCTGGAAATCAAAGCAGCCCTCGGAGGATGGCCTGAAGGGGCCAGACCGCAGAGGGAAGCAAAGGCAGGAGTCAGGGAGCCCAGTCAAGGGCCCCCGTGGGCTTCAGTAGGGGAGGACTCTGGGCAGAATCACCTCTGTTTGCTTCCTTTAACTTTGACTTTCAGACACCAACTTCTCCGCCATTGTCTGTCTTCTAGGTCTCTGCCCAGCTGCTAGTAACTGCTAGTAACTGGGGGTTCCCCAAAGCCAAGGGCTGGGCCCAGCCTTCAGGCTTCTTATGTGACTGTAGGGTCAGCACTGCAGTTCAAGGAACCCCATCTTCAGCCTGCTGTGGGACCGTGACCCTGCTTCCCACGGACCCCTGGCCTACCCTCCTGTCTTCTCTCACTTTCAAGCTCCATGGAAACGACAGAGTGCTGTTTCCTCACTCTCCTCACCGCTGGCTCAGCCAGCCTCTCTTGCTGGGGTCTTCCATTGCCGCTGGCTGTATCAGAACGTGCTCCAGCCTTCTCTGGAGTGGTCTTTGCATCATGCCTTGCCCTCCATCCCTTCTGCCTTCCTGCTGTCGAGGCTCTAATCTCCCCCAAGATCGCCCAAATCTTGTGATTTTTTTCTCTTCCTTCACTCATGACTCCTTTCAGCCCCTGCACCCTAAAATGTAACTATTCTCAATCTCTTTAGTTTTACTTTTTCCTCTCTGGAGGACCTCTGCTGCATCCACTGCTTCAAGCCATGCTCGCAGGAATTCCAACATCACAGCCCCCTCCCCAGCTGCCACCTCTTCCCAGAGCGCTGATTCTCATGTGCAGCCACCAGCTGCACTCCTGCCCCATGACACAGGCCTTCGGGGCCCTGCTTGTCCTATTTCACTGGTACTTTTCCTACAGTTGGAACCCCCTTCATTCTAGCTCCAGGCAACCTCTCCTACATGCCTTGATTCACCTGCTTTGCTGATTGGATTCCTGACTCCAGCATCTTCTCTCCTCCCAAATCTCTACAACACTAACAATTCTCTCCTCCTGAATCTCTACAACACTAACCATTCTCTCCTCCTGAATCTCTACAACACTAACCATCCACCAGATGAGGCTTTCCACTTTTTATTTAAGCATCCCAACTTCTCTGGAGGCTCCCCTAGGCCTCCATCTTCCCCTAAAATGAATGAATTGAACCTGTTTCCTGTTACTTGGTTCAGATTTCTAGTGCCTCCCTCAGCACATGGCCCCTAGTCATTTTTTATAAACCTGTCTCCCCAGGAGATCGCCAGCTCCTGGCTGGGTGCTGAGTGGTGTTCATCTCAGTGCCCCAGCACCTGGAGCTGTGCCCACTGTCTTAGGCACACAGGAAATGCATGAACAGATAAATAGAACTGCAGCTCTGATGGATTCAAAGGGACTCAAAACCTTTTAATGGCACTTCTCCACCTGCAGAATAAAGTTCAGGCTCCCATCTGGACAAGTGGGCCCCCCCCACCAGTGCTGACCCCAAGAGCCATTTTTGTCCTCCAGTGCCCTCTGCTCCCAGCAGGCCCATAGTGCTCTCAGCTGCTGCCCACACTCACCCAGACATTGCTCCTCTGAGCTTTTCCTTCTACTATTCACTGCCTGTCAGTTTCTCCTCAATCAGCACCTGTTGAAACCAAGATCCAGCTCAAGTGCTTCCCCTTCCATGACACATTTTTTAAATTGCCCCCTCAAAATCATGGGCCACTGTTCCCCAGTGAATGCTTTTTGCAGGGTGCACCTTGTTGCTGGGACTTCCTGTTACACATATTGGTACACAGCCTTCTCCTTCCTAAACAAGCTGTATACCTTTCAGACCCAGGACCATTCATGTTTAAAATTTTTTTTTTTTCTGTTGAGACAGAGTCTCGCTCTGTTGCCCAGGCTGCAGTGCAGTAGCATGATCTCAGTTCACTGCAAACTCTGCCTCCCCGGTTCAAGCGATTTTCCTGCCTCAGCCTCCTGAGTAGTTGGGATTACAGGCACCTACCACCACTCTCGTTTAATTTTTGTATTTTTAGTAGAAACGGGATTTCGCCATTTTGGCCAGGCTGGTCTTGAACTCCTGACTTCAGGTGATCCACCCACCTCAGCTTCCCAAAGTGCTGGGATTACAGCCATGGTGCTCAACCATTTTTAAATTTTATTTTTTGTAAATATGTAAAATATTTGCATGATTTGAGGACCCACACGATACATAAAGGTCCACCTTGAGAAGCCTTCTTACACCCTGCCCTGTCCTCCCTGAGGTCAGTTTTTATTCTGTTTCTTTTGTTTCCTTTTATGCAAATGCATGCAAATAAGAGTACATGGTCTTTTCTCTCCCTTTCTTACCCAAAAGGCAGCATGCCAGGTACTCTTTCTGCACTTGCCTGTATTCACTGACTCCAGTGATTTTTCCATAACAGCATGTGGAAAGCCTCACAGTCTCTGTTAATAGCTGTGTGGTGTTCAACTGACTGAGGTACCAAAGTGTTTTCGGCCTTTGAATTGTGTCTAGTTGTTTGCTATTTTGTGGGCACACAGGTATGCATCTGTGGGATAAATTCCAGAAGTAGGATTTCTGTGCAAATAATATATGCATTTGTAATTTTGATAACTATCCCCAAATGGTCCTCTCCAAAGGTTGCACCATCTTCTGCCCCTGACAGTCACTGTTTTCAGCCAATCTAATAGGGATGTATGGTAAGTTATTATTACATATCATCACAGTTATTACTATTACATCTGCATTTCTCTTCTTAAGAATGAGATTAAACATCTTTTCACATGTTTAAGGCCTTTTGTAGTGGTTTTGTGAAATGTTTTTGTTTATTTTTATATTGGGTTGTTGGCCTTTTTCTCAGATCCTTGGAAATCTTCAAATATTAGAAAGATTTGCACTTACCTGTCATATAATATGAAAATATTTTTCCCAGGTTTTCAATTGTCTTTTGATTTTGCTTATGGTGATTTTTTTTTTTTTTTTTTTTTTTTGATGTACAAGTTCTTGACTCTTAGGAGTCAGAGTAGTCTCTTCTTTTTAATGGATTCTGGATTTTGTGTTACAACTAGAAGAGCTTTCCTTCCTCCATGATATAAAAAATTATTCCATGCTTCTGTCTAGTACTTTCATGGCATCATTTTCCACATTTAACTGCCTGGGATTAATCTAAGTGTGTGGTGTGAAGTATGGATCTGTCTTCTTCAGGCCACCTAGTAGAGGAACAACCCATAGAATTGTAGGTCTGAGCTTGACCATTACCAAAACTCTGAACCTGCTCTCTTGGCCTCTGATCCTGCCATTCTATGCTGTTCCTTCTATGTTCAGTAATTGACCAGTTCTTCATTCTAAAATGCCTTTGACAATGTTATTCTCCAACCTACAACTTTCAGTACTCCTCCATCCCTACACTGCAGCACCTATGGTCAAACATTCCACAAATAGTCTAGGCTCAATGTTACCAAAAACAGAAAAGAGAGGAATTCCCATTTCTCACTTTTGAGCAACCAGGTCATTCTGCCTAGGGAGGAATCTTCACTTCCTCTGGATTACCAGGCTGACTTAGGGAATTAGTAAAGTGGTTCAAACTAACAATGGCAATAATATTATTTAGTCTTGCAATGCACCAGACACTGTTCTAAGTATATGTATACAAAGCACTTAGCACATGGCCTGTTATATGTGTTTTTAAAGTATTGTTGTGCATATTTCTAGCTTCATCTTGCCTTGCTTCCCTCTATGAGGTCTCTATTTTTGATATTAGTTTATTAGCTATACCCGGAACACTTTAGAGTTAAAAAATTGTCTTCAAGTCTTTTACTAATGAAATCCTGTTCATCAATAAGGCTGTCAACATCTGAACCAAATGATCAATCTTCTTCTTTTTCTTATTTTTTCTTTTTGGAGACAAGGTGTCGCTCTGTTACCCAGGCTAGAGGAGTGCAGTGTTCAGTGGCACGACCATAACTCACTGCACCTTTGAACTCCTGGACTTAAGTGATCCTCCTGCCTCAACCTCCAGAATCATTGATATTACAGGTGTGAGACACCATTCCTGGTCTCCAATTATTAATCTTAATATCACAAAGAGAGAAAAAACCAGACCTTATGTGTCTCTGTATGGTATAGTAGGAAGCCCCAGGCCCATGGAGTAAAACTGAATCTGATAAAAACTTTGAATCTAATCACCAGCTTACAGGAATTATAAGATAAAAGTTCTTATTAAATGACCTCATGAGGATGCAATTAGCCAAATCTGAAATGTGGGAAATTTTACAGAAAAAAATGGCCTAAAATATTCTGTAAATAAATGGCAGTGGAAAACAGAAGGGCATGTAACACATAAAAGTAAAATTAGAAGAAATAAAAGAGACCTAAGATATAGAACAACCAGTGGAGAAGGTTGACCTTGTTTGAATTCTGATTCAAACAAATCAACTGCAAAAACTCATTTATTCATCAACCACAGAAATGTGAACACTGATAAAATGTTAGAAAATATTTTTAAATTATTGTTAATTGTTTAGGTGCATAGCGGTGTTGTATGTCTGTTTTTTTTAAATCCTAATCTCTTAGCGAGACATACTGAAAGATTTTCTGGTGAATAGGTGTCTGAGATTGGCTTCAACACAATCAGCAAATGTACAAGCTATATTCCAATACAATTCTTGCCCATGCTTATTATATCAGAAGCCATTCAAGGTCAGGAAGCAGATCCTACATTCTTCCATTGGGCCTTGAGTGCAGGTTTTCCAGGAGGCATATGTTGAATTATCTGAACACAGTCACATCAGCAGAGGAGCAGAGTTTGGTTGCCAAGTGTCCCTCATTTTGAGGGTTCCGTAAGTTGGGTCATCACATGAATATGACAAGATGCTAGGGGTCTGGTGAGAGTTGGCCTTCTTAGTTTTTTCATGGAAAACATTGCCAAACCTATCCTCAGCACCTAGTCTCCTTCCACCAACAGAAGCCTGGGAAATGGCAGTAACAAGAGTTTCATTACTGTAACTTCCAAGCCCCCTTTTGTGGAGCACAGGAAAATAAAACACTATGTAGTCCACTTAAAATGGTCCTTAAGGCTTTTAGCATTTTGTTCCCAAACATAGCTGAACTCAAATAGCTCTCTAAAGACAGGCCAGAGTTCATTGCTCTGTTTCTTTTCCTAAATGCTAACCTCCTGTTCACCTGAAATTTAGAGAGCTACAATTCCTGCTTAAAATACACAGATGAGGCCAGGCGCGGTGGCTCACACCTGTAATCTCAGCACTTTAAGAGGCCGAGCCGGGTGGATCACTTGAGGTCAGGAGTTTGAGACCAGCCTCGCCAACATGTTGAAACCCTGTTTCTACTAAAAATACAAAAATTAGCCGAGCATAGTGGCGTACGTCTATAATCCCAGCTGCTCGGGAGGCTGAGGCAGGAGAATCACCTGAACCTGGGAGACAGAGGTTGCAGTGAGCCAAGATCATGCCATTGCACTCCAGCCTGGGCAACAGAGTGAGACTCCATCTCAAAAAAAAAAAAAAAAGTGAAGTTTGAAGCTGAGTTTATTCATGTCATATGAAGCACAGTTTTCTAGCTTTAACTTTATCACCAAATCAGTATGGAGGACACCAATAAAACGTGTCCATCAAGGAGAACATTTTTTAGATTCAAATTGTCTTTCTTAAAGAACTGGCCTGCTTCCTCTTCAGATGCACAGCTGTATACTCCATCATGCTTCCCCCACATTTTAATGTTCAACTTCAACTATGGTATTGGCTATCACTGCTGGAATATTCATCATCCTTTTTTGACCTTGCTATTTAATTTTTTATTTTATTAGCCTTATTGACATACAACCCTACTGATACACCAATATAAAATAAAGCAGATATTTAGAACTTTTATGGAAGCCTAACACATGTAAAGCTATCAGATGCTATTGGATATACTTTTGAAAAATGTCAGGTTTTGATGTAATGGGAGGCAAAGTTGGGTGATGGCCTGGTAATCTGAGGGGAAGTCCTCTCACCATTCGTAATGATCCTGCATAAAACACTCTACCTATCGATACATTTTGTTTTCTCTGGAATGGGACATTGGCCTTCCCGTTCCATCTGTTTTTCTCATCTCTAGTCTCAGAAATTTTGTGTGGGTGACTTTGGACAGCCAAGAGATTATCACATTATTCCTGATAACCACAAGCAGATTCTGCTCGGAAACCACAGAGTGGCTTGGAGCTCAGATGCTGCAATGCTCTGACCATGACCTTCAGTGTCATCATTCCGAGGACTTCTCGATCCTTTGCTTCAACTGCACATGCCCCTACAGAGGCATCTGCAGCTGGCTCTTGACAGTGCAAGGAGGTCTGAGTTCTCCCACCACTGGTGGATTGTCTTGAGTCATTTCTACTCCCAAGCCAGAGCTGCCCCAGACAGGAGCACACGCTGAGAAATGGCTGCCCAAGCCAGGGTGTCAACTGTATCTAATTAATAACGAACGACCCTCTAAGTGTCCCTTTCTGAAACAGTCACTGGAGCACAGAAAAAAAAAAAAAAAAAAAAGTGTTGTTTAGTATTTCCAGCTGGGAATAACCTGAATTGCATTATACTCACCATTCAGGTCATGAAAGCAGAATTGGAAGTCTGAATTTCAAAAGAGGTGAAGAGGTTTCCTGTGTTAAAAAAAAAATAATAACAATAAAAAAAAGAAGATAAGGTGTTTTTAAGTTAAAAAAAAAAAAAAAAAACTATTTCCAGGGAACATTCCTTTTATGCCTAGGAATAGAAGCTGTTTCCAAGGTGAAACTCCTGAGGTGAGGATAGTTTTATGACCCAGTGCTAAGCCCCTGCACGAGAGGACCTGCATCTGAAATACTGGAAAATCACAGCAGCCGCACACATAGAGCAAACAAACAATTAAAGGGGACAAAGGAGACAACGCAGTCACTTCCAAAGAAAACAGGCCTCTTTTTGATAAAATGTTCTTTACCTTACCAATTTAAGAGGAGAAAAATGCCAACTTGGATGTTTAGCCCCACAAGGAGTACAAACGCAACTGAGGAGCAAACCTCAAGGTCAGGACTTGCCTGGTTACCAAAGAGATTACAGCAGCTGCCTCACTGTCAACTATCCCACTCCACCGGGTCCATATGGCTATAAACTGATGTGCTCCTTCTTGGCTTTGCTAGGAAGAGCTGAGGCTTGCTGAGCAACTTTTATGTGCCAAGCATCATTCCAGTCATTTCCACTTACTATCTTGCTTGAGCCTCACAACAGCCCTGGGAGGCTAAACTAACCAAGTTACCTCCATTGTACAGACTAGGAAATTGAGGGCTATAAATGACAACTCACCTCCAGCCACACAAACCAGGAAGTGCCTGAACCAAGATTTGATTTGAACCTGGCATTTGACTCCAGAGTGCACATTACTTCCCTATGCTATTCAGGGGATGAGAACGTTGGGGCACAAACACTTTGTTCTCAATTCAGGAACATCCAACCCTCCTCTAAGATTTAATATGCAGCCCACTCAGAATTTCCCAGAAGGGATTTCTGACCAGCAGGCTACCCAGTCCCTGAAGGACTCCTGTAGCCCCACTGGGATGCTTTGAGTGCTCTAGAGCCCCAGTGGGATGTTTGAGTGCTCACCAATGCCTCCACCAGGAGGCGGCTGATGGGAGGAGAGACAACGAAGGCAGTTGGGGAATTTGACTAAGCCTGTTTTCAAAAATATTTGGTAGATGATTTGTAAGGTGAAGACCTAATAGAATTTACAGATTTTAATTATCTATCAATTTCATTTTAACTGGAGATCCCAGGTCCCATGGATGGCCTCTGGATCCACAAATCCCCTAACATTGATTGCAAATGTGTGTATCTTAAATAATTTGTTTTCATTATATTGTCAAAAGGCTTGCTAAAAAAATTTCTAAAATCATTGCTATCTTTGTTATTCAAACATGTGAATAAGTAAAAGTGTATTGTGAAATAGGCAACATAGCGTCAAATGCAATCATTTAAGGTAGCACAAGTTTTATTCTGTTTCCTACCAGGGGTCAATTTTGCTTTTTAGAAAAGACATTGATCTTGAAATCAGAAGACCTCAGTTCTTATGCCGGCTCGGCCATTCACCAGCTGTGTGTCCCGAGGAAAGTCCTGTATTTCTCAGCTGGCTTGTTTTGTAGAAGGAGGATAGCAAGATTTTGCCCTGCCTGCTAAGTCTAATGGTTCAGTTATGGGTTTAAAAAATATAATATTGTCTTGTGGAAGAACATCAGCCCTTGAAAATGTGCATGGTGTTTAGATACAATATTTTCCTAAGCTTTGGATAATATTTCCTAAGGACAATATTTGTTCTTCAGGGAGTGATCCACCTTCCATGAAAGGTGTGCATTAAAATGAAAGGAAAGGCAGGTACTTGTCCTTATGTTGAACGTTCGGAAATATTGCTGCCTTCTCAGGCTGCAAGGACTCTGGACTCTTGAGTGACCCAAGTGCCATGAGGTCTGTCTACAGCCAGAGGAGACCCTCACTAAGAATTCAGGGCCTGGCAGTGAACATTAAAGGCTTGAGTCTCCTTCATCTTTTTATGAATTTGTCTTGCTTGGCCCCACCTCTGTTTCAGGTGATGAACCACACTGACCTTGTAGGAGGAAGGTAGAATCACAATACCTGGGCCTAAACTTGTCCAGAAATTTTTAGCCAAATATGGCAATCGCTAACAAATGCAGGCTCCTCCATTGACAGTCTCAACCCCCAGAGTAATTGTATTCATTAATACCAATGGCCCTAAATGCCAGTGACTGCTCAAGTCCCTGTTGAAGAACCTCATCTCAGACCCTGTAACACTTTTTTGAGGCCTCTATGTGAAATAATTTATAGTCTTTGGTCTGGTGGCTTTGCATCACTGAGACTAATGACTGTTTCGATTTGAATTTCAGATGCTTAATTACAGTGGAACACTTCAACACCATTAAATTAATGCAAGCTACTAGCTTGTTCTTGATCATGGCCTGGCACACATTTATAGCAATATCATATATTTAATTCATACCACACATTTTGCAAACCTCGGAACAAAATGGGAAAATGCCTTCCACAAATCAGCTTGTGAGCTAAGAACTCTTCCACCAGGGAAAGAGTTTGGGGGCAGCATGTCTCATCTGCTAATGAGATTTTAGTGTTTTGCAGAGATCAGAGTCCCTTTTCTTGGGGAATAATGATTTTCCAATTTGGTTTTCATAAGGACTGCTTATATTACATTTTGTGAAAACTAATGAAATTACATATTTCTTGTAATCCTGGTCTTATTTACACCACCATGTGACCAAGCCTATTATCTGGACTTGGCAAATGAGCAGACAGGCCATTAATCCTCTGCCTTTCGGTGTAGAAAGCAAGCTTTTTAGGTGCCACAAAATCCTGCAATGCAAGTACCTATGTTGGAAGAGAGTTAAAGGCAACATCAGGCCCCTGTAAGATAATATTCCTTGGGAATGGATGTTAAGAGTTAGTTTGTGTCTTTACAACATCAGTCATATGGGTATTGTTTGCATCTGACAGTTTTTCTTTCAAGATTAATGTGCTTATGAAAACCTTGTGCGTTACTCTACGAGGCAAGCTTGAAATCCATCAGCATTACCATCGGAATGACACAATGCTGGGAGAGCAAACCAAATGACAAACAGAATCTGGTTTTCAGAGGCCAGTGTGTGTTGAAGAGAAATGATCTGAAGCCAAATTTGGCCTCCTTCCAGAAATTCCTCTTGCTACACTGTTGGCACAGGCCACCAAAGGGTGGGGGCTGGGGGAGGAGGGAGGGCACTTGGACAAGGAGGGGGAGACAGTACCATGGGGACAGGGCAGTCGGAAGGGAGCATGATGGATTGGAAAACTTGATCTTTATTGCAAACAATAGTCATATGTAAAACTAAGTCACGGAGAAAGAAAAAAAAACCTTTGTGAAAAATGGGACTTTTTCTGGATCATTAGGGAAAGTCGTTTCTAACATCACCATTTGACATGCAGTTGGTGATGTCCATGCAATTGGATTTGAGGCGTAAGAGCAGAATGGGGGTAGGGGCGGTACACCAGCTTAAGGGGAGGAGAATCTTGAGGACCTCCACTGCGTCAGGAGCATTTACATACTGCAAAGGGATGCTTGCGCTTATGAGAAGAGGAGGGGGAATTGTGGTGTGGTCTGTAGGCCAAGGGGAAATCAAAGCAATGTCCAGCTTGAGAAATCAGGCTGCTGTCTGCGGCAGCCAGAGATGCAAACAGCACTCACCAGGCTCAGGGCAAACAATCATACAGAGATGGAAAACGGATGCCAGGCCTGGCAGCAAGAGCAGCAGGCAGGGCTGGCAAGGCCCCACTCAGGCGTCCGGACTAACAGTCCACCCAACTGAGAGGGATGAGGGCATTCTCACCACCCACTGCCGTCACGTCGGTTACCATCTTTCTTGATTTCAGGCAGTTTCACTTAGGCTCAACTTGGCCAGATCCCACTCCCTCAGCTCAGAAATAGGTGGCCAGAAATAGAAGGGAGCAATGCTTCAGAGTTTCCTCGATCCACAGCCTTTTTGAGTCCCAAATCGCTTCCAAATGTGGCAGCCCAGCAAAGCGCCAAGAGATCGCACTGCCTGCAGCAACTGCACATTGGAGACATGATGAATTGGTGGGACCCCAAGGCAGGCTTTGTCAGTGGAGCCAGCCAAGAGGCTGTTACTGCCTGGGGGAGTTAGGAAACAGCAGAACAGGCTGGGTTTTCACACCATCTCAGCCCAGGCCGGCACTCTGCAACACCGACAGCTTTCAGTGGGTGTTACCTCCTGTCTGGCTGGGGAGAAGCTACACAAGACCAAGTGTCTGAAACAAACAGTAGATGCAAGAGTGGGGAAGACGGGACAGGCATGAGCAGTAACCAGAGAGCAAATCCCACCAGCTGCCTGGGATTTGTTCCTAGACATCTGCATCTGGGGGACCCTTCTCAGTTCAGGCCTTAGAAAAGTGTGTGTGAGTGGAGTTCAGACTGGCTGGCCTGAGACGGGATTTCTCAACAGGCTGCAGGCATCCACATCTCTGCAGCTTTCAAGGAAGGAAGGGAGGCCTGGTGGCTGAGGCTACTGTGAGCTACAAGCCTCCACATGGGCTTCGGTCTCCTCTCTTGACCTCCCAGGCGTCTCATCTGCTGGGCAGATGACGGTCATTCTGTGTGCATTTGGTGGGTGGGCTACTTAACCTGTCCTGGGGGTTTTGAAAGCAGAATTATTATAATGCACCTTGGCTTCTTGAGAATCCAGAGCTGATTCCTTTAATGTTTTCTTTCCTATGGAGGTGGCCGTCATCAAAGCCAGCCCTGCAGGGGGAAGCAATGGTCTGGAACTGGGTGAAACCCCTGTCAGGCTCATTTTATTTCAATCTACACGTTTTGAGGGAGAGGCAGCCAGGTGGGGGGATAGTGTTCCAGTCTCACTCCTGACACTTACTTCCAGCTGTCCCTGACCAGTCCATTAACAACCTGGCACCTCCACTCCCTCATCTGCAAAATGGGAGTAATACAGTGACCACCCATGGATAAGGCGGTGGCAGTGAGGAATATGTAGGGTACCGAGTTTAAAAAATCATCATCATAAACCTAGTCTATTGACAGAACATGGGGTTTTCTAAGTGAATTCAGCTCAAACTCTTGAAAAGTAAATAAATGGAGTATATTTCAAAGACTTGAGTGCCTTTGCATGATGGTGACATGGACATATATTTATTTCATTTTGGTGACCCAAAGCTCTTAAGAATTCAATCTTTCTTTTTTTTTTTTTTTGGCTTTTTGTTTTTTGTTTTGTTTTGTTTTGTTTTTGAGATGGAGTCTCACTCTGCTGCCCAGGCTGGAATGCAGTGGCATGATCTGGGCTCACTGTAACTTCTGTCTCCTGGGTTCAAATGATTCTCCTGCCTCAGCCTCCTGAGTAGCTGGGATTACAGGCACACACCACCATGCCCGGCTAATATTTAGGATGTTTAATAGAGAAGGGGTTTCACTATGTTGACTAGGCTTGTCTCGAACTCCTGACCTCAGGTGATCCACCCACCTTGGCCTCCCAAAGTGGTGGGATTACAGACATGAGCCACCACTTCCAGCCCTTTCTTTTATTTTCAATAAATAAATCTATTTCCTTTCTCCTCCCATAAGCCTATATCATAAACCAGCCTATTCTTCTATTGTGCCCTAAAAAGACTGGGGAGACATTATTCTATACAGGTCCTAGAGAGCATACCACATCATTTTTCTCTACCCTGTTAAGTGGTGCATTCCGGAAACATTTTTAATCTATAGGAATGAACTAACCACTCCATCCTCGAGGCATACTAAGTCTCAGCGAAATACTTAACTTACATGCTGTCTGTGCCGCCACAGACCATGTCATACATGCTATCTGACATTGACGGAAACATTGTTACATAGCACATGACTGTATAGAAAATTGTTTAAACTGTGGCACAGTGGAGTAATATGCAACCAAAATTAACACGATATCAAAAAACTAGCATGTGGTGAAAAAAATCAGAGCAGTCCTTTCTTGAGAGTGGAGTGGGGGTTTGACCAGGAAGAGACACGGGAGAACTTGTAGGTTGATGATAATGCTTTATATCTCGACAGGGGTGTGTATTACCCAGGTGTATGCATGTGTCAAAATTCTTTGAATTGTTTACTCAAGATTTGTGCATTTCAGCTTATGTAAATTTCCTTTAAGCAAAGAGCCATAAACAAATATTGAGCTCTAGTTAATTGTGTGCATGCTGAAGTGTACCGGTTTCTGCAACTTACTTGAGGCTATGTTCTAAATGTATGTGTGCCCTGAACGTTCATGTATTGCAACTTGATCCCCAATGTGATAGTGTTGGAGAGTGGGGCCTTTGGGAGGTGATTAGGTCATCATGGGGTCCCTGCTGTCTGCTCTCATGAACAAGATTGGTGCCCTTGTATAGGAGACCCCAAAAAGACAGCTAACCCTTCTACCATGTGAGGACACAGCAAGAAGGTATCATTTATGGACCAGAAAGTAGGCCCTTACCAGACCCTGAATCTGCTGGCATTTTAATCTTGGACTTCCCAGCCTCTAAAACTGTAAGAAATAAATTTCTGTGGTTTGTAGGTGACCCAGTCTGTGGTATTTTGTTACAGCAGCCCGAACAGACTAAGACTTTTGAAATCTGTTAAACAGAAGATGGATTGATGGATGGATACAGTGATGGAGAAATGAATAGATATTTAATAAAATAAATGTAACAAAAGATTAGTAATAGAATATAGGTGGTGGATATGCAGGTGTTCTCTGCCTATAATTTCTGTCAACTTTCTGTGTTTGAAATTGTTATTAAAATATAAGGAACAGGATGACAGAGCATATTTAATGATATTTCTCCTGATATTTAAATATATTTCATTCCATTTTTTGTGAAAATGTCAAAAGGGGTTATTTCTAAGTATTGGAATTAGAAATGGCTTGCTTATGTTCACATGCAGAGAAAATGTGTCATTTTGAATTGGAAGTTGCTTTTTATAACCTTGCTTCTCTCACTGCTCTAAGTGGAAATTGAGGCCAGTGTTGCCAGGTGGAGTAGACAGGTTCTGCACCTCCAGCCCACCCTGTAAGGGCCACTTAGGACCTCTCCCACGTGAGGTTCAATAGATTTTGTGATCACAACCACAAATAAATGTGTGTTTGTCATGCAGTTTCTAAAGCCTCAGAGGTGTATTGCTCAATTATAAATTGAGGCCAAACTTTCTTTTCTTTGAGACCAAACTACAGATGGCTTGAAGATGACCATCAGAGGTGATGTGATAATCCACTTGGTTTCCAAACAGCTCCATGAAGTTGTAAATCAAATCCCAGTTCTGTTCTTTCCCCAATGCTTGCTATGGGACTGATAAAGCCTATTCAGTGTGAAGGGAGGGGTGGATCCTAGAGCTATTGTGGCAAATGTGCTAAGTGAGTCTTATACCCTCACTATGTGGTGAGAAGTAGATCTCAGAATAATTTACCAACACATCATTTTTGATGAACTACTGAAGAGAACATTTGTATTATTTTCTGCCCTGACACTGTTAAGTAGACATGAAAGATTTATTTTCTTATGCCCTTTCATTCTAACTTTTGAAATTTTTCAATTTACATACAGTGAAATTCCATTTTCTTGGTATACAGTTCTATGAGTTTTGACAAATGCATAGTCATGTAACCACAACCCTAATCAGGATGTAATCTTTTCTCCCAAGAAGCACACATATAAATATTTGAGCCTCTGGCTGTGGCAATGGTTTGGAATGTTGTTTCAGTTCTTCATTTTTTTAGAGATGGAGTCTCACTACGTAGCCCAGGCTGGTCTCAAACTCCAGGGCTCAAGCAATCCTCCTGCTGCACTCTCCAAAGTAGCTGGGATTACAGGTGTGAACCACCACATCTGGCTCAGTTCACTTTATGCCTGGAGAAATAGAGGCTACATAAAGATTGTGGAAACTCTTTGCTGAAAAATGGTGTTTGAACATTTTGAACATTTATCCTCTTCTTGAAATAAATCAGATTGTAGGAAAACTTGAGTATGGTGTGGAGTCGGGGGAACTCTGTATGAGTAAATAAGGTGACATTTTTTGCAATATGAGTTCAAAATCAAAACGTGGAGCGTAGCTGGATGGTGCAGGAGCCAATGGTGATATTTAACTGGGGCATGGCTGCTGATGCCAAACTCCCTGGGCTCAAACCTTGCTCTGCCACTTGCTAGCTGTGTGACCTTGGACAAAATACTTCCTTGCTCTGTGCCTCAGTTTTCTCATCTGTAAAATGGGTCATAATAACATTCATCACATAAGGGCACTGTAAAGGTTAAATGAGGATTTAGGTACGTAGCAGGCAATTGATAAACTTTTATCACACAATCAGGAAATCCTATTTCTATGTATATAATTCTATTTCAAATGTGTATGCTGGACCCAGTCACATGGAACACAAAACTGAAAAGGTTAGGAGAGGGGAATGTGCCTCTGACTTCAGGCAGCTTTTTAATGGAAAATTCTACCAAGAGAGAAGGCTGGTGAAGAAAATCCCAAAAGCTTTTTGTTCCAGGGAAGATGGGAAGCCAATTGGGAAGACATTCTCTTTAAAGTAATTGACAAGCCACACTTGCCCACTACACCTGCCCACAGTGCGCAGGACATGGGCTCAAGAACATCCCACATTGGGATGCCTTTCCCCACTGCATCAGACTGAAATGGGAAGGCTGTGGGGATGCCTCTTAGGCAGGGCCCCTCTGCGTTGCCTAAAAACTCTGGCTTTGAACAAGAGCTGTCTGCGGTTTGTCAGGCAGGTCCGCCATCAACAAACACATTATACCCCTGCTCGGGCCTGAAGGCCTGCTCACCAGCACGCCGCTGTTGAGGAGATGAGGGGGATGTTGTAGTCCATCCTTATCATATTTTTGTAGACGTTTGAATCTCACATCTCACTGGGGATTCAAAAATAGTTCCAGGAAATGGCTTTTGGGGAGAAGAAGGCTCTCATCACCTGTGTTTGTGGAGTCGCTGATTGGGCTGGCTTGAGCCTGTCCTGGTTCCCATCTATTTCTGTCATGCTCTGAAGCCTGGTACTGTCCCTCCCGCTCACCAGCCTTGCTTCCCACTACTCCCCAACCCCAGTGGCTACTCCAGTCCCACTCTCCTGTCACCGTCACTCCACTCAGCTCGTGGCCCAGGACTCCAGCCTTGCCTTCTGAACTGGGTTTTCTTTCTGAAAATAGCTTCCCTCCTCTCTCGCCCTAGCATCCCACATGTCTCTTCCGTTCTACAATCCAATTACACGGTTGAACTGACAACTCAAGCCTCTCCAGACCCTGAGTCCATTGAATCCCTCTGAAAACTGAACAACAATGTAGGGAAAAGCACAGTGAAGAGTTCAGCTGAGGGCAGGGAACTAGAGGCTACCCATGGGGAGCGGGGGACGGACTCTGGACCTGGCAAGGCAGAGGTGCTGCTTCAGATGGGTCCAGTACTTTGTTTCTTTCTCCTAAATTCTGGTATTCGAAGAACTTCTACCGAGGAATGTTGGCCATTGTCTCACCTAACTCTAGTCATGTCAGACACAATCAATTCCCCAGAGCGCTAGGCATTGAGAGAATTTATGACATTGATGTGTGTGTGTGTGAGTGTGTGTGTTTGCTTTGCATTTCTGTTTACCAAATTCCTTTTTCAAAAAAATAAGGATTACCTTAAGGTAATCAGAAACTCTCCACAATGTGAAATTGTGACATTTTTACTTTAATTTGAACAAAAACATCCAAATTGATTGCAACAGTCTAAGCAAGAATGACCCCCAGTGAAGGATAGAGCAGCCAAGTTTTTTGAGTGTTCTGTTAAAGGTAGATTGGCCTAAATTTGCAGTTACACGTTGAGCATTGAGGGTTGAGGGAGGTTGAAGGCACCGGGTATGTCATGAGGTTGAGAACACACTGGCAAGAACGATGCCATCCCTGCTTTTCTGTGATCCCACCCCAAAACTTAACAGTGCCAAAGAATACCCACCTGATTTCACCCAACGTTTCTGTATGTCAAAGTGGGAAAAAGGGAGGGTGGTTGTCTCTGCCCCTCCATGTCTGAGGCCTCAGCTGGGGATACCTGAGTGGGAGTGACTGTACCTGCTGGAATCTTCTGGAGACATCTTTACTCACATCTGTGATGCCCGGGCTGGGGTGACCAGAAGAATAAGCCTGCTGACTGGAGCGCCAACACAAGGCCCTGCACATGACTTGGGCTCCCTCACAACATGGTGGCCTCAGGAACCTGGACCTCCTACATGCAGCTTAAGACTGAGATGTTCCAGTGTCCAAGCTGGAAGTTGCATGGCCTGTCATGACCTTGCTGCAGAAGTTCTGTGACATCACTTCCAAAAAAAAGTATATGTGCAAGTGTCCTTTGCTGGTGTGTTGCATATTCACTCCACTCAGATGTACAAGAAAATGCAACTTCTTTTTTTTTTTTTTTTTTTTGAGATGGAGTCTCGCATGCCCCCCAGGGCTGGAGTGCAATAGTGTGATCTCAGCCCACTGCAACCTCTGCCTCCTGGGTTCAAGCAATTCTCCTGCCTCAGCCTCCTTAGTAGCTGGGATTACAGGTGCCCGCCACCACGCCCGGCTAACTTTTTGTATTTTTAGTAGAGATGGGGTTTCACTATGTTGGCCAGGCTGGTCTCGAACTCCTGACCTCATGATCTGCCTGCCTCGGCCTCTCAAAGTGCTGGGATTACAGGTGTGAGCCACCATGCCCGGGCCGAAAAATGCAGCTTCCTTACTTTCCGTCACTGCTTCCATCATTCTCTGGAGCCCAACACCCCCAGTGGGGAGACATAGGTTGCTAATTCACAGTATTTTTGCCTTCTTTGGTTTAATTAATTACCTTCTACTTAAAAGAGACTCCATCCATGAAATATTCAGTATGCTCAAACGGCAGCACCCTGCCTCTTTCCCAAGATGTCACCTGGGGCAACTGACAGTTCCCGCTGACGTTGCAGCAGGACTCCCTGGACTCCTATCTATCCTCGTGGAGACGTGGCTGACGGGCAGTGGGTCTGGTCTTTCAGTGTGTGCAGGCAGGATTTAGCTGAGGTGTGGCTCATGTGAGTCTGTCCTGGGGAACCTCGCTGGTGATTTCTGCTGGCCTCTGCACCTGGAGAACGCATGGTCTTCTCTCAGCTTTCTAAGGGTCAGGTGGTTTCCCGTATTGAGTCACAACACCATGGCTCTTACATGACATCATGACTGCAGAGCCCTCCCTGCTCCTAATTGGTCTTCAGCCTGGTTACCTTCCCTGGAGCGTTCAGATACTAGTATTTTCCCCTGGCCATGTGTTTCGGAAGCCACACTCTTAGACACATTGTTAAAACATAGCTGCACATTCTTTAACATTGTTTCCATTGAGAAGTGGTGTTTCTGTACTTTCTCTTGAATTTGGAAGACTTGCGGGTACTCTGACCAATAGATTATGACTGAAGTAAAGGTATATGACCTCTGAAGCTAAGGTGCAAAAGACTATGAAAGTTTCTGCCTTGTTTCACTGGAATGCTCTCTGTTAAAACTATGAGCTGCCATGTTAGAAGTCAGCTGCCCTGTAGCGGTCTTGTTGAGAGGAAGCCCAAGCCACATGGAAAGGTCATATGTGGGTGCTCCAGTCAACAGGCTCAGCTGATCCATTCTCCAGGCATTCCAGTCCAAGGACCAACCATGATGTAAGGTGCTTTGAGATGATTCCAGCCCCCTGAAATTTGAATCTTCCTAACCGAGACCTCATTATGGAGCAAAGACAAGTCATTCCCACAGTGGTTTTCTGGATTCCTGACCCACAGAATCATTGAGCATAATAATATGGTTGTTGTTTTTATACTACTAAGTTTTGAGACGGTTTGTAGGGCAGCTAAATAAAGATAACTGAAGCCATTGTCATCCCTCTCGGGCATGTGGCTCCCTCTGTGCCACATGTGAACCATGAGGGGATCAGAATACTAACTCTGCTTCATCTGTCTGGCCACCTCTTTTCTTCTATCATGGCACCATTCCTTCCTGCATTCATGGAGTCCACACATCACCCTGTGAGTGAGCTCCTCCTTCCAAGACTCAGAGCAAGCAAGGGCAATCAGTCCCCCTGATTTTACTTTTAACCCTTCAAAATATCCAACACATCCTTTGCAGGATTTTGGTTCAGAACCAGAAAACCAGAGCACATGCACATCTGACCACCTGCCTTTCCTGTTGTACCAAGTCTAGCAGGTATTTCATCCATTTATCTTTTTTCTGTGTGGCATGGGCTTCCCTTACTTCTTATCTTGAGATTCCCTCTATTCCTGACTCATAGTAAACGTCTTGATATTGCCCACAGTGTTGGACTATTGATATTAGAAAATACTTTGGTCTCTCTCCAAAGCCTAGCTTCCAATATTAAAGTTGAGAACTAAAAAAAAAAAAAAAAAAAAAAAACAAAACACAACAACTTCCTTTCTATCTCAAAAGTTGGCATAGATTCTTCTCTTGGCATTCTTGTTGTAATGATCCTGTTCCTCCTGTAGGCAACTGGGGGGAAGCCACAAAGAGCAAAGACAGTGGTATATTCACAAACATTGTCCCTAGTACTTCAGTTATGCCTTAAGCATAGATGGATACTCAGACTGATCATGAGCTCTAATGACAATAATAGCAAGATCCTACATTGTGAATTGTACAATTTGGAATGTGATTTCTTCGACAATAACTTATTGCATTTTCACAGCCATCCTGTGATGTAGCAGGGGCAAGTCTCACTACTGATGAAGAAACCAAGGCTCAGAGAGGTTCAAAGACTCTCCTTGGGACAGGCAGCAAATAATGCGAGTAAGGGAGCACATGGATTGCTTGAGGCCAGGAGCTTGAGACCCATCTGGACAACATGACATAAACCTGTCTCTACAAAAAAATTAGCCGGGCATGGTGGTGCCTGCCTGCAGTTCCAACTATTCGAGAGGCTGAGGTGAGAGGATCACCTGAGTCCTGGAGATTGAAGCTACAGTCAGTCATGACTGGGCCACTGCTCTGCAGCCTGGGCAACAGAGTGAGACCCTGTCTCAAAATAAATAAATAAAAATAGATGATAAAGGTGTCTCTGAAATGTTACGGTGTTGAGTGACCTTTCTTCTTAAGGGTGGCAGAGGATTCCAGAGTCTAAAGAGGGGATGCTGGAAGACATTGGCAAGGGTGGCACGATTTTTGAAGCCTTCCCATCGCCCCCTTCACAACACACAGAAATATTAAAATGGAGAAACCAAAACCCCAGGAACCTGAAAAATACCAGCAGATAGAGATGAACCACCCAGTAGCTACAGGGTCAGCATGGGCTCTGCAAGGGGAAGGAGAGGGAGGTGGGGGAGCGAATGAAAACCCTGAACCCAGTTTTCTCCTCAGAGCCCGGAGGCATTTGCAACAGTGCTTAGTTAAGGTCTGAGGGGCTGGAGCAAGCAATATGCTCTCAAAACTGATCCCTCAAACTCTCTCAGAATAAACTGCAGAGATGAGAATTCAACCTGAACAGTGAGGGTGCAGAAGAGACAGCAGAAAGGAAAAGTCCAGAAAAATGTGGAAGAGGCACAGACCCAGAAGATCTCAATACCAGCCCCCAGGCTTGTTCACACTCACATGGATAAGGGAAGAGCCCTCGGGAGCCATGACGTTAGAAAAGCATCTCAAAGTATGCTTCCCTTTTAAAAGCTCCAAAAGTTTAATTTCATGGAAAAGTAAGAACCAAAAAATGATTGAAGTCAAATTTGACACAAAATTATTATAAGAAAAAAGAGAAGAAGGTAAAGAAAGAAAAGGGTGCACACCAACAAAAACTCACACTTCAAAAAGTCTTTACAATGTAATTTACATTAATACAAATATAACTTTACAGTAATTCCTAATGATGTTCAAGTGATAATATATTTTAAAAAGCCTAAAACAGGATAAACAATAACTCCCAGGCATGTGGAATTTATCCTTGTGACCATGAGCAAGGCAGTCATCAGCAAAATTGTCCTCATGCTGGGCATGGTGGCTCATGCCTGTAATCCCAGCACTGTGGGAGGCTGAGGCTGGAGGATCACTTGAGCCCAGGAGTTTGAGACAAGGCTGGGAAACAGTGAGATCTCAGCTCTACAAAAAAAAAAAAAAAAGGCAGGTATGGTAGCACATGCCTGTAGTCACAGCAACTCAAGAGGCTGAGATGGGAGGATCACTTGAGCCCAAAATGTAAAGGCTGCAGTGAGCCATGATTGTGCCACTGTACTCCAGCCTGGACAACAGAGAGAGAGAGACCCTGTCTTTTAAAAAAAAAAAAAATGTTCTCAGTCCATCCTGCTTTGGACCATACTCACAGAGATAGGAGTCAAGTTCTGGCTTATGCCAGGACCCATGGAATCAAAGGGAGGTATGAGTGTGTGTGTGAGAGTGTGTGAATGTGTACGTGTGTGGGGGGGTGTGTATATATGCATGTGTGTGAGTGTGTGAATGCAAATAAATGTTGAGGTGTGCTTGTATGTGGAGTCACAGTGTGTGTGGAGTGTGCATGTGTGTAAATGTTTGTGGGTCCACAGGTGTGAAGTGGTAAATGGATTACATGTGTGTGGGAGTGTGGAGTGGGAGTAGATGCATGTTAGGGTGTGAAGTGTGGAGTCTTTATGTGAAGTGGGAGTGTGTGTGTGGAGTGTGTGTGGTGAGTGCATGTGGTGGGGAATGTGGTGGTGAAGTGAGTGGAGTGCATGTGTGGGATCAGGAGTGGTGTGGTGTGGGTGCATGTGTGGGGGAGTGTGCATGTGGGAGTGTGTAAATGTGTGTGTGTAAATGTGTGTGAGTGCATGTGTGTGTGGGAGTGTGTATTCATGTGGGAGTGTGTAAATGTGTGTGTTGGTGTGAATGTATGTATATGTGGGGGGTGTAGTGTGTGTGTGTGTGTGTGTGTGGGAAGGAGGTTGGAAATCCAATAGACTGACCTCCTTTGTGCTTATCAATAACACTCTTCTGAAAAATAATACACAGATGATTCCCCAGTTTAAAACCTGTCCTGGGTGAATAGGGGTACCTTTGACAGTAATGTAAGCAGATGGGGAGGGTCTCCAGGGACCTTAGAAATTTAATCAACTTAAGCAATTGGCCTGTTTTACAGCCTCCTGCCTTGCAGCTGGTTTTCTCCCAAACCTTGAGTGGAATGAGGTCACCTAGTCATTGGAACCAGCTCCTGACAGACCTCAGCAACTTACAGACAGACCCAAGTGAACTTTCCACATGATGCTAGCATCTCCGCCCTGGGAGGAGCCACAGCTTCATCACCATAACATGCGACCTATATGCTGGCGTGATGACTCGCTGCGTCTGTGCCACCGGGACCCCTCCTCCACATGCCATGGCGCATTCTCTCCCTTCTCCATTGCCCCATAAAGCCCTCCTGTCTCTTTCTCTTGGGGAAGCACTCCTTTGGAAAGTATTCCTGTGCTCTCCTTAGGAATAAAAATCCTATTGATCAAGACCTGAATTCTCATGGAGAGTTGTTACTCATCAGGCAAACAAACCCCAGGTTTTGGGGGTAACACTAGTTCGGAGATGAATATGAAGTGTGGCTTTGGGCCTGTCGAATCTGAGAGATGACGGAAATGCAGGCAGAGCTGCCCTCCTGGCACCCAGAAACCTGAGACTGAGGCTGAAAGGAGTTGGCAGACCTGGAAGCTGCAAGAGGAACTCGTGCTTGTGGCTTATCGTTCTGCATTTGCCATCTTGAAATTCTTGTATTAATTTTGGATTTGTGTTTTGCAACTGAATCCCATGGGACAACTGGGCACAGGCCAGGTGTTGGAGCCGCGTCTCGCACATGGTCTTGCAGTCCAAAACTTCGGATGAGTTCTAGGCCGCCTGCTCCCTGCCCCAACTCCCCGCACCAGCCCCAGGCTTCCTCATGGCCATGGCCACCCTCTGCTTGGGGCAGTGACCTGGTTACATCAGTAGGACAAAACTGTGTCCTGGCATTGCCCGCTGTCCCTAGTGAACACCTGAGTGAGGCCAGCACAGGTTAGGATCAAGTGTTCACTGTGGAGTATCAGGGCAGGACAAGGCCATCCCCAACCCCCTGCAAGACTGGCAGCACCTACACATTCAGCCAGTGACTTGGCGGAAGGCATTTTGCTCATGACCAATCCAGATGCCTTGAGATGCCAGGGATGGTCTCCCAGCTGCAGCTGAAGTCAGAGGTGGGTCAGGGGAGACAGGCTGGGCTCCTGGACTTTTGGTGAATTAGGGGAATATTTTCAGTAGAGTGGAAGGACACACCACATTGGAAGGGGCTGTGGTGATATCAAAACAGAGGCATACCTAGAAGCAGAAGGAAGGAATGAGAGCAAGCATCAAGAAAAGATTTCTTTGAGATGCAGACAGCCTGGAGGAAGAAGACCTAGTAGCACAGGAGAATCAGAGAAAGGAGGAGTGTGGTGGACAGCAAGGCATGCTGACTCCATCTCCTTCCACACTTGCAGCCCTGCTGGGGAAAGCACTGCCTCCAGGGGCCTCCAGTCATCAGAGCCTTAGGGTCTGGATCAGAGAGTGCCCCACCCACACTGAAACCCCTCCCAGGCTGTCCCAGGTCCCACGGCTGATTGTTATGGGAGTGGAGAGCTGGCTATCTTGACCAACTCAGGCCAACTCAGAAAGGCCCTCCTGCTGCAGAGCTCCCTATGGAGCTGGCCAAGGCCGTCCTTGGATGGGAATCACAGCTTCACTTCTCCCTCTGCCCTCTCCTGCCTCCTTCCCTCCCCTTCTACAGGTGCTGTCCCCGCTGCTTCATATACGGCCTGCACACTCCATGTCAGAGCCTGATTCCTGAGGACCCTTCTTGTGGCGGGTGGGATCAAGGGCCCATGAGATTGTGGACAGAACAATAGGGACCTATGGGATCTCTGGGGCATGGGTGGAGAGGCCAGACTTCTAAGAGAGGCCTGAGATTCAAGCACCAAGCCATTGGTCCCACCCAGCCCACCAGCTCTGAACGACAACCCACTGAAGATCGACATCCCATGAACCCCATGGTTTGTGTGTGAGCAGCCCTCTTGAACCATCAGACCAGCCGGGTGGCACCTGAATTAGCTCTCAAGCCCCCCAGGCATTGGTCACATTCGTAGACCTGAAATACTTAGAAATAAATGCTATATGTAATCAATTGTGTGATATTGAGCTGTTCAAGTTTAATTACACTGGAATTACACCCTAGAAGTATGGAATGATCCATGATAATGCCAAAATAATAACAAGGGGAAAATAAGTATAAACAAGACAACTCCATTTAGAATCACATCCAAAACTCACATACCAGGCCTGGGAGCTCCCGATCCATCATTATCAATAAAAGACGGCATAGGACCTGCTCAAGCCAGTTGTCTGATGACGTGGCCCCTACGGAGCAAGTGTTTCGTTTTGTTTTGCTGTGGGTTTTTTTGTTTTTTGTTTTTTGTTTTTTGTTTTGAGACAGTCTCACTCTGTCACCAAGGCTGGAGTGAAGTGGTGCCATCTCAGCTCACTGTAAGCTCCGCCTCCCGAGTTCATGCCATCCTCCTGCTTCAGCCTCCCGAGTAGCTGGGACTACAGGTGCCCGCCACCATGCCAGGCTAATTTTTTGTATTTTTAGTAGAGACGTGGTTTCACGATGTTAGCCAGGATAGTCTCTATCTCCTGACCTCATGATCCGCCCTCCTCAGCCTCCCAAAGTGCTGGGATTACAGGCGTGAGCCACTGCGCCTGGCCCGGAGTAAGTTTTTATGCTCCTCTTCAACATCTTCCCTTCCTCTGAGACTGAAGAGCAGGAGGAGAATTTTGGAGAACGGGGATGCTTCCAAGTGAGTTTGTTAAAGTGGACCTGCTTTCAACCTCTGAGCACAGGAATCATTTCTTATGCTTTACTATCATTATAGAGGAAGGATAGGATGTAAGATGCTATGCAAAACACAGAATGAGTCTGCTTTTCTTTCTATTAGATTTATGCCCTAAATTTATTAATTCTAAAAATATAAGACATATACAAAAAATTCTCAAATCTGTGATAAAGAGACAAACCTCAGAGGGCAAAGGACATGAACAGGAAATACACCTGAGGAATACAGCTAATGTGCAATGAAGTGTTCTAGCTTACAAACTGAAATAACAATGTGACAGCCTTTTTCTTCTATCGTAACAGCAATACTTTAAAAAGGGACGCAACCCAGTGTCAAGGGTGGAGGGCAAAGGGTACTTTCGTACAATATGATGGGCATGTACTACCTTTCTGGAGATCAGGTTGGCAATATGTGTCCTAAGGAAAGGGTCATTCGTGACCTGTAAAGATTTGCCCACAGAGACATTCATTGCAACACTGTTTGTAGTAGTGAAAACTAAAACCAACTGAAGTGTAATCACAGCATTGGTGAAATCAATCATAGTACATCTAAAACAGAATAATACAATACAATCACAGAAAAAGAATGCAGTATATTTGGGGAGTGGAGGAGAGTAAAATAACAGTGATTAAAAGCGTAGGCTCCAGAATCATACTGCCTGGCTTTAAATCCTACCTGTTCACTCACAGCTGTGTTAATTGCTCTCAGCCTCAGCTTCCCTCCATTGGATGAGGACAATCACGGCATCTTCATAGGGTTGTGGCAAGAAGGCAATGAGACAATGCTTGAAAATGCTTGGCAGAGGATTTGACGTAGAGTTAAGTACTCAGTAAGTGTCATATAGTAATAGTAGTAGCACTGGTGTTTACCAACATGGAAAGATGCTCACTGAAGGTAAGTGATTAAAAAGATACATAATGTACTAACTAGAATCAACGGACTGAGAGCTTATTAAACAGAAATAAATGAAAGAGAAAGGATAGCTGAAAATATACTTAAGTCTTGCATGACTGTCAAGTTACGTGGTGAAAACTGGAAGCCTTGTGGAACATTTTGGCACAAATAAAATCTTTTGTCTGAGTGATCTAAATGGGGCGCTTTCTTGCTTTTTTGTGTGTTTATTTTTATTCTGAGACAGTCTCACTCCGTCACCCAGGCTGGAGTGCAGTGGTGCGGTCTCAGCTCACTGCAACTTCCGTCTCCTGGGTTTCAGCGATTCTCCTGCCGCAGTCTCCCCCGGTGGCTGGGACTACAGGCACCCACCACTATGCCCAGCTAATTGTTTTTGTATTTTTAGTAGAGACAGGGTTTCACCCTGTTGGCCAGGTTGTCTCAAACTCCTGACCTCAAATGATCAGCCCACTTAGGCCTCCCAAAGTGCTGGGATTATAGGCATGAGCCACCGCGCCCAGTCTCTCATTTTTTCTTGACAAAATATTCACTTTGCTATTCTTTGCCTCTGTTGGGGTTTCCTGCTGGTCGGGAGTGGCTTACAGATTCTTAGAGGAATCTGTTGGTGACTCAGGTGAGATTTTCTGGAAGACGTGGTGTCTTAGACAAGCTTCTGATAAACAAGTTCCTTTGAGAAGCCCGTGAATCCGCCTGGCTGAGTAACCAGTGAACAGGAGAGAAGACAAACCTGGCAGGCAGTTTCATCCTCCCTGGGGGTCATGAACCTATATGGGAAACAGCCTGGAGAAGGAAAAAGGAATTTTGGTTAAGAGGATAGCAGAGGAAACTCAAGTTCTTCAAGGTTACTGGATGAGCTCATGAAGTAAACACCCAGATCTGAATCACTGCGGACAAAGGAAGTCAGTAAGAACACAGCAGAAAGGGTCGGGGGTGAGCACATCATTTTAAAACGAGTCCCAGTGTTTGTGGAGGTCACATGACACTGTGTTGCACAAAGGGTGGAGCTAGACCCTAATTCTACCCTCGCTGGAGCTTTTTTTCATCATCCCAAATCTGCATTTGTAGTATTTTTCTCCCTTTGGGGTGGATATTCTGTTCCCTACCTTCCAGTAGAATTGATAGAAGAAATACACCAATGGTAGTGAAGTCTGTGTGGGAAATGAAGATTGAGGGTTTATCAACATCTTTCCTGTTGTAATGCAAAGTGAACTCCCAAGTTCAGCTGCGCCTGCAACTGCAATCCTGACCCCAGACCTGAACATGAAGGAGATTGTTGATAACGCTTAAAGGAAACTCAAGGTGGCTTGGAGACCCCGGGACGTCGTATTGGGTAGGCAGGAGCTTCCAAGAGACCAGGTCAGCAGAAGCATTGCTCCCACATCCTCAGACACTCCTCTACACCCCTGGTTGCAGCAGGGGTCTGCTGAGTGCAAGGGAGCCCTTTGAAGAGATGGGATGGGGCTCCCCATGCATGTTTGCCTCCTTAGGGTCAATCTGTTCAAAATATGTTTCCCTATTGCCTACAGTGTGTAAGGAGTTAGCAGCCACATACAAGCTTCTCCCACAGGGCTTGCTATCCAGTGGACCTTCCAAGAGTGGTTAAATAGAATGGAACCAAAAGAAACCAGAAACTGCAGCTGGAAACACAAAGTACAGCTCTAAGCCCCAGACAGTGCCAGCTGAACCAGTGCTATGCCCACCCTTAGGGTTCTCCTTTCCTGAGATTATAGAAACTTCAGGAAAATTTTAGCCTTTGAAATATTCCTGGTTAAACTGATCCCTCTTGGTCTTTGTACCACAAGAGGTGTTTGAACCACAGCATTTCAGCATTAACTTACAGACTGAGTTGAGAACCATGTTTCCTTATTTGAGGCTGCTGGTCAACCCAGGCTCACTGTTCTGATACTCTTCCATGAACTTGGAGTCAGACAAACCTGAATTTGAGCCCAGGCTCTGCCTAGCAATCTTACCACCTTTCATGTGTCCAGCGTTTCTCCAAGTGTGAATGGGGCCCTGAGAATCTTTCAGGGGGCCTGTGTGGTTTAAAAATATTCATAGTAATATCAAGAAGTTATTTATTTTTTCCATTCTCCTTTTCTCACAAGTGTACAGTGGAGTTTCTCAGAGGCTACAGGAAGTGTGTCATCTCAGCAGATCGAATGCAGAAGCAGTTATGAGAATCCAGCTATCTTCTATTAAGCCAGACATTAAAATAATTTGGGAAAGAAATGTAAAACTGCCACTTCACTCACTTCCCAGCCCTGGTTCTTACCACACTCATTGATTTTTTTTGTTTTGGATAATAGTTATTTTTTAATACAATGAGTCATGCTAATATGTAATGGGATTAATACTCTTACTTTAAAAATGTATAATTAAATTTAATTTTTTTCAGTTAAAAAAATCAGTACATTTGGATAGAGATAACCCACACAAACAAAAACTCCTTGAGGTCCTCAATTTTTAAGAGAGTAATGGGGTCCTGAGACTAAAAAGTTTGAAAACAGCCCACCCTAGTTCATTCATTTTCCCACTCGAATACAGTGGCTTTGTTTCTTATTTCACGGAGACAGCAAAATCAATCAGAAGAAAGGATAACTGGCTGTGCAAGGTGGCTCACGCTTGTAATCCCAACACTTTAAGAGGCCAAGGCAAGAGCCCAGGAGTTCAAGACCAGCCTGGACAACATAGGGAGACCTTGTCTCTACTAAAAAATAAAAATAAATTAGCTGGGCATGGTGGTGCACACCTGTAGTCCCACCTACTCGGGAGGCTGAGGTCAGAGTTCAACGCTACAGTGAGTTATGATCATACCACTGCACTCCAACCTAGGAGATAGAGTGAGTCCCTGTCTCAAAAAAATGAGGGAGAACAGCCTCATATTCCCACCACTAACTTCCCAGCCCGGCTACATCTGTCCCCATGCAGCCTCCTTCCCTCCAGCTCCATACATAAATTGACCCATCTTCTATCCAAATTTAGTTCACCGCTCTTGCCCAGACCCCATCTCCTCTACCCCTTCCCAGGGATTCTTCTCTGTAATTCTCGCTCCTACACCATGGATTTCTTCTTGGACTACCCTCAGCAGCATGCAAACATGTTCCAGTTTCTCTGTCTTCAAAAGCTCCTCCCAGGACTCCACATTCTTCTTTATCTACTGAACCATTCCCCCATGTGCCCTCATAACAAAGCTCCTAGACATAGCCTGTTTTGACATCTCCATTGATTCACTTCTCTTTTTCTCTTTAATCCATGCCACTGAGCACATTCTTTGAGGTCATAATGGATCTTATTTTGCCAAATCCAATGGACAATGCCATATCTTTGTCTTATGCAAACTTTGAGCAACATTTGGAATAGTTGGTTACTCCCACCTCCTGAAAACACTTTCTTCACATGTTTCTAAGAACCCACACCCTCCTCGTTCTCCCTACCCTACTGACCACTTCTTCACAGCCCTTTCTCCAGGCTCCTCCTTCTGCACTTTAAGTGTTAGGGTACCTGAGGCTCAGCCTTGGGCTCTTCTCTTCTCTCTCTACCTCCTTCTCCTGGCGATCTCTGTCCCTTAGTTCCAAACACCATTTCTATGCTGATGACACCCATATGTATATTTCTGCCTTATATATCTTCCCTAAGTTCCAGATGCAGCCGTCAATTATCTCCTTAACATATCAATGTGGTTGTCAAATAGGCATTTAAAACTCAGTATGTCCAAGAAAAACTTTATTTTTAACCCACCCCAAGCTCCTTCCTCCTGCAGTCTTACCCTCTTGGAATATGGCACAACCATCCACCCAGTGGCTCAGACAAAAAGCCTGGGAGTCATTTTTGACTCCTCTCTACTTCTCACACCCCATATCCAATCCATCAATAAAGCCTGACTGCTTCTTGTCACCCCCATGGCTGACACTCTGTCCAAGCCACCATCATCTTACACAGGGACTACAGCAATAGCTCCTAACTGATCTTTCAGCCTTCAGCAGTTCACTTTCTACACCAAAAATCAGAATATATCACTGTACTCAAAGCCCAACCATGGTTTACTTACTATTGTACCTGGAATCACAGAACATGGTACAACTCCAAGGTTTTTGTGGTCTAGTCCATGCCTCCCTCTCCAGCCCTGGTTCTTAACCCATACTCACTCTTGCCATCTACCTTGCCCCTGTGACCTCATCTCCCACCTCCCTGTGCCCCAGACACATTGGTCTTCCTTCTTGCTGTCCTGGAACAAACCAATCTGTTCTTGTTCAATCTGCCAAGAATGTCCTTCCCTATTCTTTCACATGGCTCACTTCTTCACATCATTTAAATGTCACCTGCTCAGAGACCCTTCCCCAAACACTCTAAAATAATCTCTTCTATTAGTTAGGTTGCATTCAGCTGCAAGTAACTGCTTAAACAATATAGACATTTAATAATTAAACAATATATACATTTAATAATTAAACAATATAGACATTTAATAATTAACAAGACCCATAAGAGAAATAAGCAAAAAATTTACATCACCTATGATCACACATTGTAAATAATTTTAGAAATCTCTCCCAGCCTTTTTCCTATGAAAATGTAACTATTTTAAATCTATTTGGGACCATTCTAGAAATATAGTATTATCTTAGATTTTAATTTAATATTAAATGATAAATGTTTTACCAAGTCTTGTGCCAACAAAATCACAAGCTCCTTGAACTGTAGGAAACCTTGGAAATTATTTAGTTCTGGCTCAGCATGCAAACTTTACAAGATGAGGCACCTGAGGGCTGAGTTGTTTGAGTTTCTCCAAAATGTTTTAATATCTCAGTGATTTTCAGTCTGATTAAGCTGAGGGAGAGCCAGAAAGCCTGGACCTATTGGTTGCTTTGTGTGCATAATCAGCTAAGGGCATGTGTCTCTTTATCCCACAGAAACTGGGCTGCCAGCAGAGCTCTGCTTATCCCTTAGTGATTTTGCTGACAAATATGTTATCCCTCTATACCTTTCTGTCAACAACTCTCCCTCAGGAGAGGTTCAAGACCTCGATAGGATCTGGGCACCAAAGCAAACCTGTCAGACCAGCATACATTGGGAGACAGCTGCCTGCTCCGCACCCTTCTTGGGGATCTAGGTGTTTTGTCCAGCTGGCACATTTGCACTTCAGAGGTGGGAGGGGCACATAGCACAGGGGAGTATACCAGGGGAGAGAGCACAGCCAAGCCTTGGGCCATAAGACTGCTCATGGCAAGATGTATCTATGTTCTGTAATGGAATGCCATCACTCTCTATTTTGGAAACATGATGGCATGGAGCAACTGAAAGACTGTGGGATGGGTTAAAAACCACGTCCATTGCTTTATTGCTATGGAATCTGGAGCAAGTTCCTCTCTGGTCTTTAGTTACCTCCTTGGTAAAGACGGAATCATAGTTCCACCTTGTAGAGTTGTAACACCCCCAACATTTGTGTAGGTACTCAATAAGCAGCAGCTGTTATTAACAAACTTTCTTTTTCTCCTCTGTAACAGTCTAAGACACAGAGTAGGGGCTCAGTTAATATTTGTTGCATAAATATGGGACCCAAGCAAATAAGATCAGATTACATATTTTGAGACTAAACTACTGAGTCTGCAAGAATAACGGTAATAATTGTTGCCTACACATGATTCTAGAAAAGCCAGAAGCCAGGTCTCTTGAAATAGAGATTTTCATACCCTCTTATTCTATCAGGATTTCATTTTGTTCCCAAATCATTTTGACTTAATTAGAGAGAATTTTTTTTTTTACTTTATTTGCCTCCAAAGAATCAAAATAAATAGTACTCTGTCAGATTTTCTAAGTCATTATCTTATCATATAATACAATTGGTTAAGTTCTTTTCTTCACTACAAAAGTGACAGTTAATTATAGAAAATTTGAGAAGTACAAAAAAGAAAAAAGGGGCGAAAGTATCACCAATAGCTACAGAAATGTCACCGTATTTTCATGCACACTTAGTCAATTGTGATCCTACATTATATCCAATTTTATCTTCTGGCTTTTCTCCTTAACATGATGAAATGTAGTTTTCCAAAATATTCCCCTATTGTTCATTCTGTTACCAATTGTTCACAATTTTAAATAATGCAAAATGAATATAATTCTTAATTATATGCTGCAGTCAGGGAAACATTTCTTAAGCTAAGTTCCTAGAAGTGAAATTATTATTTTAAAAAATACAAACATTCTTTGGTACATACTATTAAAAAGTATTCAAAAATTATTGGAGAAATTTATAATCTTTCACCAGTCCTGGATATTCTTATGATAATTGGGAAGAAATATTTCATTTTAAAAATTATAATCTATTTTTTCCCAATGAGGCTGAATGGCATAAAATATTAAATAACAGTATTTTCTCTTTGGTGAATTATCACATTTTGCTTTTGCCCATGAATTTTTGTGGGTGTGGTGTGATTTTTATTAAATTATATGACACTATATGTATTTTTTTTTACTATACTTGAAGTTCTAGGGTACGTGTGCACAACGTGCATGTTTATTACATATGTATACACGTGCCACATTGGTGTGCTGCACCCATTAACTCGTCATTTACATTAGGTATATCTCCTAATGCTATCCCTCCCCCCGTTCCCCCTCCCTACAATAGGACCCGATGTATAATGTTCCCCTTCCTGTGTCTAAGTGTTCTCATTGTTCAATTCCCACCTATGTGTGAGAACATGCGGTGTTTGGTTTTTTGTCCTTGCGATAGTTTGCTGAGAATGATGATTTCCAGCTTCATCCATGTCCCTACAAAGGACATGAACTCATCCATTTTATGGCTGCATAGTATTCCATGGTGTATATGTTCCACATTTTCTTAATCCAGTCTATCATTGATGGACATTTGGGTTGGTTCAAAGTCTTTGCTATTGTGAATAGTGCCACAATAAACATACGCGTGCATGTGATATGACACTATATTTTAAGGATTAACGTTTTGTCAAATGTTATAATTTTTAAATGTCTTTCTGGATGCATTTTTATTTTGTTTATACACCCTTTTGGAAATTAAAGGGGTTTTAATTTCTGTTTGGACAATTTCTATTAATATTCTCATTTATGAGTTTCTTATTGGATTTATCCTTTGAATTACCTTTCCCATTTAAAGATCAGATAAACACTCACTATTATATTTTTAAATGCTTTAATCATTTATGTTTTTTGTGGATAGGGTTTGCTTTTACTATTTTTTAATTGTGGTGAAATATATATGATCAATATGATATATGTATGATCAATGGTATATTGCCATTTTACCATTTTTAAGTGTATAATTCAGTGCCATTAATTACATTATAATGTTGTACAACCATCGCCACTATTTCCAAAACTTTTTAACTCACCCAAACAGAAACTCTGTACCCAGTAGAAAACAACTCCTCAGCCCCCAGTCCCTGTGATCTCTAACCTATGTTCGTCTCTATGAGCTGCCTATTCTACATACTTCGTATAAGTGGAGTCATGCAATATTTTTCCTTCTATGTCTAGCTTATTTTACTTTGCATAACGTTTTCAAGGCTTATCCATATTATATAGAGCATGTCAGAATTTCCTTTCTTTTATGGCTGAAGGTGTTTCAGTGCCATTAATTATGTGTATACCATATTTGTTTATCCATTCATCCATTGATGAACACTTGGTTCGCTTCCACCTTTTGGCTATTGTGAATAATGCTACTATGAACACAGGTGTACAAATATCTGTCTTAGTTCCTGCTTTCAATTGATATGTAGATATACTGAGAAGTAGACTTACTGAATTAAGTAGTAATTCTATGTTTAATTTTTTTTTAGTAACTGCATGCTGTTTTCCACAGTGGCTGCACCATTTTACATTTCCATCAGCAATGCACAGTGCTCCAATTTATCCACATCCGGGCCAACACTTGTTTTGTTTTGTTTTGTTTTTTTATAATAGCCATCCTAATGAGTGTGAAGTGGTATCTCATTGTGGTTTTGATTTGCATTTCCCTGATCATTAGTGATATTGAGTGTTTTCTTATATGCTTGCTGGCTATTGGTATGTATTCTTTTGAGAATTGCCCATTCTTGCCCTTAGCCCATGTATTGATGGGATTTTGTTGTTGTTGTTGTTGTTGTTGTTGTTGATTTGAGTTCATTGTAGATTCTAGATATTAGTCCTTTGTCAGATGGATAGATTGTGAAGATTCTCTCCCACTCTGTAGGTTATCTGTAATTACTCTACTGACTATTCCTTTTGCCATGCAAAAGCTCTTTAGTTTAAGTCCCTGCAATTTGTCTTTGTTTTTATTGCATTTGCTTTTGGGTTCTTGGTCATGAAATCCTTGCCTAAACCAACGTCTAGAAGGGTTTTTCCAATGTTATCTTCTAGAATTTTTACAGTTTTGGGTCTTAGATTTAAGTCCTTAATCCATCTTGAGTTGGTTTTTGTATAAAGTGAGAAGTGAGGATCCAGTTTTATTCTCCTACATGTGGCTAGCCCATTACCCCAGCACTATTTGTTGAAAAGGGTATCCTTTCCCCACTTTACATTTTTGTTTGCTTTGTTGAAGATCTGTTGATGTAAACATTTGAGTTTATTTCTGGATTCTCTGTTCCATTCCATTGGTCTATGTGCCTATTTGTATAAGCACCATGCAGTTTTGGTGACTATGGTCTTATATAGTATAGTTTGAAATCAGGTAGTATGATGCCTCCAGATTTTTTTTTTCTTAGTCTTGCTTTTGCTATATGGGCTCTTTTTTGGTTCCATATGAATTTTAGAATTGTTTTTTCTAATTCTGTGAAGAATTATGGTGATATTTTGATGGGAATGTGTTGAATTTGTAGACTGCTTTTGGCAATATGGTCATTTTCACAAAATTGATTCTCCCCATCCATGAGCATGGGATGTGTTTCCATTTGTTTGTGTCCTCTATAAGTTCTCTCAGCAGTGTTTTGTAGTTTTCCTTGTAGAGGTCTTTTACTTCCTTGATTAGGTATATTCCTACTTTTTTTTGTTTTGTTTTGCAGCTATTATAAAAGGGGTTGGGTTCTTGATTTGATTTTCAGCTTGGTCGCTATTGGTGTATAGAAGAGCTACTGGTTTGTGTATATTAATTTTGTATCCAGAAACTTTGCTGAATTCTTTTATCAGTTCTAGGAGCTTTCTAGAGGAGACTTTAGGGTTTTCTAGGTAAACAATCATATCACTGGCAAACAGTGACAGTTTGACTTCCTTTTTACTGATTTGGATGCCCTTATTTCTTTCTCTTGCCTGATTGCTGTGGCTAGGACTTCCAGTAATACGTTGAAGAAGAGTAGTGAGAGTGGGCATTCTTGTTTTGTTCCAGTTTTCAGAGGGAATGCTTTCAACTTTTCCCCATTCAGTATTATGCTGGCTGTGGGTTTGTCATAGAGGCTTTTATTATATTGAGATATGCCCCTTGTATTTGATTTTGCTGAGAGTTACAATCATTAAGGTTGCTGGGTTTTGTTGAATGCCTTTTCTGCATCTATTGAGATGATCGTGTAATTTTTGTTTTTAGTTCTGTTTATGTGGTGTATCACATTTATTGACTTATGTATGTTAAACCATCCCTGCATCCCTGGTATGAAACCCACTTGATCATGGTGGATTATCTTTTTGATATGTTGTTGGATTTGGTTAGCTAGCATTTTGTTAAGGATTTTTGCATCTATGTTCATCAGGAATATTGGACTGTAGTTTTCTTTTTTGGTTATGTCCTTTCCTGGTTTTGGTATTATTACAGGACCCCAACACTTACTCAAAGGTAGCCTTTGGGTCAGGGTTTCTGCACTATAGTCCCTTCTGTGGTAGCCAGAAATATGTCACAGGACTCCAACACTTACCCAAAAGTAGCATTTAGGAAGGGAGTTTCCACACTATAGTCCCTTCTGTAGTTGCCAGAAGGATGTTATAGGAAAGGGGTCCTGATCCAGACCCCAAGAGAGGGTTTTTGGATCTCACTCAAGAAAGAATTCAGGGCAAGTCCTCAGTGCAAAGTAAAAACAAGTTTATTAAGAAAGTAAAGTGGTGAAAGTACAGCTACTCCATACACAGAGTAGGACACTCCTGAAAGTAAGAGATGGAACACATCCACCCTAGGCACAAGGCTTGTTTATATGGGGAGATGTGTTTTGCTACAAGGGTCTGTGATAAAGGATTAGTTTTCTTAACTACTGTATTTTGCAAGAATCAATATTATTTTCTTTAAAGCAAAATTAGGAATGCCTTTGTTCTCCAGATATTGGGATATCTGGACACTCCCAAGTCTGGGTCTGTTTAGTAAACATTATTAATTTGTTCCCTTAACCATAAACATCTAGAGGCTAGGAATGCCTAACTTTCTGAGAATGCAGCCCAGCAAGTCCCAGCCTCATTTTCCTAGCCCTCACTCAAGATGGAGTTGCTCTGGTTCAAATGCCTCTGATATATCTTCCCCCTCACTTTACAAGAAGACCCTCAATTCTAAGGGTTGCAGACGGATGAAGATCCATCTTCTGTAACTTCTGCAGGCTGAATAAGGGTGGTGATATTCCCGCCTATTAGGGTCTCTTGTGTCAGGGTAGAGAGAAGCTCAGTCGGAGAGTGTTGGTATAGTGGAGGTCATTACTAACTCTGAGTTCTGACAAAAGGTGATATCTGGAAGATTAATAAGTGTTCAATTTAAGAAAACATTGAGTGAGCTTGTCTTGCATTTCTACACGAAGAGTACAACCACAATATATTCTACAACAGCAAAGCAAAATAAGTAAAATCGTTCCAAGTAAACTAAACAGGAAGGCTTTCCAAGAACTGGGCAGTTGCTGGAACCAAGCCAGTATAGGGTCAATTGATAGTACATCAATGGCAAAGACCTGAGTGTCTAAAGCTTTCATAGCCTAAGTAATATCATGTGAATAGTCTGGAACATACACAAAATATTCAGTTTTGATCATACACAAGTTCCTCCTTGGGCCGCTGGTACATTAAAATGTCCACATATCCAACAGTTTGTCTGATTATGTAAAGAGGCTAAAGTCTATGGCCACTCAGTAAATAAGTTACTCTCTGCATGATTCCAACTTATACCCAAAAGTAGAATGCCAGTCCATATCTTTATGTTACCTATCCCTCTCATTTCTTCTGAACAGGAGTCAGAGGTCACTGATTGGCTCACAGGAATAAATAGGATCAGTCTCTTGTGTTCCATTGACCTGTGGGACTTCATAAGAGACAGATTTAATTCAAGATAAGTGGACCCAGCTGTTTATTCACAGAAGTTTAACTTCAGTTGGGGTACTAAGGAGAACTTGATAGGATTCATTCCATTTGGAGGAGAGGTGATCTGCTGGGGATCCTTCCTTCCAAGTTTTTAATAGGACCCAGTCTCCCGGCTGGGTTGTAACAAGATTCTCTTCCTTAGTGGGGGAAGGGAGTCTTTGATTTCCATATTCAAGCAGTGCGTTTTGCACTTGTCCTAAGTTGATCACATAATTCTGTAGCTTGAAACTATCTATGTCTATTAGGCGGTCTGTAGTTAAGAAAGGCCTTTCATACATTATTTCAAAAGGACTGAGCTGCAGGCTTCCCTTAGAGGTTATTTGAACCAGTAATAAGGCTACAGGTAATAAAGACAACCAGGTTTCTGATGTTTCTTGGCATAGTTTAGCAAGAGTCATTTTTAGAGTTTGATTAGCTCTTTCTACTTTCCCTGAAGACTGTGGCCTCCATGCTTAGTGAAGGTGGTTCTGAATTCCTAGGGCTAAAGATAGGTTTTGGGTAATTGTCGCTGTGAAAGATGGGCCATTATTACTCTGCAAGCTCTTAGGCAGACCAAATCTAGGAATTATTTCCTTTAGTAGGAGTTTAGAAACCTCAATTGCCTTTTCAGACCAGGTAGGAAAAGCTTCGATCCAACAAGTAAAGGTGTCAACAAATACTAATAAATATCTAAACCCTTTACATGAGGGCATCTGTGTGTAATCTATTTGCCAATCTTCAACAGGGTACGTTCCTCTATGCTGAACAGGCCTTACTGGAGGAGGAGGTAAAGATTGGTTATTTGGGTTATTCCGGGCACATAGTTCACAGGCCTGAGTTAGCCGCTTTACTGTTTTGAGTAAGTCTTTTCCTATAAAAAGGAGAGACGTTAATTGAAACACGGAATCTCTTCCCAAATGACTAGAGTCACACAAATGCTTGACTATTTTCCACTGATTAGCATGTGGTAACAACAGTTTGTTGCCATTGATAAGCCAGCCAGAGGATGTTTAATTAAACTCTGACCTTTAGCCCATTCTTTTTCCTCTTTACTATATCTAGGGTCTGTCACTGAGGTGGCTGAGGGCACTAACATGCCAGTAAGTCCTATTGGCTCCTTTAGCACTGCTGCATCAGCAGCTGCATCTGCAAAGGAGTTTCCCTTAGCCGCGCCAGTCTCCTCTTTGATATCCTCTACAATGGGTTATAGCTACTTCCTTGGGCAGCAAAACAGCATCCAATATGCTCTGAATTTCTATGTAATGTTTTACAGGGGAACCCTTAGCAGTCAGGAGTCCCCATTCCTTCCAGATAATAGCATGAGCAGAAGTACCAGAAAGGCATACTTAGAATCAGTGTAAATGGTAATTCTTCGGTCCTTTCCCAATTGCAGGGCTCTAATAAGAGCTATTAATTCTGCCTTTTGAGCTGAGGTAGAAGCTGCTAAGGCCTGAGATTCAATTACCCCATGTTGACTGACAATAGCCCCAGCTTTCCAGTTTCCCTGGTGCACAAAGTTACTTCCATCTGTAAACCGTTCTACCTCAGGATTATCTAGAGGCTCATCCTTTAAATCCAGATGGCTGGAGTAAACTAGCTCTATAATTTGTATACAAGAATGATCTAGGGTGCTGGTTCAGGTAAATAGGTAGCTGGATTCAGTCTGGCATACTTTAAGAATTATATAAGGATGTTTAGCAACAAAGCCTGATATTTATTCACAGAAAAGGAGAAGGAGAAATTTCTGTCTGCCTTGTGGTTTATGAAAGATACTACTGTTTGCAGCTGAGTTAACAAATCCCTTCCCAACAAGGTATGGAGCATTCAGGAGAAAACCAAAGTCCCTGATGAGCAGCTTAAAGGATTCATAAAACGGCATCTATGGGATTGTCTATCTATCCCCATGATTATACCTTTTTGGGGTGACAAAGGCCCATTATAATGGGTCAAAACAGAGTAAGCAGTCCAGAAAGGAGTTAATATTCTTACCTGCCCCGTCAAGGGTTACCCACGGCTTCTCTGGAGATATGGCTAGTTGTTCAATGGGAGCTTCAGTGGAAGGTCTCAGGCCCCGTCACCCTTGGGCTTGCCTGACTATTTCGGCCATCATTGGTTCAGGTCCCAGTGACTCCCTTCAGAACCCTAGGGAATTCCTCTTCCTATGGTCAGTTTTCTTACAGTGTGCACACTGATTTATGCCCAAGGCACGGTGACTCAGACTCCCAGCTTTGGGCTTCCCACCTTTCAGCTTCACTTGTCCAGGCCAAGAGCCAGGAGGGCAGCCCCACGTGGGAAGTAAGCTTGAGGCTGCAGTCAAGAGTAGCACCTTGTGGGAGTCCCTTCTTGCTCTTTCTGCTTCCTCTGCTTTGTCCCTGTTATTAAAAACTAAAGATGTCATATCAAAAAGCTGTCCATAGGAGTTCGGGGACCTATAGCTGGTCTTTGTAGTTTCCTATGGATATCAGGGGCGGACTGGGTTATAAAATGTACTCCCAGAGGGTTTGTCCTTGCTTTGAAGCAGGATCAGTGTTAGTATATTTCCTGATTGCCTCAACTAAATGCCCTTGAAAAAAAGGTGGATCCTCATCTTTGCCCTGAGAAACATCCTTAACCTTTTCATAGTTAATGGGATTTTTCATACATTTCTTCATCCCTTCCTACAAACAAGTGACCATATAATTCTCCTCCCCAAGTCCTCATTGGCCTTTGATAGTTTCACTCTGGATCTTGATCTGGAACTGCCATACCTCCTGCCTGATATATATTATAGTTCAGATTGTGAGCCAATACCTCATCTGCATGAGTCCCAGCTGTCCCCAAAATGCATTGTTTCTCTTCCACCGTACATCACAGAGAACACAAAACATGCAGATCTTGCCAAGTTAAACTATCGGTCAGAGTTAATTTCTCAAACTCATCTGTGAATTTTCCTGGATCTTCAGAGAAATGACCAAACTTCTCTTTACATAGAGCCAAATCAGACATAGAAAACAGAGCATGTACTCTCACAGTGCCTTCTTCTCCATCTGCCACCTCCCTAAGTGAACAAAGATTTCCCTTTGGAGGCTGATAGGAGGCTTCACTATGAGTAGTACTTGCTGGGCTAAGTTCCTCAGGGAGTGGTGGGTATAGAGTGGACTAGACAGGTAAGGAGGAGGGGACAAAGTGTTCTCAGTTGAACTTTCAGGTGGACTGGAGAGAGAAAGGACCTCCACATCCGAACCATCAGAGCTGACAGAAGGAGGGTCTACTCCACCCAAAACTGCCTGCTGAATGGCCGACGGGGTGGGGGGTGGGGGGGTGGGGAGGGGTGCATTAAAGAATCATCTGGTATATCTAGCTCTTTTTCTTCTTTTCCTTCTTTTCCTCTCATCAAACATGATTCACATTATCCAAATAACATAAGTGAGTCGAGCCATGAATCACAGATAAACCACAACATGGACTTCGACAAAAATGTCAAATAAGGCAAAGGAAATGAAGAGGATTTAGATGAGAATGAGCAGAGCAAGCAGGTTCTGGGCAATAGCGGCAGTGTGGATTGAACAAGCAAAGCCAGTTTGCCCAAATCCAAGAAAGGAAAGTTTTTTAGTGTGCAAAAAAAACAGCAAGGAGAAAAGTCCGCTGATTTCCATCCTAGTGCTTCTCTATCACACCTCGTCAGGGTAGCGACAACCAAACATAACCACATCTATTTAATATTGCTTATAACTGTTAAATACCAAATCTCAATCAGTAATTTTAGGGACAGAGCCTTCAATGCTTTTTGCTCCCAGTGTTTCACAAGTAAACAGACAGAAATCAGGAGGTACACAGGAGAAAAGTAAGTTAAAATCCCTAAGACCAGTTAAATAAAGTCTCCTGAAAATGACAGCAAAACAGACAGCAACCAAGAAATTGATTCATGCAGCAAGGAGAACAAGGCAGATTAATACAAAGAGCATAGCCTGCGGTGCCAAACTCATTCTTAGCTGAGAGGGACTTTACTGAGAGGGGCCTACAGCCCCCTAAATCTTAGAAGGGACTTTAACCCTCCTAAGTCGGGCCTCTAACCCAAGGTGGTCAAGTGTCCTTGCCTTTCATTAAGAGGGGCCTCTAACCCACTCTGGCTTAGGAGAGACTCTAATTCCCCCATTTGGGCCTCTAATCCAATCCCATTCTTTACCCAAGTACCCCACCACTTGCTCAAAGTTGTCCAATCAGTGCTACAGTCTATATCCTTAGGGTTGGGGAGTTTCTTCAGTATTGTCCATTCCATGGTTTGCCAGAAATGTGTTACAGGACCCCAACGCTTATCTAAAAGTAGTGTTTGGAAAGGAGATTTCCACACTATAGTCCCTTCTGTTGTCGCCAGAAAGATGTTATAGGAAAGAGGTCCTGATCCAGGCCCCAAGAGAGGGTTTTTGGATATTGCACAAGAAAGAATTCAGGGCAAGTCTGCATTGCAAAGTAAAAACAAGTTTGTTAAGGAAATGAAGTGGTGAAAGTACAGCTACTCCGTAGACAGTGTAGGACGTTCCTGAAAGTAAGAGGAGGAATGCATCCACCCTAGGTACAATGCTCGTATATATGGGGAGATGTGTTCTGCTACAAGGGTTTGTGATAAAGGATTAATTTTCTTAATTACTATATTTTGCAAGAATCAATATTATTATCTTCAAAGTGAAATTAGGAATGCCTTTGTTCTCCAGATATTGGGATATCTGGACACTCCCAAGTCTGGGTCTGTTTAGTAAACATTATTAATTTGTTCCCTTAACCATAAACATCTAGAGGCTAGGAATGCCTAACTTTCTGAGAATGAAGTCCAGCAAGGCCCAGCCTCACTTTCCTAGCCATCACTCAAGATGCAGTTGCTTTGGTTCAAATGCCTCTGACAGTATTAAGGTGATATTGGCTTCATAGAATGATTTAGGGAGGGTTCCCTCTTTCTCTATCTTCTGGAATTGTGTCAATAAGATTGGTACCAATTCTTTGAATGTCCAGTAGAATTCTGCTGTGAACTTGTCTGATCCTGAACTATTTTTGTTGTTGGTAATTTTTCAATTACCATTTCAATCTCTCTGCTTGTTATTGATCTGTTCAGGATATCTAATTATTTCTGATTTAAGCTAAGAGGGTTGTATCTTTCCAGGAATTTATCCATCTCTTCTAGATTTTCTAGTTTGTGCACATAAAGGTGTTCACAGTAGCCTTGAATGATCATTTGTATTTCTGTGGTGTCACTTGTAATATCTCCTGTTTCATTTCTTACTGAGCTTATTTGGATTTTATCTCTTATTTTCTTGGTTAATCTTGCTAATGGTCTATCAGTTTTACTCATCTTTTCAAATAACCGCTTTTTGTTTCATTTATCTTTTGTATTTTTTCTTTGTTTCAATTTCATTTTGCTCTGATATTGGTTATTTCCTTTCTTCTGCTGGGTTTGGGCTTGCTTTTTTCTTGTTTCTCTAGTTCCTTGAGGTGTGACCTTAAATTGTCTGTTTGTGTTCTTTCAGACTTTCTGATATAGGCATTTAGGGCTATGAACTTTCCACTTAGCACTGCCTTTGCTGTGTCCCAGAGGTTTTTGATAGGTTGTATCACTATTGTTATTAAGTTTGAAGAATTTTTTAATTCCATTTTTATTTCATTTTTGACTCAACGATCATTCAGGATCAGGTTATTTAATTTCCATGTATTAAATGTTGTATAAAATATTTAATATTCTGTGTATTAATTGCATGGTCTTGAAGGTTCCTTTTGGAGTTGATTTCCAGTTTTATTCCACTGTGGTCTGAGAGAGTGCTTGTTATAATTTCAATTTTCTTAAATTTATTGAGGCTCATATGGTCTGTCTTGGAGAAAGTTCCATACACTGTTGAATGGAATGTATAATTGGTGGTTGGTGGATGGAATGTTCTGTATATATCTATTAAGTCCATTTGTTCCAGGGTATAGTTTAAATCCACTGTTTCTTTATTGACTTTCTGTCCTGATGACCTGTCTAGTGCTGTCAGTGGAATATTGAAGTTCCCCACTATTATTGTGTTACTGTCTATCTCATTTCTCAGGTCTATTAGTAACTGTTACATAAATTTGGGAACTCCAGTGTTAGGTGCATATATGGTTAGGATTGTGATATTTTCCTGTTGGACAAGGCCTTTCATCAATATGTAATGTCCCTCTTGGTCTTTTTCAGCTGCTGTTGCTTTAAAGTCTAATTTTACTGAAATAAGAAGAGCTACTCCTGCTCAGTTTTGGTGTCCATTTGCCTGAAATGTCTTTTTCCACCCCTTTACCTTAAGTTTGTGCAAGTCATTATGTGTTGGGTGAGTCTCTTGAAGGCAGCAGATAGTTGGTTGGTGAATTCTTATCCATTCCACAATTCTATATCTTTTAAGTGGAACATTTAGGCCATTTACATTCAATGTTAGTATTGAGATGTAAGGTACCATTCCATTCATCGTGCTATTTGTTGCTGTTATACATTGGTTTTTTGTTTTTGTTTTTTAAATCGTATTTTTGTTTTATAGGTCCTATGAGATTTATGCTTTAAAGAGGTTCTGTTTTGATGTGTTTCCAGGATTTGTTTCAAGATTTAGAGCTCCTTTAACATTTCTTGTAGTGGTGGCTTGGTAGTGGCAAATTTTCTCAGCATTTGTTTGTCTGAAAAAGACTGTCTTTCCTTCATATATGAAGCTTAGTTTCACTTATTGCAAAATTCTTGGCTGATAATTGTTTTATGTGAGGTGACTGAAGATAGGACTCCAGTCCCTTCTAGCTTGTAGGGTTTCTGCTGAGACATCTGCTGTTAATCCAATATGTTTCCTTTATAGTTTACTTGGTGCTTTTGTCTCACAGCTCTTAAGAGTCTTTCCTTTGTCTTAACTTTAGATAACCTGATGACAGTATTCCCAGGTGATGACCTTTTTGTGATGAATTTCCCAGGTGTTCTTTGTGCTTCTTGTATTTGAATGTCCAGGTCTCTAGCAAGGTTGAGGAAGTTTTCCTCAATTATTCCCCCAAATATATTTTCCAAACTTTTAGATTCCTCTTCTTCCTCAGGAAAACCAATTATTCTTAGGTTTAATTGTTTAATATAATCCCAGACTTCTTGGAGGCTTTGTTTGCATTTGCTTATTCTTTTTTCTCCGTCTTTGTTGGATTGGGATAATTCAATGACCTTGTCTTTGAGCTCTGAATTTCTTTTTTCTTTTTGTTCAATTCTATTGCTGAGACTTTCCAGGGCATTTTGCATTTCTGTAAGTGTGTCTATTATTTCCTGAAGTTTTGATTGTTTTTTATTTATGCCATCTATTTTCTTGAATATTTCTCCCTTCACTTCTTGTATCATTTTTTGGATGTGCTTACACTGGGCTTCACCTTTCTCTGGTGCCTCCCTGATTAGCTTAATAACTAACCTCCTGAATTATTTTTCTGGTAAATCAGGGATTTCTTCTTGGTTTGGGTCCAGTACTGGTGAGCTAGTGTGATTTTTTGGAGGTGCTAAAGAACCTTGTTTGTCATATTACTAGAGTTGGTTTTCTGATTCCTTCTCATTTGGGTAAGCTCTGTCAGAGGGAAAGTCTAGAGCTGAAGGCTGTTCTTCTGTTTCTTTTGTCCCACAGGGATTCCCTTGATGTAGTACTCTTTGTGGCTTCCTGAGAGCCCAGCTGTAGTGATTGTTATCTCTCTTCTGGATCTAGCCACCCTGAAAGTCTACCCAGGCTCCAGCCTGGTACTGGGGGTTGTCTGCAGAGTCCTGTGATGTGAACCATCTTTGGGTCTGTCAGCCATGGATAACAGCACAGTATTTAGGGTGTCTCCTGGGTTCTGCAGGAGCAATCAACTTCCTTCAGGGGGTCTGTGAGTCCTCTCAGGTTTTCTGATTTATTCCTCCAGTCTTACTGGAGCAAAAATTCATGATGCGAGCCTCCCCCTGCTTCTCTGTCCGTCCAAGTTGGAGTTGCAATCTAGTCCTGCTTCCCGTCCACCATGATCTCTAGTTTTTACATATAACATTGGTCAAAGCTCCAACTTCATTCTTCTGCACATGGATATCCAGTTTTCCTAGTATCATTTGTTAAATGCCTTCAACAAATGATAATAATTCTGCATTGAATAGTTTTGGCAACCTTGTCAAAAATCATTTAACCTTATATATGGGGTTATATATTCCTGGGCTCTCTTTTCTGTTCCATTGAGCTATATGTCTGTGTTTATGCCAGTACCACAGTTTTGATTACTGTAGCTTTGTAATGTATTTTAAAAATCAAGAAGTGTGAGACTTTCAACTTGGGTCCTTTTCAAAATTGTTTTTGGCTATTTGGAACCCCTAGAGATTCCATGTGAATTTTAGGACAGATTTTTCTACTTCTGCAAAAGATGCCATTGTGATTTTGATAAGGATTACATTAAGGCTGTAGATTGTTTTGTATAGTGTTGTCATTTTAATAATATTAAGTCTTCTAATTCATGAACATAAATATCTTTCTTTTCATTTATGTCTTCTTTAATTTCTTTCAGCAAATTTTTATCATTTTCTTTCATTTGTTTGTTTGTTTGTTTTTTGAGATGGATCTTGTTCTGTCACCCAGGCTGGAATGCAGTGGCACCATCTTGGCTCACTGCAACCTTGACCTCCCAGGTTCAAGCGACTCTCCTGCCTCAGCCTCCTGAGTAGCTGTGATTACAGGCACATGTCACCACACTTGGCTAATTTTTGTATTTTTAGTAGAGACAGGGTTTCACCATGTTAGCCAGTCTGGTCTTGAACTCCTGACCTCAGGTGATCCGCCCACCTCAGCCTCCCAACGTGCTGGGATTACAAGTGTGAGCCACTTGCCCAGCCAACTTTTTATCATTTTCGGTGTAGAAGTCTTTCACTCTTTGGTTAAACTAATTCCTAAGTATTTTATTATATTTGGTGCTATTGTAAATGGAATTGGTTCTTTTAATTTTATTTTTGAATTGTTCATTGTTAGTGTATGAAAATGCAATTAATTCTTGCATATTGGTTTTGTATTCTGTAACTTTGTTGAATTTGTTTATTAGTTTTAAGACTTTTCGTGGAACCTTCAGTGCTTTCTACATATAAGTTCATGTCATCTACAAACAGAGATATTTTAATTTTTTCCTTTCCTGTTTGGAGCCTTTTGTTTGTTTTCCTTGCCTAATTGCTCTGGCCAGAGCTGCCAATACTACGTTGAATAGAAGGGGTGAACGTGGGCATCCTTTCCTTATTCATGGTCTTCAAGGAATTTGTCAGCCTCCTACCACTGAGTATGATCCTAGCTGTGGATTTTTTATATATACCTTTATATTGTTGAGGTAGTTACCTTGAGTGTGTTTTTTTAATCATAAAAGGATGTTGACTTTTGTCAAATACTTTTTCTAAATCAATTGAAATGATCCTGTGGATTTTTTTTCTTTATTCTGTTAATGTGGTATATATTACACTGACCAACTTTTTTATTCTAATAATATATCATATTTAGCCCAATTGTATCCAAATACCATCCCAAATATTATCATTTTAACATGCAATCAATATAAAAAATGTTGAAATCATTTGCATTCTTTTTCACTCCAACTTGAGAATACCTTTATATTCACGTATATTTTCTTGCTTTTTAAAAATGGCTTAAGCTCATTGGAGAAACAAAGCAAAATAAAGACAGATCCACACTGACCCATTTTTGCATATTGAACCATCCCTGCATTCCAGGAATAAACCACATTTTGTCATGGTATATAAACCTTTTAGTATGCCGCTGCATTTAGTTTGTCAGTGTTTTGTTGAGGATTTTTACATTAAAGTTTATCATGTATATTGGTCTGTACTTTTCTTTTATTGTAATGTCTTTATTTGGCTTGGTATCAGTCAACACCAGCCTCACAGAATTAGGTAGGAAGTGTTCCCACCTCTTCAATTTTTTGGCAGAGTTTGAGAAGGATTAATGTTAGTTCTTTAAATGCTTAAGAGAATTCACCAAAGAAGCCATCAGGTCCAGGGCTTTTCTTTGTCAGGAGGTTTTTGATTACTAATTCAGTCTGTTTACTAACTACAGGCCTATTCAGATTTTCAGTTTCTTCATGATTCAGATTTGGTAGGCTTTGTGTCTCTAATTTGTCACTTCGTCTAGGTTATTTAATTTGTGGGCATACAGTTGTTCATAGTGCTCTCTTATAATCTCCTTTATTTCTGCGGACCAGTTAGTAATGTCCCCACTTCCATTCCTGATTTTAGTTATTTGAGTCTTCTATCTTCTTTCTTAGCCAATCTAGCTAAATGTTTATCAATTTTGTTAACCTTTTGGAAGAGTGAACTTTTGGGGTTTTTTTAATCTCTATTATTTTTCTCTTCTCTAATTTATTATCTCTGCTTTAATCTTTATGATTTTCTTTCATCTGCTAACTTTGGGTTTAATTTGGGCTTTTTAGTTTCTTAGTTGTAAAGTTCGTTTGTTGACTTGAGATCTTTCCTCTTTTTTAATATGTTCACAGCTTCATTTATTTATTTATTTTTTTGAGATGGAGTCTCGCTCTCTCACCCAGGCTGGAGTACAGTGGCATGATCTCAGCTCACTACAACCTCTGCCTCTCAGGTTCAAGCAATTCTCCTGCCTCAGCCTCCCAAGTGGCTGGGACTACAGGCATGAGTCACCATGCCCAGCCAACTTTTTGTATTTTTAGTAGAGACGGGGTTTCACCACGTTGGTCAGGCTGGTCTCAAACTCCTCACTTTAGGCTATCCACCTGCCTTGGCCTCTAAAAGTGCTAGGATTATAGGCGTGAGCCACCACCTCTGGCCTAATGTGTTCACAGCTTTAAATCACTACTTTTACTGAATCCCATAAGTTTTGGTATGTTGTGTTTCTATTTTCATTCATCTTTAAGTATTTTCTAATTTCTTCTGTGATTCCTTCTTTGATCCTTTAATTGTGTAAGAGTGGCTTGTTTAATTTCCATGAATTTGTGAACTTTACAGTTTTTCTTCTGTTATTGATGTCTAAATTGACCCCATCATGGTTGCAGATGATAGTTTGATATATCTGTTTCTTAAAATCCACCGAAATTTCCTGCCTCAGCCTCCCGAGTAACTGGGACCACAGGCACCCGCCACCATGTCTAGCTAATTTTTTTTTGTATTTTTAGTAGAGATGGGATTTCACCTTGTTAGCCAGGATGGTCTCCATCTTCTGACCTCGTGATGTGCCTGCCTCAGCCTCCCAAAGTGCTGGGATTACAGATGTGAGCCACCACGCCCAGCCAGGAGAACCGGGGAAGCTAAGTTTGCAGTGAGCCGAGATGGCGCCACTGCGCTCCAGCCTGGGTGACAGAGCGAAACTCCATCTCAAAAAAAAAAGAAAAAAAAATCCACTGAAATTTGATTTGTGGCCTGACATAAGGTCTGTCCTGGAGACTGTCCCATGTTCACTTGAGAGGAAGTTGTTCTGTTGTTGCTGAGTAGAGTGTTCTGTATATATCTATTAGATCTAGTTGCTTTACTGTGTTGGTCAAGTCCTCTGTGTCTTTACTTATCTTCTTTCTGGCTTTTCTGTCAATTGCTGAGATTGAGTTTTGGAGTCTCCAATTATCACTGTGAGGTTAACTAAGTAATATTTGTGATGAATGTTTATAAGTAGCAATTTGTCACAGAACAACATAGAATGAGTCAGGGATGGGGAGCAGGTTACCTTCTCAGAAGAGAAGATAACACATACAAAGGAACTGAAGTATGGACTCATAGAGAATAGGTGTGTATGTTGTAGCAAGAGAAGTGCTCCTGGGATAAGTAAGCAGGGCTAGTCAGATGGTAAAATGTCTTGCACGCCATGCTAAGGAGTTGGAATATTGCCCTGAAGGCAGTGGATGTCCATGAGCTTATAACAATAACATGGTCAGGGTTTCATTTTAGAAAGATGATTATGATTCCAAGAGGGAGAACAAGTTGAAAAAGTGATGCAGGAAACAGGTATAGGAGACAAGACCACTGGCATTATCCAGCTAAGGAAAGATGTGGGCCTGGACTAAGGGTGACAATGGGGTGGAAGGTTAGGTTTTCCAGATAGGAAGTGAATGATCACCTTTAGCAGGTGCAAGACAGAGAAGAAACAATAATTTCTTCTACCTTAGAAATCTTAATGCAACCACAGCGAACCCCAGAAAAACAATCAAAGTGGATTTAAGCAGAGCATCCCACAAGAGGAAAATTATTCCTCTCAGGGAGCCTGAAGAAGCCTCCACACTAGGCACCTGTGGAATATGCATCAATTGTGTTTGTGCTAATCCCAGGGATCTTGGAAAGCAATACAGATTACTGGTGTCCTGTTAGGTCAGAGAGGCCTCCTGTACGTCTTTCCTTCTCCTGTCTTTCCCCTCAGCCCCATCTTTCATTGTATTCCTAGGAGACAACTGTTTTCCTTCTCTCATCTTCTTCCCCCTTCCTGGGCTGCCCCAGGCTGACTGACAAGGGAGCCTTCAACCGTCATGCACATGAAGCCGAAATTTAAGTCCCTGCACAACGCTTACCCAAGCTCCTCCAAAAAAACTTGTCTTTGCATGTTCATAGTAGACAATAAGCTGTTTGTTTTGGCTAACACACACACACACCAAAAAATGCTGATGGAACCAAGCACGCAACACTATATGGCAGGTTTATTGCCCTAAGTTTTAAGGTCAGTATGAAGCTGGGTTGGAGAGGACAAGGAGAAAGAACAAAATTGGTTTTCTTTATCATTTTAGGAGAGGACTTATTATTTGGGTATTTTTATATGCCTGACATTCCCATGGTGACAACAGAGCAGTTATTAGGGGAGAAAATGCCACAAATGAAAAAATAAAATGCATCAATATATGGAATCGTGTTGCTTTTCATGAACATCTCAAGGTGACTTCTTTCATGCAGTCTCATATGAGTAAAACTATGTTGATTTTCGAAATTTTCGTATTATTTTTATCTAGCCCATTCCTATGTAGTTCAAAAAAGTGATGACTATTAGACAATAATTTAGAATCTGATTGACACTATAGCCTGGCCAGTATTTTGTGAAGGGTTCTGCTGTGACGTATTGCTGAAACTTGTTAACCTGCCTGTATTTCATTTCTCTGTTGATTTTACTGACTCAGGGTTGACTGTAAGATATTAACAAGCAAAATTTTTCCAAAAATTAGCTTATCTTATGAGACTCAAAAAGCCAATCTATTGATAGAAAGACCTTTCATAATTTATTAAAAGTTTAGGTTTATAGGTTTTTTTGAAGAAAGGAATATGCTTTTATTATCACTTCCAGCCTGTTGCTGGAAGTAGGCTGGTAAAAAGATTATTGTCTAACAGGAGGCCTCAGGGAGCCCTATCAGATACCAACAGGTGATGCTCACATGTCCCCAGCACTGAGCTCATGTTACAGCATTCTCTCCTCTGGTCTTTTCAGTCACCCTGTGATGTAGGTACTGTGATTATTGCCCCATGCAGGTAAGGAAACTAAGGCACAGACAGTCGAAGTTATACAAGTTCACAAAGCAAAGACGTGGAGGAGCTGGGATCCATGCTCAGTGTTGAAAAGTTGGAGTTCTGGCTTTTTAACTATTTTGCTGCACAATGCCCAGAAAGACACCAGGAGCTGTAAAAGACACCAGGAGCTGTAAACTGCACATCCCTCAGGAAGAGTTCATGGCATGGGTATCACAAGCCTATTTTAGGCCATACTGCCTGCTCCTTGACCTTAAGGTTTTAAAAATACAGTTGGGGAATGGGGGAGAAACACTCCCAAAGAAAGCAACCAAGGCAATTACATGCTAAACACATAGCATTCAACTCTATGTGAGTAAATCAAATCCTTGCTTCTAGGCTTTCTGTCACTGATTTTGTCTTAAGTCCTACAATTTGTTCTCTCAATCTGCTGAGCACTGCTCTTTCTTATCAAGGCTACAAAGACAAACTTCTGCCCAGTCCCCAGTCAAGTGATCACAAAAAGCAGGTTAATGGGGGCCTCTGAAGCAGTGAGAATTTCTGGTTTTGGAAGTCAATCCAGAGGTGTCTTGGTCGGAAAAAAAGATACAAACTGTAAAAATAAAACTGCTTGGGTCATCAGATCCATTTTAGTGTGTCACTGCCAGCTTTAAATATATATATATATATATATAATACAAGTGAAAATTGTTTCAAGAACTTTTAATTTCAATTACAAATTACACATTAAAATGTGTATACCGGGTCATATTGTAAAATGTATTTTTTGTATAACTTGTGGTCAATAACATTTGAAAGACATTGTTCTTAAAAAGCAAACCATTGCCCCCAAGTTGGGACATCTCTGGTCTTTTTATCCCAGTGGGGTTCTTCACAGTGTGCATCTGTGCACATCACACCAAACAAGATGTATAGAACACCTGCAGTAATAGGGGTCAGGGGAGCTGCAGGAGGCCACCTAGAGACTGCGATAGAGTCTTTATGGTGCCACTTTTTCTAATAAAGACTTGAGTCTAGAAAGCTCTGAAGGCTCGAAAGGTATTTATTCACAAACAGGAATGTGGGATGAAATGTGTCAGACAAGTCAAGCCTTGTGAGTGCCTCTGAATCTGGTTTGCTGATGACATTCAGATTATCTACACTGATGTGGCTGCCCCTCCTGATGGGCCATAACCTGGTGCACAGGAATCCCCACACTAATATTTCTCACCATCAGCTCCCGGGTCCCCCCTAGTCAACAACTGCTCTGGTCCGAGACCTCTCATCTGCTGGACCAATCAAAGTCCATCACAGCAGCTCCTCCGATGCTTCCTCCACCTCCACAGTATTTTTTCCCCAACAAGTTGGGTTCCTTCTTCCAAATTCTTCCCAAATTCCACAACTTCACCAAATCTTACTTGAGCAACCCAGCTTCATGCCAATCCCTGCCTCATCATCCTTCCATCATGTCTTTCTCACCCTCACAGCCTCCACATGTCCTCACAGTCAGTGCTTATGGGATGTTTGTGCCTGTGCTTGCCCATCCAACTGTTTGCACGTCTGTGCCTCCCTGCACCTTTCTGGGCTTGGACCACATGCCCAGGGTACGGTCAGCCCCTACCAGGGCAAGGAGCACAATGGGCATGTGTTTCACAACCCCATAGGCTGCACAGCATTTGGCATGTGCTCAGATGCAGCCTGGCTACTCCCAATGTGCCTGGCTACTCCCATCTGCCAAGAAGGTAGCTCTTCTAGCTCAGAGAGATGAAAAATCCTTGGAAAATGGAGTCTGCACTAAGCCAGGCTGTTCTGAGAAGCTAGTGTCTGCATCACATACATTCAGACTTAAAGTACTTCTCTAGAGGTATTCTTTGACTTAAACCACCTAGCTGCTTCTATTGCCTTGACAGCTAGGCTGAACCACCCACTTTAGCAGGTGCTTCTTTGCTGGCCCGTTACTACCATCTATTGGCTCCTGGAGGAAACAAGAATGAGCCACATGTCTGAGGATAAGTGCTTCCATCTGAATTCCCAAAAGGCTTTCAGGGGTTGGAAAATGATCACCCGAGAAGCCACCAGGTAGGGGATTCGGTGCTTGCAGAATGCTTTTGCCATCCTGGCTCTGTCTTCCTGCCCCTCATCAAAGTTGGCTCAGGGAGTTCAAATATAGAACCGACATTTGTTTTAAAAACATAAAGATAGGTAAGCCCTACCCAATAAAAATTGACATAGAGAGGTGAACTACCCCACATTCAGAGAAAAACTACTATTCCAGGCCCACCTTCCCAAGCACCTTGCTTCTGCAGAATTTTTATCCACAAGGCATCTATTAGGTTACCTACCTTTGCCAGGGCCTAAAATCCGGCCCCTTAGCAAAACAAAAACCACATCTAGATGTTTCTAAGATGAAAGATAATCATGTCTCTTTACATAGTATTAGCATAAGGGTGGCCACTGAAGCAGAATTTCACATGATAAACTAAGCTATCTTTGGAAAACACAAGTATTTCCCAAAGTAGAATGTAGACTGTCACAACCCACCAAAAGTGGAAATTTTTGTATTCAAATTTCCTGGCTATGAGCTCAGACCACCGCCACTATGAAACAAAGTCTGGCTAGAATGGACTGCAGGGAGTGAAATTGATGCTGATTTTCTCAGGAGGCCAGGGTTTAAAGTTGGGCTTTCCCTGGTTCCAATTCATTGTCTGCCATTGCTCCAGGAAGAACATAGCCCAATTGCTCCTAATTTTGAAAAACATCAGAGCTGACCATTTGCCACAAGAAGTTAATTTTCAAGAAAAGAGAGGCAAACTCTTTCAGTTGCTTATTGCTGCATAAAAAACCACCTCAAAATGTAGCAGCTTGAAACAATTTATTATTAAACTAAAACAAGTTATTAAAGCTACACCATGTCAGCCGTGGCCACTCCTGTGTTCAGCTGGGTGGGGCTAGAGCCCCCCAGACAGCCTCTGTCAGGTGTCTGCACCTGGATGCTGCTGCATGTGGCTGCTTCCTCCACGTAATGACGCGTCCTCCAGGGCCTCTTCCCATTGCATCACCCTACCAAGATAGCATGGATGTTCTTACAGGACGGCAGCCCACTTCCAGGAGGGCAAACACAGAAACTCCCAGATCTCTCAACCGTCAGGCCTGGAACTGACACAGTGTCACTTCTGCTTCATTCTACTGATCAAAGCAAGTCACAGACCAGCGCAGATTCAAGGGAGCAGGAAGCAGATTCCACTTGTCAACAGGAAGAGTGATAAAAGCCTATGTGGAGGGGAGGACTGTAGGCACCACCTCTAAGACAAGCTAACACAGACCTTGACAGAAGAGAGAACCAGATTGGCCCCATTCTTCCACTCTCTATATGGAGGATCAATGGCTTTATCCATACAATGGCATTAACAATGACTACTTGGAGCATTGTTCAGATCCAAGGAGATAATGACAGTTAATGTTAGGCAGATGGCATACGCTTGTGGCTCTCCAAGTGTAGCCAATTCCCATGAAACGTTGGGCTCCACCAGGAGCCTGTGAAGACCAAACCTAAGAGGAGGTGCCATTTTGGAAGCATTCAGGTTCAAAGCTGGCTCCAAACCACACCCTGCTGTGAGTTTGCCAGGGAATTTTCATGCTTTGGTTGACTTTTCTCACCTTCATTTTCTTCTCCGACCCATCTAAAAAGGCTCCAGATTTTTTTCTTTTGAAATCAAAGATTCAGAGGAGACTAGCTTCTCACTTGCAATAAGGAAGCTACCATACCGAAGGGCACCCTGAGACCAGCACACAACAGGCCAGTGAGGCCATGCATGCAGGACACGGAGCCTGCTGGCCCTCCTACAAGCAGCTCCACTTTTATCCATTTTATGTATTAGGGTTGTTCAACAAAAAATCGGATGTGTGGTTGGAATCCCTGGTTTATTACAAAGTGCCACCTTGGCTAGCAGAATATTAGCAGACTGGAATACCAGATAGCCAAGTTTTGATGGGGACGAGAGAGATTTATACTTTAAGAAAAGTGGGCAAAGAGAAGATGCATGACTGAGGGAAGAGGGCATGCATAAAGTGAGCATCTTGGGAGGCAGCATTCAAGAGACGAACAGAGTATGAGTGTGTAACGGATGCATACAAAAGAGCCTTAACAAAGGAGGAAATCCTGCCTTCAACAACGTGAAGAAACCTGGAGGACACCATGCTAAGTGAAATAAGCCAGATACAGAAGGAAAATTACTGCATGATACCACTTTCATGAGGAATCTAAAATAATTAAACGCGTAGAAGCAAAGAGTAGAATGATGGTTGCCAGGAGCTGAGGGGAGGAGAAAAGAGAAAGGTATTAGTCAAAGGGCACAAGGTTTTGGTTATAAAGATGAGTAAGTCCTAGAGAGTTGCTGTACATCAGAGTGTCCATAGCCAGCAATACTGTATTATGGACTTAAAAATTCGTTAAGAGGATAGATCTTGTGTTACATGTTCTTATCACAAAAAAAATAAATAAAAAGGGGACAAGGACACTTTGGGAGGTGACAGATATGCTTATGGCCTTGATTGTGGTGATGGTTTCACCTTGTGTACTTATCTCCACACATAACAAGTTGCATGTATTAAATATGTACAGCCTTGTACCCATGAAAATTAAAACTAAAAACTTTTAATAATATATATACAGATTATTGTATGTTAATCATCCCTCAAAAAAGTGTTGTTTGTTTGAGTTTTTTAAGAGAGAGATGAAGCAGAGTTGGAGAGTGCTGTGACCTCTGAGCCAGTCTCTGCCAGGCCTGCCACATCTCCCACCGGGAACTGTCCCCGTGCTTATTCTTGCCTTCCAGAATCACTGCATCAGGTCATTCTCCCTGGAAGTGCTGGGGCGTTACCCCTAGTGAGACACTCAGCAACGGACAGGCAGGAGTGGTGGTGAATACTGCAGCTTTCTGAGCCCGCCTTCTTATCTCTGGGGGTGGAGGGAGAATCCCCTAGTTTGTCCCGTTTGTCCTCACCTCCACTACTTGTCCACTTGACTACCGGTTTTAACCCATCCTAGCCACTCTTTCCATAGAGAGGGAGACAAAAATGAACGGAATTATTCAATGCCCTTGTAACTGCAAAGGGCAGAAACCAAACTTATATTAGCTCAAAGAAATAGGAGATTTATTGCTCACTTAACTAAAACTTCCAGCAGTCCTCTAGCTTCAGGCACGATGGGAGTCAGGAGCTCAAATGATGCCATCTCCATCTCTCAGTTCTGCTTCCTTAGAGGGGTTGTATCCTTAGAGGACTGAGATTGATACCCACAGTGCCAGGATTAGTGGTCTCAGTGCAAGGACGACTCTTCTTCCTTGATGGTTCTAGTATAAGTCTAGGATGCAGTTCTCACGAATCTGGCCTAATAATGGGCCAACCCTAAATCTATCATGGTTGCAGAGCAGCAGGGATGCTCTGGTTGGCCAACACCGATTTGTGTATGCACTGCAGGATTTAAGCAACATTGGCTCCACACAAAACACATAGAGGAAGGTTATTTTCTTATTATTATTATTATTATACTTTAAGTTCTAGGGTACATGTGCACAACATGCAGGTTTGCTACACAGGCATACATGTGCCATGTTGGTTTGCTGCACCCATCAACTCATTATTTACATTAGTTATTTCTCCTAATGCTATCCCTCCCCCTTCCCGCCACCACCCAACAGGCCCCAGTGTGTGATGTTCCCCTCCCTGTGTCCATGTGTTCTCATTGTTCAACACCCACTTATGAGTGAGAACATGCAGTGTTTGGTTTTCTGTCCTTGTGATAGTTTGCTGAGAATGATGGTTTCCACCTTCATCCATGTCCCTGCAAAGGACATGAACTCATCCTTTTTTATGGCTGCATAGTATTCCATGATGTATATGTGCCACATTTTCTTTATCCAGTCTATTATTGATGGACATTTGGGTTAGTTCCAAGTCTTTGCTATTATGAATAGTGCCACAATAAACATACCTGTGCATGTGTCTTTATAGTAGCATGATTTATAATCCTTTGGGTATATACTCAGTAATGGGATTGCTCGGCCAAATGATATTTTTAGTTCTAGATCCTTGAGGAATCGCCACACTGTCTTCCACAATGGTTGAACTAATTTACTCTCCCACTAACAGTGTAAAAGCGTTCCTATTTCTCTACATCCCTTCCAGCATTTGTTGTCTCCTGACTTTTAAATGATAGCCATTCTAACTGGCGTGAGATGGTATTTCATTGTGGTTTTGATTTGCATTTGTCTGATGACCAGTGATGATGAGCATCTTTTCTTATGTTGGCTGCATAAATGTCTTCTTTTGAGAAGTGTCTGTTCATATCCTTTGCCCACTTTTTGATGGGGTTGTTTGTTTTTTTCTTGTAAATTTGTCTAAGTTCTTTGTAGATTCTGGATATTAGCCCTTTGTCAGATGGATAGCTTGCAAAACTTTTCTCCCAATCTGTAGGTTGCCTGTTCATTCTGATAATAGTTTCTTTTGCTGTGCAGAAGCTCTTTAGTTTAATTAGATCCCATTTGTCTATTTTGGCTTTTGTTGCCATTGCTTTTGGTGTTTTAGTCATGAAGTCTTTGCCTATGCCTGTGTCCTGAATGGTACTGCCTAGGTTTTCTTCCAGAGTTTTTATGGTTTTAGGTCTTACATTTAAGTCTTTAGTCCATCTTGAATTAATTTTTGTATAGGGTGTAAGGAAGGGATCCAGTTTCAGCTTTCTACATATGGCTAGCCAGTTTTCCCAACACCATTTATTAAATAGGGAATCCTTTCCCCATTGCTTGCTTTTGTCAGGTTTGTCAAAGATCAGATGGTTGTAGATGTGTGGTGTTATTTCTGAGGCCTCTGTTCTATTCCATTAGTCTATATATCTATTTTGGTACCAGTACCACGTTGTTTTGGTTACTGTAGCCTTGTAGTATAGTTTGAAGTCAGGTTTCATGATGCCTCCAGCTTTGTTTTTTTTTGTTTATGATTGCCTTGGCTATGCAGGCTATTTTTTGGTTCCATATGAACTTTAAAGTAGTTTTTTCCAGTTCTGTGAAGAAAGTCAGTGGTAGCTTGATAGGGATACCATTAAATCTATACATTACCTTGGGCAATATGGCCATTTTCACTATATTGATTCTTTCTATCCATGAGCATGGAATGTTCTTCCATTTGTTCGTATCCTCTTTTATTTCGTTGAGAAGTGGTTTGTAGCTCTCCTTGAAGAGATCCTTCACATCCCTTGTAAGTTGGATTCCTAGCTATTTTATTCTCTTTGTAGTAATTGTGAATGGGAATTCACTCATGATTTGGCTCTCTGTCTGTTATTTGTGTATATGAATGCTTGTGATTTTTGCACATTGATTTTGTATCCTGGGACTTTGCTGAAGTTGCTTATCAGCTTAAGGAGATTTTGGGCTGAGACAATGGGATTTTCTAAATATACAATCATGTCATCTGCAGAGACAATTTGACTTCTTCTTTTCCTAATCGAATACCCTTTACTTCTTTCTCTTGCCTGATTGCCCTGGCCAGAACTGAGGAAGGTGATTTTCTGAAGGAAATTCCAGGTACTGTCACCAGAACAAGAGGAAGATGGAGTTTGGTTGGGAAAAAACAACAGTTACCCACCTCAAGAACTAACAATGCTGAATATATATCATGGTTCTGCCACCTGCCAGGCTCTATTTATATGCTGTCATTAAATCCTCAGAGGTAGACATGATCCCCAATCCCCCCATTTTATAAAGCGGAATACTAAGGTCAAAGAGGTGAAACCACTTGCCCAGTGCTGCACCATTAGAAGGGATGATTCGACCCGCGTCCACATTAGAAGTTATTTGCTTCTCTTCCTGAAATTCCTGCCTCTACATTCTGTTGGATTTGGGTATGACAAGCTGGCCCACAAGTCTAGCTTTGTAGTTTGGTGATCATGCACTTCTCTGTCTGTTGGTCAAAGCTGGCATCCAAGAGTAAGTAGCCTGAGAGGCTTCACTAGTGCCTCCAGCTTCACATCCCTATTTCCCAGAATTCAAGAGGCAGATTCCTGGCTCTCCTAGCTCGTGACTGTGGGGATTTCTAATTCTTTTTTTTTTTTTTTAGATGGAGTCTCGCTCTGTCACCCAGGCTGGAGTGCAGTGGCGTGATCTCAGCTCACTGCATCCTCCGTCTCCCGGGTTCCAGTGATTCTCGTGCCTCAGCCTCCCAAGTAGCTGGGATTACAGAATGCGCCACCACACTCAGCCAATTTTTGTATTTTTAGTAGAGACAGCGTTTCACCATGTTGGCCAGGCTGGTCTCAAACTCCTGACCTCAGGTGATCTGCCCACCTCTGCCTCCCAAAGTGCTGAGATTACAGGCATAAGCCACTGTGTCCAGCAGGTTTTTCTAATTCTCAGCCTTATTGCAGAAGAGAAAAGAGGTGTTGCTTCCTCGACTTGACCTGCAGCTCAGTTTGTTTTTCACTTTTCTGGTATAATCTGGGCAACAACTCTGATACTTCATGCATGTCTGTTCTGTTCCACATATGAATGCCCTTGGCATGCCTGTCTGTCATCCACCAATCTGGAGACACTGGGGAACAGTTCAGAGCCCCTTGAGGCCCTTGCCTTCCTACTGACTATCTCCATTTTCAGGAGAAGGGCAGCAAAGGAAGAAATTATGAGTAAGAAATCCACCGCATATCTTCAGCCAGGACCCAGCAAGAGCCCCCGAGAAGGGAAAGTTACTACCCAAAGCCCGAGTAGCCAGAGCACTTCTGAACCATTTTTTGAACACAGGACACTTTTGGTAAAGCCCTTGAATCCCTTCTCAGAATGCTTGTAAGCACATTAAGTAAAATACACAGGAGTACAGAGGAAACCAGTTATACTGAACTATAATTATCAAAATATCTTACAACAAATTTATGATATGCTAATATCTGTGATTATTAATTGGCACACTAAATAGCAGGATCTAGCTGTATGTCTAATCGTTAACATGATTTCGAAGTCACGATGAGTATAAAGAATGTTTTGAAATACCTACAAAACTGTAATGTAATATGAAAATATCTATGGCTTCTATTGATGACAGTCACAGGTACTACTAACACTGCCATGAGTTGTTGTCCACAGAATTGAAGGAAATGCTAAGTTGTACATCACTTTCCATGACAATAAATGTGCAATTATATTTCTTATTCAAGTTTACAAATCTCTTGAATTCTACTCCCAGAATTTTGAGGGACTCTCAGCGGACCCCAGGCAAAGAATCAAATGACATTCTAGAGTGTCTGGCATTAACAGCATCCATGTATGTGTGTCTACAGCCACCCTCTTGGCAACCCTGTGAGTATTTTCATCTCCATTCTTCAGCTCAGGAAACCAAGGCTGGAAAAGGCTAAACCATGGGAAGGCACAGGAGTGAGTGTACCCAGCTCTGGAGCCCATGCCCTTCCTGTTTTCCTGCTTCTGTCTAAGCAGCCTCATCTTGGTGAAGCCAGTTTGTCATGCCTTGTCTCCAGGAAGAGGGGCGATGAAGTGGAAAGTCCACACCCCCAACGGCAGGAACAAAACAAGCAACCCTGCAGCAATTTCTGCTTCTCACTTCCCATGAGCCATTCTCAGAGATGGAGAGAAAAGTGACTACACATGCAAGCCCTTTAGAGGGGAAATAAACATGTGAAAAATTCCACTCAACAAGGCCTGCAGTTAAATTGTGCCACCTCATGTGTAAACCCAAGCCTCCTGGGAGTTAATGCATTTGGGGCTCGTTAATATCAGCATGAGCAGGGTCCAAGGAGCACTGCTGAGGCCCTGCACACTTACGATGTGAAGAACTGCGTCTTGCCTGCACAAGGCATGCGGGCTCCTGAAGGCTGGGCCTTTGGAAATGAAGCATCAGGCTCAAGTCCTGCCATCAGCCTCCCCATAGCCATTGAATGCAGGGAAAGGTAAAACTGCAGCCTCCTGGCCAAGGCCCAGCTCCGGAAATTGCTTTTTACCTACTGGGACTCCACATGCCTTTTCACTTTGCTGGCCTCTGTCCCAGCAGCCAGTGCAATGAACATCTGCCAGCCATTGAGTCCACCTCACTGGCACCCAGGGCCTCGTCTCACATCTCAGCGATTCCTCATGGACAATACTCTCAGTCTGCATGGAACAGAGCAGACCTCTGGGTTGGGAAGGCCCACTGCAGAGATAAACTGGAAATAAAGACTTAACTCAGGCTGTAACAGAGGTATCTAGAGTTCCTGTCAGCTCTGTTGGAGTGTGAGGTTGACAACTCAGCTACCAGGCTTACCCAGCTTAGCTGAAATCTGTTCCAGAGGTGGACTATGCCATCCAGGCTCAATTCTCCTGTGCAATAGCATCCCCGGGGTCGAAGCAAATTGAGAGCAGATTTCATTCAGTTTGAAGCCTTTAAAGGGACTTTGGTTTTTTATTAATCTGAATCTCCTCATGAGGAAACAATCAGACAAATCCAAAATGAGGGACATTCCAAAAATAACAGCCTGGGGTTTTCAAAATTGTCAGTGTCATGGGGGAAGAAAGGGCTGAGGAACTGTTCTAGAATAGAGGAAGCTAAAGAGATAAGTCAGCAAATGCAATGTGTGAACCTGGGCTAGATCCTGGAGCAAAAATACAGGAAAACAGTTATAAAGGACACATACTGGACATTTGGGGAAATTTGAATATACACCATATTAGGTAATAATGTTGTTCCAATGCAAAATTTCCTGATTTTGATGTAGGCAAAGATCCTTGGTCTTAGAGCATCTGCAGATCAAAGGTTATGTGTGCATAACTGCATCTCAAATGGGTTCAGAAAAGATTAGAGAGAGAGAGAGAAACAAAGATAGATAGATGATAGATGGATAGATAGATAGATAGATAGATAGATAGATAGATAGATAAGCACAAATTGAGCAAAATGTTAACAATTGGTGAATCTAGATGAGGAGTAAATGGGTATCTATTGTACTATTTTGCAACTTTCTATAGGTTTAAAAATTTTCAAAACAAAAATGTGAAAGGAAACTCTTTAGAAAAGGAAGAAGGAAAAATAAATTTTGTACTTCCAAATAATGTAATGTAGTAGTTACCTTCCAGGGAAGGTAAGTGAATGGAATCAGGGAGATACATACAGTTAATTTCAACAGCTTTAGTAATGTACACTTTCTTAAGGTGGATGGTGGGTTCAATGTTTATTTTAATACAATGCTTCATCAATACATATGAAACATATTAGAGTCTTTCATATGTATCAATTATTACATAGAAATACATATTTTACCAAATAATTACCTTGCAAAAATGTTTTCATTAATATTTTTCTTTTTTCTTTCTTTTTTTTTTTTTTTTTTTTGGAAACAGGGTCTCACTGTCACCCAGACTGGAGTTCAATGAGCTGTGATCGTGCAGTGGCATAATCACTACTCACTGCAGCCTTGACCTCCGGGATCAAAGAATCCTCACACCTCTGCCTCCCAAGTAGCTGGGACCATAGGTGCATGCCATCATACTAAGCTAATTTTTAATTTTTCTGTAGAGATTGGGGTCTCACTACATTGTCCAAGCTGGTCTCAAACTCCTGGGCTCAAGCCATCCTCCCACCTTGGCCTCCCAAAATGTTGAGATTATAGGTGTGAGCCACTGCACCCAGTCAATATTTCTTTATATTTTTTATTTATTTGTCCTCAGAGGTAGATCAATGAAAGTGTTTTTTGAGGAGGTCCCGAAATTCCATGTGTCTTGTTATTGGCCAAAAAAGCCCACCTCAGCTGGTAGAAGGATAGAGGGTCTTTATTTATAACAACAGAACTGCTTGGCTGTTGATGGCTTGCTGATGCTTGTTGGTGCTTGTTGGTGCTTGTTGCCAAAGATTTTCAGGACCGCCTTCCGAAGTGATCACCAGCTCCCTGCTTTGATGGTTGGTTCACTGCTGGCAGGGACGAAGAGCACTTCTTTTGGCCTTAGGAGTTTTGCCCTGACTCTTTTTTCCCTACAGCCACCCCCACCCCATTGCCACCCCCAATGCCTAAAGTTGGTTAAGGGTGGCAGGCAAGTGCTGGAACCACAGGTGGAGAGGGGGATCCCCCAGGTGTGTGATTTCTCCCAGCAACTTGCTATTAATGGAAACAAAGCCTGGGGAGCCGCCAGACACAAAACCATGTAACAATGGCCACACCAAGAGTACAAACCAGACGGAGCAGCCCCTGCCTAGACCTGTCCACTGTCTTCCCAACACATCTCAAATGAACATCAGTCTCCTTGTTGTGACCTTTAAGGCCCAGAAGGGCCCCTCTAAGCCTCTGTATCCTCATCTTCTACAACATCCTCTCCCTACCTTTTGCTCACAGTGTGGCGGCTGCGCTGCTTTTCTCTGCCCCTCATACGCACACACCTCAATACCCCTTGAGGATTTTGCATTTGCTCTTCCCATCTCCTGGGATGCTTTTCCCCACAATCCTCACATGGCTGATTCTTCTGGTTGTTCAGGTCTCAGTGCCAATATCACCTCCTCAGAAAGCCTCTTCTTGACCCCTTAGTATGAGACAGCCCCATCTTACAGGTACTTGCTTATTTTTTGCATAGTATTTTTTCTATAGTTGTCTGGTTTACTTATTAACTTCTTTATTTTTCATTTCCCACCAGTGGGATATAATGGCTTGTTCGTTGCTGAAGCCCCAGCACGCAGCCAGTGACATCCTAAGGACCTCATTCACACATCCACTCATGTGTGACTTAGGCAGTTATTCTCCCTGCCAGCTTCAGTTTCTTGCTCCGTAGAAAAAGTCCTAACACCTACAGCACCATATCAATGTGAAGAGAATATACATCAAGGGCAGGTACCACCATAGCTACCGTGCACCTGCTACTGGGTGAGCGCTCTATAAATGCTGGTTTCCTTCCTGTCTCTCAGCTCCTTACAAAGCAGTTTTGACCTATGCCGTACCATTTGCCCTTTGTCAAACCTTTTAGTTAAGCTGTGTTAAACCTTTTGCGGTAGCTAGGGAAGCAATTGTTACCCCTATTCCCTAGATGAGGAAATGAAAACTCAGAGAGATGAAATTACACAGAATCACACAGTCAGGGGTAACATGGGCTATTCTTGAACCCAGTCTTCCTGTTTCAAAATTTTGAACCCGTGTTCCTTACACTCCCTCACAATACAATGTGGTAACTTATGGACACACAAAGATAGAAATGAGACATGATGATGATGATGATAGGAGGTATTCACCAGCTTTCCAGATGCGGGAGAGAGAGACGGGGAAGTGCGGCCCTCCTTCGCACATGTTTGTAGAGCTTGCTCTACTTACAGCCAGACCTTCCTTTCTCAGTTGTTGTGGCCCCTGGAGTCTGATTAGGAGAATGGACTTTTGTCCTAGAGCCCTTTTGTCTAGAGCCCTTGCTGGTCTGAACCAGGGGAGATGATCCCCGACACGTCCTTAGGAGCCCACAATTCTAAAAGAGCATCCAGAACAGTCTCTGCATCTCCAGACCTCAGCACCAGGGATGAGCTCAGACAGGTCCAGTTTCCCTACCCACCAGGAGATCAGGTTGCTGCCAGATGTTCCCAGGTTAGAAATGACTGACTTCCTCATTGTCATTGTTCATTGAACAAAGATGTGTTGCCTTGGTCTATCGGCACCATTGCTTCCACATGGATTATCTCTAATCTTTCTCCAAGAGCTGAAGATTTGCCTCATCTCCAAGACCAGAAAGCTTCTTCTTTTCCCAGCCATGGGAATGGACAGGATCCCCAAATCTGGCCTCAACCATCATACATGCCTGGGCATAACCTCTCCTGCTGATGTTACCAAAACACTAGGGTTTTGGTCTAGGTCCCATTGCTTGCAGCACAGAAAGCCAATCACTGAAATGAGTATTGCCGAGAAAGAAGGCTTTAATTCAGTGCTGCAGCTGAGGAAATGGGAAATCAATCTCAAATCCATCTCCTCAACTGACTTAAATTAGGGGTTTATATAGCAGGGAAGAAATGTAACTATGTGTGGGAAAATAGGTATTAGGGAGGGTAGGGGAAAGGAATTGGTCCACAGGAAGCAGGTGGCCGGTTAGGCAGTCATGACAGGTGGGGAGGTCTGGCATCTCATTGTCCAGATGCAGTAATCTGATGAGTTTCAGGTCCTTGATATAATCTAGGAGGCCTGATTATTGGTTTCCTGAGAAATAAACTCAGGTAAGACATATGTAACTTTCTCAAGTTTTAAGACTGGGAGAGTCAATTTCTATGTTTGTTCAAAAGAAACCATAAACATTAGTTATATGGGACAATTGGGCCAGTGTCGATGTGAGCAATTCCTGGAAAGCCACAAGTAAGTAAGAGGGGAGCACAGGTGCAAGTAATTAAATGATGTGTACCAGGGACTCAGTTTTGCTGCTCTGACTCAAACACCAACTCTGTGCATAGCAAGCTCTATGGCAGTAACATCAGCTCACAATGATGCTGATGACATGTGTAACACTAGCCTTTACTCCGCACTTCAGCTGTGCCAGGCGTGATACACATTTGCCCCTGTGCACACTCACCCAGATAAAATCGAGGCTTAGAGAGATTAAATGACTAGCCCAGAGTTGAAAGAACTTTTAAAACTTCTACTAGTTTCTATTTTTAGCAAATTTACAAATACATACTGTTTAAAGAGCCTAACAATTCAAATTTTGTTATAAAATATCATTGCCCTTAATCATCAGCCCCCGTCTCGGATCTTAGCTGATTGTTTTGGCATAGGCTGCCTTTGCTTGAATAATATGTTTTTATTGCCACATCTTGACTTTTACATCACCCCTCTGTACACACACGCCACTTTCCCATAACCCTGGCTTCTCCCAACATAATTATTTCAAAATTTGTAGTTAGAGACAAATCATCAGTGTTTGAATTATTATGAATATGTAAATACTCCTCAGAGCTTATTATGATTTAAGTTTTGTAGTTATTAATACTCCAAAGTTAATAATTGTTTTCTTTTGATTTGCTTAGATTTCTGTGTATTTATCATTCATTCAATCACAAATGCTATCAATTGTCTAAATTTCTTCATAATGCATGAGGCTTTCTATTGATTTTAATTTCCTAAGGAAATCTCCCCAGGAGCCTTCAGAGGGGCTCTAAATTGTCCTGATTTCTATTTCTATGTCACCCACAGAGAAAATGAAAAGAATGGCATGCCCAGAAGTTGAGCAGTGTACATCCTGCACAGCCAAATGCAACAGGTCTTTTCCAGAGTCTGCTGCCACTCAGTTACCCCCTGTGTTGAATCTTCTCATTCCTATACCTTTTGTCTTCCTCTTTTTGGATTTACTCTGCAATTTTGATGGAACACATTCTTGAATAGCTTTTGGAGACCTTGCTTATATGCAAATGTCTTTTATCTACTCTCAGTCGATTGGCGGTGGTTCAGCTGGGAGTAGAATTCTAGTTGGAGATCATTTTTCTTCATTAGTTTGAAAGCATGCTTCATTGCCTTCTAGGTGGCATAGAGAACTTCAAAGCCTTCCTAATTCTAGGTTCTTTATGAGCCTCTCTAGATATAGATATAGATATAGATATAGATAGATATATAGATATACCTCTTCTTTTTGACCCCAGTGGTGATGTGCCTTGTCATGGGCCTATTATCACCCATTATGATAGAAACTTGGGGGACCCTTCCAATCTGAAAACTTATGTACTAAAAAACTTGGAAAGTTTTTTGAATTTTTACCATTTATTCTTTTATCCCATAAGTTTTCTTTACTCCTATTTCTGCAACTTCTGTTAATCAGATGTTGGGTCTCTTGGACTCGTTCTCTAATTTTCTTTTCTCTTCTAGTTTTCATCTCTTTTTCTTTTTGCTCTGTTTTTTGTAAGAATACCTCAACTTTATCTGGAAACTTATTCTGAGGTTTTCTTTGCTGCTCTGTTATTTTCATTTCCAAGAGTTATTTGCATTCTCTGAATGTTTTTTGTAACATCTTGTTCTCTTTTGATTATTGCAGTTTATTTTCTTATCTCCCTAAAGCAGGGGCCCCCAATCCCTGGGCTGCAAACCAGGGGCCATAAGCCAGGTCCATGGCCTGTTAGGAACCAGGCTACGCAGCAGAAGGTGAGAGGCTGGTGAATGAGGATTACTGCCTGAGCTCCACCTCCCATCAGATCACCAGCAGCATTAGATTTTCATAGGAGTGTGAACCCTATTGTGAACTGCATATGCAAGGGATCTAGGTTGTGTACCCCTTAGGAGAATCGAAAGCCTGATGATCTGAGGTGGAACAGTTTCATCCCAAAACCATCCCCACCCCCAACCTCCTCAACCCCCATCATGGAAAAATTGTCTTCCATGAAACCAATCTAAGAAAGATTGGGGACCACTGTCGTAAAGTATTAATAGTCTGTTTCTGGAGTGTCTTCTTCCTATTCTATGCTGCTTCTGTCTGATTACTTTCACCTTTATTTTACTCTAAGTCAGTCTTTCTCAACTACATTCTTCTTTCGAACCACAGATCATAGAAAATTATTTGTGACTATTTTCTTAATTCTGCCCCCTCAAAATGATACATAATAGTATGATTCTAGAATGTCTGGATGCCTTAGGCTTACTTCTTTCAAGGAAATCCTGATTATTCATGAGACAATTGTGATATCCTGAATAATGGGCTCCCCATATCCTAATCTCCAGGACTTGTGTATAACAAAAGGAACTTTTCAGACCAAATTAAGAATCTTGAGATGAGGAGATTATCCTGCATTATCTCAGCGAGCCTTAAATGTAATTACCAGGGTCCTTAAAAGAAGGAGGCAAGATCAACAGAGAGAGAAAGCCATGTGACAACAGAAGCAAAAATTGGAGTGAAGGGGCCATAAGCCAAGAAATCTAAGCACCTCCAGAAGCTGGAAAAGGAAAGGGAACACATTCCTTGGATTCTCTAGCAGGAACCAGCCTGGCCAATACCTTGCCTTCACCCAGTGAAATTGATTTCAAACTTCTAGCCTCCAGACCTGCAAGAAAATAAATGTGTGTTGTTTCAAGTCCCAAGTTGGTGGTAATTCACTATAGTATTCATAGGAAATGAGTCCCATAAGTAACTCTTAGTTCTCTGCTAGCATTTCAGAGTAAGGAACTAAATGCTAATCGGAAGATCAGAGTGCAAGAACCGCACATGGCATCTGCAGCTCCACTGTAGGAGACTCCGGATGGGCCATGTTCCTGGGAAACTGCTAATTTCAGTACCTTTAACGCTTTCTTCTTCAGCTGGACAGACTCCCAAGAGAACACTCTCCAGGTCTCCTGACTGGAAGGTGAAGACCGACTGCAGCATCCTGGGAGCCAGGTCAGGAAAGCGGGCTGAGGCTAGTCAGCATCCAGCTGCCCCTCATCGCACTGCTGCAGTGCACAGCCCAGGTGTCCAAAGACCATGCCTTACCCTCTCCAGCCAGTCTTTGCTGAGAGGGGTGGGCAGTGGCCTGGCTGCCCACAGTAGGGTGTAGACATAGAGATCGGAGTGCTTACTAAACAAATCCTCCTTATTTGAGTCTTTCTGCCTTACCCCCAAATTCAGAGGTACCTGCTGCCCCTAGTTCCCAAGGTTTGTGGAATTTGCCGCACACATCTGCTGTTTTAAAATTTTCCCCACTATGGCCTTCTGAACTTTGTTTTCTTTCATCAGTTACCAGTCATCTATCTGTATTCTGACTCCCAAACCATGTTGTTGTCATTTCTTCTCCCATTTTTTCCATCGTAGTGGGTTTTGCCTTTTTCAAAACAATCCATTCCAGTGGGGCTTCAGGAGGAGAAAAACGCAAACACATACGTTCAATCAGCAAACTTCACCTACAAAGTTTTTAATTCACTTATCCATCTTATGTCTCATTTGTTTTTGTTTTTGTTTTAATTTAGAAACAGAGTCTCACTCTGTCACCTGGGCAAATACGGTGGTGTGATCACAGCCCATCCCAGGCTCAAGAGATCCTCCCACCTCAGCTTCCTAAGTAGCTACGGGTGCACGCCAGCAAACTCAGCTAAGTTTTTTATTTTTTGTAGAGATGGAGTCTTGCTTTGTTACTCAGACTGGTTTTGAACTCATGGCCTCCAGCTATCACCCCACCTTGGCCTCTCAAAGTGCTGGGAGTACAGGTGTCAGCCACCACCCCCAGACTTATGACTCATTTCTATCTTAATAACATCTATAAAAAATGAGTGAAGACCATATTCCATATTCTCATTCCCATTTCATGAAAAGTGAGCCTCAAAGAAGTCATGTGCTTTATCCAAGGATAAGAAGTCTAGGGCTCTGAGTCCTGGTCTGGGATTCCATGGGCCAAGAGGTGCTATCAGTCACATTCTGTCACTGTCACAGAAACCTGCAATACCCCAGAACAGGCATGGAGAAGGTCAGAACATAGAGACAGAGGCAGTGAAAACAGTTGAGGATGCTAAATTGTCTCAGAAGATTCATTGAGGCCAAATTGCAGAAAGAAACAAAGAAAGAAAAGAAACAAGACATGGGGATAGGGAGGGAGGGAGGAAGAAAGCAAAGAAAGGAACGAAGGAAGGAAAGAAAGAGAGAGAGAGAGAGAATCTGGCACAAATGAGAATTCCCCAGTGAGAAAGCAATCTTAGGAATGTCAATAAATTTTTGAATGAAAGTCAAAGCTTGAAATTTTATTGCATGTAAATTTATTCAGTCACTCAAAAATATCTATTGAACAATTTGCCAGTTATTGAGCTATTATCTCTAAGCTCCAAACTTATCCTTTTCTACCCAGCTTTGTAATGCCAGGGCTAGAACTCTGCATCCACCATTCTGCCCAGCCAGCTGCTACCTGTTGGGATCCACCAAGAGGGGGTAGTAAAGGGAGACCCTGAGGCTGGGGAAGGGAAAGTGGCCCTCTTCTTCCTGTTCCTGAGTACTTCCTGCTCCTGAGTACTTCCTGTTCCTAAGTACTTCCTGTTTCTGATTAGCTTCTATTCCTGAATACTTCCTTTTATTGTCTGCATCACTTCCTCAGTGATAACCCAGGCACTGGAAGTTCTTTCCTGTATCAGCGACTCCATCCAGTTTGCAGTTTTTACAGTATACACAGACCCAGTTTCAGTGTGGCCCCACTCAGATATCTGAGTCCCAGCTCCATGGGGCCGCTCCTCTGAGCTTCTACATTTTAATAATTTTCTGTTCTTCCTTCTATTCCCTCACCCCTAGGGGAAGTAGCTATTTCCTGCAGTTGCCACCACCAGGATTTCTTAGAGTTCTCTTTTTGCCTTTCTGCGAAAGAACCCAGTTAACAATTTTATATAAAATTATGCCTGTTAAAAGGTGTGGTTTTTATCTCCTGACTGATTCAAGCACTCACTATGAACCACCACTAAAGCTCTATATTAGGTACAAATTTGGAAGGAAAGAGTCCCCCCTACATAAATGCCGACACATTGCCAAAGGATGAGAAGGTGGCTTTCCTAGATGAATCAGGCTTTGTAGTTATGCTGCATTGACCAAATGTTTGGACCAGTGCAGTTTGTGGTTCCCATGAGCAGTGTCCCTTAACTCCAAGAAAATGACTTCAGATATCAAGTCCCCCGGGGCTGTCTTTGATGTGCCAGGAGACAGCATGTATCTTGGACAATGGTGCTATCAATTTTCTGTAAGTCAGCCGGGATGACGGCTTTGCTCAGTAAACAGATTTCTATTTGAGCACTTTCAAAAGCCAGATTCATTATTTCAGGCATGGTCAGTATATGTTTCTGTGCTAGGCAGGTTATTTTATAGCTGCAGAACGAACAGAACATTTCAGATCTCATCAGAGTTCCCTGGACGGCTGTAAAATGTCTTCCTTAAATGTCCTCAGGATCCACATGTGAGACTGAATCAGTTTTTCAGGTTGGGAAAGCCAGTGTTGGAAAGGAAGAGGCAGTTTCGGGCAGCCACAGTTACTCAGAGCTCAGTTCCGGCCTCTGAAAGCTATCTCCTTCTCTTCCTAGGTCAGACTTACAGGTCATCTTGTTAAGATATATTAATCCCCATGGCTGGTTTTGTCTGTGTCTCCTTCCCGCCCTGTCTCCACCAGAATGAGCTTCTTGAAAACAAGGCTAGGGTCTTGTTTATGTCTCGGGAGTGCAGCATGGTACCTAGAGCCTAGCTGATGCTCTTATTTTTCTTGAGCTGGAACAAGCTGAATTGACCATGATAATTCCTAGTGGAAGTTTTAAGCACTATGTAGGAACATGACTCCATGCTCTGATGACCACACTCTATAATATTTTATGGGTACATACATAGTAGGTGTATGTATTTATGGGGAACATGAGATATTTTTATATAGGCATACAAGGTGTAATAATCACATCAGGGTAAATGGGGTACCCACCACCTCAAGTATTTATCTTTTCTTCATGTTATAAACATTCCAGTTATACTCTTTTAGTTATTTTTAAATGTGTAATAAAATTATTATTGACAAGTTACCCTATTGTGCTACCAAATATGAGATCTTATTCATTCTATCAATTATCCAATTGACAGAATATCAGTCATTCAATTATATTTTGGTACCCATTAACCATGCCCACTTCCCCTCCCCGCCACCCCACCCCCACCACCACTACTCTTCCCAGCCTCTGGCAACCATCCTTCTACTCTCTGTCTCCATGAGTTCAACTGATTTAATTTTTAGCTCCTACAAATAAGTGAGAACATGTGAAGTTTATCTTTCTGTGCCCGGTTTGTTTCACTTAATGTAACCACCTCCAGTTCAATCCATGATGTTGCAAATGATAGAATCTCATATTTTTATGGCTGCATAGTACTCTATTGTGTATATGTACCACATTTTCTTTATCCATTCATTTGTTTATGGACACTTGGGTTGTTTCCAAATCTTGGCTATTGTGAATAGTGCTGTAATAAACATGGGAGTGCAGTTTCCTCTTCAATATACTGATTTCCTTTCTTTCAGGTGTATACCTAGCAGTGGGATTGCTGGATCATAGGGTAGTTCTATTTTCAGTTTTTTGAAGAACCTCCAAACTGTTCTCCCTAGTGGCTGTACTAATTTACCTTCCCACCAACAGTGTACAAGAGTTCCCTTTTCTCCACATCCCTGCCAGCATTCGTTACTGCCTGTCATTTGGATATAAGCCATTTTAACTAGGGTGAGATGATATCTCATTGTAGTTTTGATTTGCATTTCTCTGATGATCAATGATGTTGAGCACCTTTTCATATACCTGTTTGCCATTTGTATATTTTTCTTTTAAGAAACATCCATTCAGATCTTTTGCCCATTTTTAATTGAATTACTAGATTTTTTCCTTTTGAGTTGTTTGAACTCCCTATATATTCTGGTTATTAATCCCTTGTCAGATGGATACTTTGCAAATATTTTTCCCATTCTGTGGGTTGTCTCTTCGCTTTGTTGACTGTTTCCTTTGCTGTGCAGATACTTTTTTTTTTTTTTTTTTTTTTTTTTTTTGTGACAGAATCTCACTCTGTTGCCCAGGCTGGAGCACAGTAGAGCAATCGCAGTTCACTGCAACCTCCGTCTCCCCAATTCAAGTGATTCTCCTGTCTCAGCCTCCTGAGTAGCTGGGATTATAGGCATGTACCACCACACCCGGCTTATTTTTGTATTTTTAGTAGAGATGGAGTTTCGCCATGTTGACCAGGCTGGTCTCGAACTCCTGACCTCAGACGATCCACCTGTCTTGGCCTCCCAAAGTGCTGGAATTAAAAGCATGAGCCACCACACTCGGCCAGAAGCTTTTTAGCTTGATATAATCCCATTTTTCCATTTTTGCTTTAGTTGCCTGTACTTTTAGAGTATTACTCAAGAAATTTTTGCCCAGACCAATATCCTGGGGAACTTCCCCAATGTTTTGTTTGTTTGTTTGTTTGTTTGTTTTTGGTAGTTTCGTAGTTTGAGGTCTTACATTTGTCTTTAATCCATTTTGGTTTGATTTTTGTGGGTAGAAAGTGACAGGGGTCTAGTCTCATTCTTCTGCACATGGATAGCCAGTTTTCCAAGCACCATTTATTGAGGAGACTGTTCTTTCCCCAGTGTATGTTCTTGGTACCTTTGTCGAAAATGAGTTCACTGACGATGTCTGGATTTATTTCTGGGTTCTCTATTCTGTTCCATTTGTCTATGTGTCTGTTTTTATACCGGTATGATGCTGTTTTGTTTACTATAGCCCTGTAGTATAATTTGAAGTCAGGTAATGTGATTCCTCCAGGATTGTTCTTTTGGTCAGGACAACTTTAGGTATTTTGGTCTTTTGTGGTTCCACATACATTTTAGGATTATTTTTTTCTGCTTCTCTAAAGAATGTCATAGGTATTTTGACAGAGATTTCATTGAATGTATATATTGCTTTGGATAGTGTAGGCTACAACCTATAATTGGTTTTGCCCTTTCCACTTCCACCTCCCCTGCTTTTAATCAGAAGAGGGAGACAGAATGGGCTGGACATTCTTTCCCATCCATAGCCTCAATGAAACGAAAATGCCCCCAGGAAGAGCTGAGGATAAGAGTACAAGGGCCGTCAGTGATCCCAGAAATAGATAGAGGCAGCCCAAGATGAAAGACACCTTCAGGCGAGAACACACTTCTCTATCCGCTTCTCTCTCTGTTATAATTGAGCCCTTCTGACTTTCCTAATAATAAAAATGCAAATTTTTAAAGATCATAAATCATCTTTTTCATCTATGAGATTGATAGTTACTTATTAGTATTATTAACAGTAATAGTAATTAATAGTATTATTAACAGTCAATGTATATTGAGATTGACTTTTTAAATTCACCTATAACATTTACAAAGATTAAAAAAGGGAGGCACTGAACATATTTTAAAATGGGTTTAAAAAAAAACAACCTGGCAATATCAAGCACTGGCAAGGATGCAGAGCAACTGAAACTCTCAGGAATTGCTGGTGAAACGCAGACTGGCTTGGCTGCTCTGGAAAACGCTTGACAGCTTTTAAAAAGTGAAACATACACTTAGTGTGTGACTCAGTAATCCCACTCCTAGGCACCTACCCAAGAGAAATGAAAACTTGTGCTCACACAAGAAAACTCTATACATAAATGTTTATGCAGCTCTATTCATAATCAACAAAAACTGGACACAACCCATTTGTCTTAGTGGGTAAATGCACAAGCAAACTGTGGATCATCTGCACGATGGAATACCTACCACTCAGCAATAAAAAGGAATGAACTATTGATGCATGCAACAGCTGAATCTCAAAGGCATTATGCTAAAGGAAAGTAGAAGCCAGACTCAAAAGGTTGCATATTATGCGCTCTCATTTTTGTAATGTTCTAGAAGAGGTAAAACTATAAAGACAGAGATAAGATCAGCAGCTGTCAGGGATAAAGGACGTGTTTGACCACAAACAGGAAGCACAAAGTAGTTTCTGGGCATGAAACTGTATCTTTTCTCCCCAGTTTTACTGAGGTATAGCTGACAATTAAAAATTATATATATTTAAAGTGTGTAACTTGATGATTTGGAGTTGTTCTGTATCTCAATTAGAGTGGTGACTTCACAAACCTATACCTGTATTAAAATTCCTACAACTACACAAAAAAGTCAACTTTATTTTATATAAATTTTAAAACTAATAAGAATGAGATATTAAATATGAGTAAATATATAAACAAAGATGGGAGGGCTCTTGGAGAAATGGCTGATGCCAGACCTGAGGCAAGGAAAGTGCAAGGTGAGCCTGGAGCATCTCGTGCCAGAGAGCAGAAAGGGGCTCAGAGGACACAGGTCCAGCTTGAAGGGGCTGCCACTTGCCAAATTTGGGATGATCTGGCTGTCAAAATGGATAGCGACAGAAATACACTGGATTGAGAAAGAAGCCATGAGTACAATCTGATACTAAAAAAGTTGAGGGGTAGAATAAGAAGCTTTTCTTTATAGAAAAGCGATAACTTTTTTTAAAAGTAGAAAGAATGGGAAATGAAATAGCACTTTATAGTCAGGAAAGAGCAATTGATCCAAGCGAGGATGATCAATAGATTCTAAAATCACTGGGTAAGAGATTGTTGGGAAGCAAGACATTCTGTCTCAAAGTATCACCCAGTAGGTCACTTAATAATCACAGAAGATCAGGGTACATTTCCAATGGAGAAATAGAGCAGGCACTCACTTAACTGAGTGATCAAAGTTAATGTCACAAATTGTGGACAAATTGGCATCTTGTTGTTCCTCCTGATATGATGCCCTGAGAAGGAAGCAACAGCATCTGTATAATATGCCTGCCAACAATATTTATGCTAAATCTAATCCTGAGGCGCAATCAGATAAATCCAGGCCTAAGTACACTCCATAAAACTCTTCAAAATGCCAATGTCATGAGAGACCACAAAAAGGTTGGAGATCTGTTCTGGATTCAAGAGACATGACTGGGAAACGATACATGACCCTTGATTCCATTCTGGATCAAGACAAAATCTGTTAAGTACAGACAGTCCACAACTTACAATTGTTCAACTTACAATTTTTCAGTTTTACAATGGTGCAAAAGTGATAGGCATTCAGTGGAAACCGTACTGTGAGAACCCATACCATTCTGTTTTTCACTTTCAGTACAGTATTTCATACATTACATGACATATCTAACACTTTATTATAAAATAGGCTTTCTGTTGGATAATTTTGTCCAACTGCAGGTTAATGTAAGTGTTCTGAGCACATTTAATGTAGGCAAAGCTGTTACAATATTCAGCAGATTTAATGTATTAAATGCATTTTTACTTACATTTTTTCAACTTATGATGGGTTTATTGGGATGTAATCTCATTTTAAGTCAAGAAGTGTCTTTATTCAATGACTTGATATGAATTTTGTATTAGAAAATTGTATTTTAGCAATTCCCAAGTGTACTGATTATATTATGCTTACGTAAGGGTGTGCTTTTTTTCTTAAGAGACACATGCCGAAGTATTTAGGCATCAAGTGTTACGATGTCTATAGATAACTCCAGTTTGATAAAAACTAACAGATGTGGCAAAATGTTAACACTGGGTGGATCTACATTGGGTGAAGCACTTACAAGCTCACATTGCACTAGTTCCTACAATTTTTTCAAAGGCTATTTTTTTTTCTAAAGAAAAATAAAGGAGAGAAAAAAACTGATGAGGAAGCCTAGCATTGGCAAGGTCGTGGGGCACTGGAAATTCTCCTGTACAGCTGGTGGGAGTGTGAGCCAGCACATGCTGCCTGGAGGGAAGTCAGGCACACAGTAAAGCATAAATTGAGCATACACTTTGACCCACAAACCCCATACCCTACTACTTTCAAATTAACTTAGAGAGAACTCACTAAGGTGCAAAGATGTATATGCCATAAAGTTTCACTGCAATCTTATTTTTTATACCAGAAAAGTAGGAAATAGCTTAATGTCCATCAACGGAAAACTGGTAAGTAAATTATGCTTCATTTCTAGCCTACTGGTCAAGATTCTGGGCTCTGAGGTCAGATACCCTGGCAATGCTGATCGATTTTCTTGTGCCACAGCCTCTTCATCTGCTTAATGGGCATAATACAAACTCCTGTTCGGTAGAGTTGTTATGAGATTATGCAAGATCATGCATGCGCCTGGCATGTAGCAGGTATCAAATCAATATTACATACCATTAGCTTTATGCAATTGATTAAAAAAAAAAACTATGAGGCCAGCCTTTGTTTATTGACCTGGAAAGATGCTTCTGTCATAGTGTTGAATGAAAAAGCAGGCTATGGGATAGAAGAGCACAAGGTCTGATTGCACTTAAGTGAAAGTGCATTTTTAATTTCCATTTGGATATATTTGTAGCAAGATGTCTGGAAGATTGGCCACCTAAAGCATTGATAATGGTTCCCTAAGGTGAGGACGCTTCCAATCTTTCATTTTCTTCTTTGTACATTTCTATATTGTTTGTTTTTTCTTTTTTTCTCACAACACATGTAACAGTTTTACAATCAGATTCTTTTTAATTGTGAAAATATTAATAAATCAGATCCATAGATCTTGCCTGCTCAGACCTGACTTTGTCTGAGGGGTTGACCAGATGCCCTGCTGATTGATTCCCCAGAGGCTACTTCCTTATCTTTGGTACAAGTTACTGTCCCCTTTTCTCAGCCTGAGTGTTCTCTCTGCCAGGCATGCCGGAGGCATTTACATGTTCAGCTCTTTGTTCTCTCCACGGGATTATGTTTTCCCCACATTTCTACCTCATTTTCACGCAGCCTACAGCGTGTGTGTGAAGTATGTGTTTGGCTCAGGGGATGACAACACACCTGCAGAGGATTCACTGAAGCCTACCTTGGGTGGCACTCAGCTCTTTTCTGGGTGTTTTCTAAAGGCATCCACACTGTCCCACAGAAATCCAGTTTGCAGCACCATTTCCTCCCCAAGCCCGGTTTTCTGCAGCCTGGACCCTTACCAAGGTGCCAGGATCGAGCTGACCACGAGATGGCAGTCTTTCCTCGCATCAGGGTGGCCGAAGCCTGCATCCCCAGACCTGTGTGCTTCTGAATCCAGCTTCTGTGCTGCCCGAAGCAATTTCAGCAGAGATTATTTACTAAAGAGACCTTCACTAAAGAAGAGAACAGTAGGATTAAATATTAGGAAACAGAAGAACTCGAAGAAGAAAATACAATTTCCCAACGTCACATGCTCACCCATCCTTTTCCTCTTCAACAAAAGTCGCAACAGTTTTGTGTCCATTTGCAGTCTGGGGTAGAATTAGAATTGCCAAGCATCCCAGTGAGGTCTGAATCCACATTCCTTTATTTCTTTGTGCCACTCAAAGCCAGATATTGATGTCTGAAAACAAGATACATAAGCTTCATTATTTAAGTGTCTCTTCCTTAAACAAGACCGCTTTAATACTTAACAAGGTAGGGAAGCTACATAATTTAAAATCTATGCGACAAGAAATAAGAAATTATTTGTAGCGGGCTCCACTTTTACACCCACCAACAAAGAAAGACATTCACAATTTTTTGCCTTCCCAGGGCCCCAAAATACAACACAGGCCTGTTCTCCTGCTCCGGGCAGAAGCCGCAGCTGAAACTGTTCTTTATCAGCTTTTCTTTCTCAATATTTACCAACCAATAAATCTCTTTTCCCCGAAGACAACTGACATTCGAATCCTGTTCATGTGGATGCTTGTTATCCAAATAATATTAAATAAACTGCTTCATTTTCCACTGAAAAAGTATTAAGATGGATTTTTGTTTCTTTGCTGGTCAATATTGAAGAAGAGAGGGGCTGCTCTCATCCATGGGAAGGGCAGCTGCCTGCCTGCAACGAGCACATCTCAATCTCCGAGCCTCCTGCAGAGGTGCCTCCTCTCTGTCCTGTCCTGGGGCCATGAAAGCTCATTGTCAGGCTCCCACAGTCCCTGCTCTGTGGCACCAGCAGGGTCGAGCCTGTCTGTACCATTGTCACGGTCATAACTGAGGACTCCATAGAATGTCGCCAGAGCTGCAGGAGTATTTTGCCCATTTTCCAAAGTGGGATAAGTCAGTCTTTTGAGAAAAATTCCAATTCTGTTGTTCCACAAGCCAATTCCAGCTTCCTTTTTTTATTATTATTATTTTTATTTTTAGACAAGGTCTCACTCCATCACCCAGACTGGAGTGCAGTTGCGTGATCACGTCTCACTACAATCCCAGGTGATCTTCCCACCTCAGCCTCTCAGGTAGCTTGGGATTACAGGCACACACCTCCATGCCCAGCTATTTTTTTATATTTTTTGTAGAGATGGGCTTTCACCATGTTGCCCAGGCTGGTCTTGAACTCCTGGGCTCAAGCAATCCTCCTGCCTCAGCCTCCTGAAGTGCTGGGATTCCAAGCATGAGCCAGGGTGCCCAGCTCAACTCCTGCTCTTTCCTGGCAGAAGAGTGTGTGGTACCAATGGTCACAGAGCTGGCCAGAGGGTCAGGAGGGAGGAGGTCTGGGCTAGCTCTTCTGCTGACTTCCTGGGAGGACCAGCAATGAGACTTGCATTTCTGGGCCTCAGTTTCTCCATTCATACAACGAAATGTTGGACCTGACTTTCTTTTAAACCTTCCCGTAATGCTACTTATCAAGGACCTGAAATAAAGGAGGAGGCTTTGGAGCTGGCTTGATCTTAGTGGAAATTAAACATCTGAGTCCCTAAAGAAAATTCTAGGGAAGAAAAAAAGAAAAGCTCTTGAAGATTAATAGTAGCAGATAATATTTACGTGGAGATGTCTCTGTCCTAGGTACCATTCTAAAGGTTTGGTCATATGATTTAATTTAACCCCGACAATACCCCCCTATTCTTATACCCACTTGACACTCAAGGGAGCTGAAGCACTGAGGGATGCATGACTTCCCCAGAGATCACATCGCTTGGAAGGATCGGAAGAATGGGAAGCCAGGTGGTTTGGTTTCAGGGTTCATTCTCTTAACTTCCTAACCCCACAGCTGGCAGCAAGCCCAGGAAACCTCTGAGGGTTGCCGCAGCCTGGTGGGTTGTGGGGTGGAGCTGTAGCTGGAGGCTCTGGCAGTTGGAGTCATGGGCCCTGGCCTTGAGCACTACTCTGTGAGTGCTCTTGTCTCTTTCTCTTATCTTTATTTGGCCTTTACTCAGATAGACATTGCCAGGGGTGATAGTCATGCTCATCAGTGTACCCGGATTTCTGACATGATTTTATTACTACATAAATAAGACATGAGTAATGTTTCCTCATTAAAAAAAAAAAAAAAAAAAAAAAAAACAAACTCCAAGAATTACAAGTAAGGCTAAAAATCCCCTTTGAGCACCACCGCTCTCGGTTTCCTCCTCTCCTACTACAGGAGATACTGTCATTGTTTTGGATGGTGCACTACAAATTATTTTCTATGAGGTATGTACCCTTAGAAAACCTGTGGTCACGCTTTATAGTGTATGAGGTTCTGTTTCCTTCAGCAATGCTATCACGCTGCGTGTATTATCTGGAAATCGCTTTCCTCGGTCAACAATGCATCTTGAGACCCTTCCATGTTCCCACTTACAGATATGTCTCTTGCTTTTTACCGCCGGAGAGTATCCCATTGTGTGAATGAATCTGAGTTTATCTGTCCATCCCCCTTTTGATGGCTATTTAGGGCATTTCTAAATTTGTATTTTTCCAGAAATTGCCATAACGTATGTCCTTTCACATACTGCCTCGTGCATGTGTACAAATATTCCTTTGGTCTAAATGATGAAAGTGAAATTGCTGGGTATCATCATATTGTATTAAACTGGCATAAATGTCATATGAGATTTTTATGAATGCTCCCCCCAAAAACGTTGGGATTTGAAACTCTGTAATAATGCCAAACTGCTATAAGTGGTAACAAAACATGAGCAAGATTTAAGGGCCATGAGATGCAATAATGGTGAGAAACGATATGGGTGATGCCTCTGAATTGTAAGGCTATGCTTTTCCCTTCCACCCAAGAAAGCACAGCAGAATGCAAGACGGGTGAAAATGACATGAATCATGAAAACTCCTAAATGCATTAGAATTGGAAATTTTTAAGTAACATACTTGCAAACATGGCCGAGATCTGCTGTGATTTACCTGCAGGGTCTGTCCTTCTGCACAACCCATGCTGCCAACCAGGAGCTATTCTGTCCCACCAACTCAATGAGGCAGCAACCGGTTCTGTACATGAAGATTCCAAGGGATCCCAGATGACATGTTAGAACAGACACTATCCAAGAAGGAAAGGACATATCCATCAGCCATGCTACAAGTGTCATGCCACCATGGAAGTTGATTGCTAGATACTGGGCTGGCATACACAGTATACACATACACACACACACACACACACACACACACACACACGCTGAAGCATCCTCAGAATTCCTGCTACTCCAAGGTTCAAACGTCCAAGAAGAATACCATGGGGTGAGGACTGTGTGCTTGGCCAGGCTCTTTGGAGCCTACTTGGTGTCTCTGAAGGACTGGAAATAGAATCTGCTTTTAATTAAGGGAGCCCTAATACCAGTCTCTGCCAGAATGCCAGAAGTTACAAATCCACGTGCCCTGTCCACCCTCTCTCCAGTGGAGACTCTTATCTGATCTTAAGATCAACCTCAGGCTAAAAAACAAAGAGTGAACAAAGTCAGTCTGTATGGAACCCTAACATTCTCTCTCTTGGCGCTTCCCCTGCTGAAGACAGCTCACTTCTCTTACTTCTTACACCTGGGTCCCACAGATTTGATGGCTTTTTTCCTTCGCACCTTTCCCATTCCAACCCTGCCTTCCTGAAAATAGCTTCTGTTTGCTCTCTAGACCTGTGCTAGTCAGTGGGTGGTCCTGGGCACCTGAGCTGGTGCGCTGAGGATTTGTGCTGATCTGCAGTGAGATCGGTGGAGATTTGGAGGGCAACCACTTAGTGACTTTGATACCTAATTAAGCAGAGTAACTTTAGGTCTGTTAAATCTAATAATAATTTTAGGCTGGAATTTTAGCGTATATTTTTATTTCATTTTCTTAGTAATTCATTGTTACTGCATTGTATTTTTATTTTTATTGTTTTAGAGACAGAGTCACTCTGTAGCCCAGGCTACAGTGCAGGGTTGCCATCATAGCTCACTGCAGTCTCAAACTCCTGGTCTCAAGTGATCACCCTCCTTGGCCTCCAAAGCACTGGCATTACAGGAGTAAGCCACCACACTCAGCCTGTTATTGTATTTTATGAAAATGCTCACCTATGGTGGATTGGAAATGCTTTTAAACATGTATTTTTAAGTCAAGATGTCCTCTCTCTGTCTCTTAATTTTCCATGACTTGACTAGCAGGCACATTCAAGTAACTTCATGTATCATGAAGCAGATGGAACAGGTGACTCTCCATTCTAGAGATCCCTGGCTATAAGGGGCTGTCCCCTTTGCTAATGTGGGAGGTCAGTGTGCCTTGCAGAATGAACCATACGGATTCAAAGACTAATCCCAAATATGCCAGGATTGTCACTTTCATTTCATTAGACTTTCTAAGCCCAAGGAAAGTGTTGTTTATGCTGAATGGCTGTGTTCCCCACACCTGGTAGAAAAGAAGCCAAGTTCATGAAAAGGCAGGACAGCAGGTGGTTCGTATGATAATGTGTTTAGATAAAGCCACCTGCCTGTAAAGAGGCACCTCGGATCCTTTGGATTTTTCCTCTCCAGTTTTCCAAGAGGAGTGCAATTTTTTAAAAGTCTGCATGTGAAGACTTTGCCTTTTGAATAAGGCCTCCAAGAGTAACCAAGATTTCCCAAGGTCTGTCTCAGCCCTTAAGGGCAAACGTGATCAAACATTTGCTTGAACTGATGCTCCAATTGTCTGTTGCTGGGTACCAAACCTCCACAAAACTTGGTGGCTTAAGCCAACAGCAAGTTTGTTTGGTTCCCGAAGATGCCATTTGCATAGGGCTCTGTAGGAAGAGTGCATCTCTGCTCTACCAGGCATCAGCTGGGCAGCCCAAAGACTGGAATGGAGTCATCAGAAAGCCCCTCGATCATGGCTGGTGCCAGCCCTGGGGAGATGCAAACAGCTGGGGCTGGACCAGCAGGGGCTCATCCCTGACCTCAGCATCTCTCTCTGTCCTTGTGTGGTCTCTCCACATGGTCTCTCCAGCACAGCACCTTCAGGACAGTTGGACTTCCCATGTGTGCCAGGCTCCCAAGGCACTTGACCCAAAGAGAGAGCCATGAGGAAACACTACCACCTTCCATGGCATAGCCCCAAGGTCACACATTCTATTCACCAAGGTAGTCAACAAAGTCCTACCCTGGTGCAAGGGGAGGGAAACAGACTCCACCTCTTGGTTGAAATGAGGCAAGGTTCTGGAAGAGCATGTGGAACAAAAATACTGATGCAACTGCCTTTAAAAAATACAGTCAATCACCACAGATACACAGCTACAGAAGAAAAATGTGCAAGCAGTTCACTCAGAGTGTCGAGCAAGGCTAGGTGTGAAGGTGCTCGAGTGGCAGTCATCTCTGTTTCTCCAGCTTTGATGCCTGCGGTGGCCCAGATGTAGCTGAGAATCCCCCAACCCCTGTGGTCATGGCAGGCACTTGAAGCCACCTCTTCAAAGAAGAAGATTCTTTGAATTCCACATGCATTCCACATGCATGTCTGGAGTCAGAGTCATTGTCTGTGGCTCTGATACCAAGCCCAGCTAAAGTGTTCCACCCTGATCTGGTGGAGTTATCCAGATCAAGAGCCTCTGCCTCCATGCAGCCCTCCTTGATCCTCCTCCTCTGGCCGCATGCAACATTCCATTTTTTGTGCCACAGCTGGACCCTCCCATAAGCTCCCTACCCGAGTGTGTTAGCACATCAGTGCCCTGAGTCATTGGCTTATGTTCCCCGAAGAGCCCATAAGTCCCTCAAGGCCTGAGGCCACATCAGCTGTTTCTCATATGCCTCACTGTGCCTGGCACAGTGACTAGCACACACGGGCCGTGGACTTTTGACATGTATGACAAGGAAAGAACGGGTGAAATCCCAGAGATTTCAAGCTGTTTGTTTTGTTTCCATAAAGACAAGTTGAAATTTCATTCGGTTTATATTTGCTTCATTGGGAAACCCACTCATATACACACTCTTATATGTAACCTTGATTATGGTGAAAAGAACATGCATTTGTATGTAAGTGTGTATGTCTGTGTGTAAATGTGTATATGTATATGTGCATATTTTATGTAAGAATAAGTCTGCAATTGTGTGTGTTAAGGATATAAAAAGTGTGTATGTCTGTATATGTGCTTGTGTGGGTGTGGGGATATTTATGTGCCGAATGTGCACGTTTGTGTGTGTCTGCATTGGTTGTTCATGTGTGCTTGTGTGTAAATGTATGTCTGTATGTCTGTGTGCATATGTATTTATGTTTATGTCTGTGAGTGCATATGTGAATGCATGAATATATGTATGCTTGCATGTGTGTCTACATATGAGCATGTGTATTTGTGTGTGTGTGTTTCTGTCTGAGAGCATGCACAAAACCACTCATCCAAGAGGTTGGCAGTGGGTCTGCAGGCCTGGGCCAGGAGGCGTCCTGCCTTCATTGGCAATTCCTCCAGCATCCCAGGGAAGCCATCCTCACTTCCTCTCTGGGACGAGGAGCTAAGCAGAGGTCAAGTGACTTGCCCCAGACCCCACAGCAAGTCGGTGGCGGCTCTGCGAGGGTCTGATTGCCAGGCTCACGCCCCTCTGCAGGCCGAGCTGCCTCGCTGTGGCATGTTGGCACCCAGCCCAGGCTGCGCCGCCCGGCTCTGAGAGCTCCCATTGTGGCCGAGAAGTGGCCGAGTGCCATGGCCCGGCATCCGCAGGTGACGGCCGAGGGAGGAGTGACTCCCGAGGCAACAGGAAAAGGGCACCCCTCATTTTGTGTGGCTAAAGGGTTGGAAATAACAGACATGTAAAAGAGGGAGGGGGAGAGAGGAAACCAAAGCTAATGAGGAATAAAGAAGACGTGGAGAGGAACACACATGGAGAACGGTGGGAGCCGTGGGCAACGCGGGAGCCCCGCACTCACACAGCAACAGGAAGCAGAGCCAGCCGGAGGCCGCCGGCTCAGGAAACGTTTTGTTTCCTCCTTTAATTGGTGACCCCGCTCAGAGTTGCTGGAAATGGGCACAGCCCGGGAGACTCGAGTGTGGCTGTGGCAAACAATGGGCTGCTGAATGGCCTGGAAAGGCAGCCAAGAGTGGGTGCAGTCCCAGCGCCAGTGGATCTTAGAGTGGCTCTGCTGGGCACAGAAAGAAGGCTCTGAAACTCTCCCGAATTGTGCTCCCAGCTGGGCTCTCCTGGAAAGCCACCTGCACAGAGGTGCCCGTGGATGAGAGAGCTCTCCGTGAGAGATGCCCAAACGCCACTGGAAATAGAGTCACATGAAGAAAACTGCATTCAGCAGAGCATGTCTCATCTAGTGTGGGCAAAGGAGATTTTTTAAAATAAGCTTCCAGGGGTAAGGAATCAGGGTCCCAGGGGTCAAGCTTAGGTAACTACAGGTGGTTAATGAACTTCTACCTAGAGCGTCTGGTGCTGGCTAAGAACTGGCTTTTGTTTGATGGACTGGGGCCTGTGAGTTAGGGACTGGGCACAGTCACCTGGGACAGCCAGGGACCCACCAAGCCACCACCAGCCGCTGCTGCCCAGCACCCCTCCTGGACACCTCTCCTCAAATAAACAAATATTGAAACATCAGCTGAAAGGAACACCAAATTATCTCCCATATCTGGGCTTGGTCAAAATTGCAGGACTTGTTCTAATACCAGGAAAATTAACCCAAAGTAGAAATCTCAAAAAGGAGCAAATTGTAGATAGAGACAGGACATACTATTTGTCTTCCTCTTCTCCTAAGACACCTTGAACATGGAGGAATCAAGGAATGAAAATCTCTTAAGAGCAAAGGATAGCAGTAGGGAAACCAACAAGCAAAGGATGAGAGGTTTCTAAAAAATAACGCTGGGGCCTGAGTGGCCGGAGCGTATTGATGAACAAGCCTGTATGAGGGAAACGGTGGCTCAGCAGGCACAGGAGGGGACCACAGGGAAAGGGCCACCCTGCCAGCAGGACACAGGCTCCGCAGCCAGCAGACCAGGACTGAGCAATTGAGGAAAAGGGACTGCAAAATAGGAGAGGAATTAAAAACCTACTCCCAACCTACTGCACCATTCATTTCTTACACCCTGCCCTACTTTTCCTCCAAGTCTGTGCACAAAGAGGGCAGGCTGCCCACCCAGCTTGTTCCTCTAGCTCCTGGGGAAGAGAAAGACAACGGCAACAACAAAGCTTTCTCTTCTAAATTGAACACGCTTTCTAGGAGTTAGGAGCCAGGACTCCTAGAGTGTGTACCAGCACCCATGGCCATGCCCTCCTCATTCTGGCATTTGGGGGTCCCCGGGCCCAAAACCTCCTTCCCTGCCTCTTCTCCCTAACGTGAAGCCCATCCAGTCAGTTAGCCCTGCCCTCACGCAGGTGCCTCACCCAAACCACACAACTAATAGCAGCAAAAGTGCACACCAGCTACCTAGAAAAATGGATCCATGTCTTCCTTCTTAAAAATGAACACCGAAACAGATCACCAGGAATATGGAGAACACTAACTACTACATGAAGCAGAAGCACCAAACAAACAGAACTAAACAACACCAAAGGAAACAAACACAATTCAGGCAACCAAAGAAGAAATTAAGGGAAAAAAAAAAAAAAACACTCTAATTAATGACCTCAGAAGGATTTGAGATTATATCACATCTACAAAACCAGAATGAAATGCCCTAAAAATTGAACAAAAAATAAGAAAGAGCTCTGGGAAATTAAAAATAGGTTTTCTGGTTTTGAAAATCTGATGTAAATGTTGAGAAATAATGTCAAGGCAATTTTCTAGAATGCAGAGCAAATATACAATGGTCAAAATCCTAATAGAGAAGGTACAATGCAGAGAATCAATTCAGGACAATGATCTGAGCATTAGCAGTTTCAGATGAAATGCAGGAGCACAGGGGTAGTGGAGAGGGGATTATCAAAGACATGCAATAAGAGAAGAAAGGCTGCCAGAGAATTTAATCTGAATCTGCATCTTTAAATGGCCCACAGCATGCCAGCAAAATGAGTGAAAAAGGATTCAGAACTGTGTACATAGTTATGAAATATCAGAATCCCAAGGATATAATGAAAATATAAAATGCTTAAAGACAGAAAACTTAAGGCATATACAAAGGATTGAGGCTCATACTAAGATCAACAATACTGGGTGTTATTAGCCAATGCAGAAAAGTACTCAAGTTTCTATCAGAAAATTAATTTACAACAATTTTATACTCAAATTAATGTATACAAGAATTTTATACCCAACCAAACTATTATTAAATCTAAGATAAAATAAACACATTTTTAATAATTCAAGGACTCAGAAAATAAATCTCCTAATATCTTTCTCACAGAAATTACTTAAGGCTGTGCCACAACAAAAGAAGAATAAAAATTAATAGACTGAAAGAGTTGCATACAAAAAACAGTAGAATGAGCCCTAAAGTGCAGCTAAAAGAAATGCAAGAATGAGAGTTGTAAAGTAGGTCTATAAAGCAAAAATCCAAATCAGAACAGAAAATACGTAGGCTCCACAAAGAATATATTCATGAAAGACTGGGATGAAACCAACTGATAGAATCAGTAAGAAGTTTAAAAGTAGCTGTGATGTGGTGACAACTCTACAAGAAAAAAATATGTAGTCGTTTTTCCTTAGTCTCAGGGAATATGTTCCAAGAACCCCAGTGGATACCTGAATCCACAGATGATACTAAACACAATGTATACTGTTTCTTCTATACATACCTATAATAAAGCTTAATTTATAAATTAGAAACAGTAAAAGATTGACAACAAAAACTAATAATAAAATAGAAAAAGTATAACTATATATTGTAATAAAAATTAGGTAAGTGTGTTCTCTTTCTTTCTCAAAATATAAAAACAGTTGACTGTGGGTAACTGACTGCAGAAAGCAAAACCTGGGATAAGAGGAGGAGTACTAGGGAAACAAAATTGCGCAAGAGAATCAAGCTTCCGCTGTGAAACAGACTACACTGTGACATGATTGTGAGAAGTCAATGGTGGGTAAAAAGGGGACTCTATTTGCCCTTGGTGCTAGAAACATCCTCCTTTGAGTGATGTAGGATTCTTGGCATGGAACTCATGAAGAAGAAAAGGCAAATCCATTTGGCCCTGCAATTCAAGGTAGATAAAAAGGCATAATAATGTACACTTAGTTTATTGGTTTTCAACTTTTAGAACCAACTTACAGGGAAAAAAGAACCCAAGATTATTCAAATGTTATTACAGAATGTAAATGTTAGCAATGTAAACACTGTAAAAGTGAAGACAGAACTAGAAATACATATAGAAAAATAGAGAAAAGGTGGAAAAGAAAGGAGGTGAAATATCTGATCTTAGACTGAAAAAAATCAGAAATACAAACTACCATCAGAGAATACTATAAACACCTCTACGCAAATAAACTAAAAGAAACGGATAAATCTAAAAGAAACATCTAAAAGAAACGGAGAAATTCCTGGACACATACACCCTCCCAAGACTAAACCAGGTAGAAGTCAAATCCCTGAATAGACCGATAACAAGTTCTGAATAGTTCAACCATTGTAGAAGACAGTGTGGCAATTCCTCAAGGATCTAGAGCCAGAAATACGATTTGACCCAGCAGTCACATTACTGGGTATATACCCAAAGAAATATAAACCATTTTACTAAAGACACATGCACACATATGTTTATTGCAGCAATATTCACAATAGCAAAGACATGGAACCAACCCAAATGTCCATCAATGATAGACTGGATAAAGAAAATGTGGCACATATACACCATGGAATACTATGCAGCCATAAAAAGAATGAGATCATGTCCTTTGCAGGGACATGGATAAAGCTGGAAACCATCATCCTCAGCAAAATAACACAAGAACAAAAAACCAAATACCAAATGTTCTCACTCATAAGTGGGAGTTGAACAATGAGAACACATGGACACAGGGAGGGGAACAGCACACACTGGGGCCTGTCAGGGGGTGGGGGGCAAGGGAAGGGAGAGCATTAGGACAAATATCTAATCCATGCAGGGCTTAAAACTTAGATGATGGGTTTATAGGTGCAGCAAACCACCATCCCACATGTACACCTGTGTAACAAACCTGCATGTTCTACACATGTATCCCATAACTTAAAGTAAAATAAAATAAAATAAGTATTAGGATATAGTGTCTGTACTTGATGGAACAAGAAATAGAAATCCATATATTTTGCTTAAAATTAACTATAAATTTAAAACTAAATCTTTGTTTGGGCTAACCCAGAAGCAGATTCCAAATTAAGGATTCAGCCGCAGGTGGTTTATTTGGAAGGTGAAGAAAACGTCGGTAGAGGAATAGGGAGGCGGAATAGGGAACGGAAGCAGCCTTGAAAGGGCCTGTGATCAAGTTTACCATCCCTGTGGGTGATCGCTGCACAGGTGGGAAGTCAAGTTCAGATCAATAAATGCAGGTGCCGCCAGCTGGAAATCAGGTCAGTGTGCCCCTAAAGTGGTAAGGGCAGTGGGATATGGGTGTGGCATCAACAGTTGCCATGTATGTCTATTGCAAATTAGAAAGGGAGACACATTTCCAAGTAGGCATGTGCCGTGCCATAGTCTAGGACATATCTAGGTAATAGGTGATGCCAAAGCAGAGGAGGGTGAACCTAACGCTTAGAAGAGGGGATAGAGGAGATAAAATGATTCACCCTGAGGAACTAGTTCAGGCTAAGGGATTGGAGGAACAGCTGTTAAAGAAAGGGGGTGAGGTCTAAAGATCTCATGAAGAAGGTGGAAAACTTCAGAGGGGGGTTGACTGAGTTTGTTTAAAGAGCAGCCAGAATGCTGAGGGGAGTGAAAGGGAAATGGAGTCAGAGTGGAGTGGGAAGGGATTGGGGCTGCCTTTCTGTTTCCCCGGAATTAGAGCTACCTTCCTCTTTTCCCAGCAGTAATTCTAATTTGGATTTGCAACCACTTGCAGCCACTTCTGATACTGAAATCCCTACCTCTGGCTAAGAGTAAGCACTCAATCAATATTTGCTGAATGGCTGAATGAATGAATGTGAACCCTGTCAGAGTATAACCAGGTATTTCAACTGCAAAACACCTTCTATGAACTGAAGCTGGTGGCATCTTGTGAGGTGCCTGGTTGAGACATTTTGTTTTATCATAGCCATTCTGTTGTTAATAATAACCACAAACATACAATAAACCCCATGTCTTAGATCTGAGGCAAGGATTGGAGTGTAAGTAGTTACTTGGGAGATGACTTCAAGAAACATGGGTAGGGGAGTGAGAAAATAAGGCAGGGAAGAATGCCAATGAGCAAGTTAGTGCTATGAGCAATGGAGGCACAGTCCTTCCAGCTTGGGAATTTGGGGAGATGGTGTAGAACATGAAGGTGGATTATTGATCCACAAATTCACGTCCATCATGCTTGAGAGCTGCTTCCAACGGATCAACCCTTTCCTTCTCCCCCTGCCCCACTCCACCCAATCCCCACCTCCAGCCCTCCCTACCCACAGTAGAGCTTGCTTCCCAAGCCCCAGGAAGCCCCAGGTGGAGATGTGCATATATGCTTGAGGAGGAAGCCATTGATAGTGAATGCTAAGGGGATATGAATGGGGCACTGACTGCATTTGCTACAGATTACTGAATGCCAGGCACATTGAACAATAAAAAGAAAAAGAAAAGAGCTAACTGGGCTAAAAAACTGAATGAAGGCCAATATACCAAGAATATAATGAACAAGAGGGAGAATGGTAAGATTAAGCCAGGAAAGTGGTAAGAATCAGGGAGGGCCCTGTCAGCCAAGTGTATTAATTGGGATTGGCTACACTATGCCAACCAGCAAAAATTGGGAGGAAGAAAAAAGAACACAGATATCAGGGAATAGAAAAAATCTTGGAGTCATAGTGGACCCTAAGCTCAATAAAAGTTATAAAGAAAGCATGTGAGGATGATGCCCTTAGGAGCACCTGCACATGTATGAAATGTGGGGGTCAAGGATCAGCCCTTTTGTGTTAAGCAGGCTTGATTGAACTCTAATTGTGTCTAGATTTAGTCTTCTCACCTTAAAGTGTGTGTGGAAAAAACAGTTGAGGAGATTTGGCAAAGAGCAATAAAGAAAGTTGAGTTTGCATAACAAGCCCAGAAAAAGAAAGACAAAATAGCTATCTACAAGCTTATCGATGTTTATTATGAAAGGAACCCCAGCCAGAGGTTGCTTCATTCACAGGAGAGATGGTGAATAGAACCCTGAAGTCTGATTAATCAGAATCTGTCCTCAGAATCCCCATGATGCAGTCCGTGCCACCTTGATCATCATCTCGGTGTTCAGGGTTCCCATGCATTGGTCCAGGGTACATTACTGGACCAACAATTCAGTTCAAACTTCCTTCAGCTTCCCCATGGAGTCATGGGAGATTTTTAGGGGCTTCCCTGCCCCTAGAAGAATAAGTTGCAGCTCCTCCCCTCTAAAAGCTCTGATAGCAGGAGAAAATATCACGTTTGAGTAGTTTGCATGTTTGCCAATCTAAAGATGAGGAACATGGAACCCTTTCTGTTTTTATAATTCCATGAGCACTAAACTGTAGTCATGAGTCAGAATCCTACATTTTTCATTAAGGGTCTATAGAGAAATCTCCAAAAAGATTTCTGTCTTCTGACTTTTTCAGTCCAAATATCTTCATCCGTGGTCAGGAGGGAAGAATGCAGTTTAAACAATGAGAATAATATTAGTAATAATAATCGCTGTGAGCTTTCACCAAGTACGACTAAACGGCAGATGCTGTGCTGCACGTCTGTTCCCACATATCTACTGTGGCATAAATAAACCACTCAAAAATGTAGTGGCTTTTAAAAAACATCATTTATTTAATGTATGAATCTGGCATGTCAACCTGGACCAGTGGGGAACATCATCTTTGCTTCATGTGGTGTCAACTGGGGAAGCTCAAATGGAGTCTAGTTCATTTCCAGGATTGTTCAGTCTGTGGCTGGTGAATTGGTGCTGGCTGAGAGCTCAAGCAGGGTAGGGGGCCAGGATTCTCAGTTTCTTTCTTTTCTTTTCTTTTCTTTTCTTTTCTTTTTTTTTTTTAAGACAGAGTCTTGCTCTTGTCGCCCAGGCTGGAGTGCAATGGCATGATCTCAACTCACTGCAACCTCTGCCTTCTGGGTTCAAGAGATTCTCCCGCCTCAGCTTCCTGAGTAGCTGGGATTACAGGTGCTTGCCACATTTTGTATTTTTAGTAGAGACAGGGTTTAGTAGAAACCTGAGTTTCTACTAAACCCTGTCTCTACTAAAAATTCCACGTTGGCCAGGCTGGTCTCGAACTCCTGACCTTGTGATCAGCCTGCCTTGGACTCCCAAAGTGCTGGGATTACAGGCATAAGCCACCACACCTGGTTTCTCAGTTTCTTTCTATGTGGGCCTCTCCAAGAGCTGCTTGGGCTTCCTCACAATATGGTGGCTGGTTTCAAAAGCAAACACGACAAGAGGACAAGGTAAGAACTGTATCATCTTTTATGACCTAGCCATAGATGTCACATAGTGCCATGTCCACCATACATGCAAGTTCAGATTTAAGATGGTGGAACACAAAGCTCATCTCTTGATGGGAACAGTATCAAAATCACATTGTAAGGCAAACATGGGGATTGAAAATATTGTTGTGGCCATTTTTAGAAAACACAAATTTCCACAGAGGCATTATTCCATTTAATTCTCATGGCATCCCTGTTAGGCAGATAGTGTTAGCCTTCCCTTTACCAATGAAGAGACAAAGAACTTTTGTTACTTGCCACTGATCAAAGCACTATCATGTGAAGACCTAATCCCAATTCTCCGTGGCCCCCAATCCTTCATCCTTAAATGCTATTCTATGCCATCTTCCACAAAACAGTTACAACTTCTGACTTGGAGCAGTGGAATTACAGCCAACTCTGTCACTTAGCTTTGTGATTTTGAGTCAATTCTCCACATGTCTTTGGTTCTCAATTGCCTTTTATATAAAATGGGAGCTAAGAATACCCTTGTTAATAACTCTCTAAGTCTGTTTCATGATTAGATGAGATAACACAAGTAAAGAGTGATGCATAGCCTAATAGGTGATCTTAAATATTTGGAGAGAGGGGGCGGAGCAAGATGGCCGAATAGGAACAGCTCCAGTCTCCAACTCCCAGCGCGAGCGACACAGAAGACCGGTGATTTCTGCATTTTCAACTGAGGTACTGGGTTCATCTCACTGGGGAGTGCCGGACGATCGGTGCTGGTCAGCTGCTGCAGCCCGACCAGCGAGAGCTGAAGCAGGGCGAGGCATCGCCTCACCTGGGAAGCGCAAGGGGGAAGGGAATCCCTTTTCCTAGCCAGGGGAACTGAGACACACAACACCTGGAAAATCGGGTAACTCCCACCCCAATATTGCGCTTTAAGCAAACAGGCACACCAGGAGATCATATCCCACACCTGGCTGGGAGGGTCCCACGCCCACGGAGCCTCCCTCATTGCTAGCACAGCAGTCTGTGATCTACCGGCAAGGCAGCAGCGAGGCTGGGGGAGGGGCGCCCGCCATTGCTGAGGCTTAAGTAGGTAAACAAAGCTGCTGGGAAGCTCCAACTGGGTGGAGCTCACAGCAGCTCAAGGAAACCTGCCTGTCTCTGTAGACTCCACCTCTGGGGACAGGGCACAGCTACACAACAACAACAACAACAACAACAACAACAAAAAGCAGCAGAAACCTCTGCAGACGCAAACGACTCTGTCTGACAGCTTTGAAGAGAGCAGTGGATCTCCCAACACGGAGGTTGAGATCTGAGAAGGGACAGACTGCCTGCTCAAGTGGGTCCCTGACCCCTGAGTAGCCTAACTGGGAGACATCCCCCACTAGGGGCAGTCTGACACCCCACACCTCACAGGGTGGAGTACACCCCTGAGAGGAAGCTTCCAAAGCAAGAATCAGACAGGTACACTCGCTGTTCAGAAATATTCTATCTTCTGCAGCCTCTGCTGCTGATACCCAGGCAAACAGGGTCTGGAGTGGACCTCAAGCAATCTCCAACAGACCTACAGCTGAGGGTCCTGACTGTTAGAAGGAAAACTATCAAACAGGAAGGACACCTACACCAAAACCCCATCAGTACATCACCATCATCAAAGACCAAGGCAGATAAAACCACAAAGATGGGGAAAAAGCAGGGCAGAAAAGCTGGAAATTCAAAAAATAAGAGCACATCTCCCCCAGCAAAGGAGCGCAGCTCATCGCCAGCAACGGATCAAAGCTGGACGGAGAATGACTTTGACGAGATGAGAGAAGAAGGCTTCAGTCCATCAAATTTCTCAGAGCCAAAGGAGGAATTACGTACCCAGCGCAAAGAAACTAAAAATCTTGAAAAAAAAGTGGAAGAATTGACGGCTAGAGTAATTAATGCAGAGAAGGTCATAAACGAAATGAAAGAGATGAAAACCATGACACGAGAAATACGTGACAAATGCACAAGCTTCAGTAACCGACTCGATCAACTGGAAGAAAGAGTATCAGCGATTGAGGATCAAATGAATGAAATGAAGCGAAAAGAGAAACCAAAAGAAAAAAGAAGCAAAAGAAATGAACAAAGCCTGCAAGAAGTATGGGATTATGTAAAAAGACCAAATCTACGTCTGATTGGGGTGCCTGAAAGTGAGGGGGAAAATGGAACCAAGTTGGAAAACACTCTTCAGGATATCATCCAGGAGAACTTCCCCAACCTAGTAGGGCAGGCCAACATTCAAATCCAGGAAATACAGAGAACACCACAAAGATATTCCTCGAGAAGAGCAACTCCAAGACACATAATTGCCAGATTCACCAAAGTTGAAATGAAGGAAAAAATCTTAAGGGTAGCCAGAGAGAAAGGTCGGGTTACCCACAAAGGGAAGCCCATCAGACTCACAGCAGATCTCTCGGCAGAAACTCTCCAAGCCAGAAGAGAGTGGGGGCCAATATTCAACATTCTTAAAGAAAAGAATTTTAAACCCAGAATTTCATATCCAGCCAAACTAAGTTTCATAAGTGAAGGAGAAATAAAATCCTTTACAGATAAGCAAATGCTTAGAGATTTTGTCACCACTAGGCCTGCCTTACAAGAGACCCTGAAGGAAGTACTAAACATGGAAAGGAACAACCGGTACCAGCCATCTCAAAAACATGCCAAAATGTAAAGACCATCGAGGCTAGGAAGAAACTGCATCAACTAATGAGCAAAATAACCAGTTAATATCATAATGGCAGGATCAAGTTCACACATAACAATCTTAACCTTAAATGTAAATGGACTAAATGCTCCAATGAAAAGACACAGACTGGCAAACTGGATAAAGAGTCAAGACCCATCAGTCTGCTGTATTCAGGAGACCCATCTCACACGCAGAGACATACATAGGCTCAAAATAAAGGGATGGAGGAAGATTTACCAAGCAAATGGAGAACAAAAAAAAGCGGGGGTTGCAATACTAGTCTCTGATAAAACAGACTTTAAACCATCAAAAATCAAAAGAGACAAAGAAGGCCATTACATAATGGTAAAGGGATCAATTCAACAGGAAGAGCTAACTATCCTAAATATATATGCACCCAATACAGGAGCACCCAGATTCATAAAGCAAGTCCTTAGAGACTTACAAAGAGACTTAGACTCCCATACAATAATAATGGGAGACTTCAACACTCCACTGTCAACATTAGACAGATCAACGAGACAGAAAGTTAACAAGGATATCCAGGAATTGAACTCATCTCTGCAGCAAGCAGACCTAATAGACATCTATAGAACTCTCCACCCCAAATCAACAGAATATACATTCTTCTCAGCACCACATCGTACTTATTCCAAAATTGACCATATAATTGGAAGTAAAGCACTCCTCAGCAAATGTACAAGAACAGAAATTATAACAAACTGTCTCTCAGACCACAGTGCAATCAAACTAGAACTCAGGACTAAGAAACTCAATCAAAACCACTCAACTACATGGAAACTGAACAACCTGCTCCTGAATGACTACTGGGTACATAACAAAATGAAGGCAGAAATAAAGATGTTCTTTGAAACCAATGAGAACAAAGATACAACATACCAGAATCTCTGGGACACATTTAAAGCAGTGTGTAGAGGGAAATTTATAGCACTAAATGCCCACAAGAGAAAGCAGGAAAGATCTAAAATTGACACTCTAACATCGCAATTAAAAGAATTAGAGAAGCAAGAGCAAACACATTCGAAAGCTAGCAGAAGGCTAGAAATAACTAAGATCAGAGCAGAACTGAAGGAGATAGAGACACAAAAAAACCCTCCAAAAAATCAATGAATCCAGGAGTTGGTTTTTTGAAAAGATCAACAAAATTGACAGACCACTAGCAAGACTAATAAAGAAGAAAAGAGAGAAGAATCAAATCGACGCAATTAAAAATGATAAAGGGGATATCACCACCGACCCCACAGAAATACAAACTACCATCAGAGAATACTATAAACACCTCTACGCAAATAAACTGGAAAACCTAGAAGAAATGGATAATTTCCTGGACACTTACACTCTTCCAAGACTAAACCAGGAAGAAGTTGAATCCCTGAATAGACCAATAGTAGGCTCTGAAATTGAGGCAATAATTAATAGCCTACCAACCAAAAAAAGTCCAGGACCAGATGGATTCACAGCTGAATTCTACCAGAGGTATAAGGAGGAGTTGGTACCATTCCTTCTGAAACTATTCCAATCAATAGAAAAAGAGGGAATCCTCCCTAACTCATTTTATGAGGCCAACATCATCCTGATACCAAAGCCTGGCAGAGACACAACAAAAAAAGAGAATTTTAGACCAATATCCCTGATGAACATCGATGCAAAAATCCTCAATAAAATACTGGCAAACCGGATTCAACAACACATCAAAAAGCTTATCCACCATGATCAAGTGGGCTTCATCCCTGGGATGCAAGGCTGGTTCAACATTCGCAAATCAATAAACATAATCCAGCATATAAACAGAACCAAAGACAAGAACCACATGATTATCTCAATAGATGCAGAAAAGGCTTTTGACAAAATTCAACAGCCCTTCATGCTAAAAACGCTCAATAAATTCGGTATTGATGGAACGTACCTCAAAATAATAAGAGCTATTTATGACAAACCCACAGCCAATATCATACTGAATGGGCAAAAACTGGAAAAATTCCCTTTGAAAACTGGCACAAGACAGGGATGTCCTCTCTCACCACTCCTATTCAACATAGTGTTGGAAGTTCTGGCTAGGGCAATTAGGCAAGAGAAAGAAATCAAGGGTATTCAGTTAGGAAAAGAAGAAGTCAAATTGTCCCTGTTTGCAGATGACATGATTGTATATTTAGAAAACCCCATTGTCTCAGCCCAAAATCTCCTTAAGCTGATAAGCAACTTCAGCAAAGTCTCAGGATACAAAATTAATGTGCAAAAATCACAAGCATTCTTATACACCAATAACAGACAAACACAGAGCCAAATCATGAATGAACTTCCATTCACAATTGCTTCAAAGAGAATAAAATACCTAGGAATCCAACTTACAAGGGATGTAAAGGACCTCTTCAAGGAGAACTACAAACCACTGCTCACTGAAATAAAAGAGGACACAAACAAATGGAAGAACATACCATGCTCATGGATAGGAAGAATCAATATCGTGAAAATGGCCATACTGCCCAAGGTAATTTATAGATTCAATGCCATCCCCATCAAGCTACCAATGAGTTTCTTCACAGAATTGGAAAAAACTGCTTTAAAGTTCATATGGAACCAAAAAAGAGCCCGCATCTCCAAGACAATCCTAAGTCAAAAGAACAAAGCTGGAGGCATCACGCTACCTGACTTCAAACTATACTACAAGGCTACAGTAACCAAAACAGCATGGTACTGGTACCAAAACAGAGATATAGACCAATGGAACAGAACAGAGTCCTCAGAAATAATACCACACATCTACAGCCATCTGATCTTTGACAAACCTGAGAGAAACAAGAAATGGGGAAAGGATTCCCTATTTAATAAATGGTGCTGGGAAAATTGGCTAGCCATAAGTAGAAAGCTGAAACTGGATCCTTTCCTTACTCCTTATACGAAAATTAATTCAAGATGGATTAGAGACTTAAATGTTAGACCTAATACCATAAAAATCCTAGAGGAAAACCTAGGTAGTACCATTCAGGACATAGGCATGGGCAAAGACTTCATGTCTAAAACACCAAAAGCAACGGCAGCAAAAGCTAAAATTGACAAATGGGATCTAATTAAACTAAAGAGCTTCTGCACAGCAAAAGAAACTACCATCAGAGTGAACAGGCAACCTACAGAATGGGAGAAAATTTTTGCAATCTACTCATCTGACAAAGGGCTAATATCCAGAACCTACAAAGAACTCAAACAAATTTACAAGAAAAAAACAAACAACCCCATCAAAAAGTGGGCAAAGGATATGAACAGACATTTCTCAAAAGAAGACACTCATACAGCCAACAGACATATGAAAAAATGCTCATCATCACTGGCCATCAGAGAAATGCAAATCAAAACCACAATGAGATACCATCTCACACCAGTTAGAATGGCGATCATTAAAAAGTCAGGAAACAACAGGTGCTGGAGAGGATGTGGAGAAATAGGAACACTTTTACACTGTTGGTGGGATTGTAAACTAGTTCAACCATTATGGAAAACAGTATGGCGATTCCTCAAGGATCTAGAACTAGATGTACCATATGACCCAGCCATCCCATTACTGGGGATATACCCAAAGGATTATAAATTATGCTGCTATAAAGACACATGCACACGTATGTTTATTGCAGCACTATTCACAATAGCAAGGACTTGGAATCAACCCAAATGTCCATCAGTGACAGATTGGATTAAGAAAATGTGGCACATATACACCATGGAATACTATGCAGCCATAATAAAGGATGAGTTTGCATCCTTTGTAGGGACATGGATGCAGCTGGAAACCATCATTCTTAGCAAACTATCACAAGAACAGAAAACCAAACACCGCATGTTCTCACTCATAGGTGGGAACTGAACAATGAGATCACTTGGACTCAGGAAGGGGAACATCACACACCGGGGCCTATCATGGGGAGGGGGGAGGGGGGAGGGGGGAGGGATTGCATTGGGAGTTATACCTGATGTAAATGACGAGTTGATGGGTGCAGCAGACCAACATGGCACAAGTATACATATGTAACAAACCTGCACGTTATGCACATGTACCCTACAACTTAAAGTATAATAATAATAAATAAATTAAAAAAAATAAATAAATAAAATAAATATTTGGAGATATTAAATCTCATGTAGTTAGTATTACTTACCATTCAGTAGAACTCTTAGAGTGACCACCATTCTGATGATTTCAGTTAGTACCCATCTGTATCAGTTAGGTTGACATTGGACTTTTAGTCAGAGACACAAAATAATAGTGGTTCAAAGAGATGAGCTGTTTGTTATCACTCACATTAAGGTTTGGAGATATTCCATGGCTGATTTGAAGGTTCCCCCGTATCATCAATCCCAGGTTACTGCTCTTTTTTTTTTTTCTGCCATCTGTAGACTACAGCCTCCATTTTCAAGTCATCTCATGGTCACAAGATGGCTTCTGAAGCCATCCACTATATCCAAGTCCATGAACAGAAAAAGGAGAAAGGGGCAAGAACGAAAAGGTAACTCCCAGTTGAATAATCCCTTTAGTGATCTTTCCTCAGAAGTTCCACCCAGTAACTCCTACTCATGTCACATTGGCCTACTTTCTTCTCAAGGGAGGTTGGAAAACATAGTTTTCCAGTTGGATTCATTGTCGTAGAGATTCTATTAGTAAACAGGGGACCATGATAGTGGACATTGTAGGTGACGTGTCAGCTACAATAGCCTGTCACTACTCTGTCCTCCTTAAGTGTTGTCCTACTCTACCCTATCCTGCTCCACTTTTGCATTAAAAATAACTCCAAAAACTAGTAGCTTAAAGCAAGATTTATTTTTCTCACAAATCTGCATTTGGGGCAGTGTTTGGTGGGGATGTCTCATCTCTGCTGCATACCATATCAGCTGGGGTAATTCAGTGGACCACTGGAGGATGGACTCACTAACATGCTTGTTAGCTGAGATCCCAGCTAGGTCGAAGGCTGAGCTCCTTGGCTTCCCTCTATGGAGGCCTCTCTATGAGGCCTAGGCTTCTTTACAACATGGTGGCTGGGTTCTAAGGACAAGGATCATGAGAGAGAGCCAGGCAAAAGTTGTATAACCTTTTACTTCCCAGCCTTGAAAGCTGCATAGCACCTTTCTCACTATGCTTAATTCATTGAGGCCATTGCAAAGGCCCACCTGAGGGGATGAAAATGCTACTTCTTGATGGGGGAGTGGCACAGTGCTGAAAGAGCATGTGAAATGGAAAATATTGTTGCAGTCATTTTTAGAAAATAACATTTTCTGTGATTTAAAAAAATCAAAATGACAAATACAGTTTTCTCCTACACTAGGCCATATCATCTCAAGATTTCAATCAGAGAAACACCCCTCCAACATGACAATTTAATACCATCCTGAGATTCATTTAAATTTGAAGCTAACAATTCCACTGGAAATCATGCTTGTCCTTAGATGGGCTCTAGTTTGAAATTCGCTGAGATATGGCCTAATTTACAATCAAAACTCATGAAACAAGTGATATGAGATCGAATTCTCAACAGCTACATGCAAGTGGTAGTCTTCCTAGGATAGCATAGTGTAGGATTGAGCTAGGATAGAAAAGTGAAAGGTTTATGTGGACAAACAAAAATGCCCAGTGACCAAGAACCATTTACCTTCTTCATCAACCCACTGAGAAAATTTTCCAAAAGCCCTCAGATTAGAGCATGTCCTACAACCACTAAATTGAATTTGATTCAACTGGTTGGAAAGGCAAGCATCAAAAATTCTCTAGCTAAGTTCAATAATTTTTAGCAAAAGCATGACCTTCAAATGTTGTTGGACATACTCTGCAGTAAGAAATGAGATTTATATCACAATGCAATACACATATGCTTTTAATATGATATAAAACAATTTTATAAAATAATTTTTACACTTACCATATATAACAACCCTCATATTTTCTATTTTGTTCTAGTCTGTTCAATTTCATTAGTTAAAAAATTAAAACTGCCCATAATCCAATGAACTGATTTCACAGCCTACTAATGAATTATGGAAATCACTTGAAAAATACTGAGCTAAGCTAGGCATGGTAGCTCACACCTGCAGTCCCAGCTACTCAGGAGGCTGAATTGGTGAAACTGGCCCAATTGTCCCGTAGAATTGATGTTCACTGGGTTTTTGTTGTTGTTGTTGTTTTGCTTTGTTTTGTTTTTTGGATAAACATAGAAATAGACTTTCTTGGTCTTAAAGCTTGAAACACGTTTGTCTTATCTGAGTTCCTTCCTCAGAAAATCAATGGTCAGACTTCCCAGATGGTATCAAGGAACTGAAACTCACCAGATCACTGCATCTAGACAATGAGACACCAGACCCCTCACCCATCATGATTGCCTAACTGACCACCTGCTTCCTGTAGACCAACTCTTCTTTCTTACCCCTCCATAATTCCTGTTTTCCCACACTTAGTTACATTCCTACCCTATGGTATAAACCCCCAATTGTAGTTGGTCAGTGAGATAGATTTGAAACTGAGCTCCCATCTCCTTGGCTGCAGCACCTGATTAAAGCCGCCTTCCTTGGCAATACTCATTGTCTCGCAATTGGCTTTCTGTGCAGCAAGCACCAGCACCTAGAACAAACCCCTGGTGTTTTGGTAACAGCAGGAGGATAACCTGAGTCCAGGAGTGAAAGACAAGCCTGGGCAACAAAGAAAAACCCTGTTTCTGAAGAAAGAAAAGAAAAAAAGAAAGAGAGAAAGAGAGAGAGAGAGAGAAAGGAAGGAAGGAAGGAAGGAAGGAAGGAAGGAAGGAAGGAAGGAAGGAAGGAAGGAAGGAAGGAAGACATTTCGAGCTGTTTTGTTTCTTATTACACCAAACTAAGCCTCACTGCCGACTTGGATTTCGCCAATTCTTAGTAAATGGTGCACCCATACAATGAAGACAAGTCACACAATGATTAAAGCAGTAGAATTTTAACAATAGTTTGCTCTGCCCAAATGCAAAGTATATGTATACTTTTTTCTTTTTTCTGGTCATAAAACATAGGGAACTTCCAGTTAATCCTGGAAGGTTAAACGAAAGTACTTATCAGTGCTCCTTCCTCAAACCCTTCTAAAATGATTTAAAGTGGGGTGGGGTGGGGCAGGAAGGATTAAAAAGAGACAAGGAGAATGGGAGAGTAGATTGCAGCAACAAAATTTGGAGAGGTCGTAGCGAGCAGATGAAGGAGTTGCAACAAATAATAGACTTACTTATGCACACCTGAGAAAGATAACTGTAACCTGGTCATGGGAGTGCCCAGAAGCAAAACCTAAGAACCCATGAAGTCTACAATTCTGGAGGCACCTACTCCAGAGAATGGGAGCCCAGCTGGGCCTGAATTGAACATAGGGGAATTGGATGCAAACCTATGGAGGAAGACGCACTTCCAGAGAGCTGCATCTCCCTCACTGTGTTAGAAGACTGAGCTTGACTCTCCTGAAGATAAAGTAGAACGTTTCTGGCCTGGGAGATATCAGGCACATGGGAGGACAGGTGTCCGTACTACAAATAGTTCATTCTGTGGAATTTCCACACTGAGTATTGGAACCCTCAAACCTATTTACCCCCACACTCACTGGTCAATAAATATACTGCCCAAAAGAAAATGAGAAGACTATTCTCTGGGAAATTTGACCAACACAAGAGAAAGGACCTAGATCCTGACATCAAGAGTTCTCCTACGATGACCTGAAAAGATTACTACACAGTGGAACCCATAAGTGACGAGCCTCAACTATATGCACAAAATTTCCAATCTGCTTTTCAGTGCTCCACTTTTAAATTTGAGCAGACAGCTAAGGATCCCCAGACTTATAAGAAAAGCTCTAGCATGAAGTAGATCCCCCATAAGAAAAAACAGAAAAAAAGTAAATTAGAGGAAACAGAGCCCATGTAGAAAGACAAAAATTATACCAAAAAAGGGTCATTAATATTTTCAGAAAAATCAAAAGAAGCTATTATATCAATGAATCTAAAACAATATTCTGTAGAAAGGGAACAGTCAGAGAACAAAAAACGAGCTCTTAAGAATTGAAAGATATGCTAGCATGGTGGTGCATGCCTGTAGTCCCAGCTACTGCGGAGACTGAGGCCGGGAGACCACGTGAGGCCGAGAGTCCAAGGCTGCAGTGCACTGTGTGATCAAACCTGTGAATAGCCTCTGCACTCCACCTGGGTAGTGCTCCACCTGGGTAGCGCTCCACCTGGGTAGCATAGTAAGCCTCTGTCTCTTAAAAGAATAATTAAAAATATGACAGTAGAAAAAAAACTCAGCAGAAGTTTGGGAAGTATAGTTAACAAAAGCTCATTAAAAAAAAAAAAAAAGAGACATAGAATTTAAACTTTAAAATACCTTTAAAATTAGAAGATCAGTCCAGGAGGGTCAATAATCACCAATGAAAGTTCAAGAGTGAAAACATAGAGAGGAGAATATTCTTTTTTCAAGTAAATAAATAACTCAATAAGGTTTACCAGAACTGAAAGACATGAGTCTCCAGGTTGCAATCCCCTATCAAATATTCTTCAAAATAGGTGAAAATAGATTTATACCAAGGCTTATTATTTGGTAATTTTAGAGTATTGGAAACAAAGAGAAGACTCTAAACATTTCCATAAAGAAAATAAAATTGTGTACACAAAGGATTAAGAATCAAAATGTTTTTGGACTTCTCAACACCACCACCAAAGCTAGAAAAAAAGTGTTTCCAACCTGAAATTCTGTATTCAGCAAGCTGTCAACAAGCACAAGGATAAAATAAAGACATTTTCCAACTTTTCAGGCCAAACTTTTGGGTCTCTTTTAGGCGCCCTTTTGCAGAAAGCAACTTGAGAGGTGCTTCCCCATGTGGATTTTACCAGTTCCTGGTGAATGGTGCATCCACAAAATGAAGACAAGACACAGAATAATTCAAGTAGTGAAATTTGAAAATATAGGTTTCTCTACCCTAATGGAAAAAAAATCTTTATTTTTTTTTTTCTGGTCATAAAATATAGGGAACTTCAGGTTAAACCTGGAAGGTCAAATACAAGTATTGATCACTGTTCCTTCCTCAAACCCTTCTAAAATGATTTAAAGGAGCAGAAATTGAAAAGAGGCAAGGAAATGGCAGGGGTGGAGGCAGTAAATCAAGAAAGAAAGATGTGGCATCCAGAAAACATTCTTTTGAGGTGAGATCCATCCCAAAAGAAAAGCAGAAAGAACCAGATGCTGACAGTTCAGGGAGCTTCCAGGGTGGCCGGGGGAGAAGGTCGGGAGAGAGGCCTGCAATCTTGGGACAAGAGGATGGGGACACCCAGGAGGGGTGTCATCAAGATGATAAAGCTGCTCCCAAAATACTTGAATATCCTTGACGTAGGAGACTGGCAGGACTTATTTTTGAGTCACGACCCCACTGATGGAAGCAGGATCTAGACAGAACAGGATGCAGGGAAGAAGCCACCCAAAACCAAGAGACAGCAACGAAAGCAACCTCCAGTTGGCCTCACTGCTCATTACCATGAAGATACTTCCACTAGTGCCATGACAGCCTGTAAACGCCATGGCAACAGGCCATGGCAACAGCCAGGAAGTTAACTTAAATGGTTCCTGAAACTTCCCGCCTCTTTTCCAGAAACTTCTCAATAACCCACCTGTTAATTAGCATGTGATTCAAAGTGGGTATAAATATAGTTGCCAGTGTACACTGCCGATGCTGGGCACACTGCCTATGAGCCAAGCACTGCTTTTTAAAAGTTGCTTTCTCTCACCACTGACCTTGAATTCTTTCCTGGGTGAAGCCAATAACCCTCCCATGCTAAGTCCCAATTTTGAACCTTCCCTGCCCTGCATCGTCTTGAGAAGAAACAAGATTCCAGCAGAAAGCTTAAAAATGAATGACTGATTTTCTTTTAAAAACAAGCAAAAGTTTTTTAAAAAGAGACTGTTACCAACTTTGGAGGAGAGGTTGTACATGAATGGAAATGTAAGTCTACACAGCACATGGTGTGGCTTGGCTGCAAGTGGTATTGACCTAGAGTCATAATACTGTGCATATCCCACAATGACTAATGAAATGACCACAGTGGAATGATGAGGGATGGAAGGAAGGTACGGAAGGGGTCTGAATCCTCATCTTCCACAGCAGGAAGTCAATATATAATATCTAAAACCAAGCAATAACAATTAACAGTAAAACCACTCAATTTGGGATGGAGTAATAAATATCAAACCTGGCTCTGCTCTTCATTAGCTGTTACTAAATCTCTATGAATCCCAGTCTCCTAATCCCTAAAACGGTGCTCTATAAGAGTTCAGAGTTGTTGCCTTCTAATACTGGTGAGGGTGAGGGAGGTGACAAGGTAGATTATCTCTCTTATTACCAGCCTTATGGGGCAGTACGATTTTTTAAACAATATACCTGTATGACTTTGTATTTGTGTAAAATATATATTTAAAGAAACCATTTACATTTATAAAATTTAAATTTAAAAACTAATAAAAGCAATTCAGGCATATGTAAAATAGAATGAAGAAGCTTTTGCGAAACTCTTACCCCCAGAGATATCAACTAACTGCTTAATACATGTTCCTTCATCTTCTTTTCTGAACACTATTAAACTAAAACGGTATCACATTAAACCATATTGCAAAAATCCATTATTCTCAAAGAACAGTATCTCTTGGTTGTCTCTCTTTGTCGATACATGTGGGCAATCTCAAAAACACTATTGTGAGGACAATATTAATGACTGCTGAGCAGAGCCATTTTGGGGATTAAATGCTCATGAGACACTGAATGTGGAATCACTATGTAAATTATAAAGCAAGATAAGTAGTGTTGGTTATAGCTATAATTATAGTTAAAAATATGGAAAATTTGATCTGCAGCCAAAGTGCTTGATTAAGTGGTGTACTCCATGATCAACAGATATTCTCATTCATCATACCCAGAGATCACAGAAATCACGGGAGAAGCTGCTGGGTTTTCAGAGTACACCTGAATTAGAGCGTGCCATGCATTATTTAAAACCAAGAGAAACAGTCTAACAGATGTTCTAGATAATGGCTGTTTGTCATCGATATTATCTCCTTTGTCTGGGAACATGTACTCATGTTTATAGAAGCCCTCTTGGGTTCCACATACTGAATAATGATGGAAATGATTCTTTAAAATGCAGCTGCTGGACTATATTTTTTCAACTGAGAATCTAGTGTGACCAAAACACAGCTTTGGGCTCACAAGCCAACTGGTCGGCCTGATGTGGTGCGAGAAGCAGTGTGCAAACTGGCTGTGCTCCTTACTAGCTGTTACTAAATCTCTATGAACCCCAGTCTCTTGAACCCTAAAGTTGTACTAACAAGGCTTTCCTTTCAGATTTGTTGTGCGTATAAGAGATAATATGCATGATGTGCCCAGCATATTGGAGGCATTTACTTAATCAAATATATTACTACTTTGTACGTATTTATGTGGAAGTAGTGCTAAGAGATAATTTCATTTGCTTAAGCTAAAGCAGTGAAAACAATTAATTCCTAGATCTGTCAAATTGAATTTGAATTCATCCAATATTAATTTTATGTGTGTACACCTAACGGTGACCAAAATCTATAGCAAGTAGGCCATTTACTTTGGTGTCGTGTCCAACCCAGGTCTGAGTCCAGGCTCAGCAAACTTAGAAACAAGAGGCCTTGGGCAAATTACCTAATACCCTGAAGTTCAGTTTCCTCATCTGTAAAACAGAAATAATAATAGACACCTTAGAGTATTGTTATAAAGACATAGTGAGGGCATACTTGTAAAGTATCTATCATAGTACCTGCTTCATTTTAAGTGTTCCATCAAACATAACTATTGTTATTATAGAACTCAGATCCTCTTAATATAGCTCACTAGCAGGAAGACTCTACTGCAGGCGTTTCCCAAGTGGAAACATACTTGCAGACTAGTAGATATTAAAGAGTTTACATGCTTTTATAAAGAGAAAATAACAGAGGTTTTGTGTCAATATCAGTGTGCTGATGCATTATACTCCGCAGGTAATAAAAGACTGTAAGTAACTTTCTTTTAGGGCTTTAACAGGTTTAAAATGAAAAGGGTCTGACAGCAAATTGTTTTTATGTTAACTAAATTAACCAAAACAAAAGCAGCAAGAAGGAATAAAGGAAAAAGAAGTTTGTAAACCTTAGAATCCAGCCTTGACTCTGTTCTAATTCACTGAATGACCTTGGACAGGCCCAAGTCTTTGTTTCTTTGCTTGTAAAATGAAAGTGTCCCTCTGTCCTTGCGAGAATTCAGCATTTTCTTGGAGGTCTTAGTCAATGCAATGAGATGAGGAAAAGAAGTTAAAGGTGTAAGAATGTTAAACAATGGGTCAACATTGCGATTATTTTGCAGACAATATAATTATCTACATAAAAAAATTCTAGAAGATGTGCAGACTATTAGAATTAATAAAAGAGTTCAAGAAAATTTTCCTATGCAAGACACATTAAAAATTACTAATGTTGTTTTATACCAATAATGACCTATTCTTGGAATCAGAAAAGAAAAAAATCTCTTTATCATAGCAAAACACTACAAGACGCCCAGGAATAAATTTAACAAAAGATGCATACAACTTTCATGAGGAAAATTATAAAATGTTATTAAAAGATATGAAATGAGATTGAGAAGATGTTGAGGTGAAATGCATCCATGTTTGAGAAGACTCAATATTATAATGATAGTGATTCTTCCCAAAAGTAATTTATAAATTTGACAGGGTTTCAATCAACAGTCAGACCAAACTGTTTCTGAAATTTGATATACTGACTCTACAATTTATACAGAATTATAGTTTATAACCAATGGTGATTTTTGGCCCCAGTTGACATTTGGCAATGTCTGAAGTCTAGATACAGAGACCAGAGATGCTGTTCATCATCTAGAGCACACAGGACAGACCCTACCACAAAGAATAATCTAGACCCAAGTACCAATGGTACCAAAGTTGGGAGACCCTAATATAAACAAGCAAAGGCTCTGGAATGGATAAGGATTAATTTGAAAAATAACAGAGGGAGACTTGCCTGCAGTTATCAGAACTTAATATAAAATGTTAGTAAATATTAGTAAAACTATGTGGAAGCAGTGCAGGGGTAGACACATTTGTAAATGCAGCAAAATAGAAAGCCCAACCCACACATAGATGGGATATGAAAGAGGACAGCTGGACAGCCACTAGCTGTGTGGCCTTGAGCAAGTCACTTAACCTCTCTGTGCTTCTTTCATTCCCTAACTGCAAAATGAAGATAAAAGTACTACCTCCCTCATAACTGATGGGAAGATTTGATTAGTTAACCCAGGCAATGTGTGAGAACACAACCAGAACTCTGAGAAGGCTGGCTATTGGTAATATTGTTGTCTTCCTGGCCGGGCATGGTGGCTCACACTTGCAATCCCAGCACATTGGGAAGCCAAGGCGGGTGGATCGCTTGAGCTCAGGAGTTCAAGACCACCCTGGGCAACATAATCAGACTCTATCTCTACAAAAAACATTAAAAAATTAGCCAGGTACAGTGTCGCCTGCCTGGGGTCCCAGCTACTCAGGAGGCTGAGGTGGGAGGATTGCTCGAACCTGGGAGGCAGAGGTTGCAATGAGCTGAGATCACGTCACTGCACTCCAGCCTGGATGACAAAGCGAGATCCTGTCTCGAAAAGAAATTGTCTTCCTGGCCTGGCAAGGTGGCTCACGCCTGTAATCCCAGCACTTTGGGAGGCCGAGGTGGCGGATCACGAGGTCTGGAGATGGTGACCATCCTAGCTAACACGGTGAAACTCCGTCTCTACTAAAAATACAAAAAAAATTAGCCGAGCATGGTGGCAGGTGCCTGTAGTCCCAGCTACTCGGGAGGCTGAGACAGGAGAATGGCGTGAACCCGGGAGGTGGAGCTTGCAGTGAGCTGAGTTTGTGCCACTGCACTCCAGCCTGGGCAACAGAGCGAGACTCTGTGTCAAAAAAAAAAAAAAAAAAAGTCTTCCTTATGAATGCTACATGTCCTAATCACCTAAAGGATTAATTAAATTGGGGAGAAAAAAAACTAGTCGATTCCCAGTTATCCATACTATTGGAAACAAGCAGTAACACAGAATTTACATACTACAACTAAGGACAACCTAAAACTGCACTATCCAAGACAATAGCCACTAGCCACGTGAAACTATTTAAGTGTTAAAGTTAAATAAAATTTAAAATTCAGTTCCTCAGTAGCACCAGCCACATTCCACAAGCTCAATGTTACATGCAGCCACCACTACCATACTGAACAGAACCGAAGATAAACATGCATATCATCAGAACAGTAAGCTCTGTTGGACAATGCTGATCTAAAAGCCATATGTAAAAAATGTACCTTCCTACTTCTATATGAAAAAAATATTCATTCTCTAAGAACAGGTAAGTAGGTTTTGGGGAGGCAGATAGGTCGAAGGTGAGGGGTCTTGGGTTACCATTACACATAGCAAATCACATATTCCTAAGTAATCTACTTTGGCTTTTTCTTCATTTAAAAATATTTTATTTTACATTTTCAAAACTTACTTCAATGGAACAGCCCTTTAAGATGCAAATCTGGAAGTCAGGCACAGTGGCTTACGCCTGTAATCTTGTAATCTCAGCACTTTGGGAGGCAGAGGTGGGAGGACTGCTTGAGCCCAGGAGATCAAGACTTGCCTGGGCAACATGGTGAGACCTCGTCCTTATAAAAAATCAAAAAATTAGCCAAGTGTGATGATGCATGCTTATAGTCCCAGCTATTCTGGAGGCTGAGGTGGGAGGATTGCTTGAACCCAAAAGTTCAAGTAAGCCATGATCATATCACTGCCCTCCAGACTGGGTGACAGAGCAAGACCCTGTCTCAAAACAAAAAAGAAAAAAATAAAAATAAAAACTCATTTCTGTGGGGAAAAAAAAAATCCAGTTTAAGACATCTGGGCATTACCAATTAAGATGCCACTATGGGTGGCACTGTGACTCATAAGAGAGGGCCATGCTGCTGGGCTATTTGCACATGAATATCCTGGTCTGAAGTCATTACAAATCCAGTATGTTTGCGACTCAGTAAGATGTCCTTACTTAGTTTTTCTATTACTGTTATCACGGTGGATCAAAACTGATAGATGCATTTACTGGTTCCCCTCTAATGATAATAAAAAGAAACAGTTTATAAAATCAGATTATATGAAAAATTGCCTAATGATAATAATTTATAAGCTCATTGTGGAATAATGATGTATTCAAGAGTTGTCGTTATATGATGAAAGAAAGGTAATATGAAAGATTTTCTCTGTGAAGAATGACTACAGATGAATTGCGCCGAGATACAATTCTCTGATAAGGGACAATAAGAACCTCTAGAACACTTCATAATAGACTACTCAGGGTGAATTGAGGATTGCAATAAAAGCCCATAAATTAAAAAGTTTCCATATGATTTCTGATAAAAGACATGCCAAGGTGAAATAAAGAATCATTGGAATCAACTGATATCCTGCCTGTAGCCAGCAGGTCATAAAGGAAAATTTTCTAGGAAACTATATAAAATATAATTTCTTAAGCTCGGAATTTTCAAAACCTGGGTTTCAACTACATCTTCTTAGAATTCTTTTGCTAGGGAAAAGAAAATTTTAGAAAAGAAGAAAGAATCTTTCAGTGCAATTCAAACTGCATCCATTCTCATATCAAGACCCAGGGAAAATGGATAGATGGTGTCTACAGTATAAGCACATCGTATTAATCTGTCGGAAGTGGATGACTTCAACAAGCTCACAATTTTTTTAACAGATGAAGAACCAGGCCACAAATGAGAAAAACAGGCAACAGGGAAGCTAAGTAAAGGGTCCAAGGTCACATATTTACAAAGGGTGAAGCCACAATTTCAACCCCAGCAGGCTGACAGCAGGTTGAGAGCTTGTGATCACCGCTCTGTAGTTGCCTGAATGCAGCATATCTGTCCCAAGCCACACTACGCAGCAGCCAATAGGATGAGGTGAAGCCAGACATTCCTGGGTATAAAGTTCTTCAAGACACATCAAGCTAAAAGAAAAAGAAAGTGTGAGAGGGGGGATGGAGAAAGGAAGTTGCAAAATAATGCATATGATCACAAGGATTAGACAAATCCTGAAAACAAGACAGACCATGCCTTGTCTACATGCATGTTTGCACATGTAAACACATAGAAAATATATGCACACCAAATATCTAGAATATACACCAGAATGTAACTGCAGGTACCTTTGGGAAGGGCGGTGGGGTTGAAAGTGAAGAGGGACAGGGGTTTAAATGGCATTTTCACTTTTTCTCTGTGTACTTCTTTATTGTCTGATGTTTTCTATGATGATAATATATTCTTGAATTATCTAAAAATTAAATAGCCGATATGTGCATAAATATATAACACCTCCCCACACAGAAATATGTCTAGACAAAATGACTACCTTAAAGTCATAAAATCTTTCAAAACATGACCAATTTGGATAAAAGAGACAAATGCCATTCTATTACTTGCTAGGACTTACAAGTCATTCAGTCAGGTTATTAGTGATTTTTTTTCCAAACAGACTTCCTACGAAAGGAAGAGTGTGGGAGTCCAGGAAAGCATGGACTAGAACAGACCCAAGCTTGTGTCAAGACAAGCGTACCTCCATGTCCTTCTCTGCACAGTAAGGATCAATAATCACGCCCCTGCCCAGGAGGGCTTCTGGCATCTAGTGCTTAAAGGCATTGGATGGCAGCATGAGAAAGATTCCTGGAGCAGTCTGGGTTGTGCTTGTGCATTTCACCAAGCTCTCTGCTTTCCCAAAGATCCTGTCCACTATCTGATATAGTTTCGGAAAACCAGCCAGGTATGGTGGCTCATGCCTGTAATTCTAGCACTTTTTTTTTTTTTCTTTGAGATGGAGTTTCACTCTTGTTTCCCAAGAGTAATGGAATGCAATGGTGTGGTCTCGGCCCACTGCAACCTCCGCCTACCGGGTTCAAGCGATTCTCCTGCCTCAGCCTCCCCAGTAGCTGGCTTACAGGCACCCGCCACCACACCTGGCTAATTTTTTGTATTTTTAGTAGAAACAGGGTTTCACCAAGTTAACCAGGCTGGTATTGAACCCCTGACCTCAGGTGATCCATCTGCCTCGGCTTCCCAAAGTGCTGGGATTACAGGCATGAGCTACCTCACCTGACCCAAACCTAGCATTTTGAGAGTCCAAGGCAGGCAGATCACTTGAGCACAGGAGTTCAAGACCAGCCTGGACAACAGGGCTAAACCTCCTCTCTATTAAAATTACAAAAAATTAGCTGGGTGTGATGGTGTGCACCTGTAGTCTCAGCTACTTGGGAGGCTGAGTTGGGAGGATCCCCCGAACACAGTGAGCCAAGATTGTGCCATTGCATTCCAGACTGAGCTATGGGAGTGAAATCCTGTCTCAAAAAAAAGAAAGAAAGAAATCTATAAATCCAAGTTTCTTAACCTCAACACCATTGACAGTTTGGGCTGGGGGACTCGTTACTGTCGGTGCTGTCCTGTGCACTCTAGGATGCTGAGCAGTGTCCCCATCCTCTACCCACTCGATGCCAAAAGCGCCTATCTCAATTTTGATTACCCAAGTCTCCAGATATTCCCAAATGTCTCCTGGGGGACAAAGTCACCCCTGTTTGAGAACCATTGCCCTAAGTTATTATACTAACTAAAGCTGATATAACTCCATTGTCATGGGACCTTCTGAATAGACAACCCCTATTTTATATACTCCCACAAATAATTATAAAACTGCTTCCAAGTAGAAGTATGTGGAAAATAAAAATAAAATTTAAAAAATACAGTAAGGCAACTGTAGTTAACAATAATATAATGTATATTTCAAAATAACTAGAAGAGAGGTTTCTGATTGTTCTCATCACAAAGAAATTAGAAATGCATGAAGTGACAGATATGATAATTACCCTGATTTGATCATTACACAAGGTATGCATGTAATAAAACATCATATTGTACCCATAAATATGTACAATTATTATGTGTCAATTTTCAAAATAAAACAACACAAAAAGAAGTATTTGTGTAATGAGATATATCCACTGAAGTTCAATTTTAGGAGACATAAGTCATCACATCCTATTTTTTAGCAGAGAGTATTTAATTGGTGGGCTGAGTGCTTACAAAATCTTTGGAAGAGTGGGAGGAGCAGATTGTAGGTTAGACTTCCAGTTACTCTCAGCAATACCATGGGCCTGTTCCTCAAGGACAACCACCAACCATGGGACCATCAGGGAGACAGAGAATCGAGAGGCTCTGGGAACATACCACCTTTTCCGTGATCCACAGATCAGTAAGGAAACCATTATCATCTCAACTATTGGTCTAAACCACAGCACACCAGACAGATACACAAGGGCAAAATAATGAGTGACCTTCCCTCCATTGATCTCTTGGCACTACAAAACTTGACTGCTGGAAAGGAACCACAGAACAACCCCACATCTCCAGATCTGCTTGCCAGAAATGCACAGGAATGCAGAAAGCACAAAGTGGAAAAATCAGAAGGAAGGCTCCACTCCACCTGTGCTACAGAGACACTTTCCAATGACGTCTCAAAAAGAAGAAAGAAAGAAATCCATAAATCCCAGTCCCACGGGAGTCTGGAAAATGTGTTTTTCTGCTGAAAAGCTTCTTGAGGAGCACTGGGCAGGCCTGTCCACCAACGCCCCCTCAGCATGTGGCAGCGGGACTTGCGCTCACCAGGATGCCAGGGCAAGCCTTTCTGAGAAAAACGTGCTTAGATGAGATCTGATGGCTGAGGAGGAGTTATCTAGGCAGATCCTAGAAGTCTTCTAGAAAAGGCAATAATGGTGAGATACTAAAGAGCCACGGCCCAGTGCAAACCGATGAGGAACACAGTGTGTATGGCTGGTACAGAGAGGTAGTCACGGTTTAGACAGAGTATGAAGAAGGGAACCTGGTATGGTCTGCGTAGCAGTCCCTGCAGGTGCCCTGCCCAAACCCCTCAGTGTTGCCCTTGCACACCAAAGGCTGCTTCCTGTGTACTCTGGAATGCACTGACCACAAGCCCGCAGGGTAAGCCAGGCGTCCTGGCGATCTGAAGCTTCCGGACGCAGCCCTTACCCAGCCACAGACAGGGATTGGGAGCACGAGGACCTTAGCTTCTTGGCCTCTTCCTTGCGAGCTCGCCACCATCTCCCATAGTTTCCTAGAGGAACTGTGCTCCAGTTGCCGGTGTAACTGGCTTCCCTTCCCTGTCGCACTGCCCCATCCCCTGAGGATGTTTATCCAGATCATCACTCGAATCTTTGTCTCAGGATCTGATTCTGGGGAAATCCAAACTAAAATACCCTGAAATAGAAGTTGTCTTCTTAGCCCTACCTACTCAAGGGTTATAAGTCAACGTGAGGCAGATGTGGGGAAGCGTCTGAGGGAGTCCAGCCATGACTGGCTTTTGTAGTCAAGACTCTGGTGCTGTCCAAAGGACTCCAAGAATAATACCCAACACAGCTGACAGCAAAGGTGCCTAACTTTACAGGTCTGGCTCTGGTGAGAACTGTAGACAGACAATGCTGCATTTTTTCACGTCTACTCTTAGACAAAACATTTGCTAACTTAGCAGGAGCCTTCAGAGCTTGGAAGCATCCTCAGCCCACCTCCCAACTACTGCATGCATCCAATTAACCTGCTCTGACTTGGACATTTCCAATATTCTTCACAAATATTAAACATTCCTCTTTAAGTGCATCAAGAGTTCACCTACTCACAAGTATCATCAGTAAATTCTGGTGGCTTAGTTTAGGTAACTGGCAGAGTGGCTCTGAGGAAGTGCATGGCCATTTTTTTAAGGCTGCTTACAATGTAAATCCCATTCCCTCTGCAATAGGGAAAACAGCATTGGACTGAGTCTGTAAAGCAATAGCTGCTTGGTCTACATGACTTCATTCTGCAGTGCTATAAAGGAAAACCCCAAACTTTCTACTCCAAAATAATCTTCTAATAAAAACGGCACTAATATAATAATCGGAAAGCAAGAGTTAATTCATATATATGAAGTTCTAGAAAAGACAAAACAATAGTCCCAGAAAACGGGTCAGTGTTTACCAGGTGCTGGAGTTGCAAGGACGGGTTGAATACACAGCAGCCTGGAGAGCTTTTGGAGTAATGGAAATGTCCTATGTCTTGATTGTGAAGATGGTTACATGACTGTGTACATCTGCCAGACTCATCAAGCTATCTACCAAAAGTCTACAGATTCTATTCTATGTAAATTATACCTCAATAAAGCTAATTGAACTACTTTTATAATTTATGAAAAACCATTCAGTAGTTGTCCCAATGATATGTTTTTATCTGTTGATGTATAGTAATATATGTTACCTATTCAATAGATTGTCTGTAGTTAATAATAATACTATAAATATAAGATAAGTCATTTTTGTTAAGCGTATTCTTTATTCTCTGGAAATTTTAAAAACCACCTGATTGAAATTCTCCATCTTCTAAGAGAATGAAAGGAGACAATAAAGATCACTGGTTTTGGAATCAAACAGATTTGGGTTCAAATATTGCCTCTGTTGTTTTTCTAGCTGTATGATTTTGGGAATTTTACTTAATCTTTGGTCAACCTCAATGACCACAGCTAGCTGCAAGGGAATCTGGAAAATGTCCCATTTGTTCTATGCAACCATCTCACCAGCTATAAATTTCTACACAAGAAAAAGCAAGCAGATTTGGGTGAGGAAATGGGGTGCAGCTAGCCATATCCATCACAGGGTGCATTTCCTTTAACACACATTGGCCTTTGGGAATAACCCCACCAAAAGCAAATTCTGTTTCTTAAAAAAAAAAAAAAAAATTACCTATTCTTCTGCTCCACCACTCACACCAAACACAAGAGCCCCATTGACTCGTGAGCATCGGAAAGCATGATCCCTCTGTGCCCACACAGGGAACCTCTCTGAGGGAGGCTTTCTCCCAAGTCACCCATGTTAGAGTGGGATCCGCCTCCCATGTTAGAAGCCAGCAGCCATGGTGCAGTTCCTAGCCCAGAGACCACCATTTTGGACAATCTTTCCCTTTGTTCCATTTGATTTCTCTCCTCAACCAGATGCAACAATGCCCATCTATGCTCAGCTCACAAGCAACCACCAATATGGTCACCCTTGTCAACCTAAGTCCCTTGGAAATACAGTGGGTACCTGTGCCATGTCTACTTGTGAAATCAGAAAATGAGGCAAAAGAGAGGAAAAGATTATTTCAATGTGAAAGAACAGCATGTTACATTTCCTATGTCATCAACCCAGACAGTGGCTTTAAAATCAGAACAGCACTGGGGGTGACTCCAGCCCCTTGCCATTTTGTGGGGCTCCCAGGGAAGATGGAAGGACAGACAGTAGTAACACAAGAGGCAAAGCATTAAATAGGATCTCGCATCCTTTCGGTGCCAGCAATAGCCATGTTTGCTCACGGCTAACCAGTCAGGGAAGGAGGATGATTTATTATAAGCTGTTGCAGAATATATTATGCAGGGTAGAGGCATGGAAAGGTCTTTGATATGTATCTGAAAGAGCTTCAAACCCATAAAAGAGATAAATTTTGTATGAAGAGTGTCACTGAGAGGCCGGGAAGAATCTCCAACACATCTTCATATCACAGGGAATAATGAAGGGCTGCTCTAAGCACACAATCCGGGCATTAATTTCACTTAAAGAGGCCGTCATTAGCATATCGATGCACACAACTTCACACTATAAGCCGTCTGTGCAATCGGGAAACACAGCTAAAGACTTCACGGTCAAGGCCTTGATCCATGGTCAAGGCCTGGAATGTGTGTTTTCTCAATTGTTTCGCCTTGAAATGCTGACCCGATGTCTGGTTCCTTTCTTCTAATCCTCCAAAACCACAATTTAAGAGCAGTAAACTGTCTTCCTTTTCTTTTCCCTTAACTCCCAGCTCCTGTGTAATTCCCAGCTTCTAATCAAAGCCTCCTGGAATACAAGCTCCCCTGGCCTGTGGGCTTGTTCAAGGGCCCGTTCTCTGAGGGGGCTACCAGCATGGCCCTGGCTCCCCATGGCCTGTCTCCTTCAACCCGGCCTCCCCGGTCTGTCCAGGCTTTAGAGAAAGCAGGTAAGAGCTCTTCTGAAGCGGCTCACAGCACCCTGGCACACAACCAGTTACTAGGCAGACAGCATAATATTTGTCGAGAACGCCTCTTGTTCTTGAATTATGGTTTCCTGCTCCAAGCTGCTGCTGTTTGAATTGGGCTGCACCTAATTATGGCTTTATTTGCTTTAATAAAGAGATATCCAAGTGTGCGGAGAGTTGCACACAAAACAATAATAACAATAATAATAGTAAAGTGTCTCTCTAAACATCTGCAATTAAGACATTTGTTGTTAATTGCATTAATTAACCTCCCCCATGAAGCAGCTGGTGAGGTTTCCACAACAAGGAAAAGAGAAAGCCAATTCCCAGAAGTATTGGGTTGGCAGCTTCTGGAGAGCCCATCCCCTGGGTTACCGGCTCCCTGTGCTTTCGGATGGAGGTACATTCCCACTGAGCTGCCCGTCACCCTGGGATCAGGGACCAAAGCGCCCTTCAGCTGGAGCATCATGGCCAAGCTCTTGCAGGCCACTGAAGCCCGATGGGATGGCCGGAGCTTACAGAGAGCCAGTCCTAGTGAAATACCAATCATCGCAACATTAATAATAATAAGAGTGACACTGATTCAGCCCAGTTCTCAAGTCTCCAAAGCAGGATGACCCAATAGAGCAGCCCCTCCTACTATGGTCCAAGGGGTAGTGTCCTGCCCTCTGCAAGACAAAACAGGAAAATTTGGTGGAATCTTGATCCTAAACATGATTGCCCCTTCCACAGTGGACTAATGTGATTTTACCGTTTTGCAGAGACACATAAATATTACCCTATTCTCACAAGTCCTGGAGACCCTAGGGGCATGTGACTGTCCCATTCTGCAAACAAGAATAACAGCATAACCAGGAGGCATTCACCCTTAATAGCCAGGCTCCAGGTCTCCTGCCCCTGCTCTATAAGCCACAGAGCATATGACCACTGTCCAAATTTTTTTAAAAACTGAGGTGACATGAGTGAGCCTTTGTTTCCCGCCCAAGGAACTAGATGTCCCAGATTTATCAAAATATTTTCAAAAATCTGAACCACAGCTATTACAGTAATTCTCCAATTTTGGTACCTTGGCTAACATTAATTGCCTTCCATTAAAAAATTAGGAATATGTAAAGAATGAAATTTCATGTATTCAGTCAGCAAACAGTTGTGTGTCTAATATGTGTCAGGCATTTCACTAGGTGTTGAAGATCCAACAAAGGCAAAGGAAAAAAATACTGTCATGAAGCTTCCACAAGGAAGAGGACATTAATCAAAGATGCTCACAGTGAAATGTAAAAGTGTGACCATGCTAAGTATCTGAAAGGAGAGGCATGTGGCGTCATAAGACACATAACATGAGGGAGGCATTTGCAGGACAAGTTGTGCATATGGGGAGGCCTGGGCAGACAAGGAGAGGGGCAAGGGCTTCCTGAAGAGGGAAGAGCATGGGCAGAGGTCAGCGGTGAGAGGAACCACGCCATGATGGGCTGGTGAGGTTGGAGAATAGAGAGTGGTGGGGTCGGAGGGTAGAGAGAGGAGCCTGAAGAAGTGGGCAGGGGCCTGACCCAGAAGATCCTTGCAATCCCTGCAAAGACAGAAGACACTGGAAATCCACTGGCCGGTGTAGGCAGGGGAGCATCAGAACCAGGCTAGTGTTTTGAGAACAGAACTCTGGCTGCTGGGTGGAGAATGCATGTTGGGAGGGCGTCAAGAGGGTGGGAGACCCAGCTAGATATGAACCCTGACTATGGTGGTGGAGAGAAGCAGAAGTCGGCATCAAGACAAAATTGTGAGAAGCAAAATCAATACAATTTGGCAGTGGAGGAGGGGCCAGTGATGCCCCCTGGGTTAATGGTAATGCCACTCCCTGTGCTGGGGGAATCGTAGAGGAGGACGCTGTGATTTGAACATGGTTTGTTTCCACCAAATCTCCTGTTGAAGTCGATTCCAGTGTGTCAGTGCTGGGAAGTGGGGACTAGTGGGAGGTGTTGGGGTCATGGGGTAGATCCCCCATGAATAGAGCAATGCCCTCCCATGGGAGTGAGTGAGTTCTCACTCTATTAGTTCCAGCAAGAGTTGCTTGTTAAAAAGAGCCTGGCACCTCCCCACTCTCTTTTGCTTCCTCTCTTACCAGTGATCTCTGCGAGTTGGGGTTCCCCTTTCACTGTGAGTGGAAGCAGCCTGAAGCCCTCACCAGATGCAGAGATGCAATCATGAACTCTTCAACCATCAGAATCGTGAGCCAAACAAACCTTTTTTTCTTTATAAATTACCCAGCTTCAGATATTCCATTCTAGCCACACAAAATGTACTAAGACAGAGAACAAGTGTGAAGAGGAAAGATTGAGTCAGGTTTTGGACATGAACATGTTAGGTGCTTCTGGACCATCCAAGAAGGAGCGTTGAGCTGGAATACAGGCCTAGAGCTGCAGGAGAGATGCCAAGCAGCATGCAGATGTGAGGGTTGTGGGTAGGGGGCAGGAAATGGAAACCACAGAAGAGGATGAGATCAATGTCTGTGAAAATATGGAGTCAGAAAAAAAGTGTGGAATTGCTGAGCCCTAAGCAATTCCAATACTTAATTTCAGACGAGAAAATGGCAAAGGAGACTTCAATGAGAGAAAGAATGTGGCCAGAAGGCTGTGGGGAAAGCCCAGGGAGCGTCACACCCTGCAAGTCAGGCAAGGGAGTGTGTCCGCAGGAAAGGTGCTTGAGGTGCCACCGAGAGCTAAGGAGAGTGACGACTAGAAAATATCCCTTGATTTGGTGACACAGAAGGAATTGGTAACCTCAGTGAAGATGCCAGGATGGGTAGGGAATGGGCCAGATGGGTGCAGGGAGAGGCTGGAGGGAAGAAACGGGGACAGTGCTGTCAAAAAGTCTGATTGGAAATGAGGAGGAGCATCTCGGGGCAGTAGCTGAATAGGCCTGAGGTGAGGGCAGATTGGGCTTGATTTTGTAATAGAAGAGATTAGTAGATGTATTAAAAGCCAATGGGGGAAACTTGCCCAATGCTACATGTGAGAATTATGCATTTCACTGTAAATTTTTACTTAACAGAAAAGAAACAAAAATGAATCTTGAAATCTGGTCAGTGGTGTGCAAGCTGAAGTGTTTAGGAAGTGAGTGTAAAATGTCTGCAACTTGCTTTGAAATGCATTTTTTTAAAGTCTTGGCGGGTGGTTAGAAGAATGGACAGAAGAGCAGATGTGTGATCCGGCACATACAGAAAATGCCAATCGTGGCATCTGGGTGGTAAGTGTGTGACGTTCTCTGTACAATTCTTTCAACTTTTGCAACATTGGTGAAAAAGAAAACAAGAAGGGTCCAGTTGACAGAAAAAGACTAATCAAAAGCAAAAAGAAAACAGATGTGGTAAGTTTCCCAAGGAGCTGGAAGGAGATGGGGTTGATGAAGACATCTGGCTGAGATAGGAAGGTGAGGAGCTTCACAGAAACAAAAGAAAAAGGAAAATGACAGCAACTCTCCCTACTCAGCCATGATTAATCAAGCGGTAATCCACAATGGCCCTCCCCTGGCATCACTAACAGGCGTTTTTGTTTTTGTTTTTGTTTTTTTTACATTGATAATGAATTTGCAAAAATCCCCATGATTTAAGGTCAACCCTACAAGGTGATTCCAAACACACTGCTAACCAGGCTAAAGTTCTTTGAACTTCCCATCAGATGCTCTGTCAGCCTGATGACTCCCACCACCCATGTCTTGAGAAAAGACAAGTGAAATGAGTTCCTGCCACATCCAAGCCACTGCGAGTTCTATCGTCTCTTGAGCCTCAACAAGCACAAGCTTTGGGATCCACAGACTTGAGCTAGAGAGTCCCAGCTGGATCCTTCACTAGCTCAGGGACCTCAGTCTCCTCCCCTGTAAAATGGGGGCAAGAACCACTCCTGCCTCTCCCAATCACTGGAAGGGTTTCATGAATGAGGTCCTGCACACAAAAAACCTCTAGGCCCACACTGGGTCCATAGTAACCAGAAAACACAGATTGTCATTTTCCAAAAATACGAAGCTTAAGTGCAATTCATGCACAAGGATGCACTGTTGTCACTCAGAAGACACTTTATAATGTCGAGAGAGCGGCGGTGCTCATCTTTTGAAATCTCTTTTGCTCTCTGCTCACATCTCAAGCTGCATAAAAAGTGTCCTTTCTGGTGTCCCTGGTGCCTTAGGTCATGTTGCTCGTCCACATAAAAGCCCATTCGAGAATCATTATCACCCAAGCGGCTTCCAGACTGGCGGCTCATCACTTCTGAATGGTCCCAAGGCGGCCACAGAGAAGTGCCCCAAAGCCTTGTTTGTTTTCTTGGGCCAAAGGTCCACCTGTGGTAATTAGCAAGATTGGTCCTGGACCAGACCGAGTTGGTAGAGCTACAAGACCAAACGATGCCCTTCAAAATGCTGCATGGGAAAAGTGTCTCTGATTATCTGCTCCCAGATCTGAAAAGCTACCTTCCGTGAGCTCAGTGGAAAACTCCAATTCATTAACCGATTTCAACAGAAAAGACAATCTCAAAAGGCTTGTTGACAACCACTGTAGCCATGGTGTAACCTTATCCTTATCTTTCATTATTCTGCTTTTATTAGGAAAAGAAAAAAAGGCATTTGTTTTCATGGACATAACCTCCCAGAAAGCTTTCACACACAAGATGCACAAGATGAAAAAAATACACTTATTGGAGGAACGCTCGATATACTTGAAAGTGCTAGGAACATCTTCATTCTCTCTGTAGAAGTCACATTTCCTTTAGGATTGTGTAGCCTCACATATAAAAATATTGTTAATTCAATTCATATGAACCCTTACAATATCCCACTGAAGGTAGACTTTGTAACCGACTGCAGCTCAGCCCTGCCTTCAGTATAGACAAGACTCACCCACAGTAGCAGAACTTTCTCCAAACAGAAATATGTGGCAGACAATGTTAATGGGTCCAAGCAACAACACATAGAATGGACAGGCAGTGGGTAAGGGGGTTACCTGCACCTGCTGTCAGCCTCTCACCTGTATCCCAGCTGACCAGGCACCTAGGAACATAGTTGCCCATGTTTATTATGCCTGTTTCATTTGCTTGCACAATGGTTGGGGATTTTCGATTTTTTAGTTAGCTGTTTATATTTTTAAATCCTGACATTTCTAATTTAAAAAAAAAAAAAAAAAAAAAAAAACCAAAAAACCTGGATTTCCAGCTTTCTCATGAAATACCAGGAACTCTGACAAAATGGAGTCCCAGAGGTAGCACCAAGGGAAGACATAGGAAGCCCTAGACCTTCCAGTGCCCTTCAGCACCCCAAATTCACCCTCCAAATAAACAGAAAATCTCGGTCTGCAACCTCCTCTTCCAGAGACATCCCTGGCCACACTCATACAGATGCCATCATGGGCCCCTCCCAAGTAAAAATCATGGGGCCCCAACCCCTGCCAAGCTTGCAGGAGGAGAGGAGCTGCTGCCTCATTTGGACAAGGCCAGTGACCTCTGTTCCACCTGAGTCACCACCGGACCCTTGCACTGCCCACCTGACCCCTGGGAGGAATCACTTTTGAGACCTGGACCACAGTGAATGGACGAACTGGAAAAGGACATTGTTTTTAAATGGCAATTAACTCAAGATGCAGGCAACCCTTATTATTTGTGGATTCCATATTTGCAAATTCAGCTACTCGATAAAATTTATTTGTTATCCCAAAATCAATATTCTCAGCAATTTCCTGGTCACTCAAAGACACCGGCAGAGTGGAGAGAAATTTGAGTCACCCAGTGCTGAGGAAGAACACAATGACATCCTACCTTCTGGTTCCAGTTCTCATACTGCAAGTAAGCATTCTTTTTGTGGTCTATTTAGTGCCATGATTTTCACATTTTTGTGGGGTTTCTTTGGTGATTTCACATTTATAATGGCCCCAGGCATCGTGTTGCAGTGCTGGCTAGAGTTCCCAGGCACAAGAGGCTGTGAGGTGCCTTACGGAGGAAATTCATGTGCTAGAAAAGCTTCCTTCAGGCCTGAGTTACAGCGTTGCTGGTCCTGAGTTCAGTGCTAATGGGTTCGCACTATACCTCAAACAAGGCATCTGTCAACAGAAACATACATAGAACGAGGTTATGTACTGATCAGTCGACAAAACATGACCAGAGGCTAGCAGGAATCTAACTCTATGCTTCTCCTAGGGGCAACGATTCAGCGTCTACTAGTTCAGTGTTCATGGCAGCTTTATAGAACACAACTACCATGAGTGATGAGACTTTAAGTCACTGCTGCCACAGGGGGCCACCAAGAAAGGGTTTACAACAGGAGTGATTTCCCTATGTGGTTTCAGGGATGCCAAGTTGCAGGGATGATTCAAAGAAAGGGTTAAGAGGAATGAACTGTTTCTTCCGATTCTGGGTGCAGAAGGGAGCAGAAGTACCCCCTGGTCCCAGGCTTGGGGTCAACTTTGAGGCTGCCCTGCCCTTTGACTAGGGCCCCCTTTTCCCCCATTCTACCTGTGCCAGGCCCTGTTTTACTGTGTCTGGAACCCCATGCAGAACCCACTTCCCTGCGACTGGTGTTCCCTCCTTCCATGGATGGAGTCTGAAGAACCAGGTCTTTGCACCTACAGGGAGCCCCCAGATCAGAGCCGCCGGGGAAGATCTCAGTGTCTGCAGGAGGGAGAGGTGCGGGAGTGAATAGATTGCTTTTTATGTCTTCAGGCTTTTTGAGCTTTCTCTTTTTCAAAGACGCTAACTCTACATATACAATGCATTATCTCCGTATACCTGCTAGCAAATAGCCTTCCTTAAACAAATCAACCTATCCAGGGCTGGAGTATACAGCTGCCCAGGCTGGGCACTGCACAACCCCAGGCAGGAAGAATGCCAATTCACATCAGAGTCTATGTGCAGCACAGAGTCCTGACAGAGTGGGACATACTGTGAAGCTACATCTTCCACTGCATAATGTTCTCCTTTGGAAACATGAATCTAAGTATCTGCCTTCCCCACCCAAGTCAATGGGAAGTGGTTTCATTGGCCACCAGATTTCACAGAAAATAAAACGGGAGTGTTTTCCCTTTCCTCCAGAAAGACTTTTTATCACCAAGTCACCATCTTACTCCAGTGTTTCTGGAACTCGCTACTCTTCTTGTTGGTTTCCAAGCAGCAGCTGGAAACCTCCCTGGGTCAACCAGCAGCTGGATGGAAACCCAACTCAGGTTAGAGCTTAACTCCAGCAAGCACAGCGCTGCCTCCTACCAGCCCCCACATAGCATTTGCCTCCCAAACTACAGTGAAGCAGGATCCCATAGGCCTCCCTGTAACAATCTCTCCATGGAAAGGAAGGGAGGAAGGAAAGGAGGGAGGGAGGAATCTGCCCCAAAGCTGTTCTTGACCATTTTTTGAGTGACTTTACATTATTTTAAGCTTTATGCAGAAAGTACAATTTTATTAATATTTGTATCTTGCTATTTCATATTCACTGCAATTCAATGTGTAAAAGCTGCCACGGTGACACTAAGTGGTAAAGAGTTAGTGGTCCTCCCATCCACTAAGTGCATGGAACCAGAACAGAACAGGGCCCTGATTCCCACTGCCTGAGGCCAAGTTTCCATCCTCCTATGGACTTCTCTTCCCTGTTTTTCTCATCATTAAAAGAGAGAGTGACCATGCCTACTTCAGAGGAAGGTTATAGAGATTAAACGACACTATTCAACCTGTCTCAAGGGGCCACTGGGGAAAGTTTTCGATCTATAATAATTGCGTTTCAGTAACCTCACAAGCTAAGAAAGCCATCAATGTGGACAGATGAATCCTGAATTCACAAACAGCACCTTCCAGGTAGCAGGAAGACAGGTGAAAGCTAGCTTCTCTCCAGGAACTCTTTGCTCATCCCACCTCTTTAAGTAAATGCTTGGGCCAGGTGTAGTGGCTCAGGCCTATAATCCTAACACTTTGGGAGACCAAGGCTGGAGGATCTCCTGAGGTTAGGAGTTCGAGACCAGCCTGGGCAACATAGTGAGACACCTGTCTTTACAAAATATTTTTTTAATTAACCAGGCAACTCAGGAGGCTGAGGCTGGAGGATCGCTTGAGCCCAGGCATTCGAGGCTGCAGTAAGCTATGATGGCACCACTGCACTCCAACCTGGAAAAATGCCTGAGCTATCTCGGTTATTAACCACCAACCAAAAGCTGAAATCAAATAGGTTTTTGGTTCTATTTCTTTATTTCCCTCCAAAATGTGATGGAGCTTTTTCCCTGGGGTGCTGGAAGAAGCAAGGGCAGAGAGATAATAGCAACTGAAAGTGGAGATGCTGAAAAGCATGCTTGGCATGGATGGAAATTTGGCCTCGGGCAGTGGGAATCAGGGCCCTGTTCTATTCCGGTTCCATGCACTTAGTGGATGGCAAGACCATTAACTCTTTACCACTTAGTGTCCCTGTGGCAACTTTTACACATTGAATTGCAGCGAATATGAAATAGCAAGATACAAATATTCATAAAATTGTACTTTCTTCATAAAACTTAAAATAATATGAAATCACTCCAAAAACTTGTCGGGAACAGCTTTGGGGCAGATTGCATTTTCTCTTTCTTCCCTTTCTTCTGTTAATTTTGCATGTTAATTTTCTTCTTAACTGTTTACGATGTGCTATGATTTGATGACACAATTTTCAAGAGAAACAAGAGGCTAGGAAATGTTTCCTGGTGTGGCCACCAGCTACGAAGACAGCTGGTGCCACAAGAGCGTGTGTAGGGTAAGTTCATGTGCCCGAGGGTTGACCTGCTGGAGCAGGCAGCCATGCACCCATGCCAGACTCAAGGAGGGCATCACACATGGAGGGGGCAGCACAGGCCAGGATGTAAAGCTGGGAAAGTGCAGGGCTTGCCTGGGGGCATCCAGCTGGAGTGGCTGTTTGAAAATTGCTTGTGCTATCGGACGGAGAGGTCACGCACATGGAACGAGAGAGGATCATGGGTCATAAACCGGGAGCCAGAGCACCAGAGCCCATGGAGGGAGGAGCACAACACCCAGGCCCCTTGCCACGTTCATTCCAGTGAGGTAAAGTCCCTCTGGAATGGCTTGTGCACCCGGCTTGTGGACAGGAGTGGGATGGCGTGGCTGAGACAGAGACAGGAGGGAAGCAAGGGGAATGGGAAGATGTCAGCCTCGGAGGCCACTCCCAAAGGAAGGAGAGCAGGATGAAAAAAAAAAACCCAAATCCATGTAATGCCCTAAAGTGCACTGGGGACAGCTAAGGTAATGCAGATTGAGGAAGAGGCTCTAAGTCAGTAAGACCAGCACCCAAGATTCCTCTAAAGAAAGGCACTAAAACTCATCAGTGTTTGAAAAGATACTTGACTGCACTCGTACTTTAACATGTCCCATAACGCGCCCTGAGATACCATTTTTCACTTATCCAGTTGACAAATAACATAACACTCAATGACTCCAGTGCTGGTAGAGGTGAAGCGAATCACACAAGTGTACAAACTGGCAAGGCTTCCACAGACGGCGACTTGCAGTTCTTTTCAAAAAACACTCTGAGCCAGGAATTCCACTACCAGGACTATATCCTACATGTGTCCCCACACATGCACATAATGACAGTTGTACAAGGCTACTCACTGTGGCACTGTTGTCATAGAAAAGATTGGAACCAACCAAGGTGTCCTTCAGGTGGGGACTGGTTAAATAAATAACAGCTCGTCCACATAACGGAATGCCAGGCAAAGGGAATGAAGAAATCTGATTCCTCGTAATGACATAATCTCCCATTATTTAATGAGAAAAGGGGGCAGACTATGTATAGCAGGTACAATTATTGGTGGTTTTTGAAGGGAAAACAAGAAAGAGAAAGAAAGTTTTTTGTTGTTGTTGTTTTGTTTTGTTTTTTGGTTTTTTGCTTATGCATGAGCTATCTCTGGAAGGATGCAGAAGACACCGATTGCTTTGGTTGGCTCTGTGGAGGAGAATGATGTGGCTGGAAGACAGAAGGATGAGTCTAACACCTTTGCCACTTAAACCGATTGCTTCACGCTTTAAACATAAAACAAAACCCCAGGGCCCACCACAGCTTTGTGAAACAATGCCCCACTCTCCCACCTCACCCATCCAGCCTCTCCCTTCCAGCCACACCATCCCACACTCCCCACCCCTCAGCCATACCCAGCCTCCTATCTCCCTCAGCCACGCCATCCCACACTTCCCACCCCTCACCCACACCAGCCTCCTCTCTCCCTCTCAGCCACGCCATCCCACACTTCCCACCCTCACCTACACCTTAGCCCCTCCCTGTAGCCACGCCATATCCCCATACTTCCCACCCCTCACTCACACCTAGCTCCTTCTCTTCCCTTCCTTCTAGTAACGCGACCGGATTTTTATCTTTGCTTTTTTATTGGCGCTGATCCGGATGACTTTATGATCCTCGATTCTTCGACCTTTGTGACCGTGGTTTTCCTGATCTTCGACAAGATCCGATCTTCCGCGCGACTTTTACCGACTTCTTTATGACAAGGATCCGATTTTCTGACTTTATGATTTTCCTTTTTCATGATATGATCCGCATATCTTCCGACTTTGACGATCGGTTTCTTCCTTTTCTCGTCTGATTTTCGACTTTACTGACTGAAAGATTGTCCGGAGGATTTCCGGATTCCTTTATCATGATCCGAGATTTTCTGACTTTTTACCGATTTCTTTAGTGATCCGGATTTTCTCTGACTTTTATGATTTATTGGCGATCTCGAGATTTTTTCAAGCGACTTTTATGATTTATTTTGACTTTAAGATTGCTGATCCGGATTTCGACTTTATCTTTTGATGATTATGATCCGACTTCTGACCTTTTATGATCTGATTTTTCCGGACTTTACCGGAGCTTTATCTCGACTTTACCGGAGATATGATCTGAAAGATTTTCTCTGACGAGATCGATAAGCGCGATCCGGATTTTCCCCGACGTTTGTCCTGATGATTTTCCGACTTTATCGGATACCGGTTTCTGGATCTTTATTGATCCGCATTTTCCACTCTTTTGATTGAGATCGCCCTTTTCTGATATGATCCGGAAGACTTCCGACCTCAATCGACTTCAGCTACATCGACCTGACTTCCACCCTCAGCTTCCAGCCTCCTTCCCCAGCCACGCCGCGATCCGCATCTCCACGACCCCACCCAGCCTTCTCCCTCTCAGCTTCACGCCATCCCATCTCCCGACCCTCAGCTTCATACCCAGCCTTCCCCTCAGCCACGCCATCCTGACTCTGTCCGCCTTTTCCTCCGCTTCATGGAACCTTCACTTCCACCCTGCCGATGATTTCTAACACCACTTGCTTTGCATTTCAGATTTGAGTTCTGACTTAAAGCGTTTCTGAAATTCACATAGATTTACAAAGTATTCTTGTAATGGAAGATAAATGAAAGCCGTTTAAATGTCCATCTGTAGGGGAGAAAAATCAAACCAGTCAGGTTATTTCCACGCTGCACAACACCATGCAGCAGTGAAACAGTCAGATCACTGCTGTTTAAAAACCTCAGGCTGGGTGTGTGGCTCACACCTATAATTTCAGCACTTTGGGAGGCCAAGACGGGAGGATTGCTTGAACCTAGTAGTTCAAGACTAGCCTGAGCATCACAGGGAGACCCTGTCTCTACAAAAAATTAGCCAGGCATGGCAACTTGCACCTGTAGTCCTAGCCACTTTGGAGGCTGAGGTGGGAGGATCCCTCGAGCCCCGGAGTTCAGGGCTTCAGTGAACTGTGCCATTGCACTCCAGCCTGGGCAACAGAAAGTGTCTTAAAATAAATAAATAAAAATAAAAATAAACCTATACAATATATTTTCAGACTTTATATAGTACATAAAAATATATTATCAATATAAGCGTAAATTTTATATAAACCTATTGTATAAAGTATATAATTAAATGTATTATATTTTTATACATTTATATAAAGTTTTAAAATTTTTTACACTTGTAAATATAAAATAGATATACATATATGCCATACAAAATATATTTTATGCTTATGTATAAGTACCTAAGCATATGTGCACATTTATGTTTCTACATGTCTACATCTCTGTGTAACATATAGAAACAAATATATAATATACATATATATCATTTGTAAATGCATAGGAAAGGAATGGAAATGTTCTCTCGGGTGTAATAAGATTGGGATGATAAAAGGAAATGCAGGAAAGCTTGAGATTGTTACTGTATAAACCTGCATGAGCTTGTGTGATGTTTTTAAACAATAAAAATTAAACTAACCATCTTTTGGTGCCTGGCATGACAAGTATCTGCCACTAGAGGGCACTGGAGATCGCTAAATATTTCCCAGGATTCTCTTTGAGGGAGGGGCACGGATGCAGGGGATTTGAAGGAGGTTCCTTTACCTCTTCTATAAGGGTCGCTTTTCACGCTCGGGGACTGGGCCCTGAACCTGAACTTTCAGTGAGGGTAAAGCTTGACTGGAAGCCCACAGCCCTTCTCTCTCCACTCCCCTGAATGGACCCCTGCGGCCATCTGGGGTGGGAGTCCTTTATCCAGCCCACCGCATTTTCACCCACCACAGTTTCGCCCACCACAGTTTCGCCCACCAGCCCTGGCCTGCGGGACGCTGCTGCGGTGTGGAAGGTGGAATGCACCTGGCGTCGGGTGCATTTCAGTGAGCTCACCGTCACTCCTTATTCCACATGAGTGTTCAACGGGGAGCTCTGAGACATTCGAGGGGGCCGTTTGTGATTGCTCAATTATAGTGAAGACATCTTCGCATTTGGGCAAAGGAAGAGGGAAGCTAGAATTTCTGAAATGCTCAAAATTCAGCCCGAAATGCATGTCGATGAACAACCAGTTGGTAATTACCTACCGTAGACCCTAAATTTCTGATATGTAATCATAGAGCAATATTGCCTGGTACTTAGTATGAGCGGAATATGCAGGAACGCAGAGTCAGTCAACGTGTGTTGTTGTGTCCAGAAGTTTACCGAGCGTTTTTCACCAGTATGGAAAACCACGGCACCATGACACCAAGCCGGTGGTGTCTGAGTCACTGGTCCTGTGCTCCAGGCTTGGCCTGGCTCTGGGGCTGTGGGGATCACATTCTTAAGGACAAACACCTGGATACTTTATTACATCTTCTAGGGAACTTGTACCCAAGCATTCACCTATAGAATATGTGTATGGGGGGGGAGGGTGTGTATGTGTGGGTGTGTGTGTGTCTGTTTACCAAAAGTTACCTTTTTCAACTTCTCTTTTGTTCCTCCTTTATATTACAGAAAGAACTTTTTTTAATGATGCGTGTAAGTAGATTATACAGTCTGTGAATTTCATTTCAAGATAGGACAGGAAGCGTTACAAAATATTCGTGGTCTCCAAAGTGATTCTGACACCTCATGATGACTAAGACCTTTGGTTGCCGTTGCCTGAAATAATTTCCTCCCAGAGCAGCAGTTCTTCACCTCGGCTACACATTGAACTATGTGGGAAGCTATTAAAAATACAGATGCCTGAACCCCATAGCCTTCATCATCTTGTGAGCATCTGGGCCAAGTTCAGGGCTGGTGCTCTCGTTCAGATGGATGTAGCTGGTGGTGCAGAGATCCGTGAGCTTGCTTTTAGGTGACTTTCTGCTGTTGTTGGTCTGGGATGCAGTCAGGATACTAGGGCTTGTTTAAAGCTCCCCAGTTGTCTCTAATGCAGCCAAATGTGAGAACCATTCTCTATTCAATACCTTCAAAAATGGAAAACTAACAACTCAGTGCCACCCCAGGTATGATGTGCAACCAGCGGCATCGGCATACCTGGGAGCTTGCTAGAAATTCAGAATTGGGGACCTATCCCAGACCAGCTAAATCCAAATCTTGGGAAGTGGGGCCCAGGGACCTGTATTCCACTCCATGCCTCCACAACATTGGCTTACTTTTAATTTAGCTTTAAATTGCAATTTTAAAATGGAATTAACCAGAAGGCAAGGGTATAGGGGAAATTTTTTTTTAAACACTTCTCATGTAAACTCAAGTCTTTTATTCCTTTTTCGGGGTTAAAACAGGCTCTTCCGTTTACAAGGTTATTCGTGAGTTTCAAAAATTCCCACCCTTCCTCCATGCTTTTGTAATTCCTACATTCCCGCATGTAAACTTGGTGGCCACAATCAAACAGAAATCATGAGGGCCCTTTCCTCTTGCATCTGTAGTGGCAGCCTTTGCAGCAGAGAGTAACTGCTCCAGATCTGTTAAATAAATGCAAGTATCTGTATTTCTAAATCGCCTCCCAGGAATACTTTTGCATACTGGAGTTTTTACTTTGGCATGCCCTAATCCTTACACGAGCACGAATTCCTCTAAATCCCAGCCTGAATTTGTTTAACTTACCAGAGAAGCCTTGCCCATTGAAGACTGGTTCTTCAGCCACTGCTTTTCATTCTCATACCAAACAAGTGCATTTTTAAGAACTTGCAAGAGTCTTGCCACTCTTCAACAGAGAAAGTCCTCTCCAAATTAATCCACAGTCAGGAGCACTTCATGCTGCTTTTATATATCATTAAAGTCCTGCAAAAGCAAGCTCACAGATCTCTGCACTACCAGCTAAATCTATCTGAACGAGAGCACCAGCCCTGAACTTGGCCCAGATGCTCACAAGATGATGAAGGGCACCCCCTCCTCCAGCCTGTTCTTGTCCACTCTCCCAGGGAGGCTCAGTCTTTTGGCACAAAAGCAGTGGTGGCCATTCATTCCTTGCCCTAGTGAAGCCAACTTCCTCCACATTCATTCTGCCCATCAGCATCTGATGCCCCCACAATGGCAAACACTGCAGGGGGCCAAAGTCTGACTCCACAAGGAGGCAGAATGCCAGATCTTCTGCAGTGGTGCCCTCGAATGGCCATCTCTCACTGCCCAGGGTTAGCCTACATTGAGATCAATGATTAGCAGGTAACTTGTGAAGCCTACCCCTAAAAGTCCCATTGCTCCATCTTAGCTCATTTGGGAAAACAGTTTTTCCAACACTTTTTACATAAACTCAAATGTTACATTCTTTCTTTGGATTTCACAAATAGGACTAATAATTGATCCACTCATGTAAATATGAATACAGTGAATTGCACATAGTAGGCACTAGATTATTTGTTAAAATGTTGAATTAGGCCAGACACAGTGGCTCACACCTGTAATCCCAGCACTTTGGGAGGCCAAGGAGGGCAGATCACTTGAAGTCAGGAGTTCAAAACCAGTCTAGCCAACATGGCGAAACACGAAAAATACAAAAAAAACAAACAAACAGAGGCCGGGCGCGGTGGCTCAAGCCTGTAATCCCAGCACTTTGGGAGGCCGAGGCGGGTGGATCACGAGGTCAGGAGATCGAGACCATCCTGGCTAACACGGTGAAACCCCGTCTCTACTAAAAATACAAAAAATTAGCCGGGCGTGGTAGCGGGCGCCTGTAGTCGCAGCTACTTGGGAGGCTGAGGCGGGAGAATGGCGTGAACCCGGGAGGCGGAGCTTGCAGTGAGCCGAGATCGCGCCACTGCACTCCAGCCTGGGAGACACAGCGAGACTCCGTCTCAAAAAAAAACAAACAAACAAAAAACAAAAAAAAAAAAAACTAGCCACGTGTGGTGGTGGTACACATCTGTAATTCCAGCTACTAGAGAGGCTGAGGCACAAGAATTGCTTGAACCCAGGAGGCAGAGGTTGCAGTTGCAGTGAGCCGAGATCGCACCACTGCACTCCAGCCTGGGTGACGGACTGAGACTCTGTCTCAAAAAAGAAAAAATGTTGAATTAATACATGTATGTGAATATGCTATATGTATGTGTACATATGCATCTATCTATAGCTGTATCTCCATCTATATGTTCATGGATCTGTGTATCTGTATATCTACAGATAGACTGCCCCACTTGACCCAACAAGCAGTCCAATAAATGAGCCCTTATTCCGTGCTGCCAACCAGACATCACAGCATTCCTGACATGTCTCACTGAGTCCTCACACAAAGCCAAGAGATAGGTATTATTCCTGAGGCCTCATAAAGCCATTTGAGAAATGTGTAGCAGAGAATCAAAGCCATGTATAGCCAAAAAAAAAAAAAAAAAAAAAAAAAAAGGTACTGGAGCAAAGATTTCCAGAAGTACTGGAAGAGCCATGGACCACCTGAGAACTATTGATATTGATTTCACAAGCTCAGATGCAAGGGAGAGAAATTACCTGGTGTAGGGGAAGATTAGACCTTGGCCACCTGGATTGAGTTTCCAGTTTGCCAGGGCCTCAGCAAGTTCTTCCTTTTGTGCACCTGTTTCCTGGTAAACTCCCTGCAGCAGAGAAGCTGGTGGGGCCTGGAGGAAACTGTGAAAAACAGGGACAATGAAAACAGTCCTTTGTATGACACATTTAGCCCTTGTCAAGAAATACAAACGGGGAACCTAGCTTAGGAAAAGCAAGTTGTCTTCATTCATTTCCTAAAGGAAGTGGCCCTTGCCTATGACTGCTATGAGTCGGTTTCCAAAGAGCTCAGTATTAGGCTCTGATTGCTCCCTAGCAGAAATGGCTGCTTTCATTTATTCTTGCCCATCAGGCACAAAAGCAGTACGCAGAGCTCTAAAGAGGTACACAGAGGTGGCACGGTAAACATCGGCCTCCATTTCATTTCAGTGGGGGTGGGTCATGGATCTGCGGGAACAAACGCTGAATCCTTGCTCCAGGTGCGTGAAAGGCCACATCCAATTTTGCCTCCCGTTGCTTCCCCAGTATCCAGTGTGCTGGCCCCACAATAGATGCTCAATAAACACTTGAGTGAATAATTAAATTATTAACATATAATCATGAATGTTGTTACCAAATATTAAAGATCTTTTATAGACCAAGCTCAGGGCGAATTGATTTACATATCACTGTTTCATTTACTCCTCCTGACATCTGAAAGAGGTGGAGGAACCATTAGCAAACCCACATGGTAGATAAGGACATTGAGAACTCAGAGGTGTAGAGATTGGCACAGGATTGCACAGCCTGTCCTCAGCGCCAAAATCCATACAGAGACGGTCTGACTCCAAAGCTTGTTTTAGGGAAGGTTTTGTCATGTAAGTTTGTAATGTATCATGTAGTTTTTGTAAAATTGTAATTTATGTGATTTTTCTCTATTTGTAATTTTAAATTTTTTAATTAGGTGGCTGTAATTTTACATGATTATAATTTATTACAATTGACATTTTATGTAATTGTGTAAATTTTAATGTAATTTGGAAGATGGCCCTTTTTAGGTAATGAAGTTGCACATGTATACATTTCACAAAATATTTAAGTGAGAAATAATTCCAATCTTTTAGACTCTCAGAAAATGGAAGAAGGTATATTCTTCAACTCATTTTTGAGACTAACATAGACTTGAAACCTTAATTCATAGTAGAAGGGAGATGAAAGATGAATATTATGTATGACTGCAGATGCAAAAAATCTAAACAACAGCAGTCTGAATCCGGGGATATGAAATAGGAGGATACTTCATTACTAAATTTAGTTTATCTCAAAGACACAAAGCTGGCTTAATGTTAAAAAAATCCATCAGTGTAATTCATCACACTGAGAATATAAAGCAAAAACGTGATTGTTTCACAGATGCGAAAAAGCAATTATAAGGCATAACAGTCATTTATTATTTAAAATAAACACTATCAACAAACTAGAAAGAAGAAGGGGACTTATTAATGTGATATTGTTTACCTACAATAAATCTTCAGCAAACATCAAACTTAATAATGAAATATTAAATACTTTCCTCTGGAAATCATGATAAGGACAAAGATGCCCATAATAACTATTTCCCTTCAACATTTAGAGTAGAAGTTTCAGCCAATAGAGTAAGACAAGAAAAATATACTAAAAAGCATAAAGATTTAAAAAGGAAAGAGCAAAACTATTGTTATTTTGAAGATAATGATTGACTACATAGAAAACAGAATAAGATATTAGAAATTATGAGTTTTACAAGGCTACTCAATATACAACAATCAACTACATTTCTCTGTTAGTAACAAACAGCTAGAATATTAATTTAAAAGAAAAATATATCATTTACATTTGTGTTGAAAGGAATATCAAGTACCTAGGAATAAATCTAACAAAACATTTCAAGACCTGTATGCAGAAAACTGTAAATTTTTCTTAAGGAAGACCTAAATAAAAGAGAAACAACACCGTATTCATGCACTGAAAGATTCAATGTCATAAAAATACCAATCCTACATGAACTTGGTGTATAGATTTACTGTAGTCCCAACTGAAATCCCAACAAGCAGATTCTAAAATGTATATGGAAATGAAAAGACCAAAAGTAGTTAAGCTATTCCTGAAAAACAAAGAAGAGAGTGGATTTCCTCTGCCCGGTATCAAGACTTAAAATAACACTACATTAATTAAAGCAGCCTAGCATTTGTTCAAGGACAGATAATAGATTAATGGAATAGGATAGAGTGTTCTTAAAGAGACCCAGATGTATATGGACACTTGATTCATGACAAACATAAAATTGAAGGAGGATAGAGAGAAAACTATTTTAAAAATGTATGTGGCTGGGACAATTGAGTATCCACAAGGAAAACATGAAATGAGGCCCCTACCGCAAACCATATACAAAATTCAATTCCAGGCACAGTATATGTGAAAAGCAAGTTGAAAAAATCAAGAAAAAAAAAAGCTTTTAGAAGGTTAAACAAAACTGATAAATTTGAGTACATTAAATATAAGAACTTTGTTCATCAAAAGACAGCATTAAGAAAACGAGAAGGCAAGCCACAGAGTGGAAGAAAATAGTAGGGGCACATAAAACTGACAGAGAGCTCAAACTACATAAAGAATGTCTATAAATCAGTAAGGAATAAACAAAACATAGAAAAATGGGCCCCCAAAAACCCTGATATGCGTTTCAGAAAAAGGGAATCCAAATAGCCAACAGACATATGAAGGATGCCCAACCCTGTTAGTAACCAAGGAAATGCAACTAACATAATGTTCCTATTAGCCCAAATCTGGAACAACTCCAGTGTTCATGAACTGTAGAATGGATAAATAAATTGAGGTATAGTCATATAATACAATACCATACAAACAATAAAAATAAATAAACTTCCCAGGCACGGTGGCTCATGCTTGAGTAGCTGGGATTACAGGAGTGCACCACCACGCCTGGCTAATTTTGTATTTTTAGTAGAGAAGGAGTTTCACCATGTTGGTTAGGCTGGTCTTGAACTCCTGACTTCAAGTGATCCACCCACCTCAGTCACCTAAAGTGCTGGGATTACAGGCATGAGCCACTGTGCCTGGCCTATTTCCACCTTCTTAATATAAGAATTTTTGAGGCTCATCAGCAGCCCTCATCAAATACCCGTGGACTCTTTTAGCAGTGGGATTTATATGTTGTAGAAAAACCAGTAATAGCTAATATCAAGCCCTCTTCTAAGTGCTTTAATTGTTTTAATTCATTTAATCCTCATAACCACCTTGCGAGTCAGTGATCTACCAAGGGCAGGTCCTTGGGGGCATTGTCTGTAGAAAATCCTGATAAAAGTTTTCTGCTTTTTATTATCATGGTCCAGCAATTCTTAAAGAGATCAGGAATAAAATCCTCCTCTCTAAAAAAAAGTACTTTGTTGATCAAAGGTCTAAATAATTCATGATGATTACTGATGAGTTATAATTTTATATAAATTAATGTAAGTTTCAAACTAGCATATTTTTATTACAGATTAACATTGCATCCTACCCGGAAGTTGATTCAGAGAATTCTCAGTTCTACAGCCGGTGCCTGACCCATGTGGACTCAGGCTGTTTCAAAAGTGGGTTTCTATGGCTGTCCGAGCTGCCTTTTCTTCAGGTGCAATCACAAGACAAGCCCTGGGATGCCGCAGATTCACCATGAACGGTGGATTCCTGATAAACAATGATAGCAGGGTGCCTAGAGAGGCGAAGATGCAAACTTTGAGTTATTTCAGTTCTGTCTCCATGAGACCTCTTGGAGTTTTGTGCTTAAAATTCCAAACGATGAAACAGAATGCAAACTATGAGATGACTAATTTAATACGAAATGGGCAAAACTGAGTTTGTATCTGAAAAAAATAGTACTGCATTTGAATAATATCTTTAAAATTAAAATGTAAACCAGGCATTCTCCTTCCCCCTCGTAGCACTCTGGCGCTGCAGGAGCCTCTGCACAGAGCAGAGAGCCTGGACATTGCACTCCTGATGCCCCTGGACGCACACCCGCGGGCACGGTCCCAGACCCCGTGGGGCACAGGCATACTTGCCTACCGGGCAGTGTTTTGTGCCAGTGAACTCAAGGGGAAGTAACTTAAATAAACACTGACCATGGCTAAAATGCCTCGGTGTGAGAACAGGAGGTCAGAGTCCAACGGGGCACATGGTGAAGTGCAGTCGACTGGAAACCTGGGGCAGAGCCTGCGTGTTTTCTGGCACTCAGCCCTGGAAAGACTCCATTAAACCAGAGTCCCTGGGGGACAAGCACCCTGTCCCTCCTACACGTTATCCCCTGTCATTCGCACAGGTGTTTCCCCCAGATCATCCCATTCCACAGGTTCCCCTCTGTTGACCCTGCCACCGCCCACCCATCCAGCTCCCTGAGCTTGAAATGCTGGTCTTCAGCATCTCCACGCTAAAACAGTCGCTCTCTCCTCAAAGTCACTTGAGTCTCTTTTTTCCTTCCTTTTTTTCCCAGTGTAAACACCCAGGAAAGGCCTCCACTGCCTGCCATCTGGGCTCTCCAGCCCCTTTCTTGGGTTCCCTATGTCATCTCTGCTCTGAGCCTCTCCTGCATTTCACACTTTGTCTGTCACACGTCTGCTTCAGGAGCTGACTTCCTGCCTGAATTAAGCCAAATCCAAAACTCTTTTTTCTGGATTCAGTCAACTCCTGCATATTCTCTCCATCCTGCACCCTCAGTCCTCGCCAGCTCGCCAGTGTCATTTCTTCCTCTTTTCCACCTGAGATCCTTCCTCCACAAAGACTTTTGCAATTCTCCACAAAACTGAGCCCATCAAAAGTAATAGACATTCTGGTGGGTCAGGCACAGTGACTCATGCCTGTAATCGCAGCACTTTGTGAGGCTGAGGCAGGCAGATCACTTGATGTCAGGAGTTCGAGACCAGCCTGGCCAACATGGCGAAACCCCATCTTTACTAAAAATACAAAAATTAGTTGGGCATGTTGGCATGCGCCTGTAGTCCCAGCTATTCAGGAGGCTGAGGCAGGAGGATTGCTTGAACCCAGGAGGCTGAGGTTGCATGCACCTGTAGTCCCTGCTATTCAGGAGGCAGGAGGATCGCTTGAACCTGGGAGGCTGAGGTTGCAGTGAGCTGAGATCATGCCACTGTACTCCAGCCTGGGCAACAGAATGAAACCCCGTCTCCAGAAAAAAAGAAAAGAAAAGAAAGCAACAGACATTCTGTAATTCTTTTCTAACCATCCCACTGCTTGTTTGTATTTTTGGGTTTCATGCTTATCTTTAATGGCTGTCCCCCCTCATCGTCTCCCCTGAAGCCACCACCTGTCTCTCTGTTTGGGGTTTAAAGGTGCCTGAGATCTTTCCCATCATGCAAATAAAGAGAGACTGCATGGCTTCTCCAAGCTATCATAGAACTTGGCTTTCAACTTCCAGTCTTCTGGATTCAAGTCCAGTGTTCCTTCCCCTACACCAGGGATACTTAATAGCACACAAGGTAACTTTAGCTGGTACTCAGAAGAAATTTTTATCAATTCTATATTGATTTTAATGTGTATTAGAAAAACTAAAAACCGTCACATCCTCGGCTCAAGTTGCCACCTCCCAAGTCTAGTAATAGCTCCTCTAATGCACCACCATTCTCAACAGAAAAACTGTCCACAGTCTTGTTTACTGCCATTTCATAAATGAGAAGTAGCAGAGAACAAGAGTTTGTTTAAGCTAGTGGTTCTGTCAACCTTGGCTGCCATGAGAATTATTTGGAGAAACATTTTTTTAAAACACCAATGACTGGATCCCCTTCCCCTCCCTGCCTTGGTAAAATTGGTTGGGAGTAGAGTCTAGATGGTGTAAAATACCCCAAGTGATTCAAATTGAAATCAGGGTCGAGATCTTCTGGTTTACGTCAGTGACTGCACAGCTGGGCCTGAGGATTGCATTTCTTTCTTTCTTCTTGTTCCTTTCCTTTTTTTTTTTTTCTTAGAGATAACGTCTCACTGTGTCTCCCAGGCTAGAGTGTAATGGCACAATCATGGAGGAGGCACTGCTCAAGCAATCCTCCTCCCTCCACCTCCCAAGTTGCTGGGACCACAGATGCAGGCCACCACATCAGCTAATTTTTAAATTGTTTGTAGAGATGGGGTCTTGCTATGTTGCCCAGGCTGGTCTCAAACTTCTGGCCTCAAGCTATCTTTCCACCTTGGCCTCCCAAAGTTTTGGGATTACAGGCATGACCCACCCCACCCAGCCATGAATCGCATTTCTAAGAGCTCCCGTGTGATGTTGATGCTTCCCATTCAATCCAGGGAACACACTTTGATCCCCACTGATGCAGATGAATTTGGGAGGACCACTGTGGGTTTTTACCTTCCCAGCATATTTTTGTTCTCTAGTAATAGCTCCTGACAACATGCTTTGGAGAGCCACGCCTCATCGACTCTTAGGTGTAGCTCATACCTCACCACTCAGGAGCAGGAACCACACCCAAGTCTGGCCAATGCCCAGAATCTGTATCTGTTCCAGTGAGTAATGGGTTCAGTGATGGGTGCTTAATACAGTCCAGTGAGAGTCAGTGCTGGGAATTTTGCTGAAACCCTTGAGAAGAGGTGCTAAGTTGGCAAGACATAGACCTGGAGCTGCTGGTGACTGTTTTGCCTTTGCCTGGGAGGAACCTGCCTGAGGGTGGAGCAGGCAGGTGAAAGCAAAGGAGACTGACAGACCAAGAAGATGGTACCCTTTTACTCCCTGGATCCAGCCAAACCTGAATCCAGACATACATTTTTCAGTCACATGAGCTAATAAGTTTCCTTTCTTGCTCAAGCCAGTTTGAGGTGGATTTTTGTCAAGTGCAGTTCAGAAAGTGCTGATACATGAAACATCACAGTGCACCTGCCACCCCGCAGAGGGGGCTTCCAGCCTCTCTTCGGGAGGCTGCCTCCATCAGGCAACTATCTTCAAAAAGGCCCCAGGATGGAGCAACAGAACCCTTAGATGTCAGTCAGTGTCATCACCTCCCTGCTTATTGGGAAGACTGGGGGACAAAGAGGGGTGAGGAATTGCCCCAAGTTGTGCCTTCAACAAAGCCAGCTAGGATTTCAGCCCTTGGCTCTATCAGTAGGCACACCCACACCAGGGGGCGGGTGACAGCCAGCAGGCAGTGCCACCATGTTGCTCAGGTCTCCTTCGCAAGGACACCCACTGTAGGGAGAGGGTCTCACCGCTTCACGAAAAGTGGCTTTATTATTGCCCACTTCTCAATGTCTCAATGTTTCTAATTGCAATCTAACAAACACATACTTTTTTTTTTTTGAAACAGAGTCTCACTCTGTCGCCCAGGCTGGAGTGCAGTGGTGCACTCTCAGCTCACTGCAACCTCCACCTCCCAGGTTCAAGCGATTCTCCTGCCTCAGTCTCCCAAGTAGCTGGGATTACAGGCTCCCACAACCATGCCTGGCTAATTTTTGTATTTTTAGTAGAGATGGCATTTTGCCATGTTGGCCAGGCTGGTCTTGAACCCCTGACCTCAGGTGATCCATTCACCTCGGCCTCCCAAAGGCTGGAATTACAGGTGTGAGCCACCGCCCCCAGCCAACACACACCTTTTTAAAAAGCCATATCAAATCCATGATTTCTGGGATACTATTGCTTAGCAAAGTAGTTGTCAAACTGTAGCCCTCTAATTAGCAATATCAGAATCACCTGAGAAATCGATAAAATGCAAATTATCAGCCCCTCCCCAGACCTACTGCACCCTGAGAGAGAGATCCAGCCATATAGCATTGAACAAGACCTCCAGGTGATTCTGATACATGTTCAACTTTGAAAGCCACTGGCTATGGCTAAGTAAATTTTTTAAATGGGTTTAAAGTCTATTTAATGAAAATTACAAAGTAAATGTAAATGACTTGTGAATATAGCAAAAATGTAGGAAGCTATACAGAAGTGATTAAACATGAAGAAGTGCCATCCTATAACATTGAAGCCTCTAGGAGTGCGAAGGAAGGAAGGTCTACCCCAACCCAGGGAGATTAAGCCCACCCCTAAACATTGCAAGAGTCCCCCTATGCTGGCAAAGGGGGCTTTGTCACTTGTTTATTTGTGTTTTGCTGAGGGACAGAGAGTTTACCTGTTTAACTCCGACCATTTATCCCTCACTATTTGGAAAACTATAAAATAGAAGAGTCCTCTCTTAAGATGATCCACCCAGATGACTTGGGGACTTTCCCTTTGTTACAGATAGAGAAACAGGTTTTGGCCCTAAGGCTTTGAACATTTCCCAGTGAATAACAGTCACTGCTGGTTATACAAACCCAGCTCACCTTGAACACACGAGACCCAGTGAAACCATCCCGTCACGTGGGAAGGGTGGGCCTGAAAGAGCCTTCACAATCACAGAGCATCCATAACGACCTTGAACGTAGATTCTTAAGAAGGACCAGGGATGCACGTGGTTTCCTTGATAATGAGAGCGTGGATTTCAGGCGGGGCCCTCAGAATGCTTGAACCCGGCCCCACCAGGGGCTGCAATCCCTCGTGAATCTGACGCATCTGTTCACAACAGCCTTGAACCACATCCATGAAAATCATTGTCGCCACTGTTGGACCCACCTCCCCACTGAATAGGTGAGCAGAGTGCTTTGTTGAGACCCCTTTCCTAAAGGGTTCGTATGTTTCTTTAACCATGTTTATGTGGGATTCTCTGACATTCAATAGATAGCAGTCTTGCATTTAATGTCTTTCTAGCATAGCACTGTGTGTACCCTCGGTTCCAAATGCAAAATGTAACTCATGAGCATAAAAGCTCTAAAGAAACCTTGGTCACTCATGAGAATGGCATAAAATCCAGAGGTGCTGTCTCAAGACAGGGTTCATCTGTCCCTGAAATGAAGACACAGTGGTGGTCTTAAATCAGAAGACAGCCCCAGGGATTAGCTGGTGTGAGAATGATGAAAAACAGCATTTTGTTTCTTTGTAGTCTATTTCTTTTTCTTGTAATTTTTGATTTTTTAAAATTGGGATAAAATACATATAACATAAAAGCGACCATCTGAACCATTCTTAACCATGCAGGCGTTAACACACATTGTTGTGCAGTCATCACCACCATCCACCTCCACAGCTCCTTTCATTTTGCAAAACTGAAACTCTATGAGTGAAACAACTCCCCGTTTCTCCCTCCCCCAGCCCCTGGCAACCACCGTTCTACCTTCCGTCTCTCTGAATTTGACCATAGTCTATTTCTGAGTGAGACCTTTACCTGACTCGTTACTGGGTAAATCCTAATGAGAGTAAAATTGTCTCAGCCCCTCAGCGAGCAAGTTTTGGATTCAGGCATCTCTGGGATACTCAGTATGACCATAAAGCAGAACTCACAGAATGTGGTCATAAGTGGGGATTTTCTGTTCAGTATTTTGCTCTGGATTTGTTTATGTGAACATCCCTGGGGTAGCAACAGGCACATTGGATTTAGATTCAGAAGAATTGGGATTGAAAACCCAATGCTTCATTATCTTGGAGAAGCCACCTCCTCTCTCTAAATAAATCTCTTAGATTGGTTCTCATTTTAATTTTAATTTTTATTTTATTTTATTTTATTTTATTTTATTTTTTGAGACAGAGTCTCACTCTGTCGCCAGGCTGGAGTGCAGTGGCGCGATCTCGGCTCACTGCAACCTCCGCCTCCCAGGTTCAAGAGATTCTCCTGCCTCAGCCTCCTGAGTAGCTGGGATTACAGGCATGTGCCACCACACCCTGATAATTTTCGTATTTTCAGTAGAAATTGGGTTTCACCATGTTGGCCAGGCTTGGCTCAAACCCCTGACCTCAAGCAATCTGCCCGCCTTGGCCTCCCACAGTGCTGGGATTACAGGTGTGAACCATTGAGCCTGGTCTGGTTTTTATTTTTAAAAATCAGAAGATTTCATGTAAAAATCTCAATTTCTGGACTCTCTTGAAAAAAATCAAAAATCAAAACAAGCACCCATTTTTTTTAATGTCCAAAAACTTCAACTAGGCACTTTACCAAAGAAAGATATACAAGAAGTCAATATGTCTAAACAAAGATGCTCAACGTCATTAGTCATCAGGGAAATGCAAATTAAAATCACAGTGAGATAGGCCGGGTAACATGACTCACGCCTGTAATCCCAGTACTTTAGGGGGCTGAGGAGTGTGGATCATGAGGTCAGGAGGTCGAGACCAGCCTGAACAACATGATGAAACCCCGTCTCTACTAAAAATACAAAAATTATCCAGGCTTGGTGGCACACGCCTGTAATCCCAGCTACTCAAGAGGTTGAGCCAGGAGAATCACTTGAACCCAGGAGGCAGAGGTTGCAGTGAGCCGAGATTGCGCCACTGCACTCAGCCTGGGCAACAGAGTGAGACTCCATCTCAAAAAAAAAAAAAAAAAATCACAATGAGATACCACTTGGAATGACTTAATCAGTAAAGCTGACAATAACCAAGCGCTGACAAAGGCACAGAACAACTGGAATCTGCATGCATAAGCAGCCTGGAAACTTCTTACAAAGTTAAACATGCACTTACCACATGTCCTCTCCTGGGTATGTACCCTAGAGAAATGAAAAATTATCTTCCCACAAAAATACACACCCAAATGTCTATAGCAGGTGTATTCGTAATTATCCCAAAATAATGCAAATGTTTGTCAACAGGTGAATGGAGAGAAGCACTTGTCCGTCCATGTCCTGGAAAACCACTCAGTAATAAAAGGAACACATGACTGGTACGACCAACATGAGTGAATCTCAAATGCCTCATGCAATGGAAAAGAAGCCAAACTCCAAAGACTGTCCACTGTCTGATTCCATTTTCATGACTTACTGGAAAAGGCTAAACTGCAGGTCAATGGCCACCAGGGGCTGGGTTGGGCAGGGTGTTGGTTGAAATGAGCATGAAGGAATTTTGTGGGGAGTGCCAGAACTGCTCTGTATCTTGATCTTGGTGGTGGCTACACAACTATTGTATTTATTTGCTGGAAACTCATAGAACTGCACACTAAAGAGTGAATTGTGCTACCAATAAATCAGACCTCCGTAAACTTGACCACTGCACCTCACCCTAAAAAAAAAAATCTAGCACTCCTGGGCCCACCTTCCTGCACAGCCACAGTTGGCTAAACAGGAGAGAGCTAGACAGTTAGGCAACCTGCGCTCACCTCCTTGCTTAGCTTGGGTTCCCTCAGATGCGGTTCCTGTGCTCAGGACAGGCAGCTCACCTGTGACGGGGTGTCAGGAAGCAAGAGTGGCGGAAAAGAGTAGATAAAGGGCGCATTGATGGTTTGGTTCATCTGATCGGGGAGCAGTCACCCTGAGGCACTTTGCAGAACCAGCCCCCGCATCCTCCGTGTTCCTCGTTCACAGGTCAGGAGGCTACCACACTTACCCGGTCACATTCCTCGTTGTTGGCGTCACTCTCCATGCCATGAGCAGCCCCCACCATTGTGCTGGGTTAACAAAAGCTCCTGCAACTTGGGAGAAAGCTAGTTTCCAAAATGTGGGGCCGTGCAGCAAGTTCTGCAAGGTCAGAACTGAGTATGGCAGGTGTGGCCAAGAGCAGCGATGCCACTGGAGGATGACACAGGCTGCAAAGCATGCCCCCCACCCACCTCCATGAGGAACCCCACCCTCAGCCCTGCGCCCGCTTGTGTCCTTGGGCCAGTCCAAGAAGGGGTATGAGCTCATCACTCTGCTAGGCGTGATAAAGCGACTGCTTATAAACAACAATCAGGGAGTGGATGGGGAGTGGAGACCACGAGGCTGAAAATGAGTAAACCTAGTTTCTATTTCTAGTTCTTCCAACAACCAGTTCTGAGACCTTGAGCAAATCATGTCCCTATAATGGACCTCAGTTTTCTTCTGTGTCAAATGAAGACAGACAGAATTAGGTAAGCTCTCTAGTCCCTGCCATCCCTTAAAAAGCTATCATTCCATCATGTCTCCAAGAAGTGTCTCTCTCTGCAAAGTAGTCACTTTAGGAAGCCATGGTACGTGGTACAGTTCACTGGAATTGTTCAAAACATGTCAAGGCTTAGAACACATGCTTTTGGTTATATCCAAAGGTGAAGAGCTCCCAAGTCTGGGGGACGGATTATATTTTGGAATTTCAATGTTTATGAACCATATGGGGATCAACCTGGAAAAAGCTTGATCCAAAACCAGGTATAAAGCAGTGCTTCCAAAACGTGGTCTGAGGACAGCCTGTATCAGGGGCACTCAGGTGTTTGTTACAAAGCAAATGTGCAACAGACCCAAACTGAAGGACCTTCTACAAAATAACTGACCAGTACTCTTCAAGACTGCCAAAGTAATCAAAGACTAAGAAAGACGGAGGAACCATCACAGATGGGAGGATACTACAGAGACATGACTGTGAATGCAATGTGGGGTCCTGGATTCATTCCATCTGAGAACAGGGAAAGAACATAGCAGAAGAGCTGAGGGAATCCAGATAAAACCTGGAGTTCAGTCACTAGCATTGCCTCCATGGTAAGTTCCTGGTTTTGACCATTGCACTGATTGCATAAAACGATAACAGAGTGGGGTGAGCTGAGTGAGGGGTAAACAGAGCTCTCTGTACTGTTTTTGCAACTCCTCTGTAAGTCTAAAATTACTACAAGATACAAAGGATTTACAAAAAAAGAAAAATATATTGCTGCAACTACTGTTACAGTTCCTACTAAAAGCTAACACTTCTTGAAGGTTTACAATCCACCAGGAGAAAGAGTAGATGTGGATCACCTCTCTACCACCACCATCCTATTAAATCCATTTCCTGGACTTGGAACTCAGAACCTTCCTTTTCACAGTTTCTCCAGGGGGTTCTAACACAAGCTACAGTTTAAGAACACAAGCAGTAAAATAAAAATTAAAAAAAAAAAACTTTGTGTGTGTGAGTGTGTGTATGTGTGTGTGAGAGAGAGAGAGAGAAAGAGAATGGGAGATCCGAAGACAAGACAGGGGGAATATTAACATCAGTCAGATTAAGCTGGTGGGTACATGGGTATCAATCATTTTCTGTTTGGGTAAAATATGAAATCCTTTTTTAAATTAAAAAAAATTTAAATTAATAAATTTTCTGAACTGATATGGCCTCTCAACTTTTCCAGCCTTCAGCTCATCACGTGCGCTCAAGCTGCAGGCCTGAGAGACACGTCTGGGAGTCGTCATCATAGGGGAAAGGAAAGGGCATGAGGGCAGTCTTGAGCGTTGCCATGTATCCTGACTCAGGACTCAGAAGGATCAGCAAAGGGAAGGAAGGAAGGAAGGACGGAGGGAAGGAAGGAAGGAAGGAAGGAAGGAAGGAAGGAAGGAAGGAAGGAAGGAAACAGGGATAAGAAAACAAGGCTGAGGAAGTCAAACAAACCTCCACTGAACTGAGCACGATGACTGGGGTTGAAAACACAGTGTTTTGTGTAGATATATGTGTGGATTGTACGAGTCTACCCAAAGGTTCTGCTTCTTTGTGGATAGACAAATTTTTGTGGCTTATGTCCTGTACCTAATGTCAAAAGCCATCCTAATTTGTTCCAACTGTGGGCCCCGAGGGCCAGGGTTGAGCAACCCAGGAGGGGAGTTTTCACAATTTGTTGTGTTCTGAGTTGGCAGTCATTTCCAACGAGAGGCAGAAAGGAATAGGAAGAAGACTCACAAAAACTCAAATGCCATCTTCTTTTACTCCCTCTGTCTCTTAAACTCAACTCTGTAATCATGGGGAGAGCCAAACATTCCACACTGCCATCCTTTCAGCAAGCTCGTTCACTCTGAAAATGTCAGCTCAAGGTCAAAATCACTTGAGTCCTCAAACACTCAATCCCAAAAGCCCGGTCTTCTAAGAGCAGGAGATCCCGAGTAGAAAGAAAAGACCACCCAGCCTCCCCTCTAAGTGCACAGTCTAGCTCCTGGACCACCTGCCCTGGTGGCCCACCAAGTCCCCGGGCTGCCTGCACTGGACCAATGCCAGGGCGTTGGAACAAGCCCTCCTTTGAACAAAAAGATGCCTAACAGTACCATTGAACAGACACACTGCTAGGATCCCTGCATCCACTTCCTGTGAAAATTACTAGGATGTTTGCATCAAAATCACAACAGTATTTAACTGGAGAGAAGGGGCAGAAAAAACAAATACGACGGTTCAATTGTCTTTTATTCTGTATTTCTTGCATTTCAGAACCAGAGAAAGTGGCGAGGAAAAGAAGAAGCACTTGTATATGCAGCTTAAACTTTAAAGATCATATTATTCAAGACACAGCTTTATTAGGGGAAAAAATAAGGGTAAAACAAAGCCAGATGAACTTAACGCGAATGGGATGCTTTTATAGAATCAGCAACGTTTCCATTGTTCAGCCTGAATTGCCCATATTTTTGTATTCACTGCAGACAATGAGTTCTTGTGACATTCTGGCATACATTATACTGGGGGAAGAAAACCCAACCTGCTTTATTTGTTCCATTTTCTGCTTTTAGACGTAATGGAAATGTTAACATGCTTAACATCCGTGGCCTCTCTTCCAGCCTCGCTTCACTTTTCGTAGTTATCATGAGTCTTGGTGAGGGTATGCGGTGCTTCCAGACAAGAGGTGGTGCATGCTAATGTGAGCTCAAAGCCAGCCTGCTCTATACCCTTCACCGTGCAAACTCTCTCGCTCATTCTTTTAAAGACTTTCACGGCATATAGTCTCCATTATGATTAAAATGATCTCAACTGTCCTTCAGAAAAGAATGTAAGGCTTTTGACTACGTGAACCAGTTCAAGGAAAATCTCCCAGGAGTCCAGGACATGAAGATCACATTGTTGAACCTCTTTTATAAGCATTCAATTCCACCTGGTTTTATAGCTGCCTCACTCCCCTCGCTGGATGGGTTTCTCTTACATTAATTGATAACACTATGTTTAATTTGAAGTTCACGCCTAAGGTAGGAGCTATATAAATAAACTATTTCAGCTTCATGAGAGTAGGAGAAGGCAAAGGTGCCCTTATTTTTTTAAATCCTGTACAGGACTAGAATGACCATTCTATCTCAGTTGCCTGCTTTTCCAAAGAGGTGTGCATAAATTTCTTTCTTTAAAAAAAAGTGTGCAGACGGGGGTGGTGGTTCATGCCTATAATCCCTCAGGTGGATCACCTGAGGTCAGGAGTTCTAGACCAGCCTGGCCAACATGGTGAAACCCTGTCTCTACTAAAAATATAAAAATTAGCTGGGTATGGTGGTGAGTGCCTGTAATCTCAGCTACTGGGAAGGCTGAGGCAGGAGAATTGCTTGTTCCCAGGAGGCAGAGGTTGCAGTGACCCAAGATTGCACCACTGCACTCCAGCCTGAGAGACAGAGTGAGACTCCATCTCAAGAAAAAGAAGTGTTCAAACTCTACACTTTTTTTTTGAGACAGGATTGCCCAGGCTAGAATGCAGTGGTACAATCACAGCTCCTGGGCTCAAGCGACCCTCCCACCTCAGCCTCCTGAGTAGGTGGGACAGGTGCATGCTACCATGCCCAGCTAATTTCTTGTATTTTTTATAGAGATGGGATCTCACTATGTTGCCCAGGCTAGTCTTGAACTCCTAAGCTCAAGCAATCCTTCCACCTCAGTCTCTCAAAGTGCTGGAATTACAGGTGTGAGCCACTGTACCCAGCCTACATTTTTTTAAAAGGGGAATTTTCACCTGGTAATAGACATTTTCCTGTATGGTTACCCTTTGTGCCTGTCTTTACTATTTCCATACTGTCACAAGAGAACCTATTATATGGAGAACCTATTATATGGAGAAAGAGATTTGACTTCTGAAAAGCTCTGAGTAAGTGGAAGGACACTTCCCAGCCCACCAAACCCTCCTCAGATGAATCAGGAGAGGCCTCCTGGTCTCCTTTGGGGACCTGAGAGGGATGGAAGGGGAGGACAGTGAGGTAGGCCCTGCAGCTCAATCCCATGAGGTTTTCCCAGGTGGGTTCATCTTAGGTTGGGTCCCCAACACAATGCTGGCACTTCCATGAACATAGAAGCCTCATAAGTCCGCAAAGGGGGCTGCAAGAGTAAGCAGAATATGATTCAGCCTTAAAAAGGAAGGAAATTCTGACGCATGCTACAACACGCACAAACCTTGAACACATGAGTGAAATAAGCCCATCACAGAAGGACAAATCCTGTAAGATTCCACTTATATGAGATAACTAGAGTGGCCACACTCATAGAGACAGAGCCTCCATTCATAGCATGGAGTTTGCCGGAGACGGAATGGACCAGGGAATGGGGAGTGATTGTTCAGTGGATACGGAGTTTCCATTCTGGAGGATGAAAGGTTCTGGAGATGGACGGTGGCCATGGTTGCACAATATGGATGAGCTTAGTGCCACTGGACTGTACACTTAGTAATGGTTAAGATGGGAAATTTTATGTTATGTATATTCTACCACACACACACACACACACCCCCAAATTTTTTTTAAGCAAGGAAGAGTAGCAGACAGCCACTAGACAGTGTTTTCACTGGTACTTCCCAAGGCATCTTAATTTCCAACCATGGCCATTTGTTCTGTGGGGGGGCCCATAGATCCAGCCTCAGAAGTCACCCACACCTTTACAGTAGCCAGAGTCTGGAAAAATGCCACCTTTGTGGACGAGGCTGGATGGTGCTGGCTGCCCCACCACGGTCTCGTGGCCCCTCGAAGGCCCCTCCAAGACTCCAAGGGAGACACTCCTTCCTAGATTTCACTTCAGGCTTCTCTCTAGACCCACCGAAGCCCACAGCTTCCTTCTCATCCATTCATGAGAACCATGATCCAGCAAGTAGAAGAAAGAGACAGGACAATATTCTTTTTTGCTTGGTTTTGCTGTGGGTGCTTTATATAAAATACTAATTTAATATGATAAGTATAGTAAAATACATTAAGCACATTTTTTAAAAATCCAGTTACATTAACAACAAAATAAATGAAAATTAAAATAATAAACCAAGACAGCACAAAAATTTCAAATGATGCCCTGTGTTGTCAAAAGGGCAGAAAACCAACACTTCTCATAAACTCTTTCTGGAAAACAATTTGGTTAATATACATAAAATATCTTTAAAATTTGCACTTACTTTAACCCAATACCTTTATCTTTTAAATTGTTTTATTTTATTTTACTTTAAGTTCTGGGATACATGCACTGAACATGCAGGTTTGTTACATAGACATACATGTGCCATGGTGGTTTGCTGCACCCATCAACCCATCATCTGGGTTTTAAGCCCCGCATGCATTACATATTTGTCCTAATGCTCTCCCTCCCCTTTCCCCCACCCCTTGACAGGCCCCAGTGTATGATGTTCCCCTCGCTGTGTCCATGTGTTCTCATTGTTCACTTCCCACTTATAAGTGAGAACATGCAGTGTTTGGTTTTCTGTTCCTATGTTAGTTTGCTGAGGATGATGGTTTCCAGCTTCATCCATGTCCCTGCAAAGGACATGAAATCATTTGTTTTATGGCTGCAAAGTATTCCATGAAAACCCAATAATTTTAAAGAAATAGCTTTTAGGCTCTGGGCATGGTGGATCACACCTGTAATCCCAGCACTTTAGGAGGCCAGGGCAGGTAAATTGCTTGAGCCCAAGGAGTTCAAGACAAGCCTGGGCAATATGACACAACCACGTCTACAAAACATGCAAAAATTAGGTTGGCATGGTTGCTTGCCCCTACTGTAGTCCAGCTACTTGGGGGTGCTGAGAGAAGAGAATCACTTGAGCCCAGGAGGTTGAGACTTCAGTGAACTATGATGATGCCACTGCACTCCAGCCCCCTGGAGTGACAGAGTGAACCTGTCTAGGAGAAGAAAAAAAAAGAAAAGAGAAAAAAAAGAAGAAAGAGAAAGAAAAGAAAAGAAAGAAGAAGAAAGAAAGAAAGAAAGAAAGAAAGAACTTGTAGGAATTTACAGTGAGAAAATTATCACTGGATTTATATTTCTGCCACCAAGCACAGTGCATGGCACACAGAGGTGCTCAATAATGTTTGCACAATGAATATTATTTACGAATAATATACATTTTATATTTGTAACTTACAACTTCTCATAGCTGTGTTAGAAGTTGAAAATGGCTTGCAAAAGAGGAACATCTACTATCTTTACTTAGCAAATATTATTTATCCAAAGAAAAGCAACTACATAATGCATCATAGTTTTGTTTTTCTTGTGCTGTTTTTTGAGACAGAGTCTCTCAATGTTGCCCAGGTTGGCCTCAAACTCCTGGACTCATGCGATCCTCCAGCCTCAGGCTCCCACGTAGCTGAGTACATAACAGTTTTCAAAGCAGTTTCATATGCATCACTTCCTTGGCCCTCACAGCAACAATGAGGATATTACCATCCCATTTTATAGAGGAGGAAACTAAGGCCTCGGAGAGATTAAGTGACTTGTGAAAGACATTTGAAATGGAAGAGTCCTTGAAACAATGTGTTCATTCAGTCCAAGCTCCCCAGCTTCCCGACAGCCTGGGTGGTAGGTTTTCTCCACCTCTTCCTTAAGTCAGCTCCAGCTCTCTAGATTAAACCAGCAAGCACCTAATTTCCATTCTGACTCCAGCCACTGTCTCTTCTTTGCTTCTTGTGGAAATGATGTAGGAGTGGCTGCCTTGAGCACTCACTGTAGCTTTAGATGTGCTTTCTCTCTGCAGCACGAGCTACTGGGCCTTACTATTCGCCGCACTTAATTTGAGAATATTTGTTCAATTTGAGTATGTTTTTGACCTGCCAGGTATCTGTGAAACAAAATAACTCCTACTGATAGCTTCTTATCAAGAGTAATTTAAAACATCCATCATCTACTGCTGAATGTCAAAATAAAGGTTGAGAGAAATTCCCGTTTCCCTAAATATGTTTTCTTTTCACTCTTGTCAGCATCATTGTCAATCCTGAAATTATAGGTGTGCCATGGAAGACCTCAGAAATTGAGGCTTCAGAAATTGTTACAATGAGAACATACAAATCAGCTCATGGTTCCCAGAGGCCCTGGACAGAGTCGCCCAGGCAGAGGAGCCTGGGACCCGCCTGTGCCAGGATCCAAACACAAAATGAGCACCCTGGAGGGGCGACTGTCCCTCCTTGCAATCCTGGCTGGAAGTTTATAGCACTCAATTAGTTATTCCAGAGCCTTGTCAGTGTGCAGACTATGCTACCACCCTCCTGAGGGAGGAAAGGACAAATCTATATTAATAGCCCCCTCTGTTTAAACAACTCTGTGATTTTCATCATGTGGAGGTTGGAGATTGTGTTTTTTCAGTTCTTTCTGTCACCAACTCAGCTACTGGATGTACCTGGGTACACACACCTGCCAACAGAGACCCAGCAAGGGATGGAGGCTGGAGGGAGAGGCATGAGCTTAAAGCACCAGCCATAACAGAGAACTTACCGAAAGATAATGTCATTCTCTGTTATCTGGAAGAAAACTCCAGTGTTCCTAAGATCCAGCTGAAGTGCTCCCATTCTCCATTCCCAAGGTTCACCCATGGAACAGTCTGGAACCGTCTTTAGAAGAAAAGAATTCAATCACTTCAGAAAATCAGCAAATATATATTAACCACAAACAAAATTCAAGGTATGGTGTATCTGCGAATAGATCGAGATACACAAATTTTCCCATCTTTAAGGGATTTATCATTGCAAAGGAAGTTATTAGGAGTAAGACCTGGGACGTGGATGGTAGGCATGGGCTGGCTGTTCAGAGGGCTACGCACAAGCATTCCCTGCCACAAGGGTGGAGCTCCATTTCCAGCTTGTGACTGCTGGAGAGACAGTGGTGTGTGGAGAGGGGACATTATGTGGATGTGCGCCCCTTTAAGAAGGTTTTGATGGGCGGGGCGCGGTGGCTCACACTCGTAATCCCAGCAATTTGGGAGGCCAAGGAGGGTGGATCACTTGAGGTCAGGAGTTTGAGACCAGACTGGCAGACATGGTGAAACCCCGTCTCTACTAAAAACACAAAAACTAGTTGGGCGTGGCAGCAGGTGCCTGTAATCCCAGCTACTCGGGAGGCTGAGGCAGGAGAATTGCTTGAACCGGGGAGGCAGAGGTTGCAGTGAGCGGAGATCGCACCACTGTACTCCAGCCTGGGGTGACAAAGTGAGACTCTGTCTCAACAAAAAAAAAAAAAAAAAAAAAAAAAGAAGGTTTTGATGACTAACTGCAGTAGCCTTGTTAACTGCCTGAGCAAGCCCACTCCAAAAATACCCTCTTCTCCCCCAGCCACTTTGCAGCTAGCAGTGGTCATAGGGCAGGGTTCTGTTTTGGGCCAGTGAGATGTCTGCTAGGAGAGGCTTCCAGAAAAACTTTGCATTCCAGATGAACACGCAGACTCAGCTGGTACATTTGTTTGCCGTTTAGCGTGCCCCCACCCTTCTCCCTACCTGGAAAGCAATTGTGAGACCTGCAGGGATGGGGGACAGTAGCCATTTAGCCTCCACGAGGCAATATGAATGCGTTCATATTCCAAAGCCCTAGGGATGGTGGAATTGTTTCAATTCCTCCACCCAACCTCAACTACCTACTCAAGACTTCTTGTTATGCAGAAGGAAAAAAGTCCCTATTAATATCTTCCCCAGCAGTCAGGTGTTTTGTGGTTTGCAGCCAACTTCACCGCTAACAGAGATACCAACACGCTTAAGTTATGCAACCAATAGACACAGAAGAAGAAAGCCGTTGCAAGAAGTTTTCATTGTCTTGATCTCGAACTGACCTCAACAAGAATATCTTCAGCTTTCAAACTTCTGACCAATGGAAGGGGATTTGCAGATTCTCAGGGCAAAACCAGATGAAATGATTGGCAACTGTAAGGTTTTGATTTTACGGCAGGCGGCATTTTTGGCCCTGAGCTGAGCGGGCACCTACGCTGCAACGGAGTTGAAACAAATGGCATAAAGTAAGTCCTCTGGTCACTGTGGAGTGGCTTACTAACTCAACTGCTCCAACCAACAGGCTGCATTTGGGCTTTTCTAAGACAGGAACCCTATCTTCCCCAGATATTTGCTTTCCTCCTTTTTTTTTTAATTTTTTTTTTTTGAGAGAGAGTCTCGCTCTGTTGCCAGGCTGGAGTGCAGTGGTGCAATCTCGGCTCACTGCACCCTCCACCTCCCAGGTCCAAGCAATTCTCCTGCCTCAGCCTCCCTAGTAGCTGGGACTACGGGCGCGTGCCACCACGCCCAGCTAATTTTTGTAGTTTTAGTAGAGATGGGGTTTCACCATGTTGGCCAGGATGGTCTGGATCTCTTGACCTCACGATCTGCACGCCTCAGCCTCCCAAAGTGCTTAAATTACAGGCCTGAGCCACCGTGTCCAGCCTTACTTTCCTCTTTCAAAGGGTCTCCTGATTCTGTTCTAACTGGGAAGCAAGGCTTCCCAAACTAAAGGCACAGAAGTAGTCCATGGCTGGGAACTGCACTCTGGGATAAGACGTCTGAATGAATGCACTACGTTGTTTTTTTTCCCATTGATCAAGTTCGTTTTTTGGTTTTTGGGTTTTTTTTTCATGTTTAAATTTTTAACTGTGGTTAAAAAAACATGAAAATGTACCGTTTTAACCATTTTTGAGTGTACAGTTTGTAGGGTTAAGTATATCTACATCATTGTGCAGATCTCCAGAGATCTTTCATCTTGCAAAACTGAAACTCTGTGCCCACTGAACAACAGCTCCCCATTCTTCCTCCCCAGACCCTGGCAACCATCATTCTACCTTCGGTTTTTATGAACTTGTCACTCTAGGTAGCTCGTATAAGCAGTCACACAGTATTTGTCTTTTAGCAACTGATGTATTTCACTTAGCATAATGTCCTCAAGGTTCATCTATGTTGCAGCATGTGACAGAATTTCCCTTCTTCTTTAGACTGAATCATATTTCATTGCATGTGTCTATATACCACATTTCCTTATCCATTCATCTGTTGGTAGACATTTGGGTTTGCTTCCTTGATCATGTTTTTATTTCTTTTATCTTCCAATCATCAATCCCTCCTGCAAATATCATTCAGAGTGCCTTCACTTGGATAAAAATTATTGGTTTCCATCTGTTATTTCTACTTGAGCGTAATCATTCCAAAGGGAAAAGCCTAGGCATTTGAGTGTTCAGGATTATATTTTAGCCACCACAGGCCAAAAATAGGATGTATAGAGGTAAGAATACCATGAATAGCAGCTATGAACATTCTAAAGAAATTACCCACAGACCACCAAAAAATTAATCCAACATTTCAAGATGGTATTTGAGACAATCCCTAAACTATTCTCTGCCCTGTTCTGTGAGGTTAAACGCATGCTTTACAATAAATGGAAGGTTTTTAAAAACATAGCTGTAATGTCATGCAGCTCCTCCCATCAAAAATTTAAGTCTATTTCCCCATCCCTCAAGTCAGCTGGCTTTGAGCCACAGACCGTGGCATGGTTCAGAGCTTAGGCCGCAAGGGAACTTACAGCTTTCACCCTTGCCCCTTGGAACACTCTTGGATGGTGTTGAAAGCTACTCTGTAAGGAAATAGGTGAAACCTCCTGGAGGGCAAGGGCCACGTGGAGAGTCTACTCCAGCTGACAGTTCCAAGTGCCAGCACTGAGTGAGGCCATGCAGAGCTTCCTGTCCCACTGACTTCAACTTGAATACAACCACAGAGGAAAGCCCTGGAGAAGCCAACAAAGGAAACACCCAGCCAATCCACACCATCCCAGGAAGTAATAAACCACTGCTGTTTTAAGTCACTATGTTTTGGGGGTGGATTCTTATGCAGCAACAGTTGATTGACACTCTGTGTAGGCACTGAGTTACCTCAGGGCCCATATTACATTCTTAAGTTACTTGTTTGTTTTGTTGAGTAAACAACAATTTGAAAAAAAAAAAAAGGACAAATAGGAAAAAAACACACCTTTAATTCTACCAAGAACTATTAACTGATGTTAATGTTTTATTATTAATATCCTTTCTTCTGTACAGAATTTATTTTTACTTTCATTGAGATATAAGCCACCCAAAAACAGTGTTTGTTTTTTTAGAAACTAACATGTGCTTGAGGCAATTTGTTCAATCAACTAGTATTTACTGAGAATAATTTTTAAAAATCAAAACTAAATTGTCCCAGTTACAAGCTTTGGAATCTGACAACCTGGACCCATTGATTCACTGCACTTACCGGAACCTGAACAACTTATCTGGCTGAGTCTCAGTTTCCTTAGCTGTAAAAAGGGGGATAATGTTACCTGACTTGCAGAATTGCAATAAAACGATAAGTGTGATTGTGTGGGGAAGGCATGGAGCTGAGCCCCTGGAACAGAAGAGGCATGTGATAAAGAACATCTTCCACACCAGGGAGAAAGGCCAGCCCCAGCAATTATACAGAGTATCTCAGCCAGGCGACCCTGAGCTGAATTCTTTTTTCTTTTTTTTTTTTTTTTTTTTGAGATGGAGTCTCGCTCTGTCGCCCAGGCTGGAGTGCAATGGCCGGATCTCAGCTCACTGCAAGCTCCGCCTCCCGGGCTTACGCCATTCTCCTGCCTCAGCCTCCCGAGTAGCTGGGACTACAGGCGCCCGCCACCTCGCCCGGCTAGTTTTTTGTATTTTTTTTAGTAGAGACGGAGTTTCAACGTGTTAGCCAGGATGGTCTCGATCTCCTGACCTCGTGATCCGCCCGTCTCGGCCTCCCAAAGTGCTGGGAGTACAAGCTTGAGCCACCGCATCCGGCCCCTGAGCTGAATTCTTAGAGTAACAGGGGATTTACTGCCTGCAGGCATCTCTGGACAGATATTTCTATTCAGAAGTTTTTCCTAACACAAAGTTAAAATCTATCCTGCTCTAATTTTCAGCGATCTGTCATCATTGTTTCAACCCTCACATCTAAATAAAGCATGGAGATAGTAAATTATCTCCCAAGTGGGAGCCTTTCCAGCACTTTCCAATGGAACTTCCAGTGACGATGGAAATATTCCACATCTGTGCATCCAGTAACAAAGCTACTAGGCACATGCGGCAGTTGATCACTGGGAATGTGACTACTGCAACTAAGAAACTGAATTTTTATTTTGTTTTATTTTAACTAGCTTTAAATAGTCCCATATGGCTAGTGGCTTTCAGATTGGTCATAAGTGTTGGATATTAAAAAAAAGCAACAAGAGTCCCCTCTCTTTTATTCACTAAATTAAACATCATCCATTCCTTTACACATCATCTATATGTAATCATCTGAGTCCTCCACATCCCAGTTCTGTCCTCAGGGATTCATTCTAATTTTCCACATCCCCATGAAAGGGTAGTATCAGAACTGAACCCCTCTGCAGGTATCCCACGAAGGAATACCAAATTCTGATTAATAGAGACAAAGCAGCATCTCCAGGGCTGGCCTTGTATCCTTCGTTTCTGTATTCCTAGCATCCACTCCAGGAGATAGCTCATTCATAATTGATGAGTGGATGAATACATTTTCTCAGCAGGGTGGAATACAGTGGAACTCTCACTTCCTTTGTTCCAGATGAAAATTTCCATGACCGGAATCTAAGAACACATCCTCTTTTTTTAAGTTAATTTGGTGGGGGGAGACATCTTGACCTATATTGATCTTACTGTCAACTAAAGCCCCTCTTTTCCATGTTATCTCTCCTCCAACCTTGTGCTGTTGGGTGTGGCTTTCCAAATGCAAGCCTTTACATTCAACTCTGTGATATGATTTGGATATTTGTCCCTGCCAAAATCTCATGTTGAATTGTAATCCCCCGTACTGGAGGCAGGGCCTGGTGGGAGGTGATGGGACCATGGTTTAGCACCATCCCCTTGTTGCTGTTCTCACGATAGTGAGTGAATTCTCCCGAGATTTTATTGTTCAACAGTGTGTGGCACCTCCTTACTCTCTCTCTTGCTCCTGCTCTCACCATGTGAAGTGCCTGATCCCCTTTGCCTTCTGCTATGATTGTAAGCTTCCTGAGGCCTTCCTAGAAGCCAAGCAGATGCCATCACCATGCTTCCTGTAAAGCCTGCAGAACTGTGGGCCAATTAAACCTTTTATATATACATTACCCAGTCTGTAATTGCTCATTATAAAATAATGCAAGAACGGCCTAACACACTCTGAATATCTTTTTCTCTGATGTCCCACTTATGAAGACCATGAGGACTCTGATTCACATGTCCACAAGTATCTATGGGCCTCCCTGCCAACTGGAGATGGCTGCCCCTCTGGCTGGACAGCTCATGGCTTGACCATGGATAGTCACCTCTCTGGGAGGATTTGGAAAAAGCACTCACTCTGCTGGGGAACAGCCTTGCCGGTTTACTAAGCAAATCCCATGTCTGTGAGAATAAACAGTTATCCTTATTCTCAATGGATGCCCAGGTCTCTAGACAGCTGGACTTGGGAATAGGAGCAGGGGCTGAGTCCTGGCTCCCTCCCCACAGCCCTTCTGTTCCAATCCATCTGATAGTCCATCCAGTATAGATGGTCCCTGACATATGATCGTTGGACTTATGACTTATCAACTTTACAATGGGTTTGTTGGGGGATAGCCCCATGATAAGAGGGGAAGCATGTGTACATTGCTCCCTAATTTAACACCCTTATTTTCTATAATAGCACTATACAAACTATCTGAGGGTAAGAACCAGGGTTTTCTAAATTTTTAATCATCCTCACTCAGATTCACACTTTTGCAAAATACAATAAAAATAAATTATCAGAAAAATAAAATTTTAAAAATACAAGCCCAAACTTTATTTGTAGGTTAATCAGATGGAACATTACATTTCAGTAAAAATAAACATAATGAGAAAAAAAGAATTGTAAAAACTGGACATGCTCCTTTGAGAAGATATGTATAGGCAATTATCATATAAAATTGCAATTACACTCATAGTTTTTTGCTGCTCAGCAGTTAAAATTGTGGGACAGTTAATCTGGGCAATACCTCCTTTAACAGTTCTCCCATGGGAGGTGGGCTATGTCCCCTCCCCTTGAATCTGGACAGGTTCTGTGACCACACTGACCAATGAAATGTGGGAGAATCATGGTTTACCACTTTCTGGACCTGAACCTCAAGAGGCTGGGAATTTCTACTTCCTGTCTCTTGGAATCCTATAACATCAAGTAGAAAATCTAGAGACCTTGTTGGAGCAACCACAAAGAGAAACCCTGATTCTATCTGGGGTACAGCCCAGTCTTCCAGCCATCCCCTCCAAGGCTCCAGCAGGTGAGCAAAAATTTCTTAGACCTTCCAGAACAGGGTAGCCACTGGCTGAATAATACCCAGGGATCCCAGCCAATGCCAGATAAAGCAGAATTGCCCGTTGAGCCATATCTGAATTCCTAACATAAAATATCACTAGATATAATAAAATGGGCCAGGCATGGTGACTCAAACCTGTAATCTCAGCACTTTGGGAGGCCAAGGTGGGAGGATCACTTGAGCCCAGGCATTCAAGATCAGCCTGGGCAACATAGCAAGACCCTGTCTCTAAAAAAAAAAAAAAAATAGCAAGGTATGGTGGCATGTGCTTGTAGTTCCAGTTACTCAGGAGGCTGAGGTTGGGGGATTGCTTGAGCCCAGGAGGTTGAGGCTGCAATGAGCCATGAGCCATGATTGCATCACTGCACTCTAGCTTGGGTGACAGACTGAGATCCTGTATCAAAAAAAAGATAATAAAATGGTTCTTATATTTAAGCCATTAAGTGTTGAGGATTGTTTGTTCTATAGCAATGCATAACCAAAAAGAGAACTAAAGAAAAATATGTAAAGTTTTTAACACAACAAACGAGTCTTCTCATTGCTTGTTAACATATATAACCCAGATTGGATTGACAACAGTTCTGCTCACAGGGCGTAATATACAGTTAAACTGTTTCTAGTTTGGCTTGAATAACACAGTAGAGAAACACATCCACAAAGGTACCTTTTTAGGAACTTCTTTAAACAATTTCAATAAATTTATAATATTCAATAAATGTATAATATTCACTTTAATTTTTTTTTTTTGAGACGGAGTCTTGCTGTGTCGCCCAGGCTGGAGTGCAGTGGCACCATCTCCACTCACTGCAAGCTCCGCCTTCTGGGTTCACGCCATTCTCCTGCCTCAGCCCCCCGTGTAGCTGGGGCTACAGGCACCCGCTACCACTCCCGGCTAATTTTTGTATTTTTAGTAGAGACGGGGTTTCACCATGTTAGCCAGGATGGTCTCGATCTCCTGACCTCGTGTCTGCCCGTCTTGGCCTCCCAAAGTGCTGGGATTACAGGTGTGAGCCACCGCGCCTGGCCTAAATTTTTATTCCAAGTGAAGTAAGACTGTATTTCAGTGAAGTAAGACTGTATTTTCAAAATTCATCTTCAAATCTTCATCAGAGGCCAGTTACAAAACTTTATCCTGTAAAGTTACAGGATATAGCAAAGATGATGAGATGCTTCTTCTGTGATTAGATTACATAAGGTTGTGACTCCGTTTTGCTAGTAGACTCTTTTCCTTGTCAGTTCTGATGAAGCAAATTGCCATATTGAGGAGGCCCGCCTGGTGAGAACTGTGGGTGGCCTCCAGCCAATAGCCAGCTAGGAGCTGGAACCATCAATTCAATAATCCAGAAGGAACTGAATCCTACTTGTGTGCCAGGATGTGGACGCTCCCCTGGTGGAGACTTCAGATGAGACCCCAGCCCCGGTCTGTACTTTGATTCAGCCTTGTGAGAAACCCTAGAGCAGATAATCCAGGTAGGCCATGCCTGAATCCCCAACCTTCAAAAACTGTGAACAGCCTGGGCATGGTGGCTCATGCCTGTAATTCCAGCACTTTGGGAGACTGAGGAGTGAGGATTGCTTGAGACCAGAAGTTTCAGACCAGCCTGAGCAACAATGTGATACCCTCCTTATCGTTACAAAAAAAAAAAAAAATTAGCTGGGTGTGGTGACACGTACCTGTACTACCAGCTACTTGGGAGGCTGAGGCAGGATTGTTTGAGCCCAGGAGATGGAGACCAGCCTGGGCAACAAAGTGAAACCCTGTCACAATACAATACAATACAATACAATACAATACAATACAATACAATACAATACAATACAATACAATACAATACAATACAATAACCAAAAAGCTGTGAGGAAATAAACGTGTTCTTTTAGGCTGCTAAGTTTACTATAATTGGTTATGCAGCAATAGAAAACTAGTATAGATTTTGGTACCTGAAAGTGGGGTGCTTCCATAACAAATTAAAATGAGAGAGTGGCTCTGGAACTAGGCAGTGAACAGCAGCGGGAAGGATTTTGAGTGGCATCATAGAAAAAGCCTAAAGACTGGTCAGTAGCAATCTGGACTTTGAGGGTGCCGCCAGTGAGGGCTCAAAAGGAAGTAAAGAGCATGTTCTTAGAAGCCGGAGGAAAGGGATCCTTGTTATGAAGTGACAGAAAGCTTAGCAAAGTTGTCATCTGCAGCTACGTAGAAAGCATAATATGCATCTGATGAACCTGTTTGTCTAAAGAGATTTCCAAGAAAAGAGCTGAAGATACCATTTGGTCTCTTCTTGCAATTTATAGTAAAATGTAAGAAGAGAGATAAACTGAGAGAAGGACGATAGCAAAACACACCTAACTTTTATCTTCCACTGGCCCTGTTCACTATATTCAGTGAGGGGGGGATCCTTCCCCACCACAGATGGAAACTCCGCCAGAGCCTCTGATTTTTCAGCTCATTCCTGGGGAGAAGAAGTCTTATGAACACTTTAAGCCAAAGTCTGTGTCGTAAATCAGGGTGTCCAGTTAGTTATCAAAAGCCTTCCCTCAGTCAACAGTAAGACTTCTCCCAACCTTTCTCATCTTTGTCTTCATGTCCCCTTTAGGCACAGGTGTGGGCAGCCTCTGCTCTCCACCTGTCTATGCCCACATCCTCCTCCATTTCCTGTTCATTGTTTTTGGCCAACCTTCCTCCCTGGAACCCACCTAGGTGAATATGGCTGGCATGTGAGGAAGAGGCCAGGCACTCAGCAATCCTTACTCAGCTAGGAGTTGCTCCCCTCCGTCTGGCAGGTACGCATTGGACATTCTCTCTTGGACATTGCCTTGAGTCCTGTGGAGATTCCCACAGCCACTCTCTCCTGCACATCCCTTGGCTGAGGCAAGCGCAACTCTATGCTAGGAGGCCACTTGAATTGTCCCCACAGGCCCCTGGGATCCAGAGGCGAAGTTCGGTGGATTTTGCACACAGCTAACAAAGCTTAGGCCTCGAGGACACCCCCCCAACATTGAGCATTACAATTTATTAAATGACTTCGGACAACTCTTGAGATTCTAGTATAATTTTTCTTCATTGCTTTATTAATAGGTTGAACTACATGAGTAGGTTTTGCACAGCTCTCCATAACAATTATTTTTAAATTAAATCAGTGATAATTTTCTCTACATCACTGATTATTTCAAAGAACCAGTGTTTGAGTTTATTCTTCAACATGATTGTTTTTCTGTTTACAAATTCACTTATTTCTGATTTTTTATCTTCTTTAATCCCACCCTTCTGCTTTATTTAGATGTTTTGTTGATCTGTTTTCTTAACTTCTTGAATAGGATACTCTTCATTTTCATTATTTCTTGTTTAGTAATGAAACTGTTTACATTCTTTCTGAAATGTATGGAAGTTTTGTTGTGGCTTAAAATGTGGCCCCCTTTTTGTGACTCTGACATGGGAGTCTGAATAAAAGTATAGAGATTTCAACATAGATGCATGATGTGGCTAGTCTGTCATATGTAAAACTGATCTGTCTTATTAGTTATCAATATTTTTACTTTTTATTTTGAAGAAATTCAAAACTACAGGAAAATCATAAGAATAATGTCAATGAACTGCCATATATGCTTCACCAGCTACTCACACTTTGCCATTTGTATGTGTGTACAGGTGTGTATGTGTATGTGTGTATGTGTGTATATCTGTGCATGTATGTATGCGAATGTGTATGTATGGATATGTGTATTATGTACATGTGTATATGCAGATGAGTATATGTGGATGTGAATGCATGGGTGTGTATATGTACACATGTGGATGCATGCATACATGTATGTATGTGGATGTGTGTATGAGGCTGTGTGTGGATGGATGTGTGTATGTATGTATGTGTTTTTTGCTTGCTGTCTATACTTTGATGCTATATCCATGTATATGTATTGGGGCACTGCGTTTGGTAATGAGATGTCAACCATTCAAGCATGCGTCCTTCCACCATAAGGACTTTCCTGGAGATGAGGACACTTCTTCAGCTGACCCCTCCTAGATTTTCATGCTGAGTAGACGGGTTTGGAGAGCTTGTGCTGAAGAAACTGAGAGCCACCACATTTTCCCTAGAGGACTCCATTTAAGATCAAGAAGATCCCTGCATCTAAAACTCAGTTTCTGGGGCAAAAGGGACTTCTGAAGATAAACTCTTATTGAGATATTTCCTGCTCAGTAAGAAAAAAAAAAAGGCTGAGTGTTGTGGCTCGTGCCTGTAATTCTAGATTTTGGGAGGCTGAGGTGGGAAGATCACTTGAGGCCAGGAGTTTGAGAACAGCCTGGGCAACATAGCAAGACCCCATCTCTAAAGAAAAAAAAAAGAATAAAAAGGGTAATTTGAAAAGGATAAAAAAGAAAATTAAAGTAGGATAAACCAAACAGAAACAAATGAATCTAATATTACTTCAGGGAGAAAACTATGCCCCCGTGAAAGTCCCCATTATTTTTCAGTCGGGGAATACTGGGGCTTAATCTCTTGGAGGGGGGTTGTTCCATACCAAGGGTCCTTCCATTGGTATTTCTAATGGGGGTTTCTGCCTGGAAGTAATTTTGGCCTCAGCATCTGCCCGACAGTTTTCTTCTGCCTTCTCTCCTTCACCTTTCTGATGGCTTTGGCAGTGTAAGACTGCTACCTCCTTGGGTTTTTGCACTGCGTGCAATAACTCTATAATTTCCTTGTGGTATTTAATGGGTGTTTCCCCAGAGAGTAGGAACTCCCTTTCTTTCCATATTGCAGCATGTGTATGTAGGATTAGATAAGCATACTTGCTATCTGTATACACATTTATTCTTTTTCCCTTTCCCAGTTCTAAGACTCAGGTAAGTGCCACTAGTTCTGCTAACTGGGCACTGGTCCCCGAGGGAAGAGGCTTACTTTCAAGTACAGTTACATCACTAACTAAGGTGTAACCTGCCCTTCGTATGCCATTCTCCACAAATGAACTTCCATCGGTATATAGGTTAAGGTCAGGATTAGCTAAGGGGACTTCTAAGAGATCATCTCTGGCTGCATAAGTCTGGACTATAATTTGTTGTCAGTCATGCTCGATTGGTTCCCCATCCTCTGGGGAAAAGTGGCAGGGTTGAGGGCCATGCACGTGTGTATTTGAAGCACCGGTCCCTCAAGGAGTAGTGCCTGGTATCTAAGTAGGCGGTTGCCTGATAGCCATAAATTTCCTTTGGCACCTAGTATGCCATTTACATCATGAGTAGTCCAGACAGTGAGATCCTTTCCTTGTATTATCTTGATAGCCTCTGACACTAAGATAGCCACTGCCGCAACTACCTGTAAACAGTGAGGCCAGCCTTTTGCTACTACATCAATTTCCTTCCTTAGGTATGCCACTGGTTGTGGGGTTGTCCCATGAGTCTGAGTAAGGACTCCGAGAGCTATCCCTGCTCTCTCTGTGACGTATAAAGGGAAGTTTTGTCCTGTTGGAAGGCTTAAAGCTGGAGCTTATACTAGGGCCTGCTTTCAGGTTTTGAAGGTTGTTTCTGCCTCTGGTTCCCATTCTACTAGATGAGTATTTTCCCTCTGGGTTTCCTTGGTTAGAGTATAGAGGGGCCTGGCTATCTCGCTGTATCCGGGGATCCATAGTCGGCAAAACCCAGTAATTCCAAGGAACCCCAGCAACTGTTTTAATGTCTTAGGGTGAGGATAAGCCAGTATAGGTTGTATTTGTTCCTTGCTGAGGGCCCTGGTCCCTCTGGCTAAGATTAGGCCTAGATATTTGACCTGCTATAGGCAGAACTGGGCCTTCAACCTAGACGCCTTATACCCTTGATTAGCCAGAAAGTTCAAGAGATCTAGAGTAACCTGCTGGCATGAGGCTTCTGAACTGGTAGCCAAAAGTAAATCATCCACATACTGAAGGACCAGAGTGCCTGGACTTGAGAAGTGGCCTAGATCTTGGGCCAGTGCCTGACCAAACAGATGAGGGCTACCCCTAAACCCTTGGGGCAAGACCATCCACGTAAGTTGGGACGTGTGGTCTGTGGGATCCTCAAAGGCAAAGAGAAACTGGGAGTCAGAGTGCAGGGGAATACAGAAAAAGGCATCCTTGAGGTCCAGAACAGTGAACCATTCTGCTTCCTCTGGTATTTGAGAGAGCAAGGTATAGGGGTTGGGTACAACTGGATATAGAGGAATTACTCCCTCATTGATGAGCCTAAGATCTTGCACTAGTTTCCACTGACCATTTGGTTTTTGCACTCCTAGAATTGGGGTGTTGCAGGGACTTCTGCATTTCATTACTAAGCCTTGAGCTTTTAAATGTTTAACAATATCCTCTAATCCTTTATGAGCTTCAGGCCTTAAGGGACATTGCCTTTGATAAGGAAAAGTGTTGGGATCTTTTAACCTGGTTTCGACTGGGCGGGCATTTTTTGCCCTTCCAAATTGTCCTTCCAATGCCCAGACTTCAGGGTTGATTCCCTCCTCAAGTACAGGACAACAAATGGATAACCTGTTCCCCTTATTCATGTAGATAATAGTTCCAGCCTTGGCTAATATATCCCTCCCTAATAAGGGTGTGGGACTTTCAGGCATAACAAGAAAGGCATGTGAAAAGAGCAAAGTCTCCCAATTACAACTGAGGAAGTGGGAGAAATACCTGGTTACAGGCTGTCCCAGGATTCCTCGGATGGTAACGGACTTTGAGGACAGTCATCCAGGACAGGAGATTAACACTAAGAAGGCTGCACCAGTGTCCAGGAGGAAGTCAATTTCCTGTCCCTCAATAGTTAAAGTACCCGGGGCTCAGTGAGGGTGGTGACATGAGTTGGCGCTTGCCCCAGGCACCCTCAGTCCTGTTGTTGGATCATCTGGTTGGGGGCTTCTGGCCCAGAGAACCTTCATCCTCTGGGGCAGTGCACCTTCCAGTGATTGCCTCAGCATAGTGGACATGGACGAGGGGGCAGCTTGTTTCTCATTGGACAATCTTTTTTAAAGTGTCCTAGTAAACCACACTGATAACAAAGCCTACCAGGTGATTGACCTGCTCCGTTTTCTGTCCTCTCTGAACCACCAAGGTTTGTTTGTCTTAGGGTCATGACTAAGGCTGCACCTTTTCTCTGATCTTGCTTTTTCTTTTGGGACTGTTCCTCTTGATCCCTATTATAGAACACCGAGGTTGCCAGGTTTAATGATGCCTCCAAATTTTGTTCAGGGCCCAGGGCTTGCTTTTGTAGCTTTCTCCTGATATCTGCAGCTGATTGGGTAATAAACTCATCTTTTAGAATCAATTGACCCTCCAGTGATTTGGGTGACAGGGGAGTATATTTTCTTAAGGCCTCCCGTAGCCGCTTGAGGAAGGCAGAAGGATTTTCTTCCTTTCCCTGAGTTATGGTAGACATCATTAAATAATTCCTGGGCTTTTTCCTAATTCTTCTGAGTCCTTCTAGAACACAGGTCAACAGATGTTTACAACTCCAGTCCCCATGATCTGAGTCAAGGTCCCAGTGGGGATCCATACTGGGGATGGCTTGCTGACTGGTAGGGAATTTGTCCCTTTCTTCAGCTGTCATCCTATCATTTACTTGACTAAGATACCAGGTATCTGCAAACTCTCCGACGGCAGCCAAAGCCACATTCTTTTCATTAAAGGCCAGGGTTTGATCTAACAGTAGCATGATATCTCTCCAAGCGAGGTTGAAGGTTTGCCCTAGACCCTGTAGGACATCTATGTACCTATCAGGATCATCTGAAAACTTCCCCAGGTCTACTTCGATCTGCTTTAAATCAGAGAGGGAGAAGGGGATATGTACCTGGGTTGGGCCAAATTCCCCTCCTATAGCTTGAAGGGGACATAACTGATAGCCTGGGGGGTTTTGGTGCTTTGGAGATTTCTTTGCTTATTTCCTTCTGGGCAGGGGAGATTAGAGAAGGATTATCATTAAAAGGAAGGGGAGCTATAGGGAGGCTAGGATATGGGGGTAAGCTGACAGGTCCTCCTGTGGGATGTAAATTGTAAGCTTTGCATAGTTGTGTATTCTCCCTCAATGAAAAGAAAGCTTGGGCATAAGGTATTTCACTCCATTTGCCTTCCCTCTTACAGAAAAGGTCAAGCTGCAGGATAGCATTGTAATTTGTACTTCCCTCATGTGGCCATTTTTCCCCATCAGAGAGAGAATATTGGGGCCAAGCCACAGTGTAGAAAAAAATGAGCCACCTTTTTTTCAGGGTTTGTGGGTCAAATTGGTCCCAATGGCTTAGGATGCATTTCAAGGATGAGCCTGTTGATGCCTGGGTGTTTCCCATCTGAAAGACAAAACCACCCGCAGTTTTGGTTTGTTTTATTTCTCCCCCTGCCCAAGAACTCACAACGGTCCCTGGACTCTGCTGATTGGAATAGTTGCACTCACTGACGCAGCAGCAGAAACACTAGTTTTCCTCCCAGACCATATGGAGGACCAAGGAAGGTCCGATTTAGTGGCCCTTACTGATGCATTCTCAAAAACCTGCACCCTTGCCTGTCCTCCTAGGCCACAAGGAGGACTGAGAAAATCAGATTTAGTGGCCCTTACCAATGCATTCTTGAAAACCTGTTAGAGTCCTAAGCATTCTCCCCTTAGTATTGGGACTTTACCCCTGACCTATAAAGATGTTATGTCCCCAAAATGAAGTGGAGGGCCATACCCTGAGGGACGGAAGGGATCTCCAGGGTTGGAAGAATGACACCTTTTGTCCTCACTTGTATGAATAGGAAGGATACAATTTCTGAGGCTCCCCATATCCTAGCTTCAGGAATAGCTTTTGTTATACCTGCTTGTCTGAGGAGGGATCCTAAAATTCCAGGTAGTCCCCCCTACGATGGGGCTTTGGGCAAAAATTGTGTCTTTCTTATTGGTGAGCCCAGGTACCTAAAGAAGGTAACAGAGTCTTGGAGTTTATACTAGAAGTCATTCTTATAGGAGAAACTAGAAAAACACCAGAGACAGGCAGTGATTTTTAGAAGTGGGACTAACCTCAGAGAAGAGAGGTGAGAGGAAGTTCGTCTGGCAGGCATTACAACCCAGGGGGCAAGAGTCAGGGGAGATAGAACAGGTGGGTGAGTCTCGCTTGGGTGACATGCCTTTGAGAGTTCCACTCATGGCCACAGGGTCAACCAACTTGTTGTCGGGACCCCAGAGCTGCATAGCTTTCCTCTGACGACCCTCAGCTCAGCCTAGAAGTACAGGAAAAGCAGAAGCTGGTTCCAGGCAAACCAACACTCCCAACTCCAAAGAGTCAGGGGTTGTTAGAGAGCCCTTTCTCAGAAAGCCTGACACCCGTGTCTTTAATCCAGCAGCCACTCTAGTTGCTTTTAACTGGCTGACAGGTGCCTGGTATTTAGGCCCTTAATTCTAAGGAAAAATAGGACAGAATAGCAAGCAAAAGAGGTCTGTTGGTGCTCACGGCTCGGTGATAGTCGATGTCCCACTGCTTGGTGATAGGTGAAAGTCCCTTCGTGGTCACCAAAATGTGCCTGGAATTGGTGGATTCTTGGTCTCACTGACTTTAAGAATGAAGTTGCTGACCCCTGCGGTGGGTTTTACAGTTCTTAAAGATGGTGTATCCGGAGTTTGTTCCTTCAGATGTTCAGATGTGTCTGGAGCTTCTTCCTTCTGGTGTGTTCGTGGTCTCGCTGACAGGAGTGAAGCTGCAGACCTTCACGGTGAGTGTTACAGCTCTTAAAGGCAGTGCATCTGGAGTTGTTCATTCTTCCCAGTGGGTTCATGGTCTCAGAGAGAGGAAGCAACAGAGAGACAAAGAGAGACAGAGAGGAAGAGATGGAGACAGAAAGTCAAAGAAAGAAGGAAGGAAAGAACGAGACAGAGGAGAAGTCAAAGAGAAAGAAAGAGAGATGGAAGTAGTAAAGAAAAAACTGTGTACCCTATTCCTTTAAAAGCTCCCAGAATAAATTTCTAAATGTCTATCCAGCCAAGGCATATTCTTCTTATGTGGAACATTGACCTATATCTACCTTCCCACTAACGGGACAGGCACCTGCACCTTAGTCTTTCTAAGTCCCAACACTAATATTGCCCCAGGAAATCAGACCTTATCAGTACCCCTCAAAGCTCAAGTCCGTCAGCACAGAGCCATCCTACTTATAGGGTTTGGAATGGCTACTGCTACAGGAACCAGAATAGCTGGTTTATCTACTTCATTATCCTACTACCACACACTCTCAAACGATTTCTCTGACAGTTCGCAAGAAATAATGAAATCTATCCTTACTTTACAATCCCAAATAGACTATTTAGCAGCAGTGACTCTCCAAAATCGCCAAGGCCTAGACCTCCTCACAGCTGAGAAAGGAGGACTCTGTGCCTTCTTAGGGGAAGAGTGTTGTTTTTACACTAACCAGTCAGGGATAGTACGAGATGCCACCTGGCATTTACAGGAAAAGACTTCTGAAATCAGACAACACCTTTCAAACTCTTATACCAACCTCTGGAGTTGGGCAACATGGCTTCTCACATTTCTAGCTCCCGTGGCAGCCATCTTGCTGTTACTCACCTTTGGGCCCTATATTTTTAACCTTCTTGTCAAATTTGTTTCCTCTAGAATCGAGGCTATCAAACAGATGGTCTTACAAATGGAATCTCAAATGAGTTCAACTAACAACTTCTACTGACGACTCCTGGACCAACTCGCTGGCACTTTCCCTGGCCTAGAGAGCTCCCCTCTGGAGGACACTACAACTGCAGGGCCCCTTCATCGCCCCTATACAGCAGGAAGTAGCTAGAGCGGTCATAGGCCAAATTCCCAACAGCAGTTGGGGTGTCCTGTTTAGAGGGGGGATTGCGAGGTGACAACTTGCTAGCAGCCCTCACTCTTGGTGCCTCCTCGGCCTCCACGTTCACTCTGGCAGTGCTTGAGGAGCCCTTCAGCCCACCACAGTACTGTGGGAGCCCCTCTCTGGGCCAGCCGAGGCCAAAGCCAGCTCCCTCTGCTTGCAGGGAGGTGTGGAGGGAGAGGCATGGGTGGGAACCAGGGCTGCATGCAGCACTTGTGGGCCATCGCAAGTTCTGGGTGGGTGTGGGCTCAGCAGGCCCCTCACAGGAGCCACTGGCAGGCGCCGCCAGCCCCAGGCAGTGAGGGGCTTAGCACCCAGGCCAGCAGCTGTGGAGGGTGCTCCAGGTCCCCCAGCAGTGCCGGCCCACCAGGGTTGTGCTCAAATTCTCACAGGACCTCAGCTGCCTCCCCACAGGACAGGGCTCGTGAACTGCAGCCTGCCAGGTCCAAGCCTCCCCATCCCCCCGCCCCCCGCCACTGTGGGCTCCCACCCAACCTAAGCCTCCCCAATGGGTGCTGCCTCCTGCTCCATGGTGCCCAGTTCCATCAAGCGCCCAAGGGCTGAGGAGTGCAGGCACGTGGCGCAGGACTAGCGGGCAGCTCTGCCCACCGCCCTGATGCAGGATCCACTAGGCGAAGCCAGCTGGCCTCCTGAGTAGGATGGGGACTTGGAGAACCTTTATGTCTAGCTAAGGGATTGTAAATACACCAATCAGCACTCTGTGTCTAGCTCAAGATTTGTAAATGCACCTATCAGTACTCTGCATCTAGCTAACCTAGTGGGGACTTGGAGAACTCTTCTGTCTAGCACTCTGTGTCTAGCTAAAGGATTGTAAACACACCAATCAGCACTCTGTGTCTAGCTCAGGGTTTGTAAATACACCAATCAGTACTCTGGGTCTAGCTCAAGGTTTGTAAATACACCAATCAGTACGCTGTATCTAGCTAACCTAGTGGGGACTTGGAGAACTTTTCTGTCTAGCACTCTATGTCTAACTAAAGGTTGTAAACACAACAATCAGCACTCTGTGTCTAGCTCAGGGATTCTAAACACACCAATCAGCTCTCTGTAAAACGGACCAATCAGCTCTCTGTAAAATGGACCAACCAGCTCTCTGTAAAATAGATCAATCAGCTCTCTGTAAAATGGACCAATCAGCAGGATGTGGGTGGGGTCAGATAAGGGAATAAAAGCAGGCAGACGAAGCCAGCCAGTGGCGGTTTGGGGGTCCGCTTCTAAGTTGTGGAAGCTTTGTTCTTTTGGTCTTTATAATAAATCTTGCCGCTGCTCTCTCTTTGGGTTCATGCCACCTTTATGAGCTGTAACACTCCCTGCGAAGGTCTGCAACTTCACTCCTGTCAGCAAAACCAGGAATCCACCAGAAGGAATAAGCTCCAGACACATCTGAACATCTGAAGGAACAAACTCTAGACACACCATCTTTAAGAACTGTAACACTCACCGTGGGGTCGCAGCTTCATTCTTGAAGTCAGAGAGACCAAGAACCCATCAATTCCGTACACAAAATGAGTAACAGATCCATACTGGAGAAAAGAAAAAAAAAAGTCTCATTTAAAAAAAAACAAAAAAACAAAAAAACCCTATTCCAAGTAATTTTGAATGCAGTACTCTATTTCTCCTCAGTTTAAAATCAAAAAGAACTAAATAGATATTGAACTTCAATTAGAATGTTTGTTTATCTCAATGGTATGTGTTTGCAACACTGAAGCTTCTTCTGTATTATGTGGGATTGAGCAAATGAATAAATAATCAGCGACAGGTTTCCCACCATTGAAAAAGGGAATTAGAAATAGTGAACTTGGCCAGGCATGGTGGTGTGTACCTGTGGTCCCAGCTACTCAGGGGGCTGAGGTGGGAGGATCACTTAAGCTCAGGAGGTCCAGGTTGCAGTGAGTATGATTGCACCAGTGTACTCCAGCCTGGGTGACAGAGCAAGACCCTGCCTCAAACATAAAAAGAGAGAGAAAAAAAGAAAGAGGAGAGAGAGAGAGAAAGAAAGAAAGAGAGGGAGAGAGGGAGGGAGGGAGGGAGGGAAAGGAAAGGAAGGAAGGAAAAGAGGGGGAGGGGATCCATGGAAAGTACCAGATAAGTCTAGAGAAAGGAAAGGATCCATGGAAAGTAACAGATAAATCTAGAATACATTGCTGTGACAGAACACATAAAGAAGTGCTCAAAAAATAATGAGATAGGCCAGAAGGACATTGGGGCCGGCTTGATGGAGCACCCTCTGGAGAAACCCAGAACAACCTGAGCATCAAAATGATAAGATGGCAGTAGGTCATAATCCTTGTAATAAAATAAGAATCAATAGACCATACCAGGATTAATTAGTTATTTATCTCTTGAGAAAAGGTGAAGTCAATAAAATAATTTAAAACTGCTAGAGTAACAAAAGTCACTAAGAAAGGCCTTTTAGTTAGCTCACTTAAGTTCTAAGAACTGAGAAGGCAAATTTGGATTATTCTTAGAAGGAGAAATCCTCCTGAGGGCAGGACTATGGTGTCCAGAAAGAAGGCTTTGACCGCAGAGCCTTGGGCTCACCCCTCGAGCTGGCTACCCCATTCTCTGTAGGATAGGTGCTAGGGAAGGGTTCACTTCCCCAGGTATGATAGCTGGAGAAAAATCCAGAACATGCTGGAAGTACCCTGCCTCTATTTGCTGTCACATTTATTTTCTATTGCTGTGTGATAAATTACCACTAAGTTAGGAACTTCACCAAGGCAAACTTAGCCTCGGTACAGGTTAATGGGGGTCCTCTGCTCAGGGACTTCAAGATGTCCGTTGGGGCTGTTATCTCGTATGAGGATCAGTGTTCTCACCCAATCTCACTAGTTCTTAATGGAATCCATTTCCCTGTGGTTGTAGGACAGGGACTCCTCTCACCTTCAAGGGGGTGCTCATTAGGCCCTTAGGTAATTCCCAAAGTGGCTGTTTGCTTCCTTCCTGACAAGCACCAGGTCACCCTGGGTGTTTTACTCTCTTCAAAATGGCTCCCATGACTAGGTCAGACCCACCCAGATAATATCCCCTGTGATTAACTCAAAGTTAACTGATGAGTAACCCGATCACAAAAGTGATATCCTGTCATATTTGCAGAAGGGAAGGGCTCATACCAGTTTGTACACGAGAGGGCTGGAATCTCGGCGACCCCCTTAGAATTCCATCTCCCATGACTGCTTTTTACAGGAGAAATTCAGCCAAGAATTCAGTCTCACTGTGGATAATAAATCACTTTGTAGATAATGAGAGGGGCTTTTACCCTAAAACCTAGGTATTTTGCTTAAAAAATTAAGAGAAAAAAAGCTGCAACAGCACTTGTGGTAATTCATCCTAAGAATATATTTGAAAAATATACTCCAAGGTATGTACAGAATAATGCCTGCAACATTCATTATAAAAGTGAAAAATTTGAAATCAACTAAATATCTGTCAGTAGGAGACTACTGAAATAAATTATGGAGCATCTTTTTAAATGTTAGATCTATATTTAGTGACATGGATAGGTGTCCTAGAGATCCAGTCAAATGAAAAAGAAGCTTATGGAGCAGTGGATTCCAAATAACCTCAATTATTTTATTTATACGTAGTTACTTAAACCTACGCATTTAGAAATCAAGAAATACATGTATAAAACTGTTAACAGCTGTAATCTCTGTGGGGTGGGATTACAGAGGTACCTTCACTTTTCACTTTATACTTCTGCACTACTCAAATTACTTTAAACGAGAATTTAATTTTCTTATAATTAGCAGCAAAAAGTTAAGTTACTTCTGCTTTGAGAAAAAAAAGTGAGGAATCTTAGAGGAGGATATTATTTTCTCTTTTGGTCACTAAAGTTACAGTCCAGCCTTTTTTTCTCTCCATCTTCAACTTTTCATACCATCTTGTCAAACAATACTAAATTGAGTGTTTTTTTAAGACAAAATTTGAGTTCCTTACTGATGAGCGACAAATATATAAAACGCATACAACTATAGGGCATGTGGAGTAATTGGAATACAAAGTAAAAGGCCATAATATATATTTCTAAAACAATATAGTGATAATCGGAAACTCAAACAAAATCATTTATGTACTACAAATGTATTACTTGCTTATCAGCTTCTGATTCATTTACTTTTGAAATTTGCTTATTCCTTCTGTTAAAACATTGCTGAAACCATCAGCCAGTTCATCTTTAAGAAAATGCACACTGGCTCTCATGTCATATTGATTTCTCAATGTGTCATTACAGTTAAGTTATTCTACAGCAAACAATGCTAATACTCTGAAATAATAATAGATTTCAGCCTTGCTACAGTATTAGCTTCCAACATGTGGCTGTTTTGCATGCTAAGAATTAATACAACCTGCCAGGATCCTCTCGTCAGTTTGCCTCCCAAGTTCTCACACACAGGCTGTGTGCTTTCCCATCAGACATATTTTATCCAAATAATTTTGAAAGCAGTCATATTTTGGAAATGTCAAAATTAAGAATACATGTTCTGTACGTGCACAGATGGCAGCTCTGGCTTCTGTAAGCAACAGAAACTCAAGACCCAGACAAGCAGAAGTTCTTTTCCAGGAAGCTGCTAACAGAAAGCTCAAGCAATATGACACTGCAGACAATGCCTGTAAATAATTCATTAAGGGTCATTATATAATCTAAATCACTTCTCCTGGAAAATCTCAGCTGTCCTCACTTCCCCCTGTGAAGAGGAGCTATACTTGACTCCACCGAGATGGTGGAATCCTTTCTTGGGAGACACAATCCCCTGTTTAACTGCGATAGTCTACATATTGTCCTTGACAGTTCAGTTTGCCATTCAGCCAGACTGTAAAATAACAATAGCACCGGGGCGCCATCTGTTCCACCCAGGTGTGTGTGTTCTGTGACTCTGCTCAGCTTGCTGAGTATGATGGGGGTGGGGAGGTTGGTCTCTCTGCTTCTGTTTGGTTTTCATCGTCTAAAGTGCCTTCTGAGTGGCTTGAGAGCATGGTTTTGTGCCTGGTACTCTTGTGTCATTATGTTCCATCTTAGAACTTGACGAGTCACCTGTATGTATTTGTGCCTGGAACAAACACAGTGTTTTCCCCTGAAATAACATACTCCCAGTGAGTTTCAATTTGGCAAGGACTGTCTCTGCTCTTGGTGAAAGGACTTCCGTGCCCAAGAAGTAAGAGGTTCATCCAAAGCACAACTTTCCTGCAGGTTTTGGCATTCTTTGCAGGAGTCATGCCATAGTAACAAGCAGGAATGAGCGTGTATTCGTCCCTTTTGTGCTACTAGAACAGAATACCACAGACTGGGTAATTTATAAACAAGAGAAAATCATTTTCTCACAGTTCTGGAGGCTGGAAAGTCTAAGATCTAGGCGCTGGTATCCAGTGAGAACCTTCTTGCCGTGTCATAATATGGAGGAAGGCGAGAGGGTGAGAAGAGAGACAGCCTACTATCCAAAGCCTCTTTGTAAGGCAGTAAGCCCACCCAAGAGAGTGGAGCCCTCATGACCTAATCACATTTTAAAACCCCACTTCCTAATACCATTACATTGGAAATTAAATTTCAACATGAGTTTTAGAGGGGTGAGCATTCAAACCAAGGCAGAGAGTAAGCATCTGGTTAACTTCAGAAACCATTTGAAAGCCAACAGTTCTCCAAGGTTCTCAGCTGGCTGTTCTTCACCTGGTTGTTTTTAAAGTAACCTATCTGGGGCAGATGAACTGCAGTGGGATAGGATGAATTTCATAAAACATGCATAGATCCTCATTTTAAAATGGCAAAGATAGGCCCTTCAATGATTACGTAGACCATTAAAGAAAGATAGTCTGGTTGTCCCCACCTAACAGTCCAGATGGAAAAGATGATGAAATCAGAGTTCAAAGTACATGAAAATAAATGTTTTGGTTTATTTGACTAGTACAGCCTGAAGCAACCAGCAGCAGGTTTGAAATTTCCTTGGCCACTCATATTTTATCATAAAAATTCACATAAATTCTGTTTTCTCCTCCACAACGTATCTGTATTGTTCATGTCAAAAAATAGCGTCACCAACATTTCAACACAAGGGGAAATAGAGGCCATCTCTTAACTGTTTTGCTGCATAACTTGCAAGATGCTATATTTATACCCTTCTTTGGATTCTGGAAAACTGGTCCCTGTTGAAAAGAACTGCCACTGCACCTCTGAGTTGGCAATGAGCAACTTCTTGTCTCTGTTTTGGCATTGCCATGTTTTGAGAATCCAAACTTATGAATCATGCATTAAAATAGCCCTCAAGGAAAATGCACACATACACACACATACAAACACACACACACACACACACACACACACACTCTGCACTGCACATGTCAGATAAAGTATTGAAAAGCCTGGCAAGAAATAACACCAGAGAGCAGCATCTGAATGAAGGACAAGTGAACACAAAGCAAACAGACCATATTGATCTCAGATCATACCTAATTACGGAATTACCATTGTCTTGTCCCCTGGTGGTGTCGCTCACTTTGTCTCTCGGTATTCTTCTTCTGATGCCTTCTATTCAGTCTGCTTATTTCCTCAATATCATTTTCCAAACTCACTGCTTTCAAATAAACACCCTCTCCCTCAGATTCTTCTCTGTTTCCTGCAGCACACATAAAGCCCGGTGCCACCATCTCAGGTCCACTTTATGTGCTCCAGCCCTGCTCTTGTCTATTCTCAGTGCTGCTTGCATGCCTTCCCCATGGTCCAGAGGATCCCCACCACTGGAAAATTCTGTTGTCACCTCAATTTAAGCCTGGTGGGATCTTTGCCCACCACCACCCACCTTGAGATCCTGTTCTTTTCAGGACAACTCAAAGAAATGACTTTGCAAGGGCAGTCAAAGTTACTAGCATAAAAATATGATAAGACTGACTGTTGTAGGACAAATGCCAAGAAGTATGGAAAGTAGACAGCAACTACCTTCCTCGTCTGCAAATAAAAAGACTGACTGGCATGGTTATGGGAAGTAGAGAAGGGAGTTATATTTTGGAATGCTATGAAGAGATATTTGAAACACTTGCAGATTTAATTATTCATCTCTTTTAAGATCCACTTTCTCCAGGAACTACTTTATTGACCAGCAGGTAGACACATAGACGAATGCCTTAGGTTGGCAGTATGTAGAAAAGTGTTAAATTCAGCCTTTTAATCCAGAAATTTTCCAGGAAACAGTTCTAAATAAATACTCTCCTATGGGTTCAAAGATTAGTACATTCAAGGATCGTTTTGGTGCAGTATTAATTGGAGTTAAACTTGGAAACAACTTAACGTCCATCATTAGAAGATAAGTTAAAGAAATTGTGATGCACTGATACTGTGGAATATTATTATTCAGCCGTTAAGAAGAATTAAAGACCTGCAGAGATCAAAATACATTGATAAGTGAAAAAAGGCAGACAGAGCGATGCATACTGTATGATAATATTATATGTATATGTGTGTGTACATGAATACATGTACATTGCATGTGTGTACACATAGACCCAGTGCTAGCCACATAAGGTTCTATGCAAATTAGAGTTCTCCTGCAAAGCACTTTATTTCTATTTGTTGGGGGGAAAAGTTATAATAAATAAACAAATCTTTAAAAACCTAAACAGGAAAAAATGAACTTTCCTTCTAAGACCCTCTGGGAAGTTATATTCTAAATACCAGAGCTTTGATTGACTAGGAATGAACTAATCAGAGCCCCAACCAATTTTTGGCATGCTACCTCTTAGAGAAAGGTGAAAGTCCATCTTTAGAATAAACTTGCTCATGCCAGGGATAAAGCATCTACTTCTCCCACCCCAAAAGGAAAAACGCAGGTCATTCCCTAGCATTAGGACACAGTCTAATCACCCACACTCTTCTTGTCCTGAGAAACTGTGCAATAACTCCAGAAATCACAAGATCCTCTTAAAATGCTCAATTATCTTTAGAATACTATAATCACATTGGATGAATGTGGACAGATACATTCTAGAAATACTTCCAACAACAGATTAAAACAAAACGATTGTATTAGCTCTAAATTAAATTTTAAGTGTTTTACACATAAAAATCCCACTCCTCAAGCACTTGTAGTTTAAATTTTTACTCTTAAAATGATGTCTGCTAGAAGGGAATAAAATAGACATTTGACCCAAAATCTCACTAATGATTTGTAGTTTTGGTTAAAAAAAAGAAAACTTCTTTTTTTTAGCTCAAAGCATTTTAGGAAGTAGTTGATACTAATGAACTTCATACCATCTTCCCCTCAGGGAAAATAGCAAGTGGGGGTATGTTTGTTTGTTTTTGAGACAGAGTCTCACTCAGTCAACCAGGCTGGAAGGCTGGAGTGCGATGGCGAAATCCTGGCTCACTGCAACCTCCGCCACCCGTATTCAAGTGATTCTCCCTCCTCAGCCTCCCAAGTAGCTGGAATTACAGGTACCCACAATTATGCCCGGCTAATTTTTGTAGAGATAGGGTTTAGCCATGTTGGCCAGGCTGGTCTTGAACTCCTGACCTCAGGCGATCCACCCACCTTGGCCTCCGAAAGTGCTGAGATTATAGGTGTGAGCCACCACGCCCGGCTGCAGGTAGGTTTTAAAGACTCATAATTCAGAAACCGTCACACAGAGTCCCCCACCCCACCTCTTCGTCCCACATTTACATCATCTGACATTCTTCAGATACCATTTTCCAATTCAGTATTAACCACCAGAGAGGAAAAGGCCTTGGGCACACTTTTGAACACTTATCTACCTTGGCGGTTGGAACAGTTTGTTACCTCCACCTCCGTATGGCCCCCGCATTTCCTTTCCTTCTGACCTCACCAGAGGCAGAGAGCAGGAGTCCCACTCTCTCCCTGCAGATGGTCTTTCCTATCGTATTTAAAAGCCATGGGTAAGTTTCCCTTCAGCCTGAGGAAAGAAACGCCCACCATGTGAAAGGGAACATGGATAATTTTTTTAAGTTTTTGGAGCATCCTCAAAAGCACAAGATGCGAAGAGTAATCTAACACCACCCTCCATAAAACAAGAAAGAAGCATCTGCTGTGTCCTGCTCGAATGAACAGTACGGGATGTTCACCTGGACAGTCGGTCCCTGCAAATCCCGAGAGATGTCCTGCATATGCATCTTTTGGAGTCTATCAATATTGATGCTGTGTTATGAACTGAGTCACCATCAACCAAGGTCTCTCTTGTCCCCTCCAGCCTGCCCTATGTAAACACTTCTGTGATTCGAAGTGTGCGGTTTCTGGAAAAACAATACATCTAATTTTCTCCTCGTTCACAGAAATCATCTGTTTCTGCCACAAGGGCCTGTGAGAGGGAGAAGATTGTCATCCTACCTTTTAAAGTAAAAACCTTGGCCCTGCATACGAATGACCTTCCAGTTCTGCAGACGTGGACCAAGAGAAAAGGTGTGCTCAACATCTGGCCACAGACAACTCCGCTGTTGTAACAATGAAGTGGTATTTCCCCCAGGATGGAAACACGTGCTCAGGAGAATAAACAAACCTCTGAATGCTATCTGTAACAGCTCCATCTGCTGGTTCCCAGATAATGTTACAGATCTGACAGGTGGTCATCGATCATATTGATCCAATAATAAACAGTGCATTATAATAGAAGTTTTGTCGTTTTTCTTCTCAATTCATCCAGAACTGCTCCTGCTCCAGACACCAGCTAGCATACGCAAACAGCAACTGGGAAGGCTAAAATGGAGAACAAGTATGGCTTTGGAAGACAATCTAGCTAAATGGAGAACTCTCCAGAATAAAGGATATAATAAAGGAACAGTGGGGCCCTGTCTGTCCATCTTTGCAGCATCAGACAATAGACCTTGCTATCCTGTTCCTTGGGTTTTCATCCCCTAAGGTGGAGGTAGTGATACTTGTAACTTGGGTCCAAGTGATGTTAAGAGGATTAAAATAATGAGGCCATGTTTGGTATGCTGTGAGCTCCTAAAAGTCATGAGTCATATAAAGACAGAGGCATTATAATTACATCTTCATATTCACTGGAAGTTATTATTAAGCTTAAAATCTCCCATTAATTCAGCGAGAATTAGATGTCTATCAGAGACATTCAGTTAGATATTGTAATATCCAAAAAAGGTAGGTTTGGTGAAAAAGAAGATGTGAAAGGGCCGTAGTAGGCAGAACTCAAATAGGCCAAGTTCATCATTGTTTCACGAGCAGGAAAAACAGGTCCAGGAAACTTTCTTGTCTTTTTTATTTAATACATATATGCCCACTTTCCTAATGGGATTGCTATTCCAAGTTATTTTCATCTGCTTAAAAGTCATATACCATTAAATCCCAGAGGCCCACCACAGCACTGAATACCCAAACCTAAGACGTTTGTACACAGAGGCAGGCACTAGGATTGGACTAAATTTTGGCATCATCAGGGTACGATGGCTTGGGGGTTTTGGGCCTTCCATGATCTTCGTCATCCTCACCCTAAACCCATCCAAAGTGTCATGGGTTAAATTGTGCCCCCTCCTGTCCAGAAAGAGGTATATTGGAGTCCTAATCTGCAGTACCTCAGAATACGACTTAATTTGAAGATAGGGTCTTTACAAACATAATCAAGTTAAATTTAAGTCATCAGGGTGGTGTCTAATTCCAATATGACTGGCGTCCTTGTAAAAAGAGGAACTTTAGAAACATGTAATAGATGGGTAGAGACAGAGAGAAGACGGTCATCTATAAGCTAAGGAGAGAGGACTGGAACAGACCGTTCCTTCACTACCCTCAGAGGGAACCACTGCTGCCAACCACTTGACTTTGGACTTCTGGCCTCCAGAAATGGGAGACTATAAGGTTCTGCTGTTTAAGCCACCCAGTTTGTGGTACTTGTTACTGCAGCCCCAGCAAACAAATACATCTAGTAAACACACCGTTTAAGTAAAAACAGTTAGCTTGTTAATGTATCAGTTGAATTATTTTAGAACAAGTCTAGAGTCATTTCATTCCCTCTGTGACAGGCAGAATGGCCATGCCATTTTCTCTGGAGTGAAATCCTTACAATATAAAAAGTTGATCTGCAAACAATTTTAAATGTTAAACCCAAGAAGATTTATAAATTCTCAGATGATCTCTAAATTGACAAGAGGGAAAAAAAAAAAGGAAACCTTTTCCTCATTGCCAAGTCCTTTATCAAGTTCACTTCCATGATGCTTCCCATTGAAATTGAAAACTGTCAAAGAATCACTGAGATTTATGATGAGTTGTTTCTATCCACAACAGAACGTCAACACCGGTTAAAATTTGACAACCATAATCTAGATGACAATTTTGTGATTGGGTCCAAATGTAATTTTTTCTTCCCCTGCTGCTGTAATTGACCAGGCCTTATCATTTACTTTATTGTGATATCAGCCATGATACCTTTTTTCCCAAAAGATCACCCAAAGCGCGTAAACTCACCAGGGTCAGATAAATATTAACTTCTCAAAGAAAACCCTAGAGGGCTCAAAAGCAAACCTTGTAATTCAGCCAATGGATTGTGCATCACCTATGGAAAGCGGTTCAGGATGGGAAAAGTATAACTAAGTATAATTTCCTGCCTTCGTTCTCCCACTCTTAACACATTAGACATGTCAGGGAGTCGGCAACCATGAATCCAGAATAATTCCATCAAATGCCAATCCACTCTCTCTACATATCTTTTTCTAAGTGTTTTACTTCCAATATTCACATTTGCGTGATGCCTTCTAGGAAAAACCTAGGTTCATTATTTATTCTCCATGTTGTACCTGCCAGAGCACTATGCCCTGCCTTGACATTCCCTTTCTTAGTGGGGCACTCATAACCCCCAAAGGGATGAAGGACAAAGGAAAAGGAGGGGGCACTGACTGTGATCCATGCATTGCGAGAGAGAAGGAGCTAACCTATGGTGAACCCACTGTGAAAAGACAACTGCCCCACCCTCTAGACTGCCTTGAGCCTGGAGCCCTCCTAACCACAGGACTCAGTGCAATCCAGTCCTGTTCCAATCTAAGGGCTTCAACTCTGTAAGATAAACACATCATGAATACAAACCCTCCAACCAAAAACCGAAGGATCAGATTTACATGTCAAATTTAATACTTCTCTAAACCAATGTTACTGGAAAGTGACATGATTTTCCACTGCAAACCTCTGGTCTTCTGCTGCATCTTTTTACTGGAAAGCAATAACATGATGCCTGAGTCAATCATTTATTTAGTCTTGAATGCCAGCAGCTGAGATAAATAGTGTCCCTCATTGCCACCAATAGAATGGACCAAAGAGAAGGAAAGCACTACAAGGGAAAACAAAATTAAAAGAAATGGAAATGGAGGAGAAAAACCAAGTACATGTAGAAAAAACAGGAGAATTCAGACAACAAATGCTATAAGACTCTACGTGAAAAGCTGTTGGAGAATAAGGGGATATTTACACAGTGACAAAGAATATTGAAACAATGCCAAAGGTCACTCATCCCTCAGTGACTTCTTAATCACATGAGGTGATTTGGTGGTCACCACCTTAACCAAGTGATCAAACTTAGCCTCTCTAGTAGAAGAACATGATTTGCCTCCTAATGAGATGCAATGTGACGCACTACAATGTGGCCTTCTTCCCACAAATGTGTAGCATATGCCTCATCATGACTCCAGATCTGGTATCCTGTTTCCGGTTATGCAGGGGTAGGGAAACAAGGCAGGTAACACCAGGAGAAAGCAATCTGGCAAATCCAGAATGTAGGGTGTTCTAAAAATGCCTTGGGTTCTCAAAAGTCAGTGTCAGGGAGGGAGGGAGGGAGAGAGGGAAGGAGGGAGGGAGTAAGATAAGGAAGACTGTTGGAAATCAAAAGAGAATAAGGACATTAAAATATTTTGTAAACCAAATACAGTACATGAGCCTTGAATAAGTCCTGGATCTGGAAAAAATAGACAGTCTATAAAAATACATTTTGTTTTTGGTAAAATGTGAGAAATGTAAACAAGGAATTAATATCACACAGTATTATGTAACTACTGTTAATTTTTAAGGTGTGGTAACAGCGTTGTGATTATATTGAAGAATTGTATTCTTAGGAGATGCCTGCTGAAATATTCCATGAGGAATTTTCTGCCATCTTCATTCCAAATAGTTCAGCAAAATGAAAGTGCACTTATATAGAATGATAAAGTATATGTGGCAAAATACTAACAAATGTTGAATCCAGGTGGAAGGTACCCAAATGTTCACTATTCTTTCAACTTTTCTGTGTGCTTGAAAACACTCAGAATATAAATTGGGAAGATGGAAAACAACTTTCAGGATCACCTGTCTTCCCCCAGTGCCTCCCTCCCCTCCCAGTTTCTATCCCAGCAATTTCTAGCCCAGATAAACAAGAAATGCATTGGCTTTTTAAATAGCTTTATTTTATTGAGATGTAATTCGTACACCATACCATTTACCCATTTAATGTGTACATTAATTTACCCATTTAATGTGTACTGAATGTGGCTTTTACTGTGTTCACAGATTTGTGAACATCACCAAAAGCAATCTCAGAGCATTTCCCTCACCCCAAAAAGAAACACCACACCCCTCAGCCCTCACTCCCCAGCCCCTAACTCCCAAGTCTAGGCCACTGCTAGTCTAGTTTCTGTCTCTAGATGAATTTGATTGTTGCTTCTTGAAGATTTTATACATATTGCCAAATTCTTTGGCTGTGGCCAACTCTTTAACAAAACAATCTGTGTCCTGCAGTGTCTGTTATTCCAGTTCTCTGGTTCTCGGCAGGAGATAAGAAGGAACTGGTATTACTCTTGGCTTCTGAAAGCCCAGAAGCCTCATAAGACCATGCCTCTTGCCTTCTGGCTCTGCTGCTGAAGGAACTGAAGGAAAAGCATCAAGTCTCTGGAGAGCACAGTCAGCGTTTCACTTGCTGAGGGCATGGGGAGAGGCATTGCCCATCTCCAGCTCCCCATTGTGCACTGGGATCTTTGCAGATGCACATTGCTTCCTGACAGCCCCTTGTGGTCTGGGGTTGGGGTACTTACTTCCTTCAGACTCCATCTCAGCTCTCACCTCCATTGTGCCTCTCTGGAGGCCACATGTGAGGCTCAGGTAAGGTGTGAGCAAGACAGTTAGCTTCCTTAATTGAATCAACTGCGTAGCAGTGCCAACAGCTATAACAAGCAAGAACTCCTCCATGAGAGGACCTTGGAATAACTAGTTTCAAGACAATTCCATTATATCCTAGTTCAAGTCAAAACATGCTAGAGTATGTATTTCAGCTGATTGTGCATTGATTTGTAAGTGAGAACTGGTCACTCCTGGAGAGGAACAACTGTAGCTGATGGTGCCTCTGGGGGGAGCTTCGTGGAGGAAGGTTTCTCCAGTATGAAAAGTCTGTGAATTTTGAGTCCATGAGTAGGACTGGAATGTTTCTGAAGTAAGAATAGCATAAAAAATGGTGGAACAGCATGCAATCTGTTAAGGTTGGAGGGGGTAATGTATGAAGTTTAGCACTGGCTTGCTGAATAAGCCCACAGAGAAGACACAGGATTTGTATCTAAGTAGTTGTATTTCATTTATGCTTGCTCCCCACTGCATCTTCTTTGTCATGGATTTTTATTATCAGTTACCTTGTAGATGCCCTGCTACATTTGCTGGTTTTAAATGGGTTTTCCTAACGAGGGAATTATGTGAAGCCTGACTTGATGTACTCTTTGCTTCGTGTCTCTCAGTTTTCCATCCTGGGAGCACCAGACACTGACTTTCTAAGCTCTTTGTCTGCATCTCAGTCCTCTGCCTAGCACATATCTGTGGTATATGCAGGAAGAAAGCATGAGCCTCTTCACGGGACACTTGTTAGACAAAGACACCCATTCCCATGAAGGCTACAAATGTGAAGGCCTGCCTTCAAATCCCCTTGTCTAATTTTGGTCATGAAGCAATATTTTCACCCAAAGAAGCAACTGATCTGTGATCTCAGCGCTTCCACTTGGAGGTAATGTAAACCCAAAAGCAAACCCTATAGTTTGGTTTTTAACCATAAATAAAGATGTAAAAATCCAAGAAAAAAGAGTGAAAAACAGTATAATTTCCCAAGATCAACCACCACTGCAGGCCTGAGAGTAGCCCCAGGTTTTTCCGCAGTTAACTAAAGCTTTCTAGGAGCTCATCTAAGGCCCAAGAGAGCAAACCCAGAGAGTCACTGTTCCTGCTCAGCACTTCAGGTTAAGAGGTTCATTTTATAGCTCTTTTTGCCTCTATCAAATGGGTCTTCCTCCCTACTCCCAGTCTATGTTGGTTCTCCCTCCTCTCCCACCCTCTTTCAACAGCATCATTTTTCCACCCTTAACAGCCACCTAAGGACAGTTATCCAGTGAACACAGACCTGGGGTAACTGGTAATAGTAAAGTCAAATGCTTATGTTTTTCCCTGCAGTAGGGCAACATTTTTCATCTCTTATTTTCCTTGGCCAGAAGAAAGATGTCATTCAGGGAACCCCAGGTGTTTTGAAGATGAAAACGAAGGTAGGGGGTCTGGCTCAGTGCTTATTAACCACAGAGAGAATTTGGTTCACTTCAAGAAATAGTAAAATAATGGCAATGGAGAGACAATGACTCTTAATGAATTCATGTGAGCAAAGTGCGAGGTGACCAGTTTGGGGACATGCAGTCCTGAGGCCGCCTTCTGAAGAAGGAAAGCAAAAAGATTATTTTCTATTAGGACAGAGTATTTACTTCCCTTTCCTGCAGCACCCAGGGCCACCGGATTCCATATTCGAGGCCAGGGCTGCCTCTCCCAGTGCTCTGGCTGCCCTTCAATTTAAATAAGGCAGGTGACATGCGACACTGGAGTCGACCACCGGCTGGAGGCAAGAATAATTTCAGGTGCTCCCTCAGCCAGGTGAACTGCTCCACTTCTCAAAATCCTTCCCTCAGGGCTCAGGAGACCCCACCCTCAAATCTCACCCACCCACAGAGTTGGGCATCTCTAGCTTTCAAACACTACCCTTGCTGTGTCAGACCTAGGTCCCATGAAACGTATCAACCTCCTGGAAAATACAGGCCCTCCCAGGGGCCTGTAATAAAAGGAAGGCAAGAGCAGGGGAAACAGGAAAGCTAAGGAAATAAACCCCAGAGACTGCCTCTAATCCTGGACAGGTGGCATTTTGGCACAAGCGCACTGAAATCACTTTCCTCCCGGGCTGCCGGGGTGAATCTCTTTCCCGGGAAGACCGACACCCGTCAACCTGGAGAGGAGATCGTGCTGTGGGAGGAGCCTGGAGCCTGGGCGAGAGGTCTGTGACCTCCCGCAAAGTCGTGCTATCGGCCTTGGATCCGCGTATCTAGTGTAAACGCGGTTTCACACATAAATAACGTGCCACATCTGGCCCTTTGGTTTTATGGCGTCTTAGCGACGGAGTAATTTATAGATGGCGACCTTGTTAACCAGCAGTCCGGGCTTACCAGGAGCTGCGGAGTCCAAGACACTGTTGGGGACGGAGGAGGGGCGAGGGTCAGGAGAGACCTAGGGTCCTAGATCTCCAGCTCAGAGGGTCGCTGGAGGGAGGGAACCAACCGGCGCGTTTGGGGGAAGTGGGCCAAGGCAGGGGTGGAAGCCCTCTCCCCGCAAAGCCGACCATGTGGCAACTGAAAGAGCCATCGAAGCCCAAGTGTGTTTGCGCTCATACCCAATTTATTACCGCTGAACATATGGCCAATATTTTGACTCACGTCAGTCCGGCAAGGAAAACAAACAGAGCGCGCGCGACGCGGGGGAGCGGCCCCCTCCGCTGGGGCTGCGCTGTGGCCGCGGGGCCGGAGCTGGGAGGGTGGGGCCGCTGGGCCCGGAGCCTGGAGCCAGGAGCCAGGAGCCGGGAGGGGGAGCGCTCGCCGGCCGCGTCGAGCCGCCGCCCGAGCGCCCGCGACTCCGCAGCCGCCCGCGACTCGGAATAAAGAGCGGCCGCGACCTGCGCGCTAGCCCAGCAGAGGCTCCAGCGGCGCAGCCGCGCTCCAGGTGAGCCTCCAGCTCGCGCGCGTTTCCGGTGGACGCGGGATGGGGGTGGCGCAGGGCGCCCGGCGGAGCCCGAGACCCGCAGCCGAGCCCCGCGGTGGCGATGGAGGAAGCCCGGCGTCGCCCTCGCTGCCAGGCGCGGACTGTCTGGTTCTCCTGCCGCAGCCACCCGGCGCGGGAACGCGCTCCGGGCACAGTCCCAGTGGCTTGCCAGCAGAAAGGGGTCTCGGTGCACCGCCGTCGCCGCCGAGCGGCGCCGGGGCTCGGGTTCACGGCGGACCCCGGTTACGCGCCCCTCGCTCTCCCGGGTCCTGACTCGGATCGGTCCCCAAGCTGCGTAGTACGGACGCAGCAGGTGGGCAAGTGCGGGACCTCCGAAGTTCTCCCCGACTTCGCGGATCACGGCGGGAGTGGGGAGCACTGGAGGACGGGCAGGGCCCCTCTGTAGCGCCTGCAGTCAGGAAAAGTTTTACCTGCCGCCGAGGCCAGGTGCTCCCGCCGCTGCGCACTTTTCAGTGCGGTCAGGGAGAGCAGTACTGTCCCAGGGGCTAGGAAAGTGCGGGGCTGGGGGTTGGAGGAGGAGGGAGGGGCGCGGTCCCCGCGGCGGTCCCCGCCTGCGGTCCCCTGAGCCCCGCCTGGTAGGGCGCGCGGTGGGGGAAGGGCGCAGAGAGAGGGGGGTCCGGGTAGGTGGAGGACTAGATAAAGACGCGCCTTGAAATGCGGCGGGGCTGTCGCCGCAGCTCCGGGAGTAGGAGGCGGAGCGGGCGCGCGGAGCGCCTGGCTAGCTCCCTCCCCATTGCGCGGGGCCGGTTGCGCCTCAGCTGGCGGGGCTGCGGTGAGGAAGGGGCGGCGGCTGCACACAAGTCCACCGGGTAAGTAGACCCTGTGCGTCGCGGGGGGCTCGGGATCGGGGATTGAGACAGAGGCAGAAGTCCCGAAGGTAATTTGGAGATGGCGCCCAGTGGAGACACGGGCTTCTCCTCAGCCGAAACTGGGACGTGAGGGGACGGTGGTGATGAGCAGGAGGGCAAGTGGCGGGAGTCGCAAACAGCAGGAGCCGGGGCTGAGGGCCCGAGCAGTGACTGAGGTCTCTGGAGAGAGCGACTGAAGCCTGGAGTTTGGGTGTCGAGTGTCGCCCGGGCCACGCCCGGCGCCGGACAGTTCTCATTTGTGTCAGTAGAGATCGCCAGAGGATCAGAAATGAACCTCGGTGGGGTCCTTGTCTCCGAGGGGCGCCCCCTCCGCCCCAACCTCCTCCCACAACACACACACACACATTACCAGGAGGCCCTTTGGAGCTCCTCTGGCGCCTCCTTGACTTTGGTGGCTCTTGGGGATGGAAAGGGGACGTTGCGTCTAGGGATAAGTTGTGGACCTCTACATTGGAGAGAGAGAGAGAGAGCCCGAGGAACCCCCTCTCTGTGCCGGAGGGCCCGAGGGTGCATTTCCCTGTCCTTCCCAGACCCAGCCCCTAGCTAGAGCTAAGAGCGTGCCTTCCCCGCGCCACCGACAACTACTTTTCACATCAGCCTGCCCGACCCAGCTTAAAGTGCTGAATGCTAACCGGTTAGGAGAGCCGTTTGTTTTCCAAAGTCTTGTGGTAATGATTTTGTCACGTGTTAAGAAGTAAATTCAGATAAGAGAGTGCTTTCAGCGCGTGTTTCCTGGAGAAACCCAAATCTCCCTTACTGAAATCGCCCTCATCCGGGGAAGGTCGGGCTTGGCTGAAAGAACGTTCCTGAAGGCAACACTGACGATGCGTAATCTCATTGTAACATATTTAATCATTAGAGCAGCGCGAACGAATAAAGCGAAGGGGTTCGCCCGGGGGGACGTGGTGTTTGGTTCCCCAATAAACCAGTGATAACGGATTGGCTGGGACAGGCTTATTTGGCCCGAGGGGGGCTTAAAGCTACGTTTTTAAAGAAAATATTGGAGGGAGGCCGGTTCCATTTTGTAGAGTGCCCGGAGCCACAGTTCTTGTTCAATTTAACATCCATGAAAGTTAAACGGCTTTCTTCGTCTTTTATTTTATTGGATGCATTTTTAAAGATCTCATTAAAGTGCATTTATCAAAGTCCTAACATATGCCCGCAGGGTCTTATGCCCACACAATGAGACTGATTAATAGAAAGACAAATACTAATTTCTATTACTATTTACATCCTCGGGAGATACTTGCCCCTTTTGTGATGGGAGGGAGGCAGATAATTGGGAAAGTGTTGTATATTTTGCCTTGAAAAAGAATAGAGAGAAGGGAGCTCACCTGGATGCCTTCCTCCTGCACCCACAATTAATCGAAGGGATCTCCGGGCTCTAGGTCCCAGGATCAGTTCTTCTCTCAGTGGCATCAGTGGGGTTCCTGCCCCTCTGGAGGAAGGGGGTGGGGATTTTCCCTCAGACACAGAATCTGAACTCAGTCTCTGGGTCTAGAGAACTTATCTACCCAACTCCTTTTTAGTTGACTTGGGAAGATTGTCCATCTGGGAGGCATCCACTCATTCTTCCCTTCCTGGGGCAATTTAAAGAGTTAATATAATATGGATCAAAGGGGGAAAAAAACTCACCTTAGGCTTGAACCCAAAGCTGGCTGAGATTTCCTTTCTTTTCACACTAATGCCCACTTTCTCTTCCACCTGTCCCAATGGCTGTGAGTCTCTCCTGCCAGAGATCTGCGGGGCATGGTCTGGCCTCTCCAAAGTTGCAGGCTCACACAGCTTAAGGCCTCCCCAACCCAGAGACTCCGCTCTGCCATCCCACAGACAGAAGGGAATTCCTATGACCCTGTTTCCTTCTCCGGGGGCAGAAGTTGAGGACAATTGGAGCTGGGACTGATTTTCATTTTCTGGTTAGGAAAAGTCCCAGCACAGGGTAATATTCCCCGATTTCTTTCATCCAGGACGTGAGAGCTGACACCTCTGCTTCCTGCAGTCCCTGCTCCCACACTGGAAGGCAAAGCCAAAGTGGGGCTGTTTTGGAGATGCCATCCTTAAGGTGAACGTCTTTATCGCCACACTCAGGGACCAGATTGGGTGACATTTTCCTTCCCCATTGATTTCAAGTGCATGCCACGCTCTGAGTCTCCAACCTAAGATAAAATAAACCTTCCCCCTCCGACGAAACCTTTGTGTCCGCGCCGTTAATCCTTGCTGGAGCAGGAAGGTGCAACGCGCTTTGTTTCCGGAGTGAATGAAGACAAACGCTTGCACCTTGGCGCTAACCAGACAATAAACTAATCCACTTGAAGGTTGTTATCTGAGATGGGATGTGCGAGGGCCTGAGAGCTCAGCCACATACTGTACCAGGAAAGGAGTTTCTTTTCAACCCTTTTTCATTCCAAAAAAAAAAAAAGACGAAGAAATGAAATGAAGTCAAACAAATTAGTGTTTCCAAATAAAGGGAAAAGACCTTGTGTGTTTAATGATTGGAAGCGGTTTTGTGGGTGGGGAGTGTGAGGGGTGCTGCCTAGGGCTGCTGAAGCTTTGGGCTCCTCAAGGTCGCCCCCTCTTTAGAGCAGGCCCCAAGACCCCATCCCCCACCTCCGAAGACTTTTTCTGCCCTTAACTCCCCTGGAGGACCAGGTACCTGCACTACAAGCTTTCACCACGGGCTTGAACAGGGAAGGATGCGAACAGAGCGCCGCCTCCCAAGAGGTGCCTAGAACAGAAATGCGGGGAGGGTCGAATGCCGTCCACGGAGCCCACTTCTTCCACAGGCAGAAGAAAGGCTCCCCTCCGTGGGGTGTGCAGAGGCCTCGCCTGCTCTCTCCTGTATCTTCCTTTCTTGCCTGGTTTGCTGTTGTTTAGAGCGCACCCCCCTCCCCAACAGGGGGCGTAAAGCTGAGGCATGGGAGGGCAGCAGTCGGGAACGCAGGGTGCCTCTGGGCGGCCCCCGTGCCCTGGAGCGCAGAAAAGGCGCTCGTGTTTGAGCTACCTGGGAAAGTAAACAGGTAAACACTGGGCCGACTTAGAGGGCCACTTGTCCTGGAGTGGGGCCACTTAGCCTGTGTACATTCGCCTCCCCTCCCGGGCCTCCGGCGATTGTTCAGCCTCCCCGCGCCTGCTCCAGACGCCTGAGCCCGAACTCAATTTGTTGCGGAACCCAGAGCAGCAGAGCGAGAGAGGCTTTCCTCTAGGGTCCAGGGGCACAGGTTCTCTTCCTCCCCTCTCTTGCCTTTCTCCCGGGCCTAGGACTCCCAATGCATCCGTTCTCAATCTAGGAAGAATGAATAGAGTTAGAGATGTGTACGGAACCTGGAGCCCCAATGCAGATAATAAAGATGGAGTTGGAGGATCTAGTTTTTCAGGTGACCCCAGCAGGGGTGTGCGGTGTTCGGGACGCTAAGGAGACGCCAAGCAAATCTCCTCTGGCCCGGGGCAAGCTGGGTTCAGAACTTCCAGCACCCGCCTCAACTTCCTCCCCAAGCACGCAGCAGAACGAGGCATCTTGCAGAGTACCTACCAGGTCTCCAGACCACGGCAGCTGAGCCCAAAGCTCAAACCCAAACTTGACGGATTGGAGGACATTGAACTCGCTTGGGTGCAAGATGGTACCTGGAAAGAATTTACTAAAGAATGCAGAGTGGGGGAGACGAGAGGTCATCCAAGTGGAGCTGAAACTGGTGCAGGCAGACGCTGACAGGGTGGGGGTGGTGGGCCGTTACTGAAGAACTCTCCGGAGGGTGAAGCGAGTGGGGCAGGGCCTCTCAGCCTTCGGGGTGTGCGGGATCGCAGGGAACAGAAGCTCCCGAGCTCTAAAAGGCCGAGCTGTGGTACTCGCGGGGAGGCCTCTTGGGGAGTCCTCAGGATGCAATCACCTGTTTAACTGGGGCAGAAAAGGTGCTTTTGGCCCCTGGCCCCTAGGCCCTTTGGGCTCAAGCCGGGCCCAAGAAATTGAGGAGACATTGGACTGCATTCTGGGTACAGGACTTGCCCTGGCCGCCAGCTGGGTCTGCGCAGGCCTCCCGGCGTCCACAGGCCGCTCCTGGGGGACTTGCATTTTATGATCTTCCACTAACAAGCCCAGTTTCTCCCCTCCAATTATGGGCCTCCCAGCGGTCTCCCTGCGCCTTTTCAATTGCAAATGTTAACGCTCTGGAAACGGACGCTGGAACCACACGGGCGAAAAAGTGATGGGGAAATGGAGTCTCGAGGTCCCGGGAGAGGCTGAGTGCTGTGGACCCGGCAGCACCGATCGCGGAGGAGGCAAGGCCGAAGCTCTCTCCAGTTCTCTCGCTCCCTGCCCAACTGCCCCAGGCCAGGGAAAAGAAAAACTGGAAGAGTCGCTGGGGTGAGAGTGTAGGAGGGGCCGGCGGCCTGCAAGGGCAGGGGAAGAGGGCGTCTCCGGTGCTCCGGCAAGAGGACACCTCAAGCTGAGACCCAGAAGGATTCGGCTGGTCATTGAGGCTAAGGGGCAAGCGCAAGGGCAAACCCGGCCTTTGAGAACTGGGCTGAGGGCCTCCTTCTCTAGGCGCCTATGGCGGCACCCCTTCCCCATGATTAATTCCAGGAGCCAGGATTCCCCTAGGAAAGCAATCCTCTCTCAGGTGCTCTGGGGACCTTGCAGGCTCCCACGGGTGAGGGGAGGAGACTTGATCAGTAGCAGCGGTGCTGATTTAGATCCTGGGAAGAAAGGCCCACTATGCTGGGGCAGGGGGAGAGAAGTTGGGAACTACATGGAACTTCAGCGAGGTGGCTCCCAGCTGAAGAAATGAACACGCTTTGGGAGGCCTCTGCGGGCACTCCCCCGCCTAAGATGGCTCTGGGGATATGCGAGAAACGACACTTGCTGCCAAAGACCCCTTTGCCACCCGACCCAAGAATTTGCCTGGCCCAACCAGGCCCTATTCTGGGCCCCCATCCTGGTGGCTGCCCTGGTCCCCAAGAGAGCCTCCACCCCCTTAGGACTGAGGAATAAGAGGAGGAACAAAAGGAGGGTCTTTGCTGCAACGCTTGGGATGAGAAACTTTTTTTCTCACCAGTTATTTATTTAGCAACTGAGTAACAATAGCAGTGGCAGGCCCACCCCCGCCCCTGGATCCAAACTCGGCGCTTCCCGACTCCTGGAGAACCAACTTCCCTCCTCCGACGGGGCAGAGCGACGAGCTCCCACGTGAAAGGGGCGGGTGGGAAGGCCTGAGAAAGACAGAGATGGAAAGCGAGAAAAAAAAAAAAAAAAAGCACGAAAAGTAATAGGTTCGAGGAACACGCATCAGTTTCTAATTCTTCCAGGAGAAAAAAAGGGGGTAAGGAGGGGGAGAAAGGAGAAAAGAAAAAGTAGGAGGAGAAAGAGGAATCGGGGAGCGTCGACATGAAGGGGTTTCCTTAATATTGTGGACGGATTCAGAAATGAATGAAGAGATAGTCCATTGAAAAGGGTTGAATGCCATGACAACTAGGAACAACCTTAGATTTATTCCAAACAGTTAGGACACATTGAAAGAGAGCGTCAATCATGTATTATTTCGCCACTGAAATAAATGCAAAAACCGAGCTGGGACAAAGGCTTCCAACGGGAGCGGGACATTTGTCTACATTTCGCTCATTGTCCGCAGCTTAGCAATCGGTTTGTATTTGTGTTTGCCCGGGTCCGACCACCCAGGACGTGCCGACGAGGGGCTCGCTCTAACCTGGGCCATTGTCACCCACGTCACATACTGGGGACGAGGCAGCGAGGGCTGCAGAAAGCCGCCGAGCGGCTAAGGGAGAGGTGCCCTCACCCGGCGCTGGCAACCCGGGGGCAGCCGGGGCGCGGCGGCGGCCGCGGCAGCTGCGCCCAAGGAGGACTCGGCGCCCGCGCGCTCAGCTCGACCCGAGCCCAGGCAGCCCAGGTTGTGGGAAGACTAGACCTGGACCCCGCAGGGGCGGCCTTCTGTGCTCCTCCCCGCCCCCAGACAAAGCTCCTTCCTGACACTCGTCTGGGGCGAACGAGCATCAGGTAGCCATTCTACCTCCCCGCACCCCCCCAAAAAAATTTTTTAACTATGAGTGCGGCGTGGTCTTTTCCAACCCCAGCGCCGAGGAGGAGGTGCAAGTCCCGGGAAAGTTCAGTTCCCAGAGCGGAGAGTGGTTGGAAACTTCACACTAACCTGACTTAACCTGGAAACGTGGAGCGCGTACTCCGAACGCGCCCAGGGCATCCAAAAGGAGACCACACTAAAGAACTCGCGTGGGAGAAGAAAACAGGGAAGAAAACGCAGCATCGTCGGGCCACCCAGCAACCCCCCCTCCCCCGCAGCTTTCTGGGTCCTCACCCAGGCTGGAGACACAACCCCCACCCCCACCTCCGCAATCCCGCCCAGCCGCCTTCCCGCTGCTCCACCTCTAGCCGGAGGCTGGAGAGGGAGGGGACCGGAGAGGGAGGGATAATAGAGGGCAGGAAAGAGCAGGGCCGTCTGCCCTTTCCTCCACCCGGGGAAAGAGGCCCGCAGAGCCCAGAGGCAGCGGGGCCAGGGTCCGACCCCAGCCGAAGTTAGAGCTCCTCACTCTTACCCCGCCCTCCCCGGGACCGCCCGCAAAGCAGAAAGTGAACTGCGCGTCCTCCTTGGCCGCAAAGAGGTGGAGGCGGGGGGTTAGGGGTGGGAGGTAGGGGGAGGCGGAGTGAAGGAAATAAATGAGTCTTTAGCAAATAAAGGGCGGCTGGAAGGGGGCGGGTCGCTTGATGGTGGCTCTGGCCCGCCCGGAGCGGAGCTCTCTCCTGGGTTTCGGGCTCTCTCGCGGTTAACTGGAATCAATTACTTGCCTTGTCATTTCTAGCACTCATCCTTAAGCCTCAACCAAAATATTGACCTAGGAGGCTTACAGAAGTTGGGCTCTTGCCATTTGAACCGGATCTTGTTTAGGGAACCACCAGCGATGGAAAGGAGAGATTTCCGCAGCTCGGCCTTCGCCCCCTCCCCCTTTTCCAAAGGAGCCACAAATCGCCAATTTTCCGGCTTGCTGGGGGTGGGTGCGCGGGGGCGGGGAGGTAGGAACCGGTGAATGTTAAAGAGGATTTTTCCTTCCTCCTGGTTTCTGTTTTGTTTTCTCTCCTCCTCCTCCCCACCCCCACCTTTTTTAAGATGCAATTTGTTAAAACGGCCCTTTCAAGTGTGTGGACTCGCGAGCGACGCGGTGGCCCTTTGTATGTAAATACTGGGTTTTAAAAAAAAAAAAAAAAAAAAAAGGCTCGCCCCGTCTTTGCAATTAATTGACACGTTACACCTCTCATCTTGCTCTAGAGGGCCGTTGGCTGGGAGCGCGGAGCTCCCCAAAACCCACAATTTCACATCTGCAAATACTGTCTTCATCCACTTGACTCCCAAGACCCGCCCACACGTGGCCAACCTTTGCGTTTTTAATGTCTCTTCCCCCTTTTTTCCACCCTTCTCCCGCTCCCTCTCTCCCTCCCCCTCCCTCCCTCTTTCTTTCCCTCCCTCCCTCTCTTTCTCCCCCTCTCCCCCCCTCCCCAGGTTCGTGAGTGGAGCCCAGCCTTATATGGACTGATCGCTCGGGCAATGGCCCATTTTTTCCTCGCCACCAGCCGCCACCGCGCGCCGAGCGGCCGCCTGAGCCCAAGCTGACGCCGCCTTGGCACCCCTCCTGGAGTTACAAACTAAGGCCGGGGCCCACGGCGCTCGGCGCGCAGGCCGCCCGGCTCCCTGCGTCCATTTCCGAGTGCTTTCAAAGAAGACAGAGGCACTGGGTTGGGCTTCATTTTTTTCCTCCCCATCCCCAGTTTCTTTCTCTTTTTAAAAATAATAATTATCCCAATAATTAAAGCCAATTCCCCCCTCCCCTCCCCCAGTCCCTCCCCCCAGCTCCCCCCTCCCCCGCCCGCCGGGGCTGGGGAGCGCCACGAATTGACCAAGTGAAGCTACAACTTTGCGACATAAATTTTGGGGTCTGGAACCATGTCGCTGACCAACACAAAGACGGGGTTTTCGGTCAAGGACATCTTAGACCTGCCGGACACCAACGATGAGGAGGGCTCTGTGGCCGAAGGGCCGGAGGAAGAGAACGAGGGGCCCGAGCCAGCCAAGAGGGCCGGGCCGCTGGGGCAGGGCGCCCTGGACGCGGTGCAGAGCCTGCCCCTGAAGAACCCCTTCTACGACAGCAGCGACAACCCGTACACGCGCTGGCTGGCCAGCACCGAGGGCCTCCAGTACTCCCGTAAGTAGCAAAACTTGGCTGCCGAGGCCGTGGTCCCCTCCATTCCTGCGGCCGCAGCCTGGGCTGGACGCTGGGAGTGAAAAGGGAAGGGGCCATGTAAGCCCAGACCCCTTCACCCGGATTCCTAGAAAGATTTTAAACACTTGTATAGGATGTCCTCTGCCCTCCTCTTCAAGCCCCCTTAGTTCCGGGAAAGAACTTGGTCTCCAAAATTTATTTTCAACGCGAGAAATTAAGGAGAAAGAGGGAGAAGGGCTATACCTCCCAGGGGCTGGTATGTGATGTCAACTGGGACTGATGGCTCCAGCCGCAGCCCCCGGACTCCGGCCGCTGGGAGGGACTGGCCTGGCGCCCTGGAGGTAGTCAGCGAGCCTCGTCCGGGTACGGGTGGAGGGTGGGGAGGCTTTGGGTGGCCCGGGTATAAATAGCTCACCCTGCCCCCTGCGCGATCATAGAGGACGCTTTGTGCGGTGCAGGGGGTGTCTAGAAGGCCCGAAAGCAGAAACGAAAGCCCCAAAAACCTGCCTTAAATGACCAAGCCGATCAATGCTGGGATTGTGGGGGTTTTCTTTTAAAAATCTGCCCACGTCTCTCCGGAGAGGAAACCGCTTAAGGGGGCCGGAGCCCTTAACCCGCGATGATCTTCAGTGCGCCACTCCCCCCAAAATTCTCACCCACGCTATGTGAGCCCCTTGAAACGCGAGCCCCTAGGCCCCACTCCTGCGGATTTCCCTCTTTACCCTGGGAGGCCCCGACATCCTCGTGAGGCGTAGAGCAAGGCAGGGGTCACGGCAAAGGCAGCGGGGCTGGGCTGCCAGGCGCGGAGGTCCAGGGTCGCACGGAGGATCCAGGGTGCTCCGAGTCTGGTGCAGGCTGCGCGCGGCCTCCAGACGCCTGACGCGCTTCTCTCTCCCCCTCCCCCCAGTGCACGGTCTGGCGGCAGGCGCGCCCCCTCAGGACTCAAGCTCCAAGTCCCCGGAGCCCTCGGCCGACGAGTCACCGGACAATGACAAGGAGACCCCGGGCGGCGGGGGGGACGCTGGCAAGAAGCGGAAGCGGCGGGTGCTTTTCTCCAAGGCGCAGACCTACGAGCTGGAGCGGCGCTTTCGGCAGCAGCGGTACCTGTCGGCGCCGGAGCGCGAGCACCTGGCCAGCCTCATTCGCCTCACGCCCACGCAGGTCAAGATCTGGTTCCAGAACCACCGCTACAAGATGAAGCGCGCCCGGGCCGAGAAAGGTATGGAGGTGACGCCCCTGCCCTCGCCGCGCCGGGTGGCTGTGCCCGTCTTGGTCAGGGACGGCAAACCGTGCCACGCGCTCAAAGCCCAGGACCTGGCAGCCGCCACCTTCCAGGCGGGCATTCCCTTTTCGGCCTACAGCGCGCAGTCGCTGCAGCACATGCAGTACAACGCCCAGTACAGCTCGGCCAGCACCCCCCAGTACCCGACAGCACACCCCCTGGTCCAGGCCCAGCAGTGGACTTGGTGAGCGCCGCCCCAACGAGACTCGCGGCCCCAGGCCCAGGCCCCACCCTGGCGGCGGTGGCGGCGAGGAGGCCTCGGTCCTTATGGTGGTTATTACTATTATTATAATTATTATTATGGAGTCGAGTTGACTCTCGGCTCCATTAGGGAGGCATCGGGAGGTTGCCTGCGTCTCCTTGGAGTGGCAGATTCCATCCACCCAGTTCTGCCCATGCCTCTCCTTCTGAACCTTTGGAGAGGGCTGAACTCTACGCCGTGTTTACAGAATGTTTGCGCAGCTTCGCTTCTTTGCCTCTCCCCGGGGGGACCAAACCGTCCCAGCGTTAATGTCGTCACTTGAAAAAGAGAAAATGACCGACTCCCCACCCTTGCTTTCGTGAATTTTGTAAAATATGTTTGTGTGAGTAGCGACATTGTCAGCCGTCTTCTAAAGCAAGTGGAGAACACTTTAAAAATATAGAGAATTTCTTCCTTTTTTAAAAAAATAAGAAAATGCTAAATATTTATGGCCATGTAAACGTTCTGACAACTGGTGGCAGATTTCGCTTTTCGTTGTAAATATCGGTGGTGATTGTTGCCAAAATGACCTTCAGGATGGGCCTGTTTCCCTTCTGGGTCCAACTCCTTTCTTTGTGGTTTTTTTGGTTTTGGTTACGTTTGCGTTTTCCCCTGCTTTCTTCCTTTCTCTTTTTATTTTATTGTGCAAACATTTCTCAAATATGGAAAAGAAAACCCTGTAGGCAGGGAGCCCCCTGCCCTGTCCTCCGGGCCTTGAGCCCTGAACTTGGAGCTCAGCTATTCGGCGCAGTTCCCCAAGAGCGCCGGGCGCAGAAAGCTTTCGATTTTTTAAATAAGAATTTTAATAAAAATCCTGTGTTTAAAAAAGAAAAAAAGAAAAAAGCCCTGCCCTCCCATTTGTCTGACTTTGTCGCCCTGCGCCGGGCCGGAGGCCTGGGGCTGGGAACCAGGCCTGGCCGCCCGCGGGGCTCCCACGGGCGGTTCCTCTCGGGCGGGGAGGCCGGGGCACCGGGGCCCTGGGGCGGGCGGGGCTCCCGCTGCAGACCCCTCCGACCACAGGCTGCACCCCGCGCCTAGGGTTGAGGCGGGGACGGGAACGCTCGGCTTCTGGCCTGCGAGCGGTCGGCCCGAAGCCCAGGGTCGCCCACCCTCTGCCCGGCCTCTCCCCTGGTCTCGCGCGCTGTCTGAACCCCGGGCGGCAGCGTCCGGCTGCGGGAGGAAAAGTGACTTCGGGAGCCGCAAAGGCGAGGAGAGCAAACCCCCCTCGCTGGCCCAAATCTACGAGTGGCTTCTTCAGCCTGAGAAGCTGTTGAAGCCACTACACTCGATGACTTTCACTTTGTTGCGTTTGACTTATCTCACGCTAAGAAAGTGGGTGGGTGGGGGTCTGAGGTTAAGACTGGCTGCCTTCTCCCCAATCCCCACCCCTTTTCAAAGTCTGCGGGCTGATGCTGACCTAGGAGACCGCTAAGGCCGGGGGTAGGAGCGATCAGGGCGAGCTAGGCTTTGGCTTAGGGGGTGTGGGGGAAGTACGCGGGGTCCTGGGCTCGGGGGAGGGAGGGGATCCTGCAGCCCTCTCTAGGCTCTTTGGCCCCAGGAAGCCAGGGAGCGAGAGTCTTTGGCAATCCCAGAAAACCGTGCCTCCCCCTTCCCTTCCGCTCCCATCCTTTCCGGGCTTCCTGGCCTCTCTCCGGGGACTGGATCCCGGGCCTCCTTCCCTCCAGCGTTCGGCGGTGTGCGGTCCCCGCAGGTCAGCCCTGGGCATGGGACTGGGTGGATTGCTAGGAAGTAGAGGTTTGGGGGTGCGGTGAGCGCCCCGGACGGGAAGCAGGCACACAGCCCCGGGCTCTCCCGGGAAGGGCGCATCCATCTTTCCGGTGGGGAACTGATTCCATCCCACCCTTGTCGCTGGGGGCAGATCTCCTTCGCACACTTGGCCACGCGGGGGAGCGTCTTAGGAAGCCTGGCAAACTGGAGGACGAGCCGTTCTCCTCTACCTCGCGGGTTTCTAAAAATACTTGGAGCTCTGTAGCTCAGAGCCCAGCGGGTGCTGTGAGACGCCGGGGGACTGAAAGTCGGCGTTTTGGAAATTGTATCTCTGTTCTCTCCGAAGCTGCACCATCAAGGCTGGGAGTGGTGTGGCAATGAGGAGGCCGGGCAAAGGGAGCGGTCCCAGCTGACTTTCTCGCTCCCTCTAGTTGATGATCAGGTTTAATTCAATATCTAAAGCAAACATGATTATCCGTGCGACCAAATCTGCGCGTCGATAGCACTCAGCGCAGAAGCCCAGGGACGCGATGACACTTTATTCCCGCGTTCCACACCGCCCCTGGATAATTGAGGGCTCGGGAGTCTTTCTAATACCCCAGTAAAGGTCCTTTCCCATCTCCAGGCTCATCCTTGGGGAAAGGGCAGTTTTTCTAAATGCTAAAAGGTCTCCCTTTGTTCTCCACACTACCTTGGCAATGTTTGGGGGCTTATGTCTTGCGGTTTCGAAAGGCCAACGAATTTCTCCCAAATAGTTTTTTGTGCAATAATTGAATGCCCAACATGCCCTGGTACTAACCACTCAACATCCACCTGCAACTTCCCCTAATCCCAAAATCCTCTGGGAGGAAATGTGGGGGTTTCAAGTCTCTTGGAGCGGAGTTGTCAGAAGGCCTGAAGAAATTTTGACTCTTCCAGGCCCCAGGGCTTCCAGGGTGAGAATGATCACAAGAGACCCCCAGGTTTCCAGAGAGGAAGGGGGAAGCGTGGAAGGTCCTCACCCTGGCAGGCTTCCACCGCTTGCTCATTGAAGACACATTTGGAGCGGTGGCCAGGACCACGGGCCTGCAATCTGGGTGTGCGCTTCTGCGGCCGGCCGAGAGCCCGGGAGGTGGGCCCGGCGCCCGCCTCTCTCTGTCCTCGGGTCCCCACGGAGTCAATAAAAGCGCCTGAGGAGCCCTGTGTGGCCCTAACCCCAGCGCCCTGGGAGCGCACCCGGCGCGGGGTCCGCTTCAGCAGTCTATCTTCGCCCAATCTACAGCGGGCGGTACAAAACCGCACAATGGGAAAGCTGGGAGCCGGAGATGTTAGAGGCGTGCATATTAAAAAGAGACAGAGAAAGGATCGAGGGGACAGAGAGAGGGGAAGAAGGAGAAGGGGCCCGCCCCCCACCCCCCGCCCCACCCCGCACCATTCAGCGCGCTTATCGCGGGCAGTGAATCCCGGAGTCAGGCAGAAGTCTCCTTGGGGTTTTGTTGGGCCTGTCACTGGGTCCCTTTGTCATCCGCGGGCTCCATGCTGGATTCCATATGGCCAGCTGGGCCGAGGGAGCGCGAGGAGGGACCCGCACAAAACCTAAATTGTGTCCGGCTTTCAAACCCTGTATTGTTGTCTGTGAAAGGAAGACGCATTAAAAATTCGTGCTATATCTATTGGGGAGGAGGTTGGAGGAGGGGAGAAAAAGCCACCCCTGTCTTTGATGGCTTCGGAGGGCGCTTGCCCCGCCTAGGCCCCGTGACACTGAAAGCTGGATCTCTCTTATTCTCTCTCTCAAAATCTCTCTTTTTCTCTCCTCTCATAATCTCTCTCTCATAATCTCTTTCTCTACTTTCATAATCTCTTACTCTCATAATCTCTCTCTCTCTCTTCCTCACTTCTCTCCTTCCTTTCTTCTTCTCTCTCCTTGACGCTAACGCTGGAACGGGAGTCCGCGAACCTGCGCCTTCAGGGTTTGGGCTCACTTGTGCCCACTTTGCTCACTCCTGTGTGTGTATCAGGAAACTAACTTCTGCCTGGGAGCTCTGCACCATCAGGTCGTCCTGGGGCTCGGGAGGCAACTCAGGGTACCCAGGGCCTGGGTGATGCTCGGTCCCCTAGGGGCTTAGCGGCTCCTGGGTAGATGAAAATCCACCCCCCTGATTTCGCAACCCACCGGCCCCGAAGGGCCCGCGCGCCGAGCTGCCCTTCCACTCACCGCGAGAAAGGTTCTGAGAGGCCAAGGGCGCCGCTCAGTCCCGGGCCCAACTATACTTGGGCTGCAGCCTGTTCCAAGGCAACTTTCGCCCGGCCGGGCCACTTCGTTACCAACCCCGAAGAGCTAAAGACGCGCGGGTTCATTTGAATTACGCGCGGGGGTCCATCCCACTGGCCTCTTGGTGCGATGGGAAACCACTTCAGAAACTTCTTCCAACAGCGTCTCTCCCTATGTTGGAGGAGGGAGATACTTCCTCTTTAATTTTCAATGTCTCCTGTATCGTGTGCTTACAAAATTCAGTACCAGGGAGACACAGCAGGGCTTCCAAGGAATTTGCTCATTTTTTGCCTCCTCTAAGCGGTTCAAATTGGCGCGAGGCAGTCGGAAATAATCTGGGTCATGCCCTCTCCCCTGCCATTGCCAGGTCAAAACTCCCATAAGCAGTCCCCAAATAAACCATATGTACTAAACAAAAATAGTTGATGCTGAGCTCTGTGGAAATAAAAAATGGAACCCAGATATGTTCCCCACAAAGTCACTCAGCCCTTAATGAACAGAACTGAGCTGGTGGAAATTCCGACTAATGGGAAACTTGGATGCGCCCCCTTTCCTATTTAGTACAAGGGTCATATTTAGTAGAATCAGATAATTTGGTAAGAGTGGAAGCCCCCCTTCTCAACGTTCCCACCTCAGATTGGGAAATAACTTATTTCCTTACCTATTGACTGTTGGGCTTAGTTGAGACCTGGTGTGGATTTCTCGAGCCTTTTCAAGAGCCTGGTCATTGAAAAGCTAATCCAATATTTACCGAGCATAAGGACAGTTCTCAGACGTATTTATTAAGGCCCATCGCTAAGTGATTACTTGGACTGAAGACAGAGGCCAGGGGAGGGGGCGTCTAGGCGCACCAGATCCTTCCCAGTTGGGCTCTCCCCACCCAGAACCAGGAAGCCGGGAGCGCGCTTCTGCGGTGCTGACGTTCCACTCCCGGTGTTAAGTGGCGGGAGGATTAGATACTGTGCTGGGCGGTATTTCAGGAAATATGTACTTGTGGCTTCCTGAGAGGCCAGGCGCAGTGACACTCTAAACCGTGTCGATATATCATCTTTTATCCAGGATCTGCAAATAAACCCCTGATCCCCCCGGCGCATTATAGCCGCCGCTATCTCGCCAAGGAAGCGATCTGAGTTTTATTGCTTTCACCAACGCCCCAAGACACACACACACACACACACACACACACACACACACACACACACTCCTCTCTCGCACTCTGATTTTTAAAGGTTCTGTTTTTTCCCTCCCGAGGCATCGTTATTAATAAAGAGGCGAATAGGCCTCAGCGCCGCCATCCGAGCAAGCGAAGAAATGCGGGCCTGCAGTCAAGGCCCGCGCGCGGATCCCGCGTCGGCTCCACGCGCCCCCTCGGGCGGGAGAACAGCGCGTGTGCCTCTTGCTGCCGCCGCCAGGAGGCGCCCGAACCCCGCGTTCCCGAGCGTCTCTGCGCGCGGGTCTGGCCCGAGCTCGGGAGCCGCCGGGAGGCAACTGCGCATCAGCGGACTCGCGGCCCCGGTCGGAGCCGGGTGAGTGGTGCCAGGAGGCGGCGGCGACTCGGAATCTTGGGGAGAGCCGCGAGTCAGACGGCGGCGGCTGCGCGGCTGCGTGGGAGGTGCGAGTGGACCTATCTTCTGCTGTGGTTTTCCTACCGTGCCTCTTCTCCACGTGCGTACCACCGCCAGTCCCAGCCCCGGTTTCCATCGTGTTTGGGCGCAGACCACAGCCGACTGGTCCAGGAGCGCTCTGGCCACTGGGAAGACCCCACTAGGCGCCGGGGCGCTTGGTCTCCGCAATCTCAGGGCCCCTGGCGGCGTCGGCCCCGCGGGTGGACACGGGGAGGGCGGTGCTACGAGGGCCTGGAGAGTGGGTGCCCGCGTGGGGAGGCGGCCCGGGGAGCGCAGGTGCGATGCGGAGGAGGGACCCGGTTTGGGTGCAGGTTTGCGGGGCGGGGGTTCTGGGAAGGAGAGACCCTCGCCTTCCGCCCGCCCTGGATCCGGGTCCCTCCGGACCCCCGGCTCCTGCCGTTCGCCGCCTGGAAGCGGGGCAGGGGCACCGTCCAGTCGCCAGGGGGAGACGCCGCGCCGACCCGGACCGTGGGGTCCGGGCCCGGGAGACAAGAACACCCCCACCCAGTAGAGCACCCCGGGCAACCCTCACTCCGTGCTAAGGCCTCGGCTAGCGTGCAGAGGTGTCCGGGAATGGAAAGGACACGAGGGTGTGGACGCCTCGCACTCCACTCACGCCTGGTGCCTTTCTGAGAGGCTAGGCGTGGGGCAGCAGGTAGGGGACAAGGGTGTGACATTCCTCAAGGTCCTCCCCCCAACAAGAGTAGGGCCTGCAGTTACAGCTTGATTCGTTGATTGTTGGGTGGAACCGCCTCACATCAAAGGCATCGTGGCTCCAAACACTGACCCCTTTATTTTCCTAAGCCCCCGCTTCAAAACCAGCTGTCGGTGGGCCGATGAGGGCGTCTGCAGTACCCAGACTTTCCGCGGGGCGGCGAGGTTGGATAAGAAAAGGCTTCCCGGCTGGGGCGCGGAGCGCAGCTCAGGCACCTGCGGGATTCGAGATATCTCCACGAGGTGTCTTCTACACCAGGGCTGCATTCCCTAAATAATGAAAACTCCCTGCCCTTGCACTTGGTGCCTGGAGTGCGATGAAGAGGCTGAAGGTATCCAGTCCTTCTCCCCTCCCTCCTCAGGCTGCTGATGTGACATGCGTGTAACTGTCACCCCACGCAGGACGTGGAACACTTCCACCAACCCAAAATGTTCCCTTCTAATGGAATAACGTGTTCTGTCCTAACAAAAGAATAGCTCAATACTTAAAAGTATCAGTTAAAAGCTGCAGATGAAAAATCCCGTCCGCCCTTTGTTGCTTGTTCTCGCCTGTGGTATTTTTACCTTTCTTCATAAAACGATACAAAGAAAGCCCCAGATCGCTGACCCCAACCTCTCTCGCACCTGAAGACGATGACCATCACTGATGCCACGTATTGAGCACCTTCTAGGCCAGGCGCCTTCTCCGTGCTTCTCCTCATCATCAAATCAGATCATCATAGCCAATCTGTCCTTCTGCAGAAGAGCCTGTTTCAGAGAAGTTAAGCACCCGATCTTATAATCAAGCCAGTGTTCTGACAAAGAAAAGCATTCTGGGAGTGGAGGTGGGATCTACCACGGCATCCTCTCCTATTCCAGGAGAGTGGGCAGGGGTGGGGGAGGACATAGATGCCCTCCCACTCTGCAGAAGGCAGTTAGTTGGGTGGCTACTCCATGGGGCAGGGTTCTGCCAGTTCTTCTCTGGCAGCCAGTGCCCAGGTCCCATCCTGGTTGGTGGGGGCTGGGCCAACCCCTTGGCATCCTCGGGGAAGCCTGTATGTATACCAGCACCTCCACTGAGTGCCAAGTGGCCATCCTGGCCAGCGAGTGTCCCCTGAGAACTGAGGGGGAGTAGGCTGAGGGTCTACCTGAGGGGCACACTCTGATACCTGTTCTCACTGCTGGGCCTGGGCCTTCCATGGTTTCAATGACATGAGCAACTCCCCTCTCCCCATAGGATGATAAAGGGCACCAAAAAAAAAAAAAGATTTTTAAGTAGCCAATTCATCTTACTGCTTTAATTAAATGATTACCTTTTTGTCTAATGTGGGGAAAAGGTAAAATAAGTTAACATGTTCTTCTGGGTATAGTGTTGGGCTCCCTAATCTGAGAGATTTGCAAGTTTTTGTTTTGTTGAGACAGGATCTCGCTCTGACACCCAGGCTGTAGTTCAGTGATGCTATCATAGCTCATTGCATCCTTGAACTCCTGGGCTCAAAAGAGCCTCCTGTCTCAGCCTTCCCAAGAGCTGGGGCCACAGGTGTGCACCACCATGCCCAGCTATTTTTTATTTTTATGTAGAGATGTGGTCTCACTGTGTTTCCCAGGTTGGTCTCCAACTCCTGGCCTCAAGCTATCCTCCCACCTTGGCCTCCCAAAGCACTGGGATTACAAATGTGAGCCACTGTGTCCAACCACAAGAATTATTAAAAGGAATTTTACTTAAGTATCTACTTCCAGATCTCTCCATTTTTTAAAAAACTCTGCTAGTTACAAAATAAAAGAATTACCTCATCAGCCTCTGTAGGGGAAGATGAATTGTGTGGAATGGGTTTGAAATGAAGGATAGTTAGATGTAGAAGGTAAAGCAAAAGGAATCAGCTTTTTGTGTCTGTGACAGAGGATCTGATACTTGATGGTCTGACCACAAGATATCTCTCAGAAATTGCCAGTCCTTTTCACCCAGTGCACAGCCAGCTGCTTTGAGCAGAGAGAGCCATGGTTGGAACTCCTGCTTCGTGACTTGGGGGAGGAGGCAGAGCTTGCCGCAGAATGCAGCCACTGCCCACAACCCCTGCACACTCCTCTTCCCTTGCACTGGCTTCTTGCTGCCAGCATCTGCAAGTCTTTGCCTGGAGGTGGAGCAAGAGGGTGCTGGGCCCATTAGACAGGTGGCTAGTGCTGGAAGTTCATGGTCTTCACCCAGTTTCAGGTAGAGGTTGCAGGATATACGGCCCAGCTTCCTGGCCCCAGGTGGAACAACCCTGAGACATGTTCGCCATTTCCCACAGGCCTCCCAGTGGGACTGACCCCTAGTTGTCTTCAGTGGCAATCTGCTCATTACCACTTCTTGTGTTGATTTTTTTTTCCCTTCACTTTCTCATTTTTCCATTTCCTTGTTGGTCCCAATTAACTATTTGCACATGAATCTTTGCCTCAGGGTCTGCACCTGGGGGACCCCAAAGACACAGACACTTGAGCTCTTACTCTGCCTTTATCCTAGACCTAGCATTGGTCTCCAGAGGTCACTCATGACTTAATGGCCCATCTTAATGGCCTCTTTCCCCGTGTGTTCCTTGGGAATGTCCACTGTTGATGTGTCTTTCTGTACTAAGTAGAGTTTTTGGGTGGCAAGGAGGCAGTTAGCACAGGGAACTATGTAGCAAGGGACATGAAGACTAAATAGCAGCTGGCCCATTTCTCTGGCTTCTCATGGCCAAGCCTGGCACACACAGCTGCCCTCGTGCAGATCCAGAACTATGGCTCTTGTTCCCTCAGGACCCATCCTCAAAGCTAGTGACTTGGTCTTTTCCTATGACAAAGGAGCTCTCAGAATGTGGCAGTCCCCCTTCTTAGGGGGAGAATCTGACTGGGTCAGGGAGGCACCTCCAGTTTGCAGAGCCCCCATTGGTCAGGTTCAGTGTCCAAAACACCTGAGGGGCAAGTGGCTTCTTGAAGTCCAGCCCATATGGCTACTTTTGACTTAGACATTCAAGGCACAGGAACACATGACACAGGCACAGGGTGTGACAACTGCATGCAGAAAGAGCCACTCTCATTCCTCAGAAGAGGCTGTGGAGATGAGTGGCTGAGCCATGTGCCCCAAAATTCATGTCGAAGTCCTAACCCCCGGTGTCTTAAAATGTGGCCATATTTAGAGGTAGAACCTTTAAAGAGTGAGCTAGGTGAGAGTGATTCATAAGGAGAGGCCCTACTTCAGTGTGACTGGCGTCCTTAGGAGAAGAAGAAATTAGGGCGCAGACACACAGAGGGGACAGCGCGTGAGGACATGGGGAGGAAATGCCAGTTGCAAGCCAAGGAGAGAGGCCTCAGAAGAAACCAGCCCTCCCGATACCTTGATCCTAGACTTCCAGCCTCCAGAACTGTAAGAAAATACATTTCTGTTGTTTAAGCCACCTGGTCTTAGAGTTCTATCTTGAATTTCTGTCTGCTTTAGACTTTTCTGTTTTGTTTTTTTTTTTTTTTTTTTTTTTTTTGAGACGGAGTCTCGCTGTGCTCCCAGGCTGGAGTGCAGTGGCGTGATCTCGGCTCACTGCAAGCTCCGCCTCCCGGGTTCACGCCATTCTCCCGCCTCAGCCTCCCAAGTAGCTGAGACTACAGGCGCCCGCCACCACGCCCGGCTAGTTTTTTGTATTTTTAGTAGAGACGGGGTTTCACCATGTTAGCCAGGATGGTCTCGATCTCCTGACCTTGTGATCCACCCGCCTCGGCCTCCCAAAGTGCTGGGATTACAGGCGTGGACTTTTCTGTTTTGTTTTTTAGCCTAAGTGTTATTGAAAAGAGCAGAGAAGATAGAGTGCAGGCCCCTAGAGACAGGATGGAACGGAACATGCAGTGTGAGTCTGCCTCCTGCTCAGCATACGCTCTTGGTCCCCACTGGTCCATCTCACTGCTGACTGGCTGTCTGCAGAACAGACAGATTGCACAGGGGCAGCTCTTTCCTCCAAAGCTGCAATGTGGTTCATTAAGTCCTCAGATTTGGGAACTCATCCAGGCACTTGATTTCAAACATACAGTTCTGATCTAAGACTTCACAGGTAAGAATATCCAAAAAGGTGAGCTTTCTCCCTGGAAACCACGATTTCCTCAGAAACAAGGAGAAATGTTTCAGCTGCCCAGGTTGCAGTTCCAAGTATGGAGGCTTCCATGTTTCATGGTCAGGGTCATGGTGGAGCTGTTTCAGCTGCAGGTGGGATGCCACCATTTGCTCCTCCCTGATGTCTCCTGGCACCTCTCATTCTTCAGTCTCACCACTCTGAAGAAGCGTGCTTGCGAGCGCCGCGGGACGATCCAGGACGTTCCAGGATTGTGGACGATCCTGTTCTTCCCATCTGTGAGGTAAGGCAGATTAGGAACATCCAGGTCCAGCTTGAATTTCACATCCAGCCATTGGCTGACACCAGGGGCTCCTGCAGATGAATCACCGTTTCCCCTCCCAAGAGCAGGCAGGTGGTCAGCGCCAGCCCCAGAACATCCCGGCCACCCATCTCCATAGGGCTTGGATGACATGATGATGCTCTCTGTGCCTTTGAGGACAGCGCCTTGGGTCTTTGTACACTAAATCCCACCTTGTCCTCTCCTCTAGTTGAAACAGCCATTTCCCAAATCCCAATCTGATGAAATCCTGTTCTTCCTTCCCTCATGTTTCTCTAGGTCTTCTTTGGACTCCCAGAATGTAAAGTCAGCATTCCCTTGAGCCTTTTGGGGACTTATAAGCACATTGCCCAAAGTCCACCTAACTCCAGGTATATCCTGTAGAACCAGTATTCTAATTCCTACATTTAAAGGTCTTACAGGACCACAGGGTGTGCATAAAAAGCCTGCTGCGAATCAGAGTGCTTCAATTGAGTATTAATGAGATGGAGGAAAGAGGCTGTGAGTGCAGACGATGAGTCCCTGAGTAAATGGACTCCAGAGCCAAAGGTGTTCTCCACACAGAGAGAATGGCTGTACCCAGGGAAGGAGCTCAGACTCACCTGGACAAGCCCTGAGGGGACAGCCATGTCCCAGTGTGGCTAGGAGGGTTTGGAGCTCTGGGCACGTACCCCATGTCTGCTTGATTCCCCTCCCACCAAGTTCTACTTAGGTGAGTTGTGCTCATTCTTGCTTTCCCAGGGCCTGGATCACAGTTCCTCAAGCTTTGCGATACAAACGAATCACCTGGGATTTGGATAAAATGCAGATTCACGTTCAGCAGCCCTGGCGTTCTGCATTTCTCATGAGCTCCAGGAAGACACTGGCGCTGCTGGGTGGTGAGGGATTGGCAGGCAATTCCAGGTGTTGCCTTAGAGATGGCCTGCTATTGCACTGCCAGTAGGTAGCTGCCACAGTGATGGCCGCTCCAGAGCAAGGGGAGAACCTTTTGAAAAGGATTCTTGAATCATCTGGGAAATAAATCAAGCCATATGAGTAAAAAGTAATCAAAAAATACATTGAATATTGGAACCAGAGGAAATCTTAGCATCATTTTGTAATGACTCCCTGCACAAATTTTCCAGATGAGGAAACTGACAAAGCCAGGTGGCCTGTGGCTGAGGAGCAAGATGCTCAGCGAGGTCTCCCTGCTGCACTCCCGTGCACTTCCACAGTGATACCCTGCTGACAGACACAGGAAATGTTGAACATAGCTATCTTTAAAATTAAGACCATGACTGCCCTAAACATTTACAAAGGACCAACCATGAGAAAAAAGCCTGTACCAGAAATCAGAAGATGGCTTTTGTCCATGTACAACCTTGGATGAGTTAATTACTTATCACTGCTCTCTGAGCCTTTTTCCCCACTGGTTACAAAAAAAAAAGAAAAGAAAAGAAAAGGATATGCCTGCCCTTCCTAATTCACAGGGCATTGCAGGGAGGTAAGGTAGTTAATATGCTGAATCACTTCAAAAGGGTGGAGCTGAACTCACAGTGGGAACCCTGTCACACACACATTTCCATGACAAGGATATGGGTGAGGTGAGGGAGGTGGGGAGAGGCATGAGGATGGGAGACAAAGGGGTGGGATAGGGAATGGGGGAAGGAGGAAGCCAGAGGGACAGGCCCAGGCTAGGCTCTGCAGTCAGAAGGTGAGCGAGGTAGAGAATTAGCAGCACACTGTCCATGGATATTTGTGGTGATGGAAATGTACTGTATCCATGCTCTCCAACATGGCAGCCACTATCCACATGTGGCTATCAAGCACTGGAAATGTAGCTAGTGTGATTGAGGAACTGATCTTTAATTTTTCTTTGTTATTAATTTCAGTTTAAATAGCCACATGTGGCCAGTGGCTTCTGTAGCAAAGATCTAGATCATTTGTTTGAAGGAGTAAAAAGAGAAATGTGAATCCCCTCTTCTTACCTCCTATAACATGCTAATTAACATCACTGCAATTAACCACCATTCACAGCTCTTCAGCTGCTCTGTGGAACCTCAGCCCACTCTGAAATGAACAGCCACAGTGGCAGGGGTTACAGAATGGGCTGGGAGTGGCAATGCAGATTCATCTCTTCACACACTCTTTATGCCCTCAATCAAAAATGCCTCAGGCTGTGTAAAATTCCATAAATAATAAAGAGATTTTAAATATATATTATGAGTCTTGATTGACTCCTTACTATATATCTGGCTGGAACTGGGGTGGGGGAGGCAAAGAGAGTGGCTGAGCACTCAGAAATGGCCATTACTGCTCAGCTGGAGGGAAGAATGGTGCCACCTTCCAGAGGTTCTTAACACTTTGTGTCCCACAGGCCCCTTTGCCAGGCTGAAGACTCCTATAGAACCCTTCTCAGAAGAGTGAGTTTAGGTTATAAAGTAAATTAGATTAAGAGGTAATTCTACCCCTTGGGGATGAGGGACTGCAGATTAAGGACTCTTACCCTGCAAAGAGTGACGGTGTCCCTTTGCTCAGGCACCCCTGCCCCTCCCCCACCAGCTGCCCTTTCTGCCAACCCTGGGCGAGTCGAGGAAAGGAGAGGACCAGCCAGGACTTCCCCCTCCCCTGGGAGGGATGCCATGGAAGGCAGAGGACTGCTCTCTGTGTCAGAGCACCTGCGGTCACCATGGACTACAACACGGTGAGACAACAGAAGGAACAGTATTGAAGGGCAGCTGTGCCCTGAGGTAGAATTTTGGTCTTAATGGACATGTAGGCTGGGTGAGGGGCTGAGATGGACTGCAGCATTGGCTCTTACGTTAACCATTCCCCTCTCCCATCTCCTTCCTGTGAACATAATGGCATTTCATAAAATTAGGCATGCTATCAGCAAAAGGAGAAAATAATTTAACAAGGCAAATTGAAATACCACTCTTGATGCAAACACCCTTTTAAAGTTTGTCACCCTGATCCTATGCAATTAGACAAAGGAACTGCTGTCCAGCGCCTTCCCCAGACTCTCTAGGTGAAATGAAAGAGGCTCTAGTGGAGACTTGGCGGGTCAGGCCGGAGAGCCTGCCTGTGCAGGGGCTGCTGAAACAATGACCTAAGCTGGATTAATTAATCAAATGAGGAAGCGGATGAAAATCCGTGTTGCAGCAGCAACCCAGAGGGTTTACAGGCGGAGGCCGCAACATAAACAAGGCAATCCACACTTGTCTGAATCCTTACTGTTAATGAATATAAAGTTGGAGGATCATGTTCTGATTTGAGTTCAACTATGTGGCTGAAAAGTACGAGAAGACAATACTAGAGACTGCTTTAATAAAAATCCCAAAACAAAAAATTGGTAATGTTATAGTCAACAGGAAGTTATCCATTCTTACATGATTTTTTCTTTTTGTTTCCCCAACATTTATAATATATATATTTATGCCACAATATAGCCTTCATGAATTCTGATAAGGCTGGTCTTAAAAGCAAATTTCTTTCTTTAAACATTCTAATAACCCATCAATTTAAAAAGTTCTTCAGATTTTACAAGGCATGAAAGTTATTCAAATAGAATTTGGATGAATATTTTAATGACTGTTTAGTAATGGAATGAAGCTGTTCATGGTTGTGGCATGTACTAAAAACATACTTTTACATTTAATATCAACATTTTAGAGCTCTTTGCTGAAAATTTCCATAAAGTCTGTTTCTAAAATGTATTATGGGCCATTGCCTTTTCATAAAAGTGACACAGTATGCTACACCATTTTGTACACAATGAAACTCTTAATAAGCATTAAAAATATGTGTCCTTTCTGAGTTAAACAATTTAAATGCAGTGTGAATAACCACCAGAATTAAAAGCAGTCTCTGAGGTACTGGGGTGAGGCAATTTAAACTGCTCATTTTGTGCCTCCTACATTGTTTGAATGTATATTTCTATATGCATAACTCCAACAATAATAACAAGAATAGCTAAAAATGTATCTTTCAAACACAGTTAACCAGAAAAATAAAAGGCAGTAATTTGAGACATAAAATTCTGAAACTATCCCAGATGACTTTTTAATATGAACAAAAATTCCTGCCTTTTATATCGGACTTCAGAAAGTAAAGGACATTACTAACTAAAACCTACCCATTTTTAAAAATTGGATTACTTGGCTAGCACAGTGACTCACACCTGTAATCCCAGCACTTCGGGAGGCCCAGGCAGGCGGATCACCTGAGGTCAGGAGTTCGAGACCAGCCTAGCCAACATGGTGAAACACCGTCTCTACTAAAAATACAAAAATTAGCCAGATGTGCTGACTCACACCTGTAATCCCAGCTACTCGGGAAGCTGAGGCAGGAGAATTGCTTGAACCCAGGAGGCGGTGGTTGCAGTACGCCGAGATCACGCCACTGCATTCCAGCCTGGGCGACAGAGCAAGACTCCCTCTCAAAAAAAAAAAAAAATGTTATTTATCCTTAATAATTCCAGACTCACTAAGGATCACCCAATAATTGATTATACTCTTGAAAAATTGTAGTTTGCACTATTTAGGTGACATTTAAGGAAACTGACCCTTTTTTCTTCTTTTACTATGTATCATCATTTTCCCCCCAACACGAGGAAGTAGTCCCCAGCTTGCTTAAAGCAAAACAGTGCCCCTTCTCCCTCTCCACCGGCTGCCATCTTGGTCTTTCCTGATACATTAGCAGCACAGCCTTATCTTCAGGCTCACAAGCTGACAAAATATTTCAAGCATGTCTGCATTCAGAGTGCTGATTTGTTTCTTCCCCTGCCCATTCCCCCAACAAGTCCAGGCAAAGCACTGAGCACAGCACTGAGCTACAAAGCACTGAGTACAGCACCTGTCTGTTGTGGGTGTTTAGTACAAAGTCATCTGCCTCATTATCTTCTTATTACTACCATTATAATTATTTGAATGTGAAGTACTGGTTTAAAGTCCCTGCCAGCTGGGCGCGGTGGCTCACGTCTATAAATCCCAGCACTTTGGGAGGCCAAGGCGGGCAGATCACCTGAGATCAGAAGTTCAAGACCAGCCTGGCCAACATGATGATACCCCGTCTCTACTAAAAAATACAAAAAATTAGCCGGGCATGGTGGTAAGCACCTGTAATCCCAGCTACTCCGTGAGAATCACTTGAACTTGGGTGGCAGAGGTTGCAGTGAGCCAAGATCACACCACTGCACACCAGCCTGGGTGACAGATGGAGACTCTGTCTCAAAAAAATGATAAAATAAAATAAAATAAAGTCCCAGTTCTGTGATCAACTAACCCGAGTTTATGTTCTGAGGAATACTGGACTATATTAAATGTGATTATTCGCATAAAGACTTTAGCATGGGCTCTGGTTAAGCGACCTCTTAATGAGTATCAGCTAATTTTATTAATAACAGGTACCAGTTAGTCTTCTTTTCTTCAGTTTTTTCCACCAGTCTTGATTGGTTCTACATATCGTTTCAAATAAATCTTTGTAAATGTGGTTTTGTACATTCTTGCTTTAAAACATGGCATGGCACTTCACTACCATTCACTTCCCTGGCTGGGTACCTGCCCCTGCCACCTACTTCCCCACTGCAGGGCTAGAACAGCCTTCTGACTTATACCAGAAAGTTTTTCCCTCTACCCTAAATGGCTGCACCTTTTTCCTACCTTGGTGCCCAATTTCTAGGTTTTCTTTCAACTGATGGAGGGGTTTAGTCCTATGCATCCATTGCACTCCTCAGCTTGGCTGGCAGTGACTCAAGGGCAGAATCCGAGTCCCACTCCTGGTGGGTACTCAATGTTCGCTGTTGTTGACAAAATAAAATGAGGAAATGCTATACAGCCCACAAAGCATGGCAGAAATGAAAGGTGCTCATTAAAATGTCACTGTTACATAGATTATTAATCATCATGATCGGAGAACTCTGAAGTGCGTTAACAATGAATCCAGGATCCTTCCAGGTGATCTGTCTTTCTTTCTGGCATTTGTCACTTAATGAATCTTGAATATGGAGCCTGTGAGAGCTCTAGTTTAATAAAGATCCAAGTAACAGGCTGTGCTCAGCTCTCCTGAAAAAGTTAATAGAGCGGGAACTCCAAAAAGCCCTGGGCCAATGCTGTGAAAAGCAAAGAAGTTTCTCAAATAAAAATACACACCCATACCAGTCTCCCCAATGTCAGTAACTTAGTGAATCTTAAAACTTCTTAATCAGGTTGTATGAGCCTTTGTTTATTTTTCTCCCTGGAGTTAAGACAACCTTATTTTTAATTTTTTAAAAAAATACATATTTCTTTTCTTTTTCTTTTCTCACCTTTAATGCCAAATTTGATAACAAAGACAGCTTTAACCAAAGAAAAACACCACTAGGTTTACTACGATGCTTTTAGAAGTCAGGATTTGGGATGTGCGATGAAAAGATGTCAGTTGGACAAATATAAAGTTCTTTTCCACATACATGTCATAAGTATGTTTTATAATATACTAGTGAATGTTTACTTTCACAGTATCAATGGTACATTTTGTCAACAGGGCAAGCTTTGATTTTTTTTTTTTTAATTTTTGGTATTTCAATTATTCCCTTAAGGTAGGGAGAATCTACTTTGAATAGTTCTGTATTATAATTCATTTTTTTTAAAAGCCAGTTTATGGTTTCACATCTGCCAGGCCAATTAAACCTACCAAAACAATTCTCTATAATTGGAGACTTCCTGCTGAAAAGGACATTTTAAATTCTTTTTTCTTTAACGTTGTATTTTGAAGTTATTTTAGACTTATACAAAATTACAAAAATAGTTCAGAGAGTTTCCATCTATCCTTCACCCAGACTCCTCAAATATTAACATATTGACATAACCATTGTGTGACCATCAAAACCAGGAGATTAACTCTGGTGTGACCTTCCTAGCTACAGACTTTACTTGGATTTCCCCAGTTTCCCCACTGCTGTCCTTCTGGCCAAGGACCAACTCCAGGACCCCACTTTCCATTCAGTTGTATCTTCTTATTTCCTCTCCAATCTGGGACAGTCCCTCAGTCTTCCCTTATCTTTCATGACCCTGAAACTTGTAAAAAGTACTGGTCAGTTACCTTGTAAATGTCTTTCAATTTGGGTTTATCTGATGTTTTCTCATGACTGAGAGTAAATTGTGCATTTTTTTTTTTGGCAAGAATACCACAGAAGTGATGTTGGGCTTCTCTCAGTACATGATAACAAGGGCGTATGATGTTAATGTTGTATTACTGGTGATACTAACCTTGATCTGTTGGATAAACTGCTATCTGTCTGGTTTCTCCACCATAAGTTTACTATTTTTCCTCTTTGTAATTAGCAAATATCTTGGGATGGGGTACTTAGACCATGAAAATAGCCTGTTCCTCTTCAAATTTTGCCCTCTGGTTTTAGCATCTATCGATAGATTTTGACTGCAGCAATTATTAGTGTGGCATTGGCCTACTGGTAGTTTCGTATTTCCCTCCTTTGCAAGGACACTTTTGAATAGACCAGATGCTTTCCAAAATAGGGTTCATGTTCTTGGAGATTTCTTCTTAACGGTAACTTCCAAAGATGTTAAAAGCTATCTCCAAGGTCATCTCGGGGCATCTACTTACTTTCCCATACCCCAATAATTGTTCACAGTTGAAGTTTTGTCTTCATACTTAAAGTGTGCTATCTGTGTCTCTATGGGTATTTTAGTGTTCATTAACTGGAATCTTTTTCCAAAGGATACAGCAACTTGTCCTCAAAACAAATAAGACCATGCCAAAAGTGGCGACAGACTTCTGCTTTGTCCTGTTTCCAGGATGGCACTGACCATCGATGTTCAATAAGAGTACCTTATTATCTGATTGGTTTCCAAAAGAAACATGGCCCAGGCGTGATGAGAGTTGTTTACCCAAGAGATGAAGGACTGACCAATCTTCCACCCTAAAATATAAGAGGCTTTATAAGAAAAAACTTCCTGTGAAAGGATCAAGGCTGTACAGGAACTATAAGTTATTCAAAATCCACAAGGAAAATAACGATGGCCCTGATTTTTGTAAGAAGACATTTGGAAACGAGATTGAGAAAAGTGTTGCTCAAAACAGGAGCTGCCCAACCCAGGTGAAATCCGAAGTCTTAATTCTGAAGTAATCCCCTTGCTGTCCAAGTTATCCATACCCGGCCAGGTAAGCTCTCAATACCGAAGACTAGGAGTGCTGTGGATGCCGATTTAACTCCCAGTACTGCAAAATGAGGCTGTGTTTTTATAGCCTTTGTAATGAAGAGTGCTAAGATCACAACAAGTCAATTTTAGATGATAACTGCTCATCGCTCATTAAAAGAAAATGATTTTTAATAATTGTAGTTCACATTTGTTGAGTATTTACTATGTTCAGGTAATGTTGCAAGTGCTTTCTATGTATTAACTCATTCAATCCTGACAATATCCCGATGTGATAGGTACTACTTACTGCAACCATTTTATAGATGGGAAAACAGCATCGTGGAAAGGTTTAAGTTACTTGCCTGAAATTACACAGTAAATAGCAGGCCTGGGATTCAAATCCATGCTGTCGAAAGCCAGAGCTAGTATCTTAACCTTCTTGCTCTACTGGCTACAAAATAAATGGCTCATTTCGTAGTATCAAATAAAAGGCAAATGCTATCTTTTGTAATGTGAAATGTCAGAGAGGATACTTAGAAAAATCACCACCAGACACCATCAGTCAATCCATAGTCCAACTTTAGCTGTTATAATTACATCTCACAGATATCATACGTATCTATCAGGGGGTAGGCAGCTCATCTGGGCCACAGTGAAGGCAGGAAGCAAAGGTACCTCTCATACCTGAGTGCATACTTACCTGAAACCCAACTCCCTTCCCGTCCTTCCCTACCTGCCTTCCATCGGGAAAGGGAATGGGGATCAGAATGGATCCACTTATCATCAGCAATCTATGTGCTGGGCAGCTCCAGAGAAAGCTAATCTCAGCTAACATGAGAACCCTTTTCTTCATTTCTTTTTGTTTTTCTTTTTTCAAAGATGGGGTCTTGCTCTATCTCCCAGGCTAGAGTTCAGCGGCTATTCACAAGTGCAATCATAGCTCACTGCAGCCTGGAGCTCCTGGGCTCAAGCGATCTTTCTGCCCCTCCGCCTCTGGTATAGTTGGGACTACAGGTGTGACCCACTGTGCCTACTCATGGGGATTCTTTTGATGAAAGTAAGCTTCAAAGCAAAGAAGAGGTCTTTTAGTATCATCTCTGGGTAATTCTAGAAAAAAAAGTAGGTCAAAGTAATGCTACTAGAAGACATAGGTTTTCTTTATGTCACACTGGAGTCTTTGGAAGAAAGTGAATAGCCCCTGGCTGTGGCTGGTGTTTTTTTGAGAATGCATGCGAGCACCTGCAACATCGCTGTCAGGGAGTGAAAATGGAAAGGGCAGTGCCCACAGCACATCCCAGCCCACAGAACCACAGCTGGTGCAGCCCTCATTCTCAGAGCAACACAACCCCAGGCAGGGAGAGCCCCTCTAACACCCAAATGAAGAAAGAACCACTAGAGCTCATAAGAAAGAAAGAGAAAAGGAAATCTGGGACTCCTTTCCTTCTAAGAAGGAGGTAAGTATCCTAAGGGAGATGGTGGAGAAAAGGAGAAACTTAAAAGTGTCAGAGGAGAAAACGGGGGATGGGGAGACAGAGGCACTCTGCCCTATTCTTTACAGGGCTCCGTGGAACTGTCAATAGATTTCCACTCCTGTTTCTTTCAAATTTTGTAATTCCTCCCAGAATAGCAGCTCTCTGAGGTGTCAGGAAAAAAGCAGTACTGAATTACTTGACATTGAAATGTAAATACCTGCAGGACTCAGTATCCTACAGATCTTGGCTTTTCAGAAGCAGGATAAAGAGTCTCTATTTGGTTGGATTCTAGGCATGGTCATAAGTGAAGACCATGTACATGATGTATAGGTGGTTATGGGCAGAATACGCCACAGAGAGACACCAGTTCTGTGCAAGTACCTTTCCTCAGGCTCCAGCTTCATACCCCTAGTTGTTACTGCTTTTCTTGGCCTTCTTTTCATCTCCACGGCATTGACTCAGATCCCTTCATTTTCTCTTATATGCACAGGGGCACCGGTAGCTTTTGGGTTTGGGTTTGGAGGCATGGAGGTACAGCAGCACAGCGACATTCTTTGTATGGTTGACCGATTTTTAATTCAGGTGTTCTGGCTATATATTGATGCTTAACAAATCACCAACTTTTTGTGGCATAAAACACCATTTGATTCTGTGCACAGATTGTGCAGGCCAGGAATTCAGGCAGGGCAGAGTAGAGACAGTTTATCTTTGATTATCAGTGTCTGGGTCCTCAGATAATCTAAGCTGGAGGCTAGAGCCAGAGTGCTGGAGGAATCACCTCCAAGAAGGCTTCTTCATTCTCATGTGTGGTCCCCGGGCTGGGAAAGCTAAAAGTGGGCTCAGCTCAGACTGTCATGGACTATCAACCAGACGACTACATGTGCCCTTGCCAGCATGGTGGTCTTAGAGTAATTGAACTTCTTACCTGGGCATCGTAGAATTCCAAAAGCCAAGATTCCCTAAGGAAAAGACAGAAGCTTTATGACTTTTTATGACTTGGTCTTGGTCACAATGTAATTCTTCTGCCACACGCTGTTGGTCAAAGCAGTCCACGCAGATTTAAAGGGAGAAGATAGGTCCCACCTTGTTAAGTTCTTAATATGTCCCCCAAAATGTATACGTTGGAGCCTAAAATCCAATGTGATAGTATTAAGAAGCAGAGCCTTTAGAAGGTTTAGTCATGTGGGCAGAGCTCTTGTGGATGAGATTCTAACCCTTATAAAGGGCTTGAGGAATGGCTATGCACTCTTCCAGTCTTCCACCGCACAAGGACACAGCATGCATCCGCTCGGGAGGATACAGCAACATGGCATCATCTTGGAAACAGAAACAGGGATCTCACCAGACACCAAACCTGCTGGTGCCTTGGTCTTGGGCTTCCCAGCCTCCCAAACTGTGAGAAATAAATTTCTGTTCTTTATAAATTACCCAGTCTCAGATATTTTTTAATAGCAACACAAGCAGACTAAGTCACAACTCTTGATGAAAAGAGGTTTAAAGAATTTGCAGCTGCATTTTAAAGCTGCCACAATGAGATGCTTTTTGAAACCAAAGACTGCTTCTGCCACATGTTTATTTCCCATGAAAATTTTCCAGGAAGTCATTGAGAATGTTGCTCTGGCTATATTCAAGTGGTTCCTAAACTAAAGGATGTATAAGAATCACTGAGGAGCTTGTGAAAAGTGCGTATGCCTAGGCTCCACCTCCCCAGTTTATCTCTTATTGCTCTACTTATCACCTGTAACCTGCACCCAGGTCAATCTGATACTTCTCTTTATTATTTGTTTTTCTTTTTGTACCTTTTCCTCTGCCTCTCTTAACTGATTTAGAAGTTATACAATCTATTTCTGTTTTTTAGTGGAAACTTTGAAATTTTACCTTGCACATCTACTTTAATAAAGTCTTATACTAATATCTTAACATTTCTCCTTTAATACTGTAGAACATTTAACTCTGATCACCCATTTCTCAAATGAAGACCTGCTGATGTTTAATATTTTAGTGCTATGTATTTTAGATTCCAGTCCTGCCACAGACACTTTTGAGTGCCCGGCCATATCTCCCCAGTCGAGCCTGGAAGTACTAGTCGCTTCAGTGGACAGTTCTTACACACATTGATGGCTGCCTGTCTCAAGCACCTGCATGTCTCTTCTGAGGGTTTTCACTGATTGCAGGAGCATATTCTGCAGGCCAGAAAAGCTGACACCAAAAAGCAATTCTCAGCCAATACAAAATAGCAGTTAGTAGATAAATGCCCCAAGTTCATCACTCTTTGGTGAGAAAATTCTAAAATGTGCTACACACAGATTTTCAGAGGAATCCCAGTGGGGTTGAGCCCTGTTGTCAACAGCAAGCAGTTACTTGCTCATTTATGCACCTTCTCTTGGCTTCCTTTCTGTTATGGACCAAATGTTTGTGTGTCTCTCTGAAATTTATATGTTGAGATCCTAACTCCCAGAGTGATGCTGTTAGGAAGTGGGGACTTTGAGAGGTGATTAGGTGAATAGGATTAGTCCCCTTAGAAAAAGACACAAGAAAGCTCTCTCTCCTTCTCTCTGCTCTCTGCCATGTTAGGTACAACCAAAAGTAAGCTGTCTGCAATCCAGAAGTGGGTCCCCACCAAAACCTGGCCATGCTGGCCGTGTAATCTTAACCTTCCAGCCTTTAGAAAAGTGAGAAATAAATTTCTGTTGTTTATAAACTATCCAGTCTATGGTACTTCGTTATAACAGCCTAAATCTTAATATTTTTCTTGAATAACACTTTGAAACATTTAACTCTGATCACTCACTTCTCAACTGAAACCCTACTTTGTTTAATATTTCAGTGTTATACATTTTGAATTCCAGTCCTACCACAGATGCTATTGAGTGACCTGCTGTATCTCCCCAGTTGAGCCTGGAAGTCACCAGCAGCTTCAGTGGACAGTTCTTACACACATTGTTGGCTTCCTGTCTCAAGACTAAGACGCTTCACTCCCCTATTGATGCTTCCTGGCATCATTTCCAAAATGAAGGGTTTGTACCTAAATATTTATCTTAGGGTCTGCTCGGAGAAGAACCTGAACTAAGACAGGCCCCACAGATTAGAACTTTGTATTTTATGTAGAACAAACTTTAGATATACCACGCTTACTAAATCCTTTGCTCATCTTTCCTTCTTCTAGCTCTGACATTTCTTCTAGTTTCATTTTCCTTCTTATATGCTTTGGTGGAAAGATCTAAAGGAGGCATTCTGAACCTCTCATCTGGCAATGGCATGTTCCCTGTCCCACTGTTGACCATGCATTCTGCAACCAAGACTTTTGTAGATTTCTTCTCTCGGTGCCTCCCTGAGGAGTACAGGAGCAAGGGCATCTTTGTGCAGAGCGTCCTGCCATACTTCGTAGCTACAAAACTGGCTAAAATCCGAAAGCCAACTTTGGATAAGCCTTCTTTGGAGACGTTTGTGAAATCTGCAATTATAACAGGAGGCCTGCAAATCCCAAACCAATGGATACCTGATTCATGCTCTTCTGGGCTCCATAATCTCAATCCTGCCTTCTTGGATTTATTTTAAAATACCATGGATATGAACAAGTCTACATGGGCTCGCTATCCGAAGAAAACCAAGAATAATTAAGCATTGATAACTACATTGTAATTTGGCCAGATGCTCCAGCCTATGCATGTTCACTGCAAGGCACCCTACTGGTCTTGAAAATCTGAAGCTGTCGTTTGACCAAATGTTATCTTAATTAAGAGGAAAACAGAAATTGCTTTTAGGGGTCTCTGACATATATTCTGGATACTACCAGAGGTAATTTTGAAGTTTATTATAAATGCTCATATCAAATGAATATAGAACTAATATTGTCAAGATCAGCTAATAGGAAGGAATACTATTATAGCAAATCACAGAATGATAGACTCAAACATAAAACCAGCAGTTTTATCTGCTCCAAAATGCCATTGATCATTATTCCTGTATTTTCTCTGAAGCTGATTATAAAAAGTAATGTCCAGTTATTCTTTTGTTTTTGACACTTTGAAGAAATGGTGATTAATTGATTTGATTTGTTTATAAGTGGATAAACTGCAATTTACAAAGATCTCTTTAAGGTCTTACAAAATTATGTTCCAGTTTGTACATTTATATGGAATTGTTCTTTATCAAGGGTAGCTAATGACATAAAAATAATGATGAAATATGGAGTTATTTCTGACACATGAAGCCCACTAAACTATGCTTTCTTGTAATGCATATTTCTTCTCAATTTAAATGTATACAAATATTGAAGCTATATGGTATGATTTATAAAGATAAATGGGCCAAAGTGTACATTGAGACTGGCACCCATCTATGGTACCACTGAAACCCTGACCCAGAAAAGTGGCCTGCTTGGACAACCAGCCTTCTTTGTTTCTGCATTGAACCAATAATGCTCACATATATGACACAGGCTAGTCCTATAAAAGTAATGACATCATAGAAATGGCATTATAATTTTTAAATTGATACTCTATAGGTAGGTACTAATATAATTAGTTTTAATAAAATATGCTGTAACCATGGTGTACAACACAAATACGTTTCTTTGGTGATTGAAATTAAGGCCATATTTACACTGACTTAATATAAGACTGAGTTTTATCCTGCTTCATAACTTGTGTGGAGAACTCACCAAGAAAGAATTCAATACTGTGAAATATGCAACAAAAAGATTGGCCTTTACATAGGCTGTGGTTCCTAAGCTCTGAGATTTAAGCACCAGTAGATTTGTATTAAAAATAAAGTTGGGGCCTTAGTTGCTGGCTTTAATTTTGCCAGCTAAGGACATAAAATAAAAACAAACAAATAATAATAATAAAACCATCTGCTATCAGCATCATTACGTAAAAGAAAACATATTTTAGCCCCTAAAATTAGGAAGAATATAATTTCAGAATAAAGGTTGTCATTTAAATTGAATAAATATAGCTTTTTGAAAGACAAAGAATGTGTTTTAGAAATTTATTGGCCGGGCATGGTGGCTTACACCTGTAATCCCAGCACTTTGGGAGGCTGAGGCGGGCGGGTGGGATCACCAGTTTAGGTGATTGAGACCATCTTGGCTAACATGGTGAAAGTCTGTCTCTACTAAAAGTACAAAAAATTAGCCTGGCGTGGTGGCGGGCACCTGTAGTCCCAGCTACTCAGGAGGCTGAGGCAGGAGAATGGCATGAACCTGGGAGGCGGAGCTTGCAGTGAGCCGAGATCACACCACTGCACTCCAGCCTAGGCGACGGAGTGAGACTCCGTCTCAAAAAATTAAGAAAAGAAAGAAATTTATTGATGACTGTCTGGTTTTGTTTTTGTGTGAATGTGTCTTTATTTCATGTCCATTCTTAAAGGATATTTTTGCTTAGTATAGAATTCAAGGTTGGTACTTTCTTTCTTCTAGCTTCCATTGCTGATGTGAAATCTGCTGTAACTCCGCCATTACTTTGTTGGTGATCTAACTTTTGGTCTTCTCTTGGTCTTCAGGATTCTGCGGCTCCACTATAATTTAAGTATGTTTTTCCTTTTATTTATCTTAGTATGCAAAAGTTTTTTTTTCTTTTTTTTTTTTTTTTTTTTTTTTGTGTGTGTGTGTTTTAGATGGAGTCTCACTCTGTCATCCAGGTTGGAGTGCAGTGGTGCAATTTGGGCTCACTGCAACTTCTGCCTCCTGGGTTCAAGAGATTCTCCTGCCTCAGCCTCCCAAGTAGCTGGGATTACAGGTGCACACCACCATGCCCAGCTAATTTTCATATTTTTAGCAGAGACAGCGTTTCACCATGTTGGCCAGGCTGGTCTTGAACTCCTGACCTCACGATCTGCCCACCTCAGCGGATAATCCCACAGTGCTGGGATTATAGGCGTGAGCCACTGCACCCAGCCAAAAGTTTCATTTTCTATGCTTGTAGGTTAATATCCTTCATCAGTTTCAGAAAGTTCTTAGGCACAATTTCTTCAAATATTATCTCTCATTCTTTGTATTATCTCTTCTGGAATTCTGACTAGATACCTGTTACACCTTCTCATTTTATCTTTCATGGCTTCATACTCTCGTTCATATTTTCTTTATATATACTTATGGCCATCCATGCAAGGGTAACTCGGTCGTATACCTCTGAAGCCTAAATCCTGCTATAGAAATTCAGATTTCCTATTTCTGACTCTATAGAACGTATGTCCCTGAAGGACCCATTGACTCCTCAAGTCAACATTTCCCCCACAGTCCAGCCTCTTGCTGCATCACCTTTTATTTTTTTTATCGAAATAAAATTCATATAACAAAATTAACCATTTTAAAGTTTTACAATTCAGTGGTATTTAGCACATTTGCAATGTTTATACAACCACCACCTCCTTCTAGTTCCAAGATATTTTCACCACTCCAAAAAGAAAGCCCACATCCACTAAATATTCAATCTCTACTTCTCACTCCCTTCTGGCCCGCTAGTCTGCTTTCTATCTCTATGGATTCACTAATTCTAGATATTTCATATAAATGGAATCAATCACACAATATGTGACCTTTTATGTATAACTTCTTTCACTTAGTTTAATGTTTTTGAGGTTCATCCATAGTGTAGCATGAATCAGCTCATCATCCCTTTTTATGGCTGAATAATATTCTGTTGGCTATACATACTACATTTTGTTGATTTATTCATTAGTTGAACATTTGGGTTGTTTCATTTGGCTATTGTTGATAGTGCTGCTATGAACATTCATGTACAAGTATTTGTTTGAGTACTTCTTTGCAATTCTTTTGGGTCTATATCTAGAGGTACGATGTTGGTTCACATGGTAACTTTTAATTTTTTGAGGAACTACCATGCTTTTTTCCACAGTGGCTGCACCATTTTACATTTCCACCAGCAATGCACAAGGGTTCCAGTTTCTCCACATCTTTGCTAACACTCATTTCATTTTTTAAAGGCCAACTTAGTGGATGTAAAATGGCACCTGGGTTTTGGTTTTAATTTGCACTTCCCTAATGGCCAGTGATGTTAGCATCTTTTCATGTGCTTATTGGTCATTTGTGTATCTTCTTTAGATTAATGTCTATTCAAATCCTTTGCCCATTTTAAAATTCTGTTGTCCGTTTGTTCTATCACTTTATTTCTCTGTGCTGCACTTTGGGAAATTTCTTCAACTCTGTCATAATTGTCTAGTCTTCAGTTTAATTCACCCAGTAACTTTTTTAACAACTATATTTTGTCTACAGCCATACCACCCTGAATGCACCCAAATTCATCTGATCTAGGAAGCTAAGCAGGGTCAGGCTGGGTTAGTACTTGGATGGGAGACAACTATGTTTTTTATTTCTTAAAGTTCTAATTGGTTCTTTTTAAATCCACTTTGTCATTTTTTAGTCTCTTACTGATTCTTCATTTTTGTGATTCCATCTTCCATACATGGTTATTCTATATTCTATAGGTGAAGTTTCAATGTCTGAAGTCCTGGGGGTCTTAATCTGTTTTTTTGTTGTTTCTACTCTCATTCCTCATGAACTTTGTGTGTGTGTGTGTGTGTGTTCTGTAATCTTTGATTTTGAGCTCATATTTGGACCTTTGGTGTATAGAAAACTTCAAAGTCTAAATCGAAGAGTCTTTACTCCAGAGTGGATTTGTAAGCGATTCTACAAAGATTCAGGGGTACTAATGACCTGGGATCACTTCTATCCCCATTCAAAGGTTGCCAGCTTAATCCTGGAGCCTTGAATTTGCTTTCTATATCCCCAGCTCTCCTCCCAGACTTTATCTCTCAGACACACACACACACACACACACACACACACACACACACACACCCCCTTTAACCCTGGAAATGCTGATAATGACCTTTGTGTGTGTGCATGCCTGGCTTATTGTTCTCCACTCCGGTTTTGGCTTACTTTTATTTTTGCTACTCCTCCCCACCCCCATTGGAGATTTTCCTTACATACTTAAGTCCAGCAAAGGTCTAATTCTTCCACAGTAGAAGGATCCCTCAGGAAGTTCTCAGTTCACTATACTTCCCAAAGTGGAATGATTCTTATGTTTCTGTATCTTTGGCTCGCACATTAGGTAACACTGTAGAGTACCATATAGGGTGTATGTGTTAGATTTTATTACTGTTCAAAAAATATTCACTCTCCCCTCTTTCCCCATAGGACAAGTCTCTTCCCTTTTTCATTGATGTTAGTCTTGGCTATATGACTTGCTTTTGCCAATGGGATATAGGCAGAAGTGACAGACATTTTAAATGTCCAGGCAAACATTTTTAAAAATATTGGAATTTCTGCCAGTACTTTTGAACTCCTACCCATTGCCATAAGAGAGTGTGTCCATTAACACCCCACTGTCAACATTAGACTGATTAACGAGACAGAAAGTTAACAAGGATATCCAGGAGTTGAACTCAGCTCTGTACCAAGAAGACCAAATAGACATCTACAGAACTCTCCACCCAAAACCAACAGAATACTCATTGTTCTCAGCACCACATCACTCTTATTCCAAAAGTGACCAAACAATTGCAAATAAAGCACTCCTCAGCAAATGTAAAAGAACAAAATTGTAACGAACTGTCTCTCAGACCACAGTGCAATCAAACTAGAATTCAGGATTAAGAAACTAACTCAAAACTGCTCAACTACATGGAAACTGAACAACTTGCTCCTGAATGACTACTGGGTACATAACAAAATGAAGGCAGAAATAAAGATGTTCTTTGAAACCAATGAGAACAAAGACACAACATCCCAGAATCTCTGGGACACATTTAAAGCAGTGTGTAGAGGGAAATTTATAGCATTAAATGCCCATAAGAGAAAGCAGGAAAGATCTAAAATTGACACCCTAACATCACAATTAAAAGAACTAGAGAAGGAAGAGCAAACACATTCAAAAGCTAGCAGAAGGCAAGAAATAACTAAGATCAGAGCAGAACTGAAGGAGATAGAGACACAGAAAAACTTCAAAACATCAATGAAACCAGGAGCTGGGTTTTTGAAAAGATGAACAAAATTGATAGACCACTAGCAAGACTAAGAAAGAAGAAAAGAGAGGAGAATCAAATAGATGCAATAAAAAATGATAAAGGGATATAACCACCGATCCCACAGAGATACAAACTACCATCAGAGAATACTATAAACACCTCTATGCAAATAAACTAGAAAATCTAGAAGAAATGGATAAATTCCTGGACACATACACCCTCCCAAGACTAAACCAGGAACAAGTTGAATCCCTGAATAGACCAATAATAGGTTCTGAAATTGAGGCAATAATTAATAGCCTACTAACCAAAAAAAGTCCAGGACCAGACGAATTCACAGCCGAATTCTACCGGAGGTATAAGGAGCAGCTGGTACCATTCCTTCAGAAACTATTCCAATCAATAGAAAAAGAGGGAATCCTCCCTAATTCATTTTATGACGCCAACATCATCCTGATACCAAAGCCTGGTAGAGACACAACAAAAAAAGAGAATTTGAGACCAATATCCTTGATGCACATCGATGCAAAAATCCTCAATAAAGTACCAGCAAACCAAATCCAGCAGCACATCAAAAAGCTTATCCACCATGATCAAGTTGGCTTCATCCCTGGGATGCAAGGCTGGTTCAACATACACAAATCAATAAATGTAATCCATCACCTAATCAGAACCAAAGACAAAAACCACATGATTATCTCAATAGATGCAGAAAAGGCCTTCAACAAAATTCAACAGTGCTTCATGCTAAAAACTCTCAATAAACTGGGTATTGATGGGACGTATCTCATAATAATATGAGCTCTTTATGACAAACCCACAGCCAATATCATACTGAATGGGCAAAAACTGGAAGCATTCCCTTTGAAAACTGGCACAAGACAGGGATGCCCTCTCTCACCACTCCTATTCAACATACTGTTGGAAGTTCTGGCCAGGGAATCAGGCAAGAGAAAGAAATAAAGGGTATTCAATTAGGAAAAGAGGAAGTCAAATTGTCCCTGTTTGCAGATGACATGATCGTATATTTAGAAAATCCCATTGTCTCAGCGCAAAATCTCCTTAAGCTCATAAGCAACTTCAGCAAAGTCTCAGGATACAAAATCAATGTGGAAAAATCACAAGCATTCCTATACACCAATAACAGACAAACAGAGAGCCAAATCATGAGAACTCCCATTCACAATTGCTTCAAAGAGGATAAAATACCTAGAAATCCAACTTACAAGGTATGTAAAGGACCTCTTCAAGGAGAACTACAAACCATTGTTCAAAGAAATAAAAGAGGACACAAACAAATGGAAGAACATTCCATGCTCATGGATAGAAAGAAACAATATTGTGAAAATGGCCATACTGTAATTTATAGATTCAATGCCATCCCCATCAAGTCAAGCTACCAATGACTTTCTTCACAGAATTGGAAAAAAACCTTTAAAGTTCATATGGAACCAAAAAAGAGCCCACATTGCCAAGACAATCCTAAGCCAAAAGAATAAAGTTGGAGGTATCATGCTACCTGACTTCAAACTATACTACAAGGCTACAGTAACCAAAACAGCATGGCACTGGTACCAAAACAGAGATATAGACCAATGGAACAGAAAAGAGCTCTTGGAAATAATACCACACATCTACAACCATCTGATCTTTGACAAACCCGACAAAAACAAGAAATGGGGAAATGTTTAATAAATGGTGCTGGGAAAACTGGCTAGCCATATGTAGAAAGCTGAAACTGGATCCCTTCCTTACACCTTATACAAAAATTAATTCAAGATGGATTAAAGACTTAAATATTAGACGTAAAACCATAAAAACCCTAGAAGAAAACCTAGGCAATACCATTCAGGCCATAGGCATAGGCAAGGACTTCATGACTAAAACACCAAAAGCCATGGCAACAAAAGCCAAAATTGAAAAATGGGATCTAATTAAACTAAAGAGCTTCTGCACATCAAAAGAAACTACCATCAGAGTGAACAGTCAACCTACAGAATGGGAGAAAATTTTTACAATCTACACATCTGACAAAGGGCTAATATCCAGAATCTACAAAGAACTTAAACAAATTTACAAGAAAAAATCAAACAACCCCATCAAAAAGTGGGCAAAAGATATGAACAGACACTTCTCAAAAGAAAGCATTTATGCAGCCAACAGACACATGAAAAAATGCTCATCATCACTGGCCATCAGAGAAATGCAAATCAAAACCACAATGAGATACCATCTCACACCGGTTAGAATGGCGATCATTAAAAAGTCAGGAAACAACAGGTGCTGGAGAGGATGTGGAGAAATAGGAATGCTTTTACACTGTTGGTGGGACTGTAAACCAGTTCTACCATTGTGGAAGACAGTGTGGTGATTCCTCAAGGAACTAGAACAAGAAATACCATTTGACCCAGCCTTCCCATTAGTGGGCATACACCCAAAGGATTATAAATCATGCTGCTATTAAGACACATGCACATGTATGTTTATTGTGGCACTATTCACAATAGCAAAGACTTGGAACCAACCCAAATGTCCATCAATGATAGACTGGATTAAGAAAATGTGGCACATATACACCATGGAATACTATACAGTCATAAAAAAGGATGAGTTCATGTCCTTTGTAGGGACACGGATGAAGCTAGAAACCATCATTCTGAGCAAACTATCACAAAGACAGAAAATCAAACACCATGTGTTCTCACTCATGGGTGGGAATTGAACAATGAGAACATTTGGACACAGCGTGGGGAACATCACACACCAGGGTCTGTCGTGGGGTGGGGGCAGAGGGGAGGAATAGCATTAGGAGATATACCTAATGTAAATGACGAGTTAAGTGGTGCAGCACACCAACATGGCACATGTATACATATGTAAGAAACCTGCATGTTGTGCACATGTACCCTAGAACTTAAAGTATAAAAATATTTTTTTAAAAAGAGTGCATCCAGGGTAACGATTGATCCTCCATTGCAGGTCCCAGAATGAAAGACAAAGACCTATAACCTAGAGCAGGGCCCTTGCAGCTGACTCACAGATATGGGGCAAGAAAAACAAATATTTGCTTTTGTGAACCACTGAAATTGGGGGTAATTTGTTAAGCTACATAATAACAGAGAAGATGAATAATACTGTAATATAAAATTTGTGGGAAGTCACTGATTTGGACTCCTGCACTAAGTCTAACAGACCAAATCAATGTGATCTTCTTCTGTTTCCTGAGACTTGGTACCCTAGACACAAAGAGGAAAGATAAAGTGAAAGAGATCCCCATTTCAGAGGACGAAATGTGTGAGTCATCAGCGTTAGCTGCAGGAGAAAATCCTGTATGAGGAACATATAGCCCAATAGACCAGAGGTATAGTAGTATCAAATATTCCATTTAAGTCTTCCTTTTCTCTCCTTCAGAAATATTGGCAAGAATTTTGAGTTAGTTGTGTTTCTTTAGGAAAGAAATGCATTGCTTTGGGTCCATCCTTTGAGACAAAGCATCCCTAGCAGAATTGCTGCATATGGTGAAACAGTGATGAGATAGTCAGAGGGAAGGATGTTGAAGCCCCATGCAAGCAGCATCAAGTCCGCCAAGATGCATTCGTAGAACTTGACAGCATTTTTGGGAATTCCCAGGAATACAATATTAAAGAAACTGATGAAACATAAGGACTTTCTGCTGAAGATGGGATTTCGGACATTATTACCAGTATTAAAGGGGAGGATGGTCCTTGAAGGATGAAGACAGAGAACAAAGAGGTGCTTATTTATTTCTCTCTTAACTTTTTAAAAGTTTAATATTCACACACAGAAAGGACATATATAATAAGTATACGGCGGGCAGGGCGCGGTGGTTCACGCCTGTAATCCCAGCACTTTGGAAGGCCGAGGTGGATGGATCACGAGGTCAGGAGATCGAGACCATCCTGGCTAAACACGGTGAAACTCCGTCTTCACTAAAAATGCAAAAAATTAGCCGGGCATGGTGGTGGGCGCCTGTAGTCCCAGCTACTCAGGAGGCTGAGGCAGGAGAATGGCATGAACCCGGAAGGCGGAGCTTGCAGTGAGCCAAGACCGCACCACTGCACTTCAGCCTGGGCGACAACAGTGAGATTCCGTCTCTTATAATAATAATAATAATAAGTATATGGCTTGATGCATTTTTCACAAAGTGAGCACACCTATGAAACCGCATCTAGATCAAGCTTGTCCAACCCGTAGCCCAAGGGCTGGTTGGCTTTGAATGCAGCCCAATACAAATTCATAAACTTTCTTAAAACAGTCTGAGATTTTTTTGGTTTTTTTTTTTTTTTTTGGTTCATCAGCTATTGTTAGTGTATTTTATGTGTAGCCCAAGATAATTCTTCTTCTTTCAATGTGGCCCAGGGAAGCCAAAAAGACTGGACACCCTCACCTGAAACAGAACATTCCCAGCACCTCCAGAAGCCCCCATACTGTGCCTCCTCTCAGTCACTACCCACCCAAGAGTAACCACTATCGGACCTCTAACAGCATAGATTCATCTTGCTGGGGTTTATACTTTATATAAATGGAATTATACAGTATATATTTTCTTGTGTCTAGCTGAAATTCAAGACTGTAATTATGAGATTCTCCTGTATAATTCCATGTAGTTGTCATTTATGGCATTCTCATTGCTAAATTCCTTATGTGAATATAGTACAATTTATTTACCCAGTTTACTGTAGATGGGCATTTAGGTAGATTCCAGTTTGGGGCTTCTGAACTGCTTTTACTCACAACAGTACTGACACCAAATGTGTTGGTTCTTGTCATACCACCAATCAGTTCTCCAATTCTCCGGCACTAACTGGGTGTCCTACAATTCAATTCTGACACTACTTAGAGTGTTAGTGTCGGATTCTGCAGGTTTAAGCACTCAGTCCCAGAAGACTGTCCTTACTTCAGATGCCAGTCACAAGTATTATGTGCCCAGGCTACCCATGCTTCTGTCTGACTTGGCTACAAAGTTGAGGGTTCCCAGAACACCCAATCCTTTTCAGGTTCAATAATTTGCCAGAACACACAGTACTCAGGAAATCACCTTACTTACTACTATCAGCTTATTATAAAGGATACAACTCAAGAACAGCCAAATGGAAGAGATGCATAGGGTAAGGTATGAAAGAAGCAGGTACATGGAGATTCCATGCCCTCTCCAAACACACCACCCTACCAGCACTTCAGTGTGTTCACCAACCTGGAAGCTCTCCAAATCCTGTTGTTAAGGGGGTTCTATAGAGGCTTCATTACATAGATATGATTAAGTCATTGGCCATTGGTGATGGACCTTAATCTCCAGCTCCTCTTCCCTCCCCAGAAGTCTGGGGGTGCAGCTGAAAGTTCCAATTCCCTAATCGTATGGCTGGTTGCTCTGGCAACCAGCCCTCATCATGAAGCTGTCTAGGGCTCCTACCAGAAATCACTTTATTTCAATCATAAACTTAGTTATGGTTGAAAGGGGCGTGTTATGAATGACAGAAGATAATCCTACCACCTCTATCACACAGAAAAATTCAAAGTTTTTAGAAGCTCTGTGTCAGGAACTAAGGACAAAGACTAAATACATATTTCTTGCTGTAGCATAAGACTACTATGAATATTGTCTTTTGGGTGTTTTTTTGTTTGTTTCTTTTTGAGACAGAGTCTCGGTCGTCACCCAGGCTGGAGTGCAGGGTGCGGTCTCGGCTCACTGCAAGCTCCGCCTCCCGGGTTCATGCCATTCTCCTGCCTCAGTCTCCTGAGTAGCTGGGACTACAGGTGCCCACCACCACGCCCAGCTAATTTTTTCTATTTTCAGTAGAGACGGGTTTTCACCACGTTAGCCAGGATGGTCTCGATCTCCTGACCTCGTGATCCATCCGCCTCGGCCTCCCAAAGTGCTGGGATTACAGGGGTGAACCAGCGCACCCAGCCACAGAGTCTTGCTCTGTCACCCAGGCTGGAGTGCAGTGGCAGTAGCGTGGTTTGGTTCACTGCAGCCTCAACCTCCAGGCCTCAAGCGATCCTCCCACCTCAGCCTCCTGAGTTGCTGGAACTACAGGCACGTGCCTCACACCTGGCTAACTTTTTGTTGCTTATAGAAATGGGGTTTCGCCATATTGCCCAGGCTGGTCTCGAACTCCTGGGCTCAAGCAATCCACATGCTTTGGCCTCCCAAAGTGCTGGGATTCGACCATGCTTGGTCGAATATTGTTTTTATAAACATTCTAGTTTGTGTATATTGTTGAGCAGATGTATACTTTTCAGTTGTATATATACCTAGGAGTGGAATTGCTGGATTTGCTTAGGTTTTAAAATATCACCTACTTCCAAAATAAATTTGTGACTGATTAAAACAAAAATAAGTGATACATATAAAAAAATTCAAAAGTATTTGAAAAATTAAAGGTCCTAAAGAAGGAAGTGTATTTTTATATGTGCCAACAAGAAACTATCGTCCCCAAATACAGTTCATCTTGCTTATCTTCTTTTTGTCAAAGAACTAAAACAAACTCTATCTCTAAATGATGGATTTAAATATATTTCTGAATTGTCACCTTACTCTATGTGCAACTTTTACTTCTAATTACTAAAGAGCTGGGGAGCAATCTACTATATGGTGTGTTTTATGGCTTAGTATATGATCTATCTTTAATGTTCCATGTGAGTTTGAGAAGAATGTATATCCTGCTGTTGTTGAATGAAGTAGTCTATAGATGTCCATTATATTCAGTTGATTAACAATGTTGTTAAGTTCAACTGTGTCCTTGTTGATTTTCTGTCTGCTGGATCTGTCCATTCCTATAGATGGGTATTGGAGTCTCCATCTACGTTAATGGGTTCCTCTATTTTTCCTTGAAATTCTATAAGTTTTTGCCTTGTATATTTTGATGCTCAGTTGGTAGGTGCATATAAGTTAAGGATTGTTATGTATTCTTGTAGAATTGACGCCTTTATTATTTTGTAATGCTCCTCTTTATCCCTGATAACATGCCTTGCTCTGAGGTCTCTGTCTAAAATTAGTATAGCTGCCAGGCGCGGTGGCTCACGCCTGTAATCCCTGCACTTTGGGAGGCCGAGGCGGGCGGATCACGAGGTCAGGAGATCGAGACCATCCTGGCTAACACGGTGAAACCCTGTCTCTACTAAAATACAAAAAATTAGCCGGGGGCGGTGGCAGGCGCCTGTAGTCCCAGCTACTCAGGAGGCTGAGGCAGGAGAATGGCATGAACCAAGGAGGCGGAGCTTGCAGTGAGCCGAGATGGTGCCACTGCACTCCAGCCTGGGGGACAGAGTGAAGACTCCGCCTCAAAAAAAAAAAAAAAAAAAAATTAGTATAGCTACTCTCACTTTATTTTTATTTTTTATTTTTTATTTTTCCTCTGTCCACAGCACCTCCATAGTCCCATTTTTCTTTTGATTAATGTTAGCATAATATATCTTTCTCCATCCACTTATTTTTAATCCATCTGCCTTCATATTTAAGGTGCATTTCCTGAAGATAATACATAGTTGGTTCTTGTTTTATTGTACACTCTTTTAATTGGTGCATTTAGACCACTGATGTTCAGAGATTGTTGATACAGTTGAATTCATATCTACTAAATTTGTTGCTGTTTCAATTGTTGTCTGTGATGGCTAATTTTAGGTGTCAAGTTGACTGATCTAAGGGATACCCAGATAATTGGCAAATCATTATTTCTGTGTATGTCTCTGAGGATGTTTCCAGAAGAGAAGGGCATTTAAATCAGTGAATTAAGGAAGATCTGCCCTCACCAATGCTGGCTGGTGCCATCCAATTCGTTGAGGGCCCATGTAGAATAAAAAGGCACAGGAAAAGAGAATTTGCTCTCTCTTCTGGAACCAGGTCACCCATCTTCTCCTGTACTTGAACATTAGAACTCTAGGTTCTCTAGCCTTTGGACTCCAGGGCTTCCACCAGTGGAACACCAGCTTCTCAGGCCTTTGGACTCAGATTGAATTACTTTACCAGTTTATCTGATCTTCCAGTTTGCAAATGATGTATCATGGGACTTCTCAGCCTCTATAATCACATGAGCTAATTTTCATAATCAATCTTAGCTAGCTAGCTAGCTATTTGTCTATCTATGTATCTATACATCCTATTTGTTCTGTTTCCCTGGAGAATCCTGACTAGTATCCTTGTTCTTTGCTTCTATTTTTGTCTTCCACTTTTTTTCTACCTTTTCTTTTAATTGAGCATTTTATGTAATTCCATTTTTTCCTCCTTTCTTGACATAACAGTTGTACTTGTTTTACTTTGTTCTTGGTTGCCCTAGAGTTTGCAGTATGCACTTACAACTAATCCAATTCCACTTTCAAATAATACTATACCACTTCGTGGATAGTGTGAGTGCCTCATAATAACTAAATAATCCTAGCCAGGCACAGTGACACATACCTGTAATCCTAGCGTTTAGGTAGACCAAGGTGGGAGGATCACTTGAGGCCAGCAGCTCAAGACCAGCCTGAGCAACATGACAAGACCCTGTCTCTGCAAGAAAAAATTTAAAACTTAGCTGGGCAAGGTGACATACACCTGTAGTCCCAGCTACTTGGGAGGCTGGGGCAGAAGGATCACTTGAGCCCAGGAAATTGAGGCTGTAGTGAGCTATGACTGAGCCACTGCACTCCAGCCCAGGTGACAGAGTGATAACCTGTCTGAAAAAAAAAAAAAACCTGATTCTATCCTTCCATCCCTTTCATCATTGCTGTAGTTCATTTCACTTACACATAAGCATATATGTGTGTGTGTATACATATAGACATATATAGGTATACACAGTTGAATACATTATTGCTATTATTATTTTGAACTATTATCTGTTGATAAGAATGAGAAAAACAAGTTTTACTTTACCTTCACTTATTCCTTCTTCAATGTACTTCTTTTTTCAATGTAGATCTGAATTTCTGACCTATATCATTTTCCTTCTCTCTGAAGAACTCCTTTTAATATTTCTTGTAAGGCAGGTCTACTGGCAACAAATTCCCTCAATTTCTGTTTATCTGAGAAAGTCCTTCTCTTTCACTTTGGAAGGATAATTTTTCAAGGCACAGAATTCTAGGTTGGTGTCCTTTTTTTCTCTCAGTATTTTAATTAATTCACTACATACTCTTCTTGCTTGCATGGTTTCCAAGGAGAAATCAAATGTAATTTTATCTATGCTACTCTGGAGGAAAGATATTTTTTCCCTTCTGGCTTCTTTTGGGATTTTTTTCTTTATCTTTGATTTTCCATAGTTTGAAAACAATTCACTTTGGTGTAGTTTTGTGGCATTTATCCTCTTTGATGTTCTCTGAGCTCTCTGGATCTGTTTTATGTGGATATTTTATGTAAATGTAATCAAATATAATATACACCTTATATGGTAGCATACTAGAGTACTTCAACTTGCATAGAGTAATCAGGGAGAAGAAAAGTCATGAATTGTTACTCCATAGTCAAAGCATGTTAGAAGATAAAGGTATACACACAGCACGTGCATACTCACACATACATCTTTAACTATCTCAACCCCTTGAAAAAATTACAATGTTATTAGTTACCAGGACCCTGAATCATGGACTTACGGGTATGGAGGCATCCTAGTTACAACAAATTCTCCAGTACTTTCATAAAGTCACTGACAAACAAAAACAAAAAAGAAAGAAACCTTGAACCAAATATAAGTAAATTTACCATTAAACATTTGTAAAATATGGGGGGAAAGGATTAACTATGAAAGTATCTATATTGAAAACTTTGATCCATACAGCAGATCTGGGTGGTGGTTGATTGGAAGGACATAGTGCTGGAATAAATTGTCTTAGTCCATTTTGTGCTGCTACAACAGAATACCTGAAACTTGGTAATTTAAAAACAATAGAAATTTATTTTCTCACAGTTCTGGAGACTGGGAATTCCAAAATCAAGACATCAGAATTTTGTGTCTGATGAGGGCCTTCTTGCTGCATCTTCATATGGCAGACGGTAGATGGGTAAGAGAGCAAGTTAGCTGAATGCTGCATGAAGCCTATTTTACAAGGGCCTTAATCCCATTGAGGAAGAAAAAGCCCTCATGGCCTAATGATCCCTTAAAGGCCCAAACACTTAATACTATCACATTAGCAACATCTGAATTTTGGAAGGGACACATTCAAACCATAGCAGTGTAACTCCTTGGAGGGTGTTCTGACAGGAAGCAAAGGAAAGAAAGCTGTTCTTGTCCAAGGTGACAAGAGAGTCAGATGACTCATCTACACTGCTCAATACCATGCAGATGCAAACTGGAGGCCAAATGGTAAAGAACTGACACCAGTAGCCAAGAACAACCACATCACAACTACAGGTCCAGGGTAAGAATGAAGCACTTTCCTTCCTCAAGAGAATCTAAATAATCCATGATGACTATGCAACTAAAGTAAAGGTGTTCAAAGGAAGCATGAACATAACTCTTGATAACTGGGCACAGGGGAGGGTCTTTTTAGGCATGACATGAACATCAGAAGTCCCCCACTAAAATTTCTGGTTGTAAATTTCTCTTTGTAACTTTGTCAGTTTTTGCTTTATTTCAAGGCCATGTTGTTAGGAACATACAGTTCCTGAATTTTATTTCCTTGTTGTAGAATATAACTTTTATCATCATCCCTATTTATGTTTTTCACTTTAATTTTTTTGACATTATTGCCACATGAGCTTTCTTTTGATCAATATTTGTATGGTAAGCCTTTTTCCTTTTTCATCTTGATTTATGTATTAGAATTACTAAAATATTTGAACTGATATCTATCGCCTTCTATTTTATATTTACCATCCTCTTACGTTTACCTTTGCTTTTCTTCTTTTCTGCCTTTTGTTGTATTTGTAACATTTTACCTATTCCCTCCTTTGATCCTCTGCTCATTTGAAAGCTTTATTATTTATTTATTTATTTATTTTGAGACAGAGTCTCGCTGTGTCGCCCAGGCTGGAGTGCAGTGGCATGATCTTGGCTCACTGAAGCCTCCACCTCCCAGGTTCAAAGGATTTTTGTGCCTCAGCCTCCCAAGTAGCTGGGAATACAGGTGTGCACCACCATGACCGGCTAATTTCTGTATTTTTTTAGTAGAGACAGGGTTTCACTGTGTTGGCCAGGCTGGTCTTGAACTCCTGACCTCAAGTGATCCACCTGCCTTGGCCTCCCAAAGTGCTGGGATTACAGATGTGAGCCACCACACCTGGCCAAAAGCTTTACTCTTTTAATGGTAGCCTTTCAAATATTACCATGCACAATTTCTGTCTGGTTTTTTTCAACAGTTATTCAATACGTCTCATTTCCTACAGACCACAATGACTTTAGCATATTTTATCCATTGAATACTACTCAACACTCCCTTCCTCATATTGTTATTGTTTAGAATTTGAGTTTTACTTTTCTTATACCCCAAGAGTTTTCTCTTTAGTTTTACAGTCAATAAATAATTTTACCAATATACTTTACCAATTGACAGAGTCACTTTTGTTTCTGATAGCCCATAATTTCCTGTGATACTGTGATATCTTTTTTTTTTTTTTTTTTTTTTTTTGAGACAGAGTATCACTCTGTTGCCCAGGCTGGAGTGTAGTGGCACAGTCTCAGCACACTGCAACCTCCGCCTCCTGGGTTCAAGTGATTATTCTGCCACAGCCTCCCGAGTAGCTGGGACTACAGGCGTGTGCCACCACACCTGGCTAATTTTTGTATTATTAGTAGAGACAAGGTTTCACCATATTGGCCAGGCTTGTCTCAAACTCCTGACCTCGTGATTTGTCCCCCTCAGCCTCCCAAAGTGCTGGGATTACAGACACGAGCCACCGCGCCCAGCTGGTATCTTTTTTAAAAATTTACTCAAGTGTATCTTTAAAAAAATGTTTTTTAAGAGAGAATCTGAAAATAATATTTGTATGGCTAAAAATATTTTTATTTCACCTTCATTCGTGAAAGATAGGTAAACAGTTTTCCCTCAACATCTTGAAGATATTGCTCTGTTGTCCTTGACATTTATTGTAGCAATGAGAACTCCGCTCAGTTGAGCCACAGTTCTGAGTGGGAAGCAGGGGATTCCCTCAACCCTGCCCTCAATACCCTTTAAAAAGTAAGATAAAATTGTATCCAATGAAATGCATAGATCTTAAATACATAATTGGATATGTTTTGATAAATATCTACATCTACATGGAGTTAGAACCTCAGTGCACTTTAGGATTGTTGGTTCATCCTTGCTCTTCCATGACCTCATTGTGATGGGTCTAGATGATTTATTTTTATTTATCTTTTCTGGAGTTGAAAGTGCCATTCTGACTTGAGGACATGTGGCTTTACTCAAATTCTGGAAAACTGTAAGCTATCACCCCTCTAAATGTTCCTCTTCCATGACCTCCACTCACTTCTGTATTCCCTATTAGATGACTGTTGGAGTCATTTAGTCTATCATCTATATCTCAACTAATCTTTCCATATAGACATGTTTCACATATGAAATGATTTTAAAGTCGCTTTCTATCTCTGTTCCACATCTGAGGGAAATCCTTTTAGCTTCCAATTCACTGATTTTTCTTCTCTTTAATTTTTCGATATAAGAAACAACATGGATTAATCTCAAAATCATTACGTTGAATGAAAAAAGCCAGACATAATGTTGTATGATTCCATTTATATAAAGCTTAGAAACAGGCAAAGAGTAATCTATGAGGATAAAAGTCAGAATAGTCATTTACTCTGGTGGAAGTATTTATGAACTGGGAAGGAACCTAAGAGAACCTTCTAGGGTAAGTTTCCATTCCATGCCAGACAGGAAATGTACCCTGTCTGGAATGGAATGGTGGTTATACATGGGTGTTTACATATGTGAATGTTTGTAAATATATATAGTTTACGGAGCTATACACTTAAAATCATGCACTGTATGTTAGACGAAGGAAGAAGGAAGGAAGGGAGGGAGGGAGGGAAGGAAGAAAGAAGGGAGGGAGGGGAGAGGAAAGAAAGAGAAAAGAAAAAAGGAAAGGATGGAGGGAGGAATGGAGGGAAAAAGGGAGGATGAGAGAGCGAGAAAGAAAGAACCAAACCCAGGAATTTGTCATCTCTTAGCTCCTGGGGCTGCTAGGAATGGCAGATCCAGTAGGGCATTTCCTAAATAAGCACTGAGGTGAAAAATTGGACTAATTTGAAAACAGGAGACTGATAGGCTATTATAAAGGCACTGGGCCTCATAAATACCTCCAAAGGTAATGGCAGGGCCAAAACAGGGACATCATTTATCAAGTGGCCAGAAAGAAAACAGAATTGGTTAATTCATTTCCTATACCACCGTTTGAAATTCATACTCAGTGTCACTGAATGTAAGCAACACTGACTCTGTACTAATAGTGCTCTCTTATGCTGCACCAAGCCCACATTTGCCAGGGACTGAAATAGGTGCCATGAGATGATTTGCTGCTGCTGCTGCTGCTGCTGCTGCTGCTGCTGCTGCTTCGGAAGCTCAGAAGCAATATGAAAGCATAGTAATAAGGATTAGGTTTGTCTGGGAATGAGAGAAAACCCTAAACGACAGTAGCATTTTGTGATGCTTAATTGTATGTGTCAACTTGACTGGGATAAGGGATGCCCAGATAGCTGGTAAAACATTATTTCTGGGCTGGGTATGTTTGTGAGGGTGTTCCTGGAAAATATTAGCATTTCAATTGGTAGGCTGAATAAGGAAAATTCCTCTCACCAGTATGGGTGAGCATCATGATATTTGTTGAAGGACTGAATAGAACAAAAGGGTGGAGAAGGGTGAATTTGCTTCTATTTGAGCTGGAACATCCATTTTCTCCTGCTCTCCAACATTGGCACTCACAGTTCTCCGGTCATCGGATGTGGACCAGGACTTACATCTCTGGACTCGGATTGAATTATCTACCAGCTTTCCTGATTCTCCAGCTTGAAAATGACAAATCATGAGGCTAAATCACTTCTTAGCCTCCATAATCATGAACCAATTTCTATACTCTCTCTTTCTCTCTCTCTCTCTCCCTCTCTTTATATATAGATGTATGTGTATTTGTATATAGTCAGCCCTCAGCATCTGTAGCTTCAACTTCAGATTAAAAACTTTGCAAAAAAAAAACTGCATCTCTACCGAACATGTACAGACATTTTTTCCTTGTCATTATGTCCTAAACAATACAGTTAGCAATTATTTACATAGCATTTACATTGTATTAGGTATTATAAGTAATCTAAAGATGATTTAAAGTATATGGGGAAGGGGCCAGACACAGTGGCTCACGTCTGTAATCCCAGCACTCTGGGAGGCCAAGGGGGGGCGGATCACCTGAGGTCAGGAGTTCAAGACCAGCCTGGCCAACATAGTGAAACCCCTTCTGTACTAAAAATACAAAAATTAGCTAGGTGTGGTGGTGCATGCCTGTAGTCCCAGCTACTTGGGAAACCAAGGCAAGAAAATCGCTTGAACTCGGGAGATGGAGGTTGCAGTGAGCCCAGATTACGCCACTGCACTCCAGTCTGGACAACAGCGTCTAAAAAAAAAAAAAAAAGTTAGGATATACATATGTTACATGCAAATGCTATGCCATTTTATATCAGGGACTTGAGCATCTACATATTTTGTTACCCATGGGAGGTCCAGGAACCAATCTCCTGTGGATACTAAGGGACAAATGTACATATCCTATAACCAATAGGAAATGTGTGGTGTGTGTGTGTGTTTCCTATTGGTCTGTTTCTCTGGAGAACCCTGAATAATATACTTATATAAGATAGAAATTATTTTTCTCTCTTGCAAAATAAATGTGGAGGCATACAGTTCAGGACTGGCAAGGCACCTCTGCAAAGTTATCAGAAACTTGGCTCTCTGAAGTTGTCTGTTCTACCATCTCTAGAATGACCCTTTTTCTCATGACCCAAGATAGCAGTTGGAGGCCTAGCCACCCACATCCACATTCCAAAGTAGCTGGAGAAGTAAGGAATAAAGATGTGCCTCCACTCTTCAAGAAATACCACATAACACTTCTGCTTTAAACTCATTGGCCAAAACCTAGTCACATGGCCTAGTCGCCTACCTGCGACACTGGAAAATGTGGCCTTTTAGTGGATAATATGTTTGTCCTAAATAAAACTAAGCTTCTATTAATATTATAGGAAGAAGGAAAGAAGAGATTGTGCTAGGCAAACAGCAGTCTTCCACAGAAGTCAATATACATGAAGAATTTACAATCATTTCCTCCACAATACACATTTTTGTACATGAATAATGAGTTACATATATTTTTAAACACTGTGGCTGTCCATATTGATAAAAGATGGTCATTATTATTAAAGATGTTCATTATTGTCTTGCACTTAAAGTCAGTCTGTATAGTTGAAGTCGGGCAAATAATTGAGGCAATCAACTTATTGACAGTATTGAGAAAATAATCTCTAGGTCTTTATGTTAGTACTCACAAAATCTTAAAAACTAAACAATGCAAAGAATATTCAATATTTCAATACATTTTTGATAATTTGTATCACAAAGAGCAAGACACCCCACTTACCTCTAATGAATTAAGGGATTAAAGATAAACAGTGTATGAGGAAGGCTTAATTTTCATTATTTTCCTATCATTTGAAAGAAAGTTTACCATCTACTTATATCACCTCTTCAAAACTTATTGTGGGCGGGGTTGCTCTGACACCCAGGCTGGAGGGCAGTGGCACACTCATAGCTCACTGCAGCCTCGACCTCTTGGGTTCAAGTGATCCTCACATCTTGGCCTCCCAAAGTGCTGGGACTACAGATGTGAACCACTGTGCCCAGCCAGTAAAAACACTTTTTTAAAGAAAAAAGTGTGATTAAGATCCAAGGCTATCTTGTTTCTATGCATTTGGGGAAGAAGTGGGATTTGGGGATAGTGAGGTTCAAAATCAGCAAAACTCTGACATCCCTATGCCTTTTGAAGGCTCATGCAGGGAAACGTAGCTTTGAAATGATGGTCGTGTTGCTTTGGCCATGTCTGTTATTTTAAATAGAACCCATTTGTTCTCCTAGTGACTCATAATATGGTTTAATAAAAGCCTAAATCAAGAAACTGGTGCTCCCTCCTTCCTCAAGGATGCAATCCTTAGACAAAGAGCAGCCTTAGATTTGGTTGTAGTTTACATTTCAGTCGTGGTTATTTATGATTCTTCTGTTATGCCTATTCTAAACTCTACTATCGTTTAAACAAATTTACTTTCAATTCTCCACTGAGTTCACCAAAGACAAATAATCCTTCTGCAACTGGCAGGGCTGAAGATTAAACCACCCTGGGCAATTAAGTGTATCCCAAGGTTCAGCTGTTATGCTGTAGTTTACATTCATTACAGCCATTTAGCAAGGTTCGACAGCTTATACTCCTGCTCTGAAGGAGGATTTGTATCCTTCATTAGCATTCTTGCATTCGGCTAGGATGTTATGGCATATACCACTGTCAGGCTGAGTCCCAGCATTACAAGATTAGTGCTGCAAATTTCACCCTTCTGCCACTAGTGGAACCCTCTAGGACTTGGCCTCTGTAACCAGCTGTGGCAGCTTTTGAAGAGAACGCTGGAATGTATACCAATAAGGAAGTATAAACAACTGGGGTTGATTATCATGGTTATATAATTTGAAATTGGGAATTCAGTTTTGAATCAGGACCTAAATGGGTACAAAAGAACTTAATTCAGGATCTCCAATGTGGTGTCCTTTAAAAAGGGGGCTACAAATATGGTAGCAATATGGCATATCAGTTAACTATTGCTGCATAATAAACATCCTCAAAAGAAATCTCAGTAGCATACAACAATAAGAACCTCAATATCTTGCAGATCTTTGGGTAGGCTGAGCAGTTTAGCTGACTTCAGTTGGGCTTACTCATGTGTCTGGGCATCAACCAATCCAGCCTGGGCTTGGCTAAGGTGACTGAGCTCTGCTTCACATGACTCTCATCCTCCTGGCACTGGCTGGTTAGCCTGGCCATGTTCTTCTCATGATAATGATGGAGGCAAAAGAAAAAGGCTTCACAAGTGCTCTCCCAGCTCTTTCTTTCTTATCTGCTGATATCCCACTAGCCAAAACAAGTCAGGTGTGCAAAAGTACACCCCTTCTTTGCAAAGCTACATGGCAAAGGACACAGATTCAGAAAGGGATGAAGAATTTAATGCAATCTACTAGATGGGACAAAGAGACTTGAAAATATATACCTGATTAACCCATTTATGCTTGAGGTTGCAATTTTTTGAATTTGAAAAATCAGACCTTGACAATGACCTTGAGCAGTAGAATATAAATAACTCCCACATGCTTAGCATTCCAATAATGGAACACTAGGCATAAATAGGTTCAGAATAAAGAAAGAAAATGAGTTAATGAACAATTAGGTCCTTCATTGAAAAAATTGCTAAGACTACCAGCTATGTTGAAGACCTAAAGAATCCTGGAATAGTACAGCTCAAACTGAATTTAGGGTTCTCTAGATCAGTGGTTCTTAGCCTTTGTGAGGTCTGAATTCTTTAAATATATGCATAAATATACATTTTACAAGCATTCTATGGACTCTCTGAAAGCCATCTGTGAACCCCTTGGAAATCCATAAACCCATTGTTACAGGTGGAGAGGTGGAGTTACATTATGATTTATGCTCAGAGAGATCTTCCAGCTAGTGGGAAAACTGCATTTAGTTTAATTTGGTGTTATATCAAAGTGAATATAAGCCAGACAATAGTCCACTGCTTAAGAATCTCCTAAAGCATTCCTTCACACAGTGTAAAATCCATACTCCTTACTATGGCCTTCAAGGCCCTCCAAGGCCTGACCCCTGCCCACCTTCACAAACTTGCTTTCCCTCTTGCATCAGCACCTGACCAGACAGGCTTCTGTGCTGTTTCTTGCACTTGCCAAGTTTGGGGCCTACACAATTGCTATTCCCTCTGCCTGGGATGCTCTTTTCCTGCCAATTCACACTGCTCTCTCCCTTGCTTCATGTAGGATTCTGTACAAATAAAGGCCTTCTCTGAACATCACATTTAAAATGCCACCCCTCAATCACGCTTGCTTTATTTACAATTTGAGCCATTTGGTTTTTTCTCTATGCCTGTGGTGGATACAACTACCCGAGCGTAGGGACTTGATTTACTCGTTCCTTCACATATCCCCAGCATCTAGCACCAGGAATGAAACAGAGAGGGCACTTGAGTAGGTATTAAATGAGTAAATTGACATGTTACACTATAAGATATATATCCACAGAGAAACCCAGAGATGAAAATATACCAGAATACATTTCACAACCAAATTGTAAAAAAAAGATTTCATATAGCTCAGTCTTGCAAAGAAAGTGGAACCCTTCTACTAGCTTTCTGAATGGTTTTCATTTAAGAATCTTAATGTTTAATTTCAAATAATAACAACTCACCAAATCAAATGATTAGTCATAGCTAATTAGTCCTACCAAGGATTTTGTAGGGTTTTTATTATTTAGTAATAGATCCATTGGTGCAGGTGGGAATGTCTGAAATAAAGCTTTGGAGCAAAAACTTGTAATTGACTGATCAAGGGGTATGTGTGTTTCTTTACAGGTGGGCACCATAACATTAGGCTTAGTTTCTTGGTGTGTACCTTTCTTCCGTATAACCAGCCTAAGATTTGGAGCATCTTATCAAACACTGAATGGAGATGATGAGTTGGCTATGAGGAGGTTATAAGTTGTCCCTAACAGTGATTTATGGAGGCTCTGATTTCAGAGGTTAACAAAGATTTGCTTTAGGTTTATGTGCCGTTTTCCAAAGTCATTCTGAACTGACAGATAAATTTGTAGCCCTCTTTGCTGGCGCCTTTTATGGGTAGGTGCAGCTGGATGAAAATCAGTCACAAAAGAGATCCCAGTGTTATCATTAATGGTGACTGTGTAACAGATGTTGTCTACATATTAGAGGAGGCTGCTTAATTTGTCTCTTGCAAACATGAAGCCTCTTAAAACTATTATGTACTAAACATTGTCTGGAAAATTTCATTCTTTTGTAACACAGTCCTCCTTTAGGAAGAACAGCAGTTTGAAATTAAAAGAATAAAAGAAAGACTCAAATGAAGGAATACTATGTGCATTACATTTTTGTTCATCATGATTATGGTGAAGAGACAAAAAAAAAAAAGACATTATGGTATTGCCAAGGGAAAATACATGTATTAAAGACAAAAGTCTAAATGAATAGGTACTGAGAAAGTGATGAGAAATTAGGGCGGAGATGGGGTTTTGCCTCCTGTCGTTTATAAGCAAGCATCCCCATTGACTTACTGCCTAGGAAGAACAGAGTGGGTGACAAAGAGTTAGAAATCTTCCCATAATGGTGGAAAAGTGATTTCATTCCACTCACCATCTGGTCAGCTCAGCCTATTTTTCAGGCAGAAGATTAGTCGTTTGTTAGGTACATTAAGCTCCAATTCTTTACAAAGCCCACCACACACACACAGTTGTGATAGTCCAACACCATGTTTCTCTACCTTTTCTTCTGTCTAAAAATATGCATGAATTTCATTTTCATTCTGGAGAGACTTTAGGGAGTTTATCATGCATATAACACAAATGGTTTCCACTTTTTTCTCAGTAAATAAAAGAAGGCTTTCATAAGACCATAAAAAGAAAGTTGTGTATGGGAGAGTTGTACATTGGTACAGTCATTTTGGAAAGAAATTTGGCAATTTTGTCAAGAATTAAAATGACTTCAAACACTGTGCCCCAAAACTTCACTTCTGAGAATCTGCTCTTAAAAACTTCAAAATAATAAAAAGGCACATCATAAAAATATATTTTATAATAGCAAAAATGGCATAGCATTTTTATAATAGTAAAATTGGAGGCAAACTCAAATTCTTATATTAGGTTATATTTAAATAAATTATTATAAGCTACCTAACAAAATAATTTTAGCATTAAAATTCTAGATATGAATACTACATAATAACCTGAAGACATTTATGCTATATATTAAATTTTAAAAAGGAATGAAAAATTGTACATAGATGATTTGTATCCTTGTAAAATATGAATATGAAAAAAGTCTGTAGGGAAATATACCATTAAGATAAATATTTTTGTAAAAAAAAAAAAAAAGAAAAAGATGGCTATAGAATGAAAGCACGTTGTATCCAAAGAGTAACTGTTTCCCTCAGTAAGCACCAGCTAGTATATTTTAGAAGCAGTTTCCTGCATATCAAACTACTTTACTATGTGTTTATCATTCCTAGCAATCCTCCTCCCCGGCCATATTTTCAGATTATTCATTAGATTATCAGTATAAATAAAAAGGTAAATGTTTGCATCAGCACTCATTTTAACACTAAAATGGCAAGCCTGTTTCTCCTCTTGATTTAGGGGGCCAAGGTGTAGAAGTCTTTCCATCCTATTCCCAAGGAACCTCCAGATTCTCAGAACAAAGGTAGCATGGGAGAACTGAAGCAATAACATGTCCTGTAATGTTTCATGTAAATTAATTCCCCAACACAGTGGTTTCAGGGTATGTCATTGCAATATATACTCAATAAACACCTTTCCACTTTGGAATCCTTCCAGTATTCTAAGTGGAGAGAGGTTGGTTGACCTAAGAGATTAATAAAGACCTCCCAAACTGCTTGCATTTTAGGGCCAGTATAAAATACAGGTCTCAGGCATTATCACTGGCTGCCAAAGAGCACCACAAGCCGGGGTCAGGGAATATCTGTGAATTTATAGATATCCAACTTCAAAGTCAAATGTAACCTTCCAAAAACTTTTTTAAATAGTTGCCAATGCCATATTGCTCAAGTACTGTAAAACAATTTACCTGAGCTAGACCTTTATTTTATAATTAATCCCCCCCGCCAACAATGAGGTGAGAAATCCTTAGTTTAAAACAAAACCTTTGTGCCACCAGTAGACCAAGCAGAATGTAAAGATTATCCAGGATGTGGGGAAGAACATGCCTCTGCTCTATGCCCGGTGCGGGCCTGGCTTTTGGTTGTTTCAGAAGCATCAGGTGTATTCCCTGCCCTCAAAGACCTTTGAATCTTGTAGAAGGACACGATGTGTGAGTAACTGATGCAGCAAATGGTCTCTACTCAGCAGGCAATAGACAGAAACTGGTTTCTATTTCTCTAGCCTCTGCTTCCAATTTGGCCACATCAGATCCCTTGTTCTAGTCCTCATCTTAGGCCTGTCAGAGAATTTCTCCTCTAGTTGCTTTTGATTATTAAATTCAGTACATAGAATTCCACTGAAATCTCCTTTCCTCCTGTCCCCAGTGTGGGCTTCAGCAGAGACCCCGACTGCATGGAGTGTGGAGAAATGGAATATACAGGGTTGGAAAATGATGTTGGGATGAGGAGAGAAGGAAGAAATTTGTCTGATTCTTCAGCTGGCAGCAGCTGGCATTCTTTACCTCCTGAAGTCACTGCTGCCCTGGCTGACAGTGCCTGGCCCTGAGGCCCACAAAAAGGCAGGCTCCATGTATCAGCTCTCCTGGGATATGTGGATAATTTGGGGGAGATCCAGCAGCAGCACCTCCTAAAGTTCCCTGACATGGAGAACTACCTTGCTAAGAATTGTCATCATTCTCCCTTCTGGCAGGCCCTCTCTCTATTGGAGTCCTATGGAAGCCCCCTGTGACCCCCTCAGCACTCCCACTGCCCCCACAGGGATGAAGGGGATAACCCGACCCTGCTAACCTTTCCCTTCTCCAAGGTCCACTCTCCCCTCCCAGTGTCCTGTCGAAGAGATGAGAGGTAGGCTGCTTGTAGGAGTGTTTGTTGAGCTTAGGTGATACGTGGAGGGGAGGTTCTGGCTTTAGTTGTTAGCTGCTTTCTTAAAATTAGAACATTGGCTCCCAAACTTTGTTGCTCATTAGAATCATTTTGGGAAGTTTTTTAAAACTACCAATACCTGGGCTGGCCCACCCCATGCCAATGATAGCAGAGTTTTGGGGGATAGGCCTAAAAGACAGGGTCATTTTTCAAGAAAGGTGGTTTGAATCTGCAGTCAGAACCCAGAGCAACTACAGTATGAATATTTAGAGTGGAGGTTCTCAGCCTTAGCTGCACGTTGGATTAACCAGAGGGCTTTGAAAAGTGCATATGCTGGGTCCGCCCCACAGATTCTGATGTCATTGGCTGGGCGCTTCCACTGCTGTGGGAGCTCCTGTTTTCTGTAGCTGACATCACAGAATCCTAAGAGAAGGCTCCAGGGAGGAGGGGATCCTCAGGCCACAGAGGGCACCCAGGCCTGGTGTACCTCAGCAGCTCTGCCAACCTGAGCTTCGTCTCCTCTCCCTACAGGAGCTTTGCCAGTGATCCTTCATCACCTTTACCCCCACCCACTGCCACCCAGCTGCTTCAGTCACACACTAGTCTGAGAAATAAATCTTCACATCAAACTGTGTGGTGAGGCTTTTAGCTTATTGTGATGAGGAAGATTCAAAACACAGGTTGTACTAATAATAGAACTTTTATATCATCCTTGGTTTACCTTAGCACAAGTTAAGAACAGAGGAACCCTGTCTTGGGCTATCATGGGTCTAGTCTACCTATGGCTGCTACCCTCACAAACACTCAGAAATGATACTGAACTATGGTTTGAGTTTTCCAATATTATCTTTTGTTTTTTCAGCTTACTCTAAAACAAACCCATCTGATAACCTTTCTGGAGCTTTCCAGTGGCAAATTATAAAGAAAATCTAACAGGGTGCTGGATGGGAGTCTAGCTTGTGAATGCCTTTCATCTTTCCTTCTCTTCTTTTATCTAAATTTTGTTCAACCTCCAAAGCTCCCCTTCACCTCCTCCTTGAAGCCATTCCTGACATCTCCTGCTTATTAACTCCTATCACTATTAAATCCAAAACCTCAAATATCAATACGCATATTTTGTGTATGTGTCCATATTTTTCTACATACATGAAACATAATGTTGAGCAGGAACTTCTTTGTTGCCCTAGAATCAATGGCTGGAGAAAACAGATTCTAAGTCTCAAGCTGGGCTACACATCAGAATGCCTTGGGTCTCTCACAAGCCACCAGGTGTTCATGCAAAGGTCAGAGGCCTCAGCAAGACTTCTGGAAGATCTGGAGAGGAAAATTCAGACACTGGTAAAGTGACTTTTCATCTGGTAGACTCATCTGGTTTGGTCATAGAATCAGCACTTCTCAGGCAATGTGAGAATGTGGTCTGGGAGAGCAGCGACCTCAGGGTGAGGGGCCCAGTACTGGGGCACAGGGAGGGAAAAGTGGAACTCAACAGCTGTGGACCCTGAATGGTTGAAAACACAGTCAGAATCCTCTCAGAAAAAACTCCACAGTGGCATTTTGACACAGAGGGTCTTTAAGAGCAAAACTCAGTCATTCAGACTATAGTGGAGTAAGAACAGGGATAACAGCGGTTATGTCTCCAAACAACAGAATTCTCACCTCCATAATGTGCAACTGCAGCCTAAAGATGCCAAAAACATCTCTCCTTCAAGGAAAGAGGGAAGAAACAGAGTAGCTTCCACGTTCCCAGGCAGGGTACTAAGGATTTTCACAAATGTCATCTCACTTAATTCCCACATCAATCCTTTCAGGATAAATATTAACATTCCTGTTTTCACAGCCAAATAAACCAAGGCTCAGAAAAGTTAAGTACTTTGCTGATGGCAGAGTTGGGATTTGAACAGAGATCTGACCCTACGTCCCTTAAGCTCACTTCAACTCCCAATTTCCTTTGGGAGGCCTCAAGTGACTCCTTTTATCTTTCTAAAGTTTCAGGTAAAGTACATATCCACAGTGTCTCCCATCCTTGTCCAGGTTACCAGGGGAGACCCAGGACAGTGATACCTTGAATTTCCTAGCATTGGACACCAGTCATGGAGGGGCACATTGTCTGCATTTCATCCTGGGAAGAGGATGGCAGGCCAAGAATAAAGGACACCAGTGAACAGGAAAATCTGGGAGATTAGCAAATATGTCCATTTGGGTGATGCCATTATTTATGTTGTCATGCTCTTACCCAGTTTAAAAACAAAGTTTATTATGAAAATTCTCAACTATTCAAAAGAATATATAACAAATCCCCAAACACTCATGCAATTTCCACAGTTACCTAGATGCGGCGACATTTGCTTCATCTATCCGTTTTTCTTGCTGAACTGTATTAAAGCAAATCCCAGACACATCATTTCGCCTCTCCATGATGTAATACACATCTCTAAAAAATGCAAATATTTTGTTACGTAATCACAATGCCATTATTATACCTCAAGAAAAAAAAAAGGTATAATACTTGACAGGTATGAGACTCAGGTGAAGTAATCAAGGCACCTAGGGCATGAAACTGAAGGAAGCATTGCTCTCTCGGCTGTGCCAATGCAGGGTCAGTGACTCCTTAAAGTTTGTACCCCAAGGCATAGTGTGCCTCACCCCAGGACCAGCTCTGTTATTTGGCACTCAGTCCATAATTTTATCTCCCCTATGGTTTCAAAATTTTATTTCTACACTTTGTTGTTCAAATCAGGATTCAAAAAAGAGCCAACTCTTCCTTACAGTCGCCATGTATCTATGCCTTTCATTTAGGACAATCTTCACCCCCTTCTTTTCCAGTTACTGATTTGTTGCAAATACTGGGCCACACTCTGCATTTGTTTCCTTCTTGATATTTTTTTAAGCTTATTTCTCTCTTCTCTGTATTTCCTATGAGTTTGCAGTATATGGTGCTAGGAATACATGCAACCTATTGTTTAGAAAATATTTACTTCATCTATGGTTTTTTATTTATTAGCACAAAATTACCCACAGCAGTGTTTTGTAAGTCATGTTCTCTGCATCTGTAATTATATACCTTTTCTCATTTGCAAAAGATCTCTGTTTTATAACCACAATTCTATTTTATTAATATTTTGAAGAATCAGCCTTGAATTTCATTGAACTACTCTTCTGGGTTCTTTAATCTTTTATTTATTTGTATTTTATCTTTTTATTTATTTATTTATTTATTTATTGAGACAGAGTCTTGCTCTGCCACCCAGGCTGGAGTGCAATGGCATAATCTCAGCTCACTGCAACCTCTGCCTCCTGGGTTCAAGGGATTCTCCCACCTCAGCCTCCTAAATAGTTGGGATTACAGGCACAAAGCTAATTTTTGTATTTTTATAGAAACGGGGTTTCACTATGTTAGCCAGGCTGGTCTTGAACTCCTGACCTCAGGTGATCCACCTGCCTCGGCCTCCCAAAAGTGCTGGGATTACAGGCAAGAGTCACCACATCCGGCCTTTTTTAAATTTTTAATTATTTTCATAATTCCCTTTTCTTTGTTTTGATGCCTGACACCTCATAGAAGTAGGGACAGGTTGGCCAGGCTGCCTCCAGTTCTAACCAGAAATAGTCCTTCCTAGGACTCACTGAACAGGTGCACCCATTCTGTAGTAGGCCTCCCCAGGAATATCTTGGGATAGTTTCTTCTTTCACTCAATTTCACTTGTTTTCCACTTTTCAAGGATTCATCATTGTTCCAGTACTGCATACAAACCATTTCACACTTGATGGCTTAAACAGTAACAATTATTTATTTTGCTCAGGAATCTGCAATGAGGTGGGGTTGGACAGAAACAGGTCATCTCTGCTCCGTGTGGCATTACCTGGAAAGGTGCAACTGAGTACTGGGGATCTGCTCTTAGATGGCTCATTCACATGGTTGGTAGCATGGTAGAGGTTATCAGTTAAGAGCTCAACTGGAGATGTGGGCCAGCAGTCTTGGGTCCTCTCCACAGGCTGCTTGGGCTTCCTCACAACATAGAGACTCTGTTCTCTCCAAGAGAACAAAGCACAAGTATGTGACATTTTTATGACTTCTCAGACATCATATAACATCCATTATACTATCTCTATTGGTTGACTCACAGAAATCTATCCAGGTTAAGTGGAAGATCTACACCTTACTACTGGGTAGGAGGAACGTCAAGATCACACCGTAGCACGCAGGAAGGGAGATATTGTAGCCAATGCAATCTGCCACTCATTACTTCTGATATTTTTCTGTTTTCCACCACCATTGTGACTTTACATTAAATAAAACTTGCAGTTATTTCTGGGAGCAGGAGCACATATTGATAGGTAATTTCATGTTATTTTCTCTTTCTGATTAGAACTTTTCAAGCAACTTATAATCATTATTAAAGCTCATTAATGAGCTATTAGATGAGAATTTTTGAGGCTTGGCTAAGTCTCAGACCTTACTCCCTTAAGCACTATGGATTAGCACTTTCTTCTGAAAGACAAATAAGGTCTCTTTTGTGGCTGACACATGGGTTTCCTTTCCAATGGAGACGAATGGAGGAGCCCAGGAGTTTAGAGGTCACAGACAAAGATTATCTTTCTGCCATGAATGATCAGAAGCACAGTTTGAGCCTGTGCAGCTGAGCAGCAAGGAACAGTAACTGTGTTTGTCCATAGGGAATAGGCAGCCGTTTTCATTCATCTTCAGGCTGGTGAGCCTCTGTGTGCCCCTCCCCCAGTCCCATTTTCCACCCTTCTCTACCCTGCTCTGCTCTGTGCCCTGGGAGTCTGACCTCTCTGTGCCATGTGCTCTGGGATCCTGTGCCCCTCTGGCTTCCAGTTGGGAGATGAGGGAGCAGGAAGAGAAAGGAGCTGGGGTATTTATTCTCCCTTCATAACTTCCTCTATCTGTGGTTAAAGAGAAAATCCAGAGGAAGGGAAAAAAGGAAATATAACTTTTTAAAAGTGAATCACAGTGAGATCATACACACCCTTAAATTCATTAAATATTTTTTTAAACCCATGGCTTACTAAAGTTGATACCTGGGTATGCCTTTGTCTTTAATGATAAGAATTATTTTTAGTCTAGATTTAAATACACCTTATATAGTTAACTTACTGAATAGAATTCAAATAAGTATGAATGAGCACACGAAAACTTTTAAATGTTAACTGGCACTAAGTGAATGGTTGCAAAATTTGCAAACAATTACAATTTCAATTTTTAAAAATTTGATATTTGGTAAAACACAAAAATTATATTGTATTTCTAATGAACTACATAATGGAACTTGCTGATATGAAAATAATGTAATACTGTTGTGAACAACTCTGTATTTCTGACTTCATTTCTGATTATTTCTCAGTATACACTCCTAAAGAGGAACTACCAGGTCCAAGGCTATAATAAACATTTTCCTGCCTTTGGTCCACACTGCCAAAGCCTCTTCCAAGTTGGCTGTACCAATTCGCACTCCCAGCAGCCATGATGAGAGCCCCAGCCCCAATACATCCTCAGTGGTAACATCAATTTTCAGTCTTTTCTAATTTTATAAGTAAAGTGGTTTCTCATTGCTGTTTTAGTGGACATTTCTTTCATTATGGATGAGTCTGAATTTTTCACAACCTTTTTTGTGTTTAGGTTTATTTTGCAAAATTGCCTATTCTTGTTCTTTGTCCATGTGTCTATAGGGATTCTAGTGCCATCATATTTGGAAGCCATAAATTTTCTTTTTCTTTTTTTTTTTTTTTGAGACAATCTCACTCTGTTGTCCAGGTTAGTGTGCAGTAGCATGATCTTGGCTCACTGCAGTTTCTGCCAGGTTTAAGCCATCACACCCGGCTAATTTTTGTATTTTTAGTGGAGACAGGGTTCTGTCCCATTGCCCAGGCTGATCTCAAACTCCCGGCTTCAAGTGATCTACCTGCCTCAGCCTCCCAAAGTGCTGGGATTACAGGAGTGAGCCACCACCCAAAGCCTGGAAGTCATAAATTTTCATACCTTCTCTTTACTTTTTAGTATTTACAGAAATAAAAGTTTATGGCCGGGCGCGGTGGCTCAAGCCTGTAATCCCAGCACTTTGGGGGCCGAGACGGGCGGATCACGAGGTCAGGAGATCGAGACCATCCTGGCTAACACGGTGAAACCCCGTCTCTACTAAAAAATACAAAAAAAAAACTAGCCGGGCGAGGTGGCGGGCGCCTGTAGTCCCAGCTACTTCAGAGGCTGAGGCAGGAGAATGGCGTGAACCCGGGAGGCGGAGCTTGCAGTGAGCTGAGATCGCGCCACTGCACTCCAGCCCGGGTGACAGAGCGAGACTCCGTCTCAAAAAAAAAAAAAAAAAAAATGTGAATTTTAGAAAAAAATATTATTAAATGTATCTAAAATTCACATCAAATTTTTTTTTTCTTTTGTGACGGAGTCTCACTCTGTTGCCCAGGCTGGAGTGCAGTGGCGCCATCTCGGCTCACTGAAACCTCTGCCTCCTGGGTTCAATTGATTCTCCTGCCCCAGCCTCCTGAGTAGCTGGAATTACAGGCGCATGCCACCAGGCCCAGCTACTTTTTGTATTTTTAGTAGAGACAGGGTTTAACTGTGTTGGTTAGGCTGATCTCGAACTCCTGACCTCGTGATCCTCCTGCCTCGGCCTCCCAAAGTGCTGGGATTACAGGTGTGAGCCACCGCACCCAGTCCATAGGATTTTTTAAATTAATTTCCATAGGTTTTTGGGGAACAGGTGGTATTTAGTTACATGAATAAGTTCTTTAGTGATTCTGGTGCACACATTACCTGAGCAGTAGACACTGTACCCAATCCCTCACCCCATTCCCACTCTTTCACCCAAGTCCCCAAAGTCCATTGTATTATTCTTATAAAATGTACATAGGAATTTAAAAGAGAAGGAAAAACTATGCTTTCCACCAAATAGCTTGCCAACTTTCTCAAGACATTTATTAAATTACTTTCCTTTTATTTATTGATCTGTGATGCTTCTCTTATCAAATCTGTTTGGAGGCTATCTATTCTGCTACATTTATTTTGTTCTTTTTATATCTCAATCATTCTGTTTTAAATACTATAGCTTTAACACATGCTTTTACATTTTATTTAATAGGTGATCTCCTGTGACTGGCTTTAAAATACCTGCTTTTTCTCTTTCTCAGGTGAACTTTAGAATTATTTTCTAAAAGTCCTCAAAAACAAACCTTAAATTGCATTAAGTAAGTTACCTAATTTGAGAAGAATTGGGTCGCATTACCTAGTTTAGCCATCCTTCCCAGAAACACAAGTATCTTCATTTACTGGAGTTTTCTTTTATATTTATTTTTTATTGCTGGGATTTCTTGCTAAGATTAGACGTATTTTTTAATGGAGTGTGCAAATCCTGTTACCTATAATATTTTCAAATTAGATGTTATATGAATTGTCTTCAAGTGCTCAAAAGCATCAGTTAATTTATTTTCCTGGCTGTTATGCATGTGTGTATTTCCATATTAGTTTCAGTTATGCCACCTCTAATTGCTTCTTTTAGGTCTTATCTATACAGCAAAATATAATGAAAAAACAAACTTAAGACCAAAATAAAAATTACATGAATATTTCTGATAAAAGGGAAAGAAAGGAGAGTGCTGCTTGTTTGAATTGGATCCTTGGTACAGGTCTTACATTAACTTTCCCTAAGTAGACATAGCTCATTAAAACAAACTACTTAACTTTGTAATGGTTATTCTACTTTACTATGGATTCATCTATGCAGAACATGAAAAGTTAAATGTTCACAGTACTTGTTGCACATAGCTTTTCTCTTCATATCTTGAGTTTCTGATACTGATTTTTCTGTCAAATAGTTCCAGAAGCATTTGGATTTTGCCTTATTTGGACTGGCTGAATCAAATCTGAGTTAATCTGGTTCCCTGATATTAAAGCCACTGAAGAATCCTCCATAATTCAAGGGTCCATATGAAAATATAACATTTTATGTATGTTTGATATTATTATATTGTATGAGTAATGCCCCCAAATGATTTTGTTTCTGAGTGATTCATTTCTGTTGAATTTGGACTTGACACTGGTGATTTCTTCATCTCATTCTTAGAGAACATTTGTTAATATTGAATACATTTGTGTCACCACTACTTTATAAAATAGGTGTATGAATTGCATTTCAAAATGAAAAAAAATCCAAAAACATCTTTTAACTCTAGAAAATACTATTAGAATATTATATTAGAAAGTTTTCCAAATGCAGAACACTTTGCTAAAGATGATGCGAGATTTGTAAAAATAATGCAATCAATGTGCCACCTAAGATAAAATATTTTATAGATAACACTAGTTCTCAATCCCGAATGTCTGTAAGTTTACATAACTCAACATATGTGAAACTTAATTGCCACAGACATTCTCCCGTGTGTCTCTCAGTCTGCATTTGAATTTTCTACATGGAGTCTCAGTAAACTGCAATTCTTTCCTGATTAAGTATTTGAGTGTGGTCAGTGATTTTTGAAATTTTTCAACGATTTGCTTAAGTTCCACTTCAGGCACACCATGATCAACCTCTGAATCAACTTTCCCGTTTTCCTGCAGCAAATGCTTTCTGAAGGATACTCATGAGGCCTCCATCACATCTGCTTCAGAGAGCAGTGAGCATCAAGCTATCTGGCCTAAGCTCTGGAGAGCTGGACACTGCTTGATAGTTAGGAGTCCAGTGATATATTTTTCATCCAGGAGACTAAGTAATTCTTTTGAAGAATTTTAAAGAGGCCAAGCCACACAGGGATCCTTGTGACAGCTTAATTGACAAGCAGCTCTCCAACCAGACTGAAATTCCAAATCATCTTTCAGCATTTGTCATATTGATCAATACCATTTTGAATATCTGTGACTAGTTTTCTGAATTTCACCTTAACAAAATTCTGTACATGAGGAGTTCTTTTCTTTCCCTTAACTCCAACCCACAGTCCCTGTCCCCTCCAGTAATATTTAAAATTTTTTTCAGTAGTAACAGTGTTTTGGCAATTGGTTGCTTTTTTAAAGTTCATATTATAGCTAGAAAAATAGAGTACATATGTTTCTTACAGCCAGGAAACAGATAAGAGTACGTTGACAGACTTTTGTCTACTCTGCCTAGATTTTTGAGAAAAAACTAGAGATATCAAATATTCAAAGAGGTTAAACATAAGAAACTTTCATGTAATTGCAGAACCTTAAGGACAGAAAGGACTACAGGTCCTCCTTGAGGACTACAACTTTACAGATATTGTAACTACAAGTTAATCTATAAACAATTGCAGAATTAAAAACATCTTGGGAGCCAGGCATGGTGGCTCACGCCTGTAATCCCAGCACTTTGGGAGGCTGAGGCAGGTGGATCACTTGATGTCAGGAGTTCGAGACTAGCCTGGCCAACATGGTGAAACCCTGTCTCTATTAAAAATGCAAAAATTAGTCGGGTGTTGTGGTGCATGCCTGTAATCCCAGCTAGTAGGGAGGCTGAGGCAAGAGAATCGCTTGAACTCGGGAGGCGGAGGTTGCAGTGAGCCAAGATCACACCACTGCACTCCAGCCTGGGCAACAGAGTGAGACTTCGTCTCCAAAAAAAAAAAAAAAAAAAAGCACACAACACATCTTCTTGGGGTCTCATCATCAAAATCATCAAGATTCACAAATATGTGTGCTATGATGTTTCCTATGTGTCAGTCCCTGTGATTAGTATTCACATAGATTAACTCGTTTAAGCCATATTTTTATCCTCCTAGGAAGATGCCATTATTATTTTCCTTTGTAGATGAGGAGAAGTTTAAGCTATTTCCTGTAGGAAGTGGCAGCTGAGATACAAGCCCAGGATGGATTCCTGAGCACTCAATCTTCATCACTCACTATACTGTCCTGCTTTCTGTCCTTGAGCTTCAGCCAGGAATCAATCCTTGAATCTCCTTTTCCTCCACCCACTCTATTCAATTACTCATTGAATCCCATTGATTCCACCTTGGCTCTCAAAACTGCCAATGCATGGATCTCAAATTTCCATCCTCTCCATGACTGAGCTTGCACCGGCACACATCATCTTTCTCTTCCGCAATGCCTACTGCCTCCCTACCTCAGTCTCCCTCCATTCTAATCAACCCTCTGCATTGGCACAGAGCAAGAACCAAACAAGACCAGGTTCCCCTTTTCAAAAACAAAGATGTGGCCATGCCATTCTCCACTAATGGCAGGATAAAATTTCAAGTTTCAATCTTGCCAAAGATGGTTCAAAGTTCTTAATGTTCAGGTTACAACCCACCTGAACCTGCCATTCGTTCCTGTGGGTCCTGTGGTCCAGTAGACTACCCAAAATCACCCACACAAACCAGGGACTTTACTTCCCCTGCGCCTTCGCTCCAATTCTTCCCTCTATTGAAATGTCCTCTCTGAAACAAGCAAATGGAAAAACATTCCATGTTCATGGATAGGAAGAATCAATATCATGAAAAAGAAATTTATAGATTCAATACTATTTCTGTTAAACTACCATTGACATTCTTCACGGAATTAGAAAAAACTATTTTTAAATTCATATGGAATCAAAAAAGAGACCAAATAGCCAAGACAATCCTAAGCAAAAAGAAGAAAGCTGGATGCATCATGCTGCCCAACTTCAAATTATACTACAAGGCTACAGTAACCAGAACAACATGGTACTAGTACAAAAATAGACACATAGACCAATGGAACAGAATAGAGAACTCAGAAACAAAACCACACAGCTACAACCATCTGATCTTTGACAAACCTGACAAAAACAAGCAATGGGGAAAGGATTCCCTATTCAATATATGATGCTGGGAGAACTGGCTAGCCATATGCAGAAAATTGAAACTGGACCCCTTGATTATACCATATACAAAAATTAACTCAAGATGAATTAAAGACTTAAATTAAAACCCAAAAACTATAAAAACCCTAAAAGACAACCTAGGCAATACCCTTCTAGACATAGGAATGGGCAAAGATTTCATGATGAAAACACCGAAAGCAATTGCAACAAAAGCAAAACTTGATGAGTGGGATCTAAATCAACTAAAAAGCTATGCACAGCAAAAGAAAACTATCATCAGAGTGAACAGACACCTACAAAATGGGAGAAAATTTGTGCAACCTATCCATCTGACAAAGGTCTAATATCCAGAGTCTATAAGGAACTTAAACAAATTCACAAGAAAAAAAAAAACCCACAGACACATCTCAAAATAAGACATTTGTGTGGCCTACAAACATATGAAAAAAAGCTCATCATCACTGATCATTAGAGAAATGCACATCAAAACCACAATAAGATACCATCTCACTCCAGTCAGAATGGCGATTATTAAAAAATCAAGAAACAACAGATGCTGGTGAGTTGCAGAGAAAAGGGAATGCTTTTACACTGTTGGTGTGCGTGTAAATTAGTTCAACCATTGTGGAAGACAGTGTGGTGATTCCTCAAAGATCTAGAGGCAGAAATACCATTTGACCCAGCAATTCCATTACTGGGTATATACCCAGAGGAATATAAATCATTCTATTATAAAGACACATGCACATGTATGTTCACTGCAGCACTATTCACAATAGCAAAGACATGGAATCAACCCAAATGCTCATCAATGATAGACTGGATAAAGAAAATGTGGTACATATCCACCATGGAATACTATGCAGCCATAAAAAGAAACGTGATCATGTCCTTTGCAGGGACATGGATAGAGCTGAAGCCTTTATCCTGAGAAAACTAATGCAGGAACAGAAAACCAAACACTGCATGTTCTCATTTGTAAGTGGAATCTGAATGATGAGAACACATGGACACATGGGGGGAACAGCACACACTGGGCCTGTGGGTGGGGTGGGGAGAGAAAGAGTATCAGGAAGAATAGCTAATGGATGCTGGGTTTAATACCTAGGTGATGGGTTGATCTATGCAGGAAACCACCATGGCACAAATTTACCAATGTAACAAGGCTGCACATCCTGCACATGTACCCTGGAACTTAAAATAAAAGTTGAAGAAAAAAAAAAAAGAAATGCCCTCTCCTTTATCCTACCTCTGATTCCTATTTTCTGCTAATTGAAAGCCTACGCTTTCTTCAAGACCCTGCTCAAGTGCTGTCTCCTTTGCAAAGCCTTCTTTGACTCAAGTTGGAAGTATTTGCTCTCATGAGACTTTCAACAGATCCACACTACTTTTTCACAATTCAGAAATGTAAAATTCTCTGAAAACTAAGTTTTTTTGTAATTTTGATGCAAACTTTTTTGGTGGCCTGACCTAATTTGAACTGACATGAGACTCTTTGTAGTCAAATACAGATATTCATGCTTCACTTTAGAAATATTGGCTTTACTTTAGAAATCAAAATTGGGTTTGATTACTGCATGCTGGCCCAGATCCCACTGGAGAGTTATATAAAACATAGTATATGTGTCACATTGCCTTAAATTCTGAATTTCATAACACATCTGCCTCAAGTCTTCCAGATGAGGGACTGTAGCACTCACCATAGTATTTGGCACTAAAGTTAGTTATCATCTATCTCACCACCACCCAAAGGCAGGAATTACGACAGTTTCATCTCCACAGGACCAGGCATATATATGTGGCTGACATCACCACATTCTTTATGGAAAGCAATGAGGGGCATCAGGTCTGAGTGAACCTCGCTACCTCCTCCACTCCCAAGTAGTTAAACCCAGCCCTGGCTCTCACTCAAGTTCCAGAACAACATTATCAAAAGCCTAATGGTAAATCTCTCATGGATGTTTCTAACTTTACCCAAATTACTTTATTTCTCTCTCCCTTCAAACCATCTCCTTCTTCTTTAGGAATTTCACTAAAATTCCTAACCACTCATTCTAGCTTCAAACTACAAGACTGATTTAACTCCTCTCTTTTACTCCCTCCCTCCCTCTGCCAGCCCATCCTCTCCTCCACCCTTAGCCTCTAACAAGGGCTAGGCCTGGCTGGCTAGAAACCTGCCCAAGTGGCTGGTACTAATGACACCATCTTACTGGATTGTAGCCCACATTCCTTAACATGAGAGTCAGAGCCCTTCCCCATCCAGGGGCAGTGTGTCTTTTGGCTTTACCTCTGCGTGACAGACACATCGTACCATCTTTGCATTCCCTCACTCTTCTGCATGTGCTGTCCCGTCTACCCTCCCCGAGCCCTCCACCTGATGATCCTACTTATTTCTCAAGGCCCAATTTAAATATCACTTCCATTATCAAGTCTTTCCTTATCCTTCCTATGAGATTTAATTGCACCATATTTAATTCTCTGTGTTCCCAGAGCACTTGATTTGAACCACTGTTTTAGTGCCATCTGCAAACTAAAGGATAGCCCAGTTAATGGCATACATACCTGTCTCTCCCTCCAAATTTTAAACTCCTAAGAGGCAGGGCCATGTGGGATTCAGTTTTTTTATTTCCAGCAACTCCAAAGCACATCGTAGGCTGTCAACAGAAGTTTAAAAGGACTTTCACTTCTGCACGCTGCAATTACTCTGGTTGCCCTGAGGTATCTCTAGTAAAGTCCACCAATCTTATTTGAAGTGCCTTTGTTATTAGCCCAATTACAGCTCTTCATTCCTTTTTCTATGGCTCATTTTCGGTTGGTGCCATACATAAAGCCTTGGCTTCCACTTTGCTTCTTACCTCTTTCCTGCCCTGAGTCCTGTCTGGTATCCTGAACTATCCTGACGTCCCACCTTCCTCTTTCCTGCTGTCTTCTCTGGAACCCGACTTTATGGAAGAGGTGGGATTACACCCTGACTTGCAAGAATGGTAGAGGCAATCATTCAATTCTCTCCAAAGATTTTCATCCTATTCTTTTGTCCCCATTCTCCAGCCTCTGCCAGGTGAGCTGTGCTCTGCACTGGGTGTGACCCTGTAGGCTTCACAGCTACTGTATTTAAGCTCCTCAAGAGACCTCACAAAGCATCCAGTATAAACCCTTCAACTTGCAGGTGAGAAAACTGAGACTCAGAGAGGTATGAAGACTTGTCTAAGGTCACCTAGGCAGTTGGCAGCAGCCTTTTGAGCCCACTGCTTTTTCTACTTTACATCACCTCTGGTAAAAGAGCTTCCCAGGCCAGGCACGGTGGCTAATGCCTGTAATCCCAGCACTTTGGGAGGCTGAGGTGGGCAGACTGCTTGAGCTCAGGAGTTTGAGACCAGCCTGGGCAACATGGTGAAACCCTGTCTCTACAAAAAATAACAAAAATTAGCTGGGTATGGTGTTGTGCACCTGTAGTTCCACTGTAATTCCAGCTACTTGAGAGGCTGAGATGGGAGGATGGCTTGAGATCAGGAGGTGGAGGGTGCAGTTAGCCAGCATCGGGCCACTGAATTCCAGCCTGAGCAACAGAGCCAGACCCTGTCTCAAAAATAAATAAAAAAAAATAAAAGAGCTTCCTATATCATCACTCATAATTTTGAAAGTCTTCCCATAAAAGCCTATTTCACAGCCCTAGCTCATATTATCTAGTAACAAGCAGTCATGTTCCAATTTTTGATAGTTGAATGTATTTTATTTCTTCATGTTTGCTAAGTAGGCTTTCATGTATTATAAATAACACAGGAGGACAATATCTCACATATGGAAACTAAATATTGACCTCTATTTTGGTAGATAATTGTAAAATAATAACTACCTGAGGAAAAAAATTCAGATATAATTTTCTATGTCATATTGTCTTCAATAACACTGGATTTGATTAACATGGAAAAAGAAAACCATAGCTGAAAAGAGAAATAATATTATTTACATACTGGTTTGTTTGTATGTCCTCAAAGACACTGTAATGTAGCACAATTTCAATGATTGTCACAAAATTGGTAGTTCTCAACAGCACCGAAGACGCTCCATTGACCTGATTGTTTCTGGAATTCATTATAAAAGAAAGATAAGGATAATTTTCCTGGGATTATTGTCAAGCATCTGATTGTGTAAGCAACTACCATTTTCAGGTGTTTTCTAAGCATAAAAGCATAGCAAACAGAAAGCAGTGATTAGGAAGAAATCCACAAAACATGTTATAGTCAAACCTTCTTGCATGTTCCTGTATTTGTTCTGTCTTCTTCAAAATTAAAAAATCAGGCCAGAGGCAGTGGCTCACGCCTATAATCCCAACACTATGGGAGGCCGAGGTGGGCAGATCACTTGAGGTCTGAGTTCGAGACCAGCCTGGCCAACATGGTGAAACCCCATCTCTACTAAAAAATACAAAATTAGCCAGGCGTGGTGGCGGGTGCCTGTAGTCCCAGCTACTCAGGGGGCTGAGGCACGAGAATCACTTGAACCCGGGAGGCAGAGGTTGCAGTGAGCCGAAATCACGCCACCACACTCCAGCCTGGGTGACAAGAACCAAACTCCGTCTCAAAAAAAAAAAAAAAAATTAAATTAAATTAAATTTAAAAAATCAAAGAAGACAGAAACTATTACTTACTGGTTTCACCTTTACTTAATACTACCTTCGCAAAGATCATGTAAATGTTCTTCCTACTTCTTGTATTTGGCATGTGTTAAGTGCTTTATTTTTTAAAAATCTTCTAAACAATGCGTGTCTCATTTCCAAAATAAAATGTCTTCCCCAACTCCTAAGGGAAGTATATGCAACTATAAACAGAAGTTTAATGATGCCTAATATGAGTTTAACTATACAACCATTCATGTGATGATGTGCCTCCCTCACTTTACAGTAGGATGTCCAATCTTTTGGCTTCCCTGGGCCACACTGGAAGAAGAAGAATTGTCTTGAGCCACACATAAAATACGCTCACACTAATGATAATTGATGAGCTAAAAAAAAAAAAAAAAATCAAAAAAATCTCACAATGTTTTAAGAAAGTTTACAAATTCATGTTGGACTGCATTCGAAGCCACCCTGGGCCACATGCAGCCCATGAGCCATGGGTTGGACGAGCTTGCTCTACAGTAAGTTCCATTAAGCACAAATGGTTTGGTTTGGTTTCCTCTGGTAGCAGGTACTCCTTTTAAATGAAATTCTCCTAATTTTGTGTTTGTCTGACGTTTCCTTGAGATTATAGTGAAAATATTCTAATGACTATTAGAGTGAGAATCCTCTAAAAATACTCAGCCAGAATACTGCACAGGTGATGTCATGTCCTTCTCAAGGTAATGCATTTGAAGGCACACAGTGTCTGTCTTCCCCTCAATTAGTGCTGTTAATTTTGATCACCTGGGCAAGACATTGCCTACATTTCTCCACTGAATAACTACTGGGCTTTAATTTTCTCCTAGTAACTGATAAGCAGTCTGTGAGGAGACACTTTAAGACCATAAAATATACAGTTCCTCACCAAAATTTCCCCCTAGATTTAGCACCCATTAATGATTCTTGCCTGATCTCATCTTTACCATAATTACTGAAAAGAATGATTTTCCAACTCCTACACTCCCTCCATATTTACAGCTCAGCATTCTACTGCAAGCAAAAGACCTTCCTTTGCCTCTGTTTATTAATCCATGTATTATCAGCAGGGAATCATGAATTCCTCTTTAGAAAAATTCATTACTATACTTAATTATTTTGGTCCTCAAATTGTTCCAGAGGTGGCCAGTGGGAACTATGTAAGGCTGGCTCCTGTGTCCTTGTGGCATGACTTATGATTTGTTTGAACACTACTTTATTTGCTGGCATAACAAGATGATTCAGGATCATCTTGCACTTACCCTGCAAAAGCCCTGGAATCAGCCATTTGTCCATAAAGCCCTGGTTCCTTTTAATGGAAAATAGTATTAGAGACCAAGATTTTGTCTGTAGGTATGCTCATTGCTATTTGGGCGTCTTTGCTTCTTGCCCCTTGTAGGGGAAAGAGCTAGGAAATATATGCATGTATATACATATGTACACATACATATACAAACAATACACACGCATGTATACACATACCTACATATTTACTTATGCACATAAATATGCACATACCTATTTTAGAAATCATGAGTTTATACCAATAACACCAATTCCAGTTCATCCCTACAGGGTTATTCCTTGCTTTATCCCATTCCATATTTATATAATCCTTCTCCCACAGTGAGAATCCTGGCTCCTAACGACATTAACACATTTGCTTATTTGCTCAATTTGAGAATATATCCAAAATGGATTCAAAATTGAGGAAGACACTTCTTACCAGATTACTTTTCAGCATTCCTCAAATTCAACAGACGCTTAATAACAGAATCTGCTTTTACTGTAAGGCAGATGGAACAAACCTAAAACAGACAAAACCATCCAAGTTTCACCTACCAAAAGATATAATACCTGAAAAGAGGTAGGAAGTTACTTTTTTTTTTTTTTAAGACAGGGGCTTCTCTGCAATGCTTATGCCAGAATCTAAATGTCTGCCTAAGGGGTGAGGTGCAGTGGGGAGGCAATGAACTGGGAATTTTATAACAAGCTAAAGTGTATAAAGGCAACACAGAGTTATGCTACAGAGGCCCAAAATGTACCATCCATATACTCCTCTTTAAAAACACATAAATAAAGACACAAATATAGAACCAGCTGCATATTAAAATTTAGTATATGATAAAGGCAGCATCTTAGCTGCTTTAGTAGCAAAAAGCTATTTGATTTAGGACAACTGGGGAGTCACGTGGCAAAGTTTTTAATTGAATCTATGCTATGCATCAGAATAAATTCTAAATTGATGAAAGATTTCAATCTAAAAATTATGAAACATATAAATACTAGAAAAAAACATGAATATCTCTTTAACCCATGAGTAAGGTTGTGACTTAAAAATCCAGAAAGAATAAGGGAAAGATATTAATTACCTAAAAATAAATATTAAAAGCTTTACATGTCAAAAATACCATTAGCAAAGTAAAAAGACAAATGACAAACTGGGAAAATACTTTTGCTACTTACATCAAGGCACAGGGTTGACATCCTATGTAGAAAGAGCTTGTAGACATAGAGAAGAAAAATGCCAATGCCCTTTTTAGAAAAATGGGCCAGGAAAATGAACAGAAAATTTCAGAAAAAGAAATTAAAATGGTTTGTAACCATATAAAAAGATGCTCAACCTCACAATAAGAAAAATACAAATTAAAACAATACTGAAATACCATTTCTCATTTATCAGACTGACAAAAATTACAAAAGATGACAACACACACTGCTGGCAAGTTGGTCTCATACGCTGACGGTGAGAATAAAAAATGGCACAACCCCTTTGGAGGAGAATTTGGGAGCATGTAGTAGAATTATACATGCAGTTACCTTTGAGCCAGCAATTCCACTTAAAATACATATTGGCAAACCAACAAAATGATACATGCTATTCATTGCAGCATCATTGGTAATAGCAAAAGACTGGAAACAACTTAAATTTCCATCAGTAGCAGACTATCTGAATAACTTTGGCACATCTATACCATGGAGTACCATGCAGCTATTTAAAAGAATGGAGTTGGACTGGTGTCTCTATAATCCCAGCGTTTTGGGAGACTGAGGCAGGAGGGTTATTTGAGGCCAGGATTCGAGACCAGCCTGGAAAACACAGGGAGACCTTGTCTCTACCAAAAAAAAATTTTTTTTCATTAGCCAGGCAAGGTGGTGCACGCCTGTAATCCTAGCTAATTGGGAGGCTGAGATGGAAGGATAGCTTGAGCCCAGGAGTTTGATGCTGCAGTGAGCTATTTTGCACCACTGCAGCACTCCAGCCTGGGTGACAGAGTGAGACCCTGTCTCAAAGAGAGAGAGAGAGAAAGAGAGAGAGAATATGGGAAATATATTTATATCTCTATAGAGTGATTTCTAGGATATACTGTTAGATTTAAAAAACAACAACAACAAAGTAAAAATAAGTGTGTATAGGACACTCCCATTTATATAAAGAGGATATATGGATGGATTGATAGATAGATAGATACACATATATAGTCACGTATGAACAATGACTGGATATTTTATATCATGGAATTATACTTACTTTTATATCTGATAATAAATAGTACTATAGGCTTTTTCATAAACAATACACCTTAAAAAAAAAAGCATTAGAAGATATAGTCCATAGACCAAGAGATTGGGGGGAAAAGCAGAGCTCAAAAAGTAGAGAAGTAGAACAGAGATGCAAAAGTCTTTTTAAAATTTATGAAATCCATTATTTTATAAAAAGGATAATGCATCGTAACGAAGTAAGATTTATCCCAATAAGGCAAAATTGGTTTGATATTCTTTAAAAATCAACATAATCCACCACATTGATAGAATAAAGGAAAAAACCAGGCCAGGCACTGTGGATAACTTTAGCTCAGGAGTTCGAGACCAGCCTGGGCAACATGGCAAAACCCTGTGTCTACAAAAAAAATTATCCGGGCATGGTGCTGCGTGCTTGTGGTCCCACCTACTCCAGAGGCTAAATCAGAAGAATCCAGAGCTTGAACTCGTGCAGCGAAGGTTGCAGTGAGCCGAGACTGAACCACTGCACTCCAGCCTGCGTGAAAGAGACCCTATCTCAAAAAAAAAAAAAAAAAAAAAAAAAAAGGAGAAAACCATACGTCTAGAAAGCATTTGACAAAATTCAACATTTATTGAAGATAAAAACTCACAGCAACCTAGAATTAGAAGAAAACTTTCTCAAACTGATAAAGGGCACAAGGAAAAAAAAAGTATAGCTAGCATAATACTTACTAGTGAATGACTGAATGCCTTCCCCCTAAGCTTGGAAATAAAGCAAGGTTGTTTTCTTTCATCATTACTATTCAATATTGAAATTATCTTTGCTGTAAGTCAAGAAAATGAAATAAAAGCAAGAGATTGAAAAGGAAGAAGTAACACTATATTCATAAATAAGATCATATATGTAAAAAATACTACAGGAATCTACCAAAAAACACTAGAACTAGTAAATGAATTTAACAAGGTCACAGGACACAAGGTAAACATGCACAAGTCAATTGTATTTTTATATACTAACAACAAACAATCCAAAAATTAAATTTAAAAGACATCATTTACAATAGCAACAAAACTATAATGTATTTAGAGATAAATTTAAATATATGGAATACACATACACTGGTAAAACATTACTGGTAAAAATTAAAGAAGACCTAAATAATGTTCATGAATTGCAAAACTCAATATTGTCAGAATGATAGTTCTCTGTAAATTGATCTATAGGTGCAACATAATTAAATCAAAATTTCTGTGGTCTGTTTTGTTGAAATTCAGCATGTCTACTGAATGACTCTAGGCCCCTTGGAATTTTACACAATCCATTCTAGACCTGCTTGAAGCCACTTTCCCAGGATCAATGATGTGAAACAAGACTGATCACTCTCAAAGAAGGTTGTATAATATTTGTAATCTGCCAACCAGACACTCAACTGGAATATTACATTATTTGAAATACTTTTTTTCATCATATATTTAACTCTTCAAATTTTTGCTGAGAGAACTTGAGCTCACACCTAAAAGATGTTGCTTTCCTTTGTCAGACACACAAGTAAATTCACCTTTGATTAAGAGGAGGAAGAGAGAGAAAGACGTGATGGTATACGGATTGGTAGTTCATATTGTAATAAACTGAAATGGAATTCAAAATGTTGGTTATATTCAGCACTTTGGGAGGCCGAGGCAGGTGGATCACTTGAGGTCAGAAGTTCGAGACCAGCCTGGCCCGCATGGTGAAACCTCATCTCTAATAAAAATACCAAAAAATTAGCCAGGCATGGTGGTGCCCACCTGTAATCCCAGCTACTCTGGTGGCTGAGACACAAGAATCGCTTGAACCCAGGAGGCAGAGGTTGCAATGAGTCAAGATCACACCACTGCACTCCAGCCTGCACGACAGCGAGGCCTGTCTCAAAAAGAAAAAAAAAGTTTGGTTATAAAACCAAAATTAAATGTAAAAAAAGTATGTTGTATATATTACCACAATAAAAAGAGAAAAAAAGTTAATCTTTTAAATTTACTTAAAAATGTAAAAATCTATAATGCAAATAAAATTATACAACTACCCTTCACAAAAATTACAATAAAATATAATGTAAAAATTTACCAATTATTTGGATCTACAACTCAGTAACATAAAAATAGAAATGAGGAGAGGAATGAAATTATGCCAAATCTCTTGCTTAATAAAAGAGACTTTGACTTTGTATTTTCTTCTGTCTCTGAAGAGTATAGAAATAAGGGTTAAATACTATTTGTGGAGACTTAAGGTAATTATTAGCAGAATTTAAAACAGGATATATCCCTTTTAGATCACTGAAGATGAATGAAAAACACATAGTACACACACAGAGAACTATCTACAAAAGGCAAAAGAAAAAAGATAAAAACCAGGAAACACAAAACAAAATGACAGAAGCAAGATAAGACATACCAGTTATAATAATTATTATCAATTATAATAATAATTCAAATAAATTAAAAGACAAATTCTTTGATTCAGTAACAACAATGTGATATCACAAATGCTAAAGGTCAGGCCAGTGTCTATCAGACAGATTCAAAGAATAAAAACGCAGGAGTACAATACTAATATCAAGCAGATTAGAATTTAGGGCAAAATATTAAATGGGCAAAGAATATCAGAGTAAAAAAAAAAGAATACAATTCAAAATTAATTAGCTTCATGAACTTGTAATTTCTAAATAGAATTGCATCAAAACATACAAGAGTTAAGTATTTGTATCTTGCACTTTCAATAATAAATTTACCAGTTTTCATATAAGCAGGGCAGCAGGAGGTAGAATAGAAGCAAGGAAAGAATCTTTTCCGATTCTCCCTCTATGTCTGATAGATCAAATAAACAAAAAGTAACTATCATAGGTCAGGTTCTCCAGAAACAGACTCTGAGACCGAGGTTGTGTTGCATTCAAGAGTACTCTGAGGAAAAATACCTGTAATGGAATGGTGGAAATAGGATTGGCACAAGAGGAACTTCAACAAAGGCCTCAGCAGATCCTGCAGGGAGCTCTGGAGCCAATGTGGTGCTTCAAAAAAAGTCCCCTACTTTTTTAAAACTTTTTTTGAGACAGAGTGTCACTCTACCACCCAGGCTGGAGTGCAGTGGTGCAATCTCGGCTCACTGCAACCTCCGCCTCCTGGGTTCAAGTGATTCTCCTGCCTCAGCCTCCCGAGTAGCTGCGATTATAGGCACATGCCACTACGCCCGGCTAATTTTTGTATTTTTGGTAAAGACGGGGTTTCACCATGTTGGTCAATCTGGTCTCGAACTCCTGACTTTGTGATCTGCCTACCTCAGCCTCCCAAAGTGTTGGGATTACAGGCATGAGCTACCGTGCCCAGCTCAGGGTTTTTTTTAAGTCCATTGTTATGTCTTTATTTTTATTTTTTGCTTAACTTTTTTTTTTTTTAATATACTTTAAGTTCTGGGATACATGTGCAGAACGTGCAGGTTTGTTACATAGGTATATACGTGCCATGGTGGTTTGCTGCACCATCAACCCGTCACCTACATTAGGCATTTGTCCTAATGCTATCCCTCCCCTAGTCCCCCACCCCCCGACAGGCCCCAGTGTGTGATGTTCCCTTCCCTGTGTCCATGTGTTCTCATTGTTCAACTCCCACTTATGAGGGAGAACATGCGGTGTTTGGTTTTCTGTTCTTGTGATAGTTTGCTCAGAATGATGGTTTCCAGCATCATCCATGTCCCTGCAAAGGACATGAACTCATCTTTTTTTATGGCTGCATAGTATTCCATGGTGTAAAAGGGGTTAAATCATCTGTAATAAGAAGTAGGAAACCAAGAGTGTCTCTGTTTTAAGACACTCATTGCGCAATTTATAAAACTTAGCCATACTGCAGGACTTTGCCCAAAAAAATGCCATAAGAAAAGTATAAATAAACAAACAAAATGTTCCCATTGAGGCAAGGAGGGCAGACCTTTGTATTCCTGTATCTATCAACCAGTCATTGGATGTAGACTGCCCCCAGCGACAAGGCTTAACACTTCTGATGACAATTCCTGGGGAGAGATTCACCTCTGAGCTAAGTAACCAGGACTATAATAGTATTGTTCTCAACAAGAGAAGCAGGAGCCAGAATAAATGAGGCCCATTGGATCAGAATAAAACGTATGGAAGAGATGTGAACTGAGCATAAATTTCTGATTTTTCAGATATGCTTTTTCCAATCCAAGTCAGAAGCATTGAAATCTATCTGAATAACATAAAGGTTGGTTTAAATGATAAGCATCAAGCTTTTTACTTTAAAAACAGAACTTACCTTCTTATCCAGCATCAGGAAACATTTATAAAATTTGATCAAGTATTTAGATTATAGAAAATAGTTAAGTACCTTAAAAACATAGTCTCTACAATGTTGTAGTGGAAGTAATAATCATAAAAGTTATAAGAGAATAACTAATCAGTAAAAAATTCAAAGTAGAGTCCAAAATAATAAAGCTAGAGTCAAAATGACAAATAGAAATGAAGTTACTATTCCTAACAAACAAAAGGTGCTTATAAATTAAACAGGAAATGAATAAACACCTTAATAGAAACAAAAAGCATTAACAGACAATTCAGAAAAATAAAGACTACTCATTACTACCTAATATGTGAAATATGTTGGGCTTCACTTAAAAATTTTTAAATGAAAATAAAACAATATCAAAATACATTTTTCACTTATCAGTTTGGCAAAAGTTAAAATGATTGAAAACCCCATTGCTGCCCAGTCCATCTCTTGCAAGGATGGGGAAAGAGGATCTAAATTGGACCATCTTCCTGGAAAGCAGTTGGACATTTGAATAAAAATATGCATACCACTTTACTCAGCAATTCTACTTTAATTTATCCTTTTGTAGCAGCATTTTAAAAATTGAAGTATAATTTACATATAGTAGTGAAATCTGCCCTTTTTAGGGTACTAGTTTTGACAAATGTACACTCATGTAACCACCACAATACAGAACAGTTGATTATCCTTCCTTCCAAATTCCTTCATTTTACTGCTTTCTAGTCAAACCTTTCCCTCAGTCTTACCACTGATCTATTCTCTGTCACTAGACTGTCACCTTTTCCAGAATGTCATACAATAGAATCATATAATATGTAGCCTTTTGAGGCTAGCTTCTTTCACTTAGTATACTACATTTGAAATCCATCCACGTGGTTGTATGTATTCCACCATATAGATGTACCAAAATTTGTTTATACATTACCCAATTGAAGAATATTTCAATTGTTTCTAGTTTTGACAATTTAATAGCTTTTTCTTTTATGGATTCTCATATCTAAAAAATCTTTGCCTAACCAAAGATCACAATTTTCTTCTGTTTTCTCTGAAGAGCTTTATAGTTTCAGGTTTTATATCTATTTAGCTCTACAATCTATTTTGTGTTCTCTTTTTCTTTCCTTTATTTATTTATTTATTTTTTTGAGAGAAGGAGTCTTGCTCTGTTGCCCAGGCTAGAGTGCAGGGATGCCATCTCGGCTTACTGCAAACTCTGCCTTCCAGGTTCAAGCGATTCTCCTGCCTCAGCCTCCTGAGTAGCTGGGACAACAGGCCCACACCACCATGCCCAGCTAATTTTTGTATTTTTAGTAGATGGGGTTTCACCTTGTTGGTCAGGCTGGTCTCGAACTCCTGACCTCGTGATCTGCCCGCCTCGGCCTCCCAAAGTGCTGGGATTACAGGCATGAGCCACCACGCCCAGCCCATTTTTTATTTCTTTCATTAGAGTTTTGCAGTTGTAAGCATACAGATCCTACACATTGTTAGATTTATATTTGAAAATTTCATTTTTTGTGCTATTTCATTTTTTGGTGCTATTTTGATTTCAATTTCTAATTATTCATTCCTAGTTACAGAAATATAATTATATTTGCATGTTGACCTTATATCCTATTACCTTCCTAAACTCACTTATTAGTTCTAGTAGCTTTTCTGAAGATTCCTTGAGATTTTCTACATAGTCAATTATGTCATCTGCAAATAAACACAATTTCTTCCTTCCTAAGCCATAAGTTTTTCATTTCTTGTTCTTGCCTTTTTGCATCAGCCAAGATGTCCAGTATGTTAAATATGAGTGGTGAGTGGACTTCCTTGCCATGTTCCCAACATTAGGGGAACAGCACTTTTTTTTTTTTTTTTTTTTTTTTTTGAGATGGAGTCTCGCTCTGTCGGCCCAGGCTAGAGTTTAGCGGCACGATCTTGGCTCACTGCAACCTCCACCTTCTGGGTTCAAGCAGTTCTGCCTCAGCCTCCCGAGTAGCTGGGATTACAGGCATGCACCACCACACCCAGTTAACTTTTTTGTATTTTTAGTAGAGACGGGGTTCCACCGTGTTGGTCAGGTGGGTCTCGAATTCCTGACCTCATGATCCACCCACCTCAACCTCCCAAAGTCCTGGGATTACAGGTGTGAGCTATTGTGCCTGGCCAAGAAAACACTCTTTTTATCTTTTATGATCAAATATGATGTTACTGACAGGTTTTTTGTAGAGATACTTTGTCAGGTTGAGGAAGTTCCCTTCTAGTCCTGGTTTTCTGAGAGTTTTTATCATGAATGGTAGTCAAATTTTGTCTCATTCTCCTTTTGCATCTATTGGGATGATCATATACTTTTTCCTCTTTCATTTGCTGACAAGGTAAGTTAATTACATTGATCAATTTTTGAATATTGAACTAGCCTCGTTCATATTCATAGTTTTGTTATGATGTGTTATAAGGACTGAAAAGGAAGAATTAAAATTTTCCTTATTCACAGACAATATGATTGTATGTATGGAAAGTTCAAACAAATCTACAAATAAGTTAGTGAATTTGGCAAATTTGCTGGATTTGAAGTATTTATATACAACTATATTTAATATAATAGTGGCCATTAGAAAATGAAAATTTAAAAATATACCTTATACAATAACTTTAAAAAATTATAATCCTAGAAATAAATCAAACAAAAGATTTATAAGAAGAGCCTTACAAGGTAAACTATAAAACATTGAGAGACTAAACAGAGGAAGAAACACACCATATTTATGGATTTGAAAACTCAACATCATAAATAAGATGATTATTCCAAATTGACCTACAGAATCAATTCAGTCCCAAATAAAACTTCAGAAACTTTTTTTAAGGAACTAACAAAGTGATTCCAAAATTTACATGGAAATGTATAGAACCAAGAATTGCCAAGATAATCTTGAAGAAGAACAAAGCAGGAGGACTTAACCAGGTATCCAAACTTATTGTAAAGTTACAGTAAATAAGACAATGTGGTACTGGTTCACGGAAAGACAAACAGGTTAATGGAATAGAATAGAATTCAGAAAGAGACCCAAGCCTATACAGACATTTGATTTGTGACAAAGTAGGCAAGACAAAGAAAAGAAAGAATGGTATTTCCATGGTTAATTTTTACAAATTTGTTTTCTAGTATTTGTCATGTTGTGTATAAACTGGACCAATCTATTTAGGGAATGAAACTGGATTTTATTCATATTGCATAACACTAACTGCTAACACAAGCTCTGGCATATACCAAGTGCTTAATAAATGTTGATAGCCAGCCAGGCACGGCAGCTCACGTCTGTAATCCCAGCACTTTGGGAGACCAAGGCGGGTGGATCAACTGAGGTCAGGAGTTTGAGACCAGCCTGGCCAACATGGCAAAACCCCATCTCCACTAAAAATACAAAAATTAGCTGGCCGTGGTGGCAGGCACCTGTAATCCCAGCTACTCGGGAGGCTGAAGCATGAGAATTGCTTGAACCCAGGAGGTGGATGTTGCAGTGAGCCGAGATGGCACCACTGCATTCCAGCCTGGGCAACAGAGTGAGACTCTGTCTCAAAAAAAAAAAAAAAAAAAATTGTTGATAGCAAATGGCCAAAGCACTAAGGAGATCATGTGAAGCTGCATGTGTTAGGGGTCCTATGCTGTTCCACTAATTGGCAACTAGGCAGTGATCAATGGAAATGACAGCAGGAGGATACTGCATCGGTCGGTGCTCTCTGAATCTATTTGACCTGTAACACTACTGCCACTGCTACCATCAGAGAGAATACAACTGACTCTTCTCACTTCCACACACAAATGTCAGACCACATAAATGTTCTGTGACTACTTCCCCCTTCTAGATCAACCTGATTTTACCTTGTAAGTGAGAAAAGAGGGCATAAGGAATATAATTTTCTCTGCATCTCAGCCCTAGCACAACAGGAACACTCATTTTATAACTTGTCTAGAGACATGTGAAACAGGCTGTTTGAATGCATGGGGAAGTCCCACAATGGAGCCATCTCTATCTTTTCAGGCAGGAAATTAATACCATAATTCTTCTCTCTGTGGTTTATCACCACACACAAAAGCCATCTTTCAACATTTTGTATTTTGTATTTTTAGTAGAGACAGGGTTTCGCCATGTTGTCCAGACGAGTTTGGAACTCCTGACTAGGTGATTCACCCGCCTCAGCCACCCAAAGTGCTGGGATTACAGGTGTGAGCCACCTCACCCAGCCAACTTACATTTTCAAAACCTTTCTGATGGGTTTATCAGGGTATTAAATGCATTTTACATTTATGATGTTTTCAACTATGGTGAGTTTATCATTAGATAACCCCATCATAAGTCAAGGAGCATATGTATTCATTTTTTAATTACCAGTTAGTCAGGGTTCTCCAGAGAAACAGAACCAAAGGAGACATATATATATATGAATTGACTCATGTGATTGTGGGAGCTGGAAAGTCTGAAATCTGCAGACCAGGTTGGAGACAGAACTCCTTCCTCTGGGGACCTCGCTGTTTTCTCATATTGTCTTTAACTGATTGGACGAGGCCCACTTACATTATGGAGAGTAATATGCTTAGCTCAAAGTCTACTGATTTAAGTGTTAATCAGTCTAAACAACACCTTCACATCAACACCTAGACTGGGATTAGACCAAACAACTGGGCACCATGGCTTGGTCAAGTTGATACATAAAATTAGCTATTATAAAGTTTTAGAATCTTTAGTACAGATTCTATATATTAGAAACATGAAAACATCATGCCACTCCTAATCCAGCCTTTCCAAATGCTTTAAGATGTCATGGAATCCCATGCTAAAATCTGACTCACTGACCAAGAGAAATATGTAACTATTTACTAATACAGCAGCCCTGAACATGGTTCCATGATTTATTCACACCTCTTGAAGGATAACAGAAACATTCTAATGGTAAATGAGAACAATATTTGACATTGCCACATTTTCTTATGAACGTAAGCATAAACTAGAACATTAGTAACATTGGAGGATCATCAGATTGCATTAAAGTTTAACATTTTATGAGACTGACATGCTGCCAACTATGCCAACAGGATGATTAAAGTTTAACATTTTAGATACCTGTTTTGGGGAAATTATGTCTGAACATCATGATTATACTTTTATAGCATTATTTCATCATCATATTAGTATTGTGTTTATTTTCATAAGGAACAAGATATAATTCTCTTTCAATAATCAACGTGTAGGTACACTGAATGTAATTTTGACCAATTATAATGATTACATTGGTCATGTTATAGTATAGGTTCTGTCAGCACTGAAATTTTTCTGAGTTTAGAGCTTACTGATTTAATTCCATTTGACTTAATTAGCAAATCTAATCCATGTTAATGCTGACATTATGATTTATTTGCATTTTACTACTGAGTTTATAGTTTTAAGTACAAGAAGCCAATATCACTCATGACTTGAAAATTATTGCCCCTATTTTAAGTAAAAATTTTTACATTTTCCAGAAAAGCTGGATCAAAGACTATTACTTTCCCATTTTCAATTTTTGAGAGGTTTCTATACTAACAATTTTTATTTCTGCCAAATATGTCTAGCAAAGAAATCTCTCAACCTCATGAACTTGATCTAAGTGTGAAATTCCTGTTGCTGTCTCAGAAATTTCTGGTTTGGAATTCTGACAAGCAGAGAAATAGAATTAAAAGCATTTCTGTAGTGAAAGACACTTGAATAATGGCTTGAAAACAAAAGCAAACTAACATATAACAAAAACCTATGTAGGAAACATGTATCAAAGGATTTTAAAAGGCATAGTAGTATAGAAACAAAAGAACAGAACACTGATCTTTTAAAAACAAATAACTACAAATGGAATTTATGACATAAGAGCCTGGTATATGACAAGCTTTACAGAATGCAAAAATTAATCACATAGCATAGCATTAAGTGGTGAAAGATGAGTAATATTTGATTCTTCAGTTTTGCCAACCCAATCATTCAGGCTTTGAAAATTAGTATTGAACATGGAGTCCAATTTATCTCAAAGTAAAAATGGTCACAAAGATATATGTAGTTAATCTAAGTCAAAGAACCCACTGAACTCAAATGGCCATTTACACTCTCAACAAAAGCAGGCATATCCAAGAAATAAATTCTCTACTACGTCAGTTTGTACTGATCAAAGTGGTTACCAAGAAAGACAGAAAATCTGAAACGCAAGCAGTCAAGAGCAGTAGCTGTTGCCTAAAGAGAGAGTAAGATTACTGACAATGATGGAATGGTTTCAGGAGGAAATGAGAAAATCACATATCAACAAATGGAATTTTCACAAAGGAAAATAGCCACAGTTTACCCGAGTTTTGATACTCAGTATGCTAGAAATAAATGCATTGCTGACATCTGATTCATAGGACATTAGTAACTAAATCACCAAGTAATGAAAAAACTCAGAGGACAGGCATTATTTTTAGAGGAGTATAAGGTGGTTGTATGTCCACGTGGTTGAGTCATTTAAAATCTGTCTCAACATAAAAGTCAGGGCCATCCAGCTGCCTCAGGGTAGATGTGGTCAACACCCACATCATGATCATCTGAAGCTTCTGACACAAATGTTTTTATTTTTTAAAATGGTTGGTTGGTTGTCTCTCACCATTAGCAACTACATAAACATGGGTGTAAACTAGCACTTTGGGGGAGCAAACTCTCCAATATACCAGTGCTCCCACCCTTCAGCACTTGAAGGAGTCTAAGGATATGTCAATGTAACTGTTCAGTGACTGGCAATTATAAGGGGTCTAACTCTGGTTTTTGACATCTGACTGCTATCTGCTTTTGAGCCTCACCCTCCTTCTGCCACTCTGCCCCATAACTGGGTAAGCTGATAAGAAAGTCTGGGGGCTCCCTCCTTTGGCACTGGGGGAAGATTCCAACCATGCAAACCATTGCCTGCATACAGGAACCCTCTCTCCAGCCCCAGCCACAACCCCAGTAAAATCCCTAGCCAGGCTCCTCTCTTCCTGCCCTCTCAAGCCATTTGAGACTCACTTGGGATGCCTGCTCTGCTCTCTCCAGAGACCACAATTATGTACATAATTAACCTTTTCACACTGTCTTGCTCTGTGTGTGTGTGTGTGTGTGTGTGTGTGTCATCATCAGTCTCAACATCTGAAACAAATTTTGAGAGGGTGTCCATTCTGTTTCTCAGAGTGGCTACAAGAGTAATTAACATATTGCTTAGCCAGGCTTCTTTCCCTTTATACAGAAAAATCTAGCCCGACTTGTTAGTGGCTTACAGATTATAAAACCGGTATAGATTTGACTAAGGCTGGAAAAAAAGTTTTGTTCAACTTAATAACAATAACAAGAGAATCATAGGTTCTGCCTCTCATTTACTAATGAAACACTTGAGGAAATTGTGTAAACCTCTGTGTAGACATACCAATGTCATCAAACTGGGCTCTAGGTTCTACCTAGTTCCTGCAATGTTCATAAGATTCCAGACCTGCCAAAAGGTGACTTCAGACTACCCTTCTACCATTCACATGGGAAGTCGTTCTACCATAATCATCCTCATAACAAGACAGATCCTCCATGCATAAAAGATTTTTAAAAATCATTGCAGCCATAAAGACATTTAAATATTTTTATAATATTTAATCAGGAAAAGAATGAAAAACCAAAAGCCACAAAGGAAACTACAACAGATTTAGTTGCATAAAAATTTTAAAGTCCATTTAGTAAAAGGCATTAGAATCAAAATTAAAAAAACAAACACCAAACTGAGGGAAATATCTGTAATGTACACACAAAACAAAGAGTTAATATCTTTACCATATAAAGAACTCTTACAAAGCAACACAGAAAAGATGAACACCACAGTAGAAAAAAGATATGAACAGACAATTCACAGAAAAAATCCAAATGACTAGTAAATATATTAAATGATGCTCAGTCCCACGAATAATACAGAAATGCAAACTGAAACAATAAAATACCAGCTTTCCATTGGTATGGGTATGGTCTTAGACAGATGAAAAAGAAAGCTAAAGTTCATTGCTAGCAAGTGTGTGGGGGAAAAGGTGACCCTTATATACAGCTGGTGAAAGCATAAATGGTGCTACTTTTCTTTTGAGACGAAGTCTCGCTCTGTCACCCGGGCTGGAGTGCAGTGGCGCAATCTTGGCTCACTGCAAGCTCCGTGTCCCAGGTTGACGCCATTCTCCTGCCTCAGCCTCCCGAGTAGCTGGTACTACAGGCGCCTGCCACCACGCCTGGCTAATTTTTTTTTTTTTTTTGTATTTTTAATAGAGACGGGGTTTCACCGTGTTAGCCAGGATGGTCTTGATCTCTTGACCTCATGATCCGCCCACCTCGGTCTCCCAAAGTGCTGGCATTACAGGCGTGAGCCACCACGCCTGGCCAAATGGTGCTACTTTTCTAAAGGGTAGGGTGTATCAAAATGAAAATTCCATCAGTTCCACTTCTAAGAAAATCATTGTTCAGGTGTACAAACCTGTATATACACTGACGTCCATGGGACCGTTGTTCACAACATCTGAAAATTGTAGCAACAGGAACAACAGTCAATAAGGACCTGGTGAAGTAAACCATGCTAGAATTATACAATGGAATTTCATGCAGCTGAGAACATGAAAAATGCCATCAATATAGGAGTACATGAAGAGAAGCCTACAGTATGTAGTATCACCCCATCTATGTAAAAAAGGGAAATGTATAAAGGAGTCTAGAAGACTACATACCACATTTTTAAATGGCTGCTTCCGGCAGTTGTGTCTTGGGAAAGAGGGTAAGGGCAGGCACAACTAAATGCCCTGGAATCATTTGCACAGGTGTCCCCCTATAAGACTGAGATCTGGAAAGCCACACAGAGTGATGGAGACTGCAGGTGAAAGCAGCCTCTCTTCTGACCCCAGCTGGCTTCTGTTTGAAGGGAAAGAAAGAGAACTAAGGGGGGAGATGTTCTCCAATTACAGGAGTCCCTATAAATAAGGTACCATAAGCACAATAAGAGTGGGTGGCTTAGTGGGAGGCTTAGAATACATTCAGTTAGCACCACTCAGCTAGTTATTCCTGGCTGTAATGCCCCCAAGAAAAGGGAGATAAGAGGGTCTGTTGTAACACTGGGGTAGAGTGGGGAGGAGGGAGTGTTGCAAAGTGCTGAGGAACTCTGTAAACCCCCAAGCCTGGCATAATGTGCTCTGACATTGGCAAAGAGGTGATAAGGAGGACTACTCGCTTTATCATGGAGAGAGGTAAATGACATCAAGAAAAGAGCAATAACTTGCCTTTTGTGAGTCATACAAGAGTGCTGGGACAGAGTACCTTCAGGGTCACACTCCACAAGCAGTCCATTGGAAGACAGGCCCAGGGCTTTAGCAAACAGGAAACACCACAATGTAGTGAAGGCAACCTGGTGCCACCCTCAGCAGTTGCAGGAATGTTCCTATCTGTAAGCCCAGCTCCAACTTTTTGGAATCTGGTGCTGAGCCATGTGCATGGTACAGAGTGGGAGGGAGCTTCAGTCTGTGAAGAGTGCCAGGGCAGAGATGAAAGTTTCCAAAGCCAAAGAAAGTTGCCGAATGGTACTTTGAGAATAAGAGCCACTGGTGAATAGAACAGATGAGATCAGGGTTCCCAGGATGGATCAAGGTGAAAAACTTCCCCTCTCATTCCTTTCCCCCAACAGCCATGGCTATGCCCAGGAGTGACTAATTCAGAATTCCAGATCCTGGAGGTAAAGGGAGGAGCACAGTTTTTAGTGGTCGGTGCTCTATCTCTACTCCCGACACCACCACTGCCAACAGAGACAAAATCTACCTACAACTAAGTATAGGCTTGGAGAGAAAGAGTATCTTAGAAATAAATTATCTGGTGGACTACAGCTCTTGTCAAAGGAACCAAGGAAGTCTTGCTTTGGATGTAGGCAAGGAAAAAGTCAGGGTACCCCCAATCTTGATGCACAATTCAAACTCAGGGCAGGCAAGATGAAGTTAGACAAAAACAAAGACACTTTTACTAGGAGGTCAGAGAAAGAATCATCTCTACTTTCTCAGTAACGTTTTATTCTTGAATATTTTAAATATTCAAATGGATTTTCTGGAAGCCAGAAAGTAATTATGGGACCAGAGACAATTCGTGACAAGGATGGCGTAAATGGTTTCATTGCGACATCTGAAATATTTTCACATGACAGGTTTAAACATGTTAACATTTTCATTTCATTACACTGGCAACATAATTAGTTTCAGGATATAAGTACTGAAGGTGTTGATCCAAATGTAATCTCTGTATTTTAGCTCTGAGATATAAATGTCAATGAATTACAGTTGTTTGAGGCATTTTAAAAAGTCAAAAATATAGAGAGAAATAGCTTTGCTTTGTACTTTTTTGGCATGTCACAGCTCTGGTAAGTAGTGAAATAGTGATGACTGTAAGTGTTAGGTCTTAACCAGACTAATCAATTTAAAACTTGTGAGGTTTATAGATATACCTATCAATGAAATAAAAGAGAGAGCTCAGAAATTTTTGGTGTATACATATGTAGTCAATTGATTTTCAGCAAAGACAAAAAGGCAGTTCAACAAATGGTGCCCAAATAGTTGGATGTTCATTTGCAAACGAAGGAAGGAGAGAAAGAAAAGAAACTAGGTCAACACTTCCTCACACTTTACACAAAAATTGGCTCAAAATGGGTCACAGACCTAAGAATAAAATCTAAAACTTTAAAACATCTAGAAAAAGAGTGAATTTGAGGGGTTAATGAAAATATTCTTTATTTTGACTATGGTGGTCGGTACATGACCCTATGCAGTTCAAAATTTATTGAACTGAATATTTTTAAAAGGTGAATTTTAATGTATATAAATTATGCATTAATTTAAAAATTTTCAATGGCCAGGCACAGTGGCTCGCGCCTGTAATCCCAACACTTTGGGAGGCCAAGGTGGGTGGATCACTTAACGTTAGGAGCTCGAGACTAGCCTGGCCAACATGGTGAAACTCCATCTCTACTAAAAATACAAAAATTAGATGGGTGTGGTGGCACATGCCTGTTATCCCAGCTACTCGGGAGGCAGGAGATTTGCTTAAACCTAGGAGGCAGAAGTTGCAGCAAGCCGAGATCATGCCACTGCACTACAGCCTAGGCAACGCAGTGAGACTCCATCTCAAAAATAAATAAAATAAAATAAAATAAAATATTTCAAAATTGTAACTGTTAAAAAACAGGGGATCAATTTAAATAAAGCCAATCAACTCTGCCACTAGCCATCAAATGTGACCTGGGCAAAACTTAAGTTTCAGGGCTCAGTTCTTTAGTATACTGAAGTCAATATAAGTAGCATCTGGAACTTAGAAATATATTCACAAATATATCTTGGATTGATTAGAATAAGGAAAACACTGAATTATATATAATTTAGAAAATACGAATTACATAAAATTCAGAAATATTATTACCTCAAAATGCTATTTCTTAGCCCTTGAAAACAACTTTTAAAAGAGTCGGTGGCCGGGTGCGGTGGTTCACACCTGTAATCCCAGCACTTTGGGAGGCCGAGGCGGGCGGCTCACTTGAGGTCAGGAGTTCAAGACCAGCCTGGCCAACATGGTGAAACCCATCTCTACTAAAAATACAAAAATTAGCCAGTGTGGTGACGGGCACCTGTAATCCCAGCTACTCAGGAGGCTGAGGCAGGAGAATCGCTTGAACCCGGGAGGCGGAGGTGGCAGTGAAACGAGATCGTGCCATTGCACTCCAGCCTGGCCAAAAAAAAAAAAAAAAAAAAAAAAAAAAAAAAAAAAAAAAGAGTTGGTGGTTTTTTTTTTTAACCTTTGGGAACATAAATATTTCTTCAAAATAAAACAGTAAGATGTAAAACAACCAATCAAGGCTTTTCCCTCTTTCATCATTAACAATAAAGCTTCTAGTGCAAAAAACAATACAAAGTTGCCATACATGCCCAAGCTCTGTATTTTCAAAAAGCTAGCTACACACAGCAGTTTCCCAGCAATGCAGATAAATTCCAGGACACCTTAGGCCTATCTCTTCCCTGAACGAAAGCTCCTGAAGGAGAAAGTTGGCTTATTGGGAGGCTGTGTACAGGCATATTCTCTCTCCTTGCCTGATAGGCACAGCTGTGAGCAATGTCCCTCTAGTCCTGCTATGCTGAAATGCATGCTTGGTGGCTGAGGTCTCTGAGGTCTTGTTGGGAGCATAGCTATGGGCTGGGCTGGTCGCATGTGTATAATCTGCTGTGAAGCTCTAAGCCCAACCTCACCTGCAAACCTGAAATGCAGCTCAGGACACCACATCAGCTTCCTCAAAGGCCATCACCATTATAAATGGGTAAGTGGATTTAAACTCTATTTAGACCAAAATTTGGTTGAGAAGTAGCCTTTTTCTCCTTTGGGAAATTTAAAAGACACCTTGCAATCTGGAGAGACAGGTGAATCCAGAGAGTTACAACCATCAACTGCTGATGTGGAACAGAAGTGCTAGAGTCTTAATCTGAAAGGAACACTTAATTGGTGAGTGATGAATTGCTGGAGGTTAAGGGTGTACTAGTTTGACAGTGAGAAACTCTTGGAGAATGCAGCCTTGCCGAGGGAGTGTGGCGCGGGGGTGACATACTTTCATGGGTTTTACCTCCAGGAACCCCACCAGGTTCTTGCAGTAAAAAGCCAGGAAAGAGTCCCTCTAAGGCTCTGTCAGGGGAATGGAAAAGTGACCACTGTGAAATACACCCAGAGCATTCCCCTAAAATACCCACTCTCAAGGGAGAAGCACCTTACCAGAGACTTGCCCCATCTGGGGGGAAGAACAATTCTCCAACTCCAACCCCAGCTAGACTTCCCGACTCGCCAAAAGGTGCGGGAGGCAAGAAACACTTGTGAAGATCACAGCTAGGAACACAGATCCATGAAAAGACTGAGATTTCATCAATAGAATGAGAGTTCCATATTCATAAACATGACTTATAAGCAAGATCATTTAATTCTATAATCATAAAATCACAAAATTAGAGAACTTTTAATCTTAACCATAAATTTAAGATTTCTATATTGTCATAAGATTATAGAACTCCCCCACATGGCACCAGTATGACCAACAGGGCACCAGTATGACGGCAGTGGATTATAACTGAAAGAGCTGTAAGATTCAGACCTCGTTTAAGAAAGAAGCCCCAAAACAACAGGCAAGCACACTACAGAAATCTGAAACCTCTGGCACCTACAGCTATAGACATGAAACACAGCCCAACTCCTAGCTAGATTAACATGAAAACCTCCCTTTAAGGCCTATTTACCTCAGTTCCTATTACTTGATATATATTTGTCTTTCAACAAGAAAATTACAAAGCACATTAAAGGCAAGAAAAGACTAGGCATGGTGGCTCACACTTATAATCTCAGCACTTTGGGAGGCCAAGGCGGGTGGATCACCTAAGGTCAGGAGTTCGAGACCAGCCTGGCCAATATGGTGAAACTCCGTCTCTACTAAAAAATAAAAAAAATTAGCCGGGCATGGTGGTGGGTGTCTGTAATCCCAGCGACTCAGGAGGCTGAGGCAGGAGAATCACTTGAATCCGGGAGGTGGAGGTTGCAGTGAGCCAAAATTGTGCCATTGCACTCCAGCCTGGGCAACAAGAGTGAAACTCCGTCTCAAAAAAAAGAAAACAAAGAAAAAAAAAGGCAAGAAAAAGTCCAGTCTGAAGAGGCAAAGCAAATATAAGAACAAGACTTAGATATGGCACAGATATGGGGATTATCAGATAAGGAATTTTAAATAATTATGATTACATTAAGGGCTTTAATGGGAAACAACAGACAACATGCAAAACACACAGGTAATGAAAGCAGAAAGATGGAAACTAAGAAAGAATCAAAAGAAAATGCTATAAATCAAAACCACTCAGTGGGTTTGAAGAGATATTAATAGAAACTTCCCAAACTGAAATACAAGGAGAAAAAATAATGAAAAAACAAACAAACAACAACAAAAAAAAAACACAGAGCATCCAAGAACTGTGGGACAAATTCAAAAGGCATAATATACACAAAGGGAACATTACAGGGAGAGAACCAAGCAGAAGGTAATAATGGCCATTTCAAAATTAATGAAAGGCCAGGCGCAGTGGCTCACGCCTGTAATCCCAGCACTATGGGAGGCTGAAGCAGGCAGATCACCTGAGGTCAGGAGTTCGAGACCAGCCTGGACAACATGGTGAAACCCTGTCTCTAGTAAAAATACAACAATTAGCCTGGCATGGTGGCAGGCACCTGTAATCCCAGCTACTCAGGAGGCTGAGGCAGGAGAATCACTTTAACCCAGGAGGCAGAGGTTGCAGTGAACTGAGATCATGCCACTACACTCCAGCCTAGGCAACAGAATGAGACTCTGTCTCAAAAAAAAAAAATTAATTAATTAATGATAGACACCAAACTAAAGACCCACTAAGCTCAGAGAACACCAGCAGGATAAATATTTAAAAATGACACCTAGGCATATCATATTCAAACTGCGGAAAACCAAAGACAGAGAAAATCTTAAAAGAAACAGTGGGGAGGGGAGACACCTCACTATAGAGGAACAAGTACAAAAATTATAGTGAACTGTTTATCAGAAACCATGAAAACAAGAAGAGATTAGAGTCAAATAGTTAAACGATCAACACTGTGGTAACTGCTATGAGTAAGAGATAACATTATCTATAGCCAAAGAGTTAAATAACTGGGAAAAGGAGGTTAACATGTAAAAAATAGATAATCTTAACAATCACTGCCACATTTAAAAAGTGAAAATGCCTCCCTTTAATCCCATCTATTCCTATTCCCTAGGGGTATCTCCTTGTAACTGTTTGGTGTAATTCCTTCCAAATATTTTTCTAAGAGGATAAAACTATAAGTATATATTTAAGATATACAATGGTTTCTTCCCTCCTCTTCCTCCAAAATGGGATCACATTGCATAATTTTACAACTTACCTTTTTTTCTCAACAAAATATCAGAGATATTTTCATGGCTGTGAATGCAGCTGAATCCAGCCTGCCCTCACTGTTTTCAGTGACTATATAACTTTTTTCTATTGATGAAAATTTAGATTATTGATAATATTACAAATTACCTACTACTACAAATTAACTACTAGTTGGATAGTTTTTATGTATATCTTTGTCCAGGTATTTTTTCAGGATACTTTCCTAGAAATGGATTTGATAGATCAAAGGGAAGTATATTTAATATTTTCAGACCAAAAAACTTTATCACTTTAGGCTCTTATCAACCTGTGACCTTGTGATCCTATATTCTCCAACTCTGAATATAATGTACATCTTCATGGCTATTTTATGTGCCAGTACCTAATTCCACTGGGGAACAAGCATCTTTTCAGGTGGTTATTAGCCATTTGTGTTATTATTATTTTTTGTAAATTGTCCATTCTCTATTGGCTTGTTTAAAGACTCTTTTTTTAAAATGTTAAGAGATGGAGGTCTCACTATGTTGCCTAGGCTGGTCTTGAACCCCGTGGCTAAAGCAATCCCCTCACCTCAGCCTCCCGACTAGCTGGGACTACAGGCATGTGCCATTACATCCAGTTTTTGAAGTCACTTTTATAGTAGAAATATTAATCCTTCGTATATATGTTGCACACATTTCCCCATACATCTTTTAATCTTGCTTACGACATATTTGACTTCACAGAAATTTTGAATTTCTATAAAATCAAATCTGTAATGTTTTCCAGTAACAAGCCCGTACCCTTCATTCTACATGTGTGGAAACTGTCAAGTCTCATGCCCAATTATATATTCCAAACTAGTACTAGAGCTGGCGTCAGGATCCAGGTCTTTCCACATAATGTCTTCCAACAATGATAAAACAACAAAAAAAAAGATAAATGAAATCATTTAATAGGAACTCTTAAGTTGGAGTCAGACATCAGTGGAGAGGGAGAGCAGAAGGGCTGGCCTAACTGGGAGAGTCTTTATGGAAGAGAGAAAAATTTAAACTGAACCTTGATATACGGATAGTGTGTGGATTGTTGGGAAGAGGACATGAAAAACACAGAGAGGCAGAGTGTGCTTGGCATATCTATGGGGTAAAAAGTAGAACAGCCTGACTAGATCACAAGATGTAACCTGGAAGTAGGATGACTAGGAAATAGGCACCCACAGAGAGAGATTACTGGAACCATAAGAACACTGAATTTTCTGCATATAAAGCAGGAGAATGAAATCCCTCTGTAAAATATTGGCTATTCACTTCCCTTAACTCATGAGACTGCTACGATGGTAAAGTCTCCAGGATGCTGAAGAGAAGTGGCAAAGCCAACCGCACCCATCCTCTCCCTGCTGGCTATTCAGAAAAAGTAGAGAGAGGGAAGGACAGTAGCAGCAACCAGTCTGAAATTTATCAATCAAAAGCTTGAGATCTATTGCTGATCAGGATATGAAGGGCTCAGTTTTGAAATCATTATAAGGGGCAAAAATAGGAAGCGGAGTCAATCATAGGAATCATAGAATGAGCATGAAGCAGGCCCAGATGCTAAGGAAGTTTTCCAGAAAGCAAAGATGATCCTCAAAGGAATAAATCTTTCTACAGGTCCAGATCCACTGATACACTAATGTTACTTCTCAGCTATCTCCTTTGACATATTGGTAGCCAACCCTGGAGCCCACTGCTACCAGCACTGGTGACCCAACCCATCCTGGCAGCAGTGACGCTGCCTCATGCCTGTGTGCAATCCACAGGGGCCCAAGAGCTGGCCCACCTCGGGCCTGCCACCTGGGACCCACTGACTCCACATCAACAAATCTGCCCCCTCTAGCAGAGGGGATGCTGACCACCCACATGTGCCCCTCAGGAGCCCAAAGCTCAGCCTATTCAATGTCCTCGTCCTCAGCAAACAAACAATCGCAGCTTCCACAAACAATCACAGCCTAAGCCACTGAGAAACTTGTGGATATTGCTGACATTGATTACAGCTGAAGAAATTATATGGAGACTACACTACTGCACTCAACCAGAAACAAAGCCAGAGTATCATACCCAACCAACACTATAGATACATCGACAGAAAAAGGTCTTTCCCTATGAAAGCTACTCCATAAAACTGGAAGAAGTGACTGCACATACATCAATATAGGGACAAAAGAAACATGATAAAGCAAGAAAACATGATATCACCAAAGGAACACAATACTTTTCCAAAATAGACCCCAAAGAAAAGGAAATATATGAAATACCTTTTAAAAATTCAAAATGATGCCTGGCCAAGATGGGGAAACACTGTCTGTACTAAAAATGCAAAAATTAGCTGGGTGTAGTGGCAGGCTCCTGTAATCCCAGCTTGGGAGGCTGAGGCAGGAGAATCACTTGAACCCAGCCAGCAGAGGTTACAGTGAGCCAAGATCATGCCACTACACTCCAGCTTGGGCAATAGAGTAAGACTCTATCTCAAAAAAAAAAAAAGTTCAAAGTAATAATCTTAAGGAAACTCAGGAAGATAGAAGAGAACACAGAGAATACAAGGAAAGCAGGAAGATGATTCATGATCTAAGTGAGAAATTCAACAGAGATAGAAATCATTAAACAAAAAAACAGAAATCTTAGAACTGAAAAATTCAATGAATGAAATAAAAATACAGTTGAGAGCTTCAACAACAGACTAGATCAAATAGAAGAAAGAAAAACAACAAAAAACAAAACAGAAAAGAATGAGGAGGACGTGAGGGTGATCTGGCAGTGACATCTGTCACCCCACTAATCACCAGGGCTGATTTGGCTAATCTGTCTGGCTAAGCAGGTGTCCTCTTCCTCCCTCAAGACTCCATGTGTGTCCCTCCCTTCATGCTTAGTTGAAGAGGATGAACTTCCCCAATAGAGGAGGACCATTCTTTAGCCAAGGGCATAAAAGCAGTTGTACTCCCCTACTAGAACCTCCAAACAAGCTCTCAAGGATGAAGAAAGCCTATGTAACACATGGGACACCATTAAGTGAACAAATAATCCAGGAAGAGAATATATAGGAAAGGGCATAGAAAACCTATTTAATGAAAGAGGCCAGGTGCAGTGGCTAACACCTGTAATCTCAGCAATTTGGGAGGCTGAGGCAGGAGGATCACATGAGCCCAGGAGTTCAAGACAAGCCTGAGCAACACTGGGAGACCCCATGATATGGTTTGGCTCTGTGTCCCCACCCAAATCTCATGTTGAATTGTGATCCCAAGTGCTGGAGAAGGTGTCTGGTGGGATGTGACTGGATCACAGGGGACGGATTCCCCCTTTCTGTTCTTATGATAGTGAGGTCTCAAAAGATCTGGTTGCTTAAAAGTGTGTAGCACTTCCACCTTCACTCTCTCTCTCTTCTGCTCCACCATGTGAAGATTATGCCTGCTTCCACTTCACCTTCCAACATGATTGTAAGTTTCCTGAGGCCTGCCCAGCCATGTCTCCTCTACAGCCTGTGGAACTGTGAGTTAATTAAACCTCTTTTCTCCATAAATTACCCAGCTTCAGGTATGTCTTTATAGCAGTGTGAGAATGAATTAATACAGAAAATTGGTACCAGAGAAGTGGGGCATTGCTATAAAGATACTTGAAAATGTGGAAGCGACTTTGGAACTGGATTATGAGCAGAGATTGGAATAGTTTGGAGGGATCAGAAGAAGACAGGAAGATGGGGGAAGGTCTGGAACTTCCTAGAGACTTGTCAAATGGCTGTGACCAATATGCTGATAGTGATATGGACAGTGAAGTCCAGGCTGAGATGGTCTCAGATGGAGATGAGGAACTTATTGGGAAGTGGAGTAAAGGTCACTCTTGCTATGCTTTAGCAAACAGACTGGTGGCATTGTGCCCCTGCTCTAGAGATCTGTGGAACTTTAAACTTCAGAGAGATTATATAGGGTATCTGGCAGAAGAAATTTCTAAGCAACAAAGCATTCAAGATGTGGCCTGGCTGCTTCTAAAAGCCTGCATTCATTTGCATAAACAAAGAAATAACCTGAAACTAGAACTTATATTTAAAAGGGAAGCACAGAATAAAAGTTTGAAAAATTTGCAATCTGACCATGCAGTAGAAAAGAAAAAACCATTTTCTGGGGAGGAATTCAAGGCTGCAGAAATTTGCCTAAATAAAGAGGAGCCAAGGCAATGGGGAAAATGCCTCCAGGGCATTTCAAAGACCTTCACAGCAGCCCTTCCCATCACAGGCCTGGAGGTCTAGAAGGGAAAAATAGTTTTGTGGGCCAAGCCCAGGGCCCTGCTTCTCTGTATAGCCTTGAGACATGGCACTCTGTGTCCCAGCCACTCTAGCTCCAGTCATGGCTAAAAGGGGCCACCATACAGCTCAGGCCATGCCTTCAGAACGTGCATGCCCCAAGACTTGGTGGCTTCCACGTGGTGTTGGGCCTGCAGCTGGGCAGAAGACAAGAGTTGAGGTTTGGGAGACTCTGACCAGATTTCAGAGGATGTATGGAAATGCCTGGATGTCCAGGCAGAAGTCAGCTGCAGACCTCTATTAGAGCAATGCAGAGGGGAGAACCTCTATTAGAGCAATGCAGAGAGGAAATGTGGGGTTGGAGCCTCCACACACAGTCCCCACTGGGACACTCCCTAGTGGATCTGTGACAAGAGGTTCACCGTCTTCCAAAGCCCAGAATGGCAGATCCACTGACAGCTTGCACCATGTGCATGGAGAAGCCACACACACTCAGCCCCAGCCTGTGAAAGCAGCCATGGGGGCTGTACCCTGCAAAGCAATAGGGAGAGCTGCCTGAGGCCTTGGGATCCTACCCCTTGCATCAGTGTGCTCTAGATGTGAAACATGGAGTCAAAGGAGATTATTTTGGACCTTCTGGATTTAATGACTACTCTGCTGGGTTTCAGACTTGGATGGGGCCTGTAACCCTTTTGTTTTGGCCAATTTCTTCCTTTTGGAATGGAAGAATTTACCCAACACCTGTACCCCCACTGTATCTTGGAAGTAACTAATTTGTTTTTTATTTTATAGGCTCATAGGCAGACGGGACTTGCTTTGTCTCAGGTAAGACTTTGGACTTGGACTTTTGAGTTAATGCTGGAATTAGCTGAGACTTTGGGGGACTGTTGGAAAGGCACAATTGTGTTTTGAAATGTCAGAAGGACATTTGAGGTTTGGGAGGAGCCAGGAGGAAATGCAAGGTTTGGGAGAGGCCAGGGACAGAATGATAGGGTTTGGCTCTGTGTCCCTACCCAAATCTCATGTTGAATTGCTTTGGAAGTGGGGTCAAGCATTGGAGGTGGGGCCTGGTGGGAGGTGACTGGATCATGGGGATGAATTTCCCCCTTGGTGTTCTCACGATAGTGAGTTCTCACATATGTGGTTTATTTAAAAATGTGTAGCACTTCCCCCTTCACTCTCTCTCTCTCTCTCCTGCTCCACCATGTAAAGATTGTGCCTGCCTCCCCTTCACCTTCTGCCACGATTGTAAGTTTCCTGAGGCCTCCTCAACCATGCCATCTGTACAACCTGTGGAACTGTGAGTCAATTAAACCTCTTTTCTTCATAAATTATCCAGTCTCAGGTATGTTTTTATACCAGTGTGAGAACGGACTAATACACCCCTACTCTATTAAAAATATTTTAAAAATTAGCCAGGCATGGTGGCATACATCTGTAGTCCCAGCTACTCAGGAGGCTGAAGCAGGAGGATCATTTGAGCCTGGGAGTTCAAGGCTTTAGAGTTGTAAACACACACTGTACTTCAGCAACAGAGAGTGAGAGAGAGAAGAAAAGAGAAAGGGAAGGGAAAAGAAAGGAAAGGGAGAGGAGGAGAAGGTAAGGAAGGGGAGAGAAAGGAAAGAAAGAGGAGGGTAAGGGGAGGAGATGGGAAGGGGAGGGATGGGAAGGGCAGGGGAGGGGAGGGATGAAGAGGGGAGAGAGTGGGAGGGGGAAGGGGAAAGGAATGGGGAAGGGGAGGGGGAGGAAAGAAAAGGAAAGAGTAAAGAAAACCTATTTAATAAAATAATACCTAAAAACTTCCCAAATCTTAGAAGTGATATAGACATCCAGATACAAAAAACTAAAATATCTCCAAATAAGAGTCAGCCTCCAAAAATCCTCTTTGAAGCACATTATAATTAAAACTGTCAAAAGTCTAAGTTGGGGTACAGGTGTAGTGACTCATATCTGTGATCCCAGTGCTTTTGGAGACTGAGGCAGGAGGATCACTTGAGGCCAGGAGTTCAAGGATAGCCTAGACAACATAGTGACATCCTGTCTCTACAAAAAATAAAAGTAAAAATTAGGCCAGGTGTGGTGGCTCACGCCTATAATCCCAGCACTTGGGGAGGCCAAGGCAGGCAGATTACTTGAGGCCAGGTTTGAAACCAGCCTGCCAAACATAGTGAAACCCTGTCTCTACTAAAAAAATACAAAAAAGTAGCTGGGAGTGGTGGTGATGCCTGTAATCCCAGCTACTTGGGAGGTTGAGGAACAAGAATTGCTTGAACTCAGAAGGCAGAGGTTGCAGTGCACTGACATCATGCCACTGCACTCCAGTCTGAGCAACAGAGTGAGAGACTTTGTTGAGGAAGGAAGGAAAGGAAGGAGGGAAGGGAGGGTAGGGAGGGAAGGAGGGAGGGAGGGAGGGAGGGAAGGAAATTAACCAGGGTGTGGTGGCAAGTGCCTATAGTCCTCACTACTCAAGAGGCTAAGGTGGGAAGGTCCCTTGAGCCCAGGAGTTCAAAGCTGCAGTGAGCTATGATTATGCCACTGCACTCCAGCCTGAGCAACAGAGTGAGAGATTTTGTCGAGGAAGGAAAGAAAGGAAGGAGGGAAGGGAGGGAGGGAGGGAGGGAAGGAAATTAACCAGGGTGTGGTGGCATGTGCCTATAGTCCTCACTACTCAAGAGGCTGAGGTGGGAAGGTCCCTTGAGCCCAGGAGTTCAAAGCTGCAGTGAGCTATGATTATGCCATGCACTCCAGTCTGTGAGACAGACCTGTCCCTAAAAACTAAAAAATAAAAGTCAAGACAGGGGGGAGGGGGGAGGGATTGCATTGGGAGTTATACCTGATGTAAATGACGAGTTGATGGGTGCAGCACACCAACAAGGCACAAGTATACATATGTAACAAACCTGCACGTTATGCACATGTACCCTACAACTTACAGTATAATAATAATAAATAAATTTAAAAAAAAAAAAAAAAAAAAAGAAAAAATAAATAAATAAAAAAAAAATAAAAATAAAAATAAAAGTCAAGACAAAGAAAGAAAATTCTAAAAACAGTAAGAGAAAAGCACCAAGTCACATATAAGGGAATCTCCATCAGACCAAGAGCAGATTTCTCAGCAGAAACCTCACAGGCCAGGAGAGAATGAGATAAGCTATTCAACGTGCTGAAAGAAAAAAACCTGCTAGTCAAGAATATTACACCCAGCAAAGATATCCTTCATAAATGAAGGAAAATAAAGTATTTTCCAGACAAGCAAAAACTGAGGGAATTCATCATCACTATACTGGCCCTACAAGAAATAATTAAGGGGGTCCTACATCTAGAAGTGAAAGGAAGATATCTACCATCATGAAAACACACAAAAGTATAACAGTCGCTGGTAGTACAGATACACAAATGAGAAAGAGAAAGGAATCAAATGTTATCACTACAGAAAGCCACCAAACTGCAAAGATAAACTGCAAAGATAAACAATAAGATGGCTCATGCCTGTAAACCTAGCACTTTGGGAGGCCAATGCAGGAGAATCACTTGAGTCCAGGAGTTGGAGATGAGCCTGGGTAACATAGTGAAACCTCATTTCCACACATATACACACACACACACACACACTAGCTGGGTGTGGTGGTATGTGTCTATGGTCCTAGCTACTGAGAAGGCTGTGGCTGGAGGATTGCTTGAGCCCAGGAGGTTGAGGCTGCAATGAGCCATGACTGTGTCACTGCACTCCAGCCTGGGCAATAGAGCAAGGCCCTATCTCCAAAACAGTAATAATAATAAACAGTAATCAGAGAAGAAGAAAGGAAAAAAGGATATTCAAAATGACAAGAAAAAGTCCTCATCTATTAATAACAACCATTTAAATCCCTCAATTAAAAGATATAGACTCACTGAAAGAATAAAAAATAAGACCCAACTATATGCTGCCTACAAGTAACTTGCTTCACCTGTAAAATCACAAAAAGACAAAGTGAAAGAAATGAAAAAGACATTCCATGCAAATAGAAACCAAAAGCATGCAGGGATAGCTTTATTTATATAAGACAAAATAGATTCTAAGTCAAACGTAAAAAGAGACAAGATAATTATATAGTGATAAAGAGATCAATTCAGCAAGAGGATATAACAATTTTAATATGTATGCACCCAATACCAGAGCACCCAGATATATAAAGCAAATATTATTGAGTTAAAGTGAGAGAGAGGCCCAAAAACAATGAAGTTAGGGGACTTCAGCACCCCACTTTAAGCACTGGACAAATAATCTAGACAGAAAATCAACAAAGAAACACTAGACTTAAATTACCCTATGGACTCAATGGACCTAACAGGCATTTACCAAAAATTTCATCTAGTAGCTGCAGAATACACATTAGTTTTTTTAAATTTTTTTATTATACTTTAAGTTCTGGGATACATGTGCAGAATATGCAGGTTACATAAGTATACATGTGCCATGGTGGTTTTCTGCACCCATCAACCTGTCATCTACATTAGGTATTTCTCCTAATGATATCCCTTCTCTTACCCCCACCCCCCAACAGGCCCCAGTGTGTGATGTTCCCCTCCCTGTGTCCATGTGTTCTCATTGTTCAACTCCCACTTATGAATGAGAATATCTGGTGTTTTGTTTTCTGTTCCTGTGTTAGTTTGCTGAGAATGATGGTTTCCAGCTTCATTCATGTCCCTGCAAAGGACATAAACTTGTCCCTTTTTATGGTTGCATAGTATTCCATGGTGTATATGTGCCACATTTTCTTTTCTTTTTCCCATCCAATTTTTTTTATTGTGGTAAAATATACATAACATAAAATTGACAATCATTTTAAGTATACAGTTCTGTGGCATTAACTGCATTCACATTGCTGTGTAAGCATCACCACCATCCATTTCCAGAACTTTTTTTCATTTTTTAATTTTATTTCATTTTTTATTATTATACTTTAAGTTCTAGGGTACATGTGCACAATGTGCAGGTTTGTTACATATGTATACATGTGCCATGTTGGTTTGCTGCACCCATTAACTCGTCATTTACATTAGGTATTTCTCCTAATGCTATCCCTCCTCCACCCCCCAACCCCATGACAGGCCCCAGTGTGTGATGTTCCCCTTCCTGTGTCAAAGTGTTCTCACTGTTCAATTCCCACCTATGAGTGAGAACATGCAGTGTTTTGTTTTCTGTCCTTGTGATAGTTTGCTCAGAATGATGGTTTCCAGCTTCATCCATGTGCCTACAAAGGACATGAACTCATCCTTTTTTATGGCTGCGTAGTATTCCATGGTGTATATGTGCCACATTTTCTTAATCCAGTCTATCATTGATGGACTTTTGGGTTGGTTCCAAGTCTTTGCTATTATGAATACTGCCGCAATAAACATACATGTGTATGTGTCTTTATAGTAGCATGATTTATAATCCTTTGGATATATACTCAGCAATGTGATTGCTGGGTGTTCCACATTTTCTTTATCCAGTCTATCACTGATGAGCATTTGGGTTGGTTCAAAGTCTTTGCTATTATGAATAGTGCTGCAATAAACATACATGTGCATGTGTCTTTATAGTAGAATGATTTCTAATCCTTTGGGTATATAACCTGTAATGGTATTGCTGGATAAAATGGTATTTCTGGTTCTAGGTCCTTGAGGAATGGCCACACTATCTTCCACAATGATTGAACTAATTTACACTCCCACCAACAGTGTAAAAGCGTTCCTATTTTTCCACATCCTCTCCAGTATCTGTTGTTTCCTGACTTTCTAATGATCGCCATTTTAACTAGCATGAGATGGTACCTCATTGTAGTTTTGATTTGCATTTCTCTAATGATCTGTGATGATGAGCTATTTTTCATGTTTGTTGGCTGCATAAATGTCTTCTTTTGAGAAGTGTCTGTTCATATCCTTCACCCACTTTTTGATGGAATTGTTTTTTTCTTGTAAATTTGTTTAAGTTCTTTGTAGATTCTGGATATTAGCCCTTTGTCAGATGGATAGATTGAAAAAACTTTCTCCCATTCTGTAGGTTGACTGTTCACTGATGATAGTCTCTTTTGCTGTGCAGAAGCTCTTTAATTAGATCCCATTTGTCAATTTTGGCTTTTGTTGCCACTGCTTTGGTGTTTTAGTCATGAAGTCTTTGTCCATGCCTATGTCCTGAATGGTATTGCCTAGGTTTTTTAAATAGGGTTTTTATGGATTTAGGTCTTAAGTCTTTATTCCATCTTGAGTTAATTTTTGTATAAGGCGTAAGGAAGGGGTCCAGTTTCAGTTTTCTGCATATGGCTAGCCAGTTTTCACATCACCATTTACTAAATAGGGAATCCTTTCCCCATTGCTAGTTTTTGTCAGGTTTGTCAAAGATCAGATGGTTATAGATGTCTGGTGTTATTTCTAAGGCCTCTGTTCTGTTCCATTGGTCTATATATCTGTTTTGGAACCAGAACTATGCTGTTTTCGTTACTGTATCCTTGTAGTAGAGTTTGGAGTCAGGTAGGGTGATGCCTCCAGCTTTGTTTTTTGCTTAGAATTGTCTTGGCTATATGGATTCTTTTTTGGTTCCATATGAAATTTACAGTAGTTTTTTCTAATTCTGCGAAGAAAGCCAATTGTAGCTTGATGGGAATAGCATTAAATCTAAAAATTACTTTGGGTAGTATGGTTATTTACACAACACAGATTCTTCCTATCCATGAGCATGGAATGTTTTTCCATTTGTTTGTGTCCTCTCTTATTTCCTTGAGCAGTGGTTTGAAGTTCTCCTTGAAGAGGTCCTTCACATCCCTTGTAAGTTGCATTCCTAGGTATTTTATTCTTTGTAGCAACTGTGAATGGGAGTTCACTCATGATTTGGCTCTCTATTACTGGTGTATAAGAATGCTTGTGATTTTTGCACATTGATTTTGTATCCTGAGACTTTGCTGAAGTTGCTTATCAGCTTAAGGAGTTTTGGGGCTGAGATGATGTGGTTTTTCTAAATATGCAATCATATCATCTGCAAACAGAGACAATTTGACTTCCTCTTTTCCTATCTGAATACCCTTTATTTCTTTCTCTTGCCTGACTGCCTTGGCCGGAACTTCCAATACTATGTTGAATAGGAGTGGTAAGAAAGGGCATCCTTGTCTTATGTGGGTTTTCAAAGGGAATGTATCCAGTTTTTTCCCATTCAGTACAATATTGGCTGTGGGTTTGTCATAAATAGTTCTTATTATTTCGAGATACGCCATCAATATCTACTTTATTATTTTTAGCAGGAATCGGTGTTGAATTTTATCAAAGGGATTTTCTGCATCTATTGAGATCATCATGTGATTTTTGTCATTGCTTCTGTTTATGTGATGGATTATGTTTATTGATTTGCATATGTTGAACCAGCCTTGCATCCCAGGGATGAAGCTGACTTGATCGCCGTGGATAAGCTTTTTGATGTGATGCTGGATTTGGTTTGCCAGTATTTTATTGAGGATTTTTGCATCAATGTTCAGCAGGAAGATATTGGCCTGAAATTTTCTTTTATTGTTGTGTCTCTGCCAGGTTTTGGTATCAGGATAATGCTGGCCTCATAAAATGAGTTAGGGAGGAGTCCTTTTTTTCCTATTGTTTGCAATAGTTTCAGAAGGAATGGTACCAGCTTCTTGTACCTCTGGTAGAATTCGGCTGTGAATCTGTCTGGTCCTGGGCTTTTTTTGGTTGGTAGGCTATTAATTACTGCCTCAATTTCAGAACTTGTTATTGGTCTATTCAGGGATTTTACTTTTTCCTGGTTTAGTCTTGGGATGGTGTATATATCCAGAAACTTATTTCTTCTAGATTTTCTAATTTATTTGTGTAGAGATGCTTATAGTATTCTCTGATGGTAGCTTGTATTTCTGTGGGATCAGTGGTGATACCCCTTTATCATTTTTTATTGTATCTATTTGATTCTTCTGTTTTTCTTCTTTATTAGTCTGGCTAGCAGTCTATTTTGTGGATCTTTTCAAAAAAACAGCTCCTAGATTGATTTTTTAAAGGGTTTTTTGTGTCTTTATCTCCTTCAGTTCTGTTCTGATCTTAGTTATTTCTTGTCTTCTGCTAGCTTTTTAATTTGTTTGCTCTTGCTTCTCTAGTTCTTTTAATTGTGATGTTAGGGTGTCAATTTTAGATCTTTCCCACTTTCTCCTGTGGGCATTTAGTGCTATAAATTTCCCCCTAAACACTCCTTTGGCTGTGTCCCAGAGATTCTGGTACATTGTGTATTTGTTCTCATTGGTTTCAAATAACTTATTTATTTCTCCCTTAGTTTTGTCATTTACCCAGTAGTTACTCAGGAGCAGGTTGTTCAGTTTCCATGTAGCTGTGTGATATTGAGTGAGTTTCTTAATCCTGAGTTCTAATTTGATCGCAGTGTGGTCTGAGAGACTGTTTGTTATTATTTCTGTTCTTTTGCATATGCTGAGGAGTGTTTTTACTTCAATTTCAGAATAAGTGCTGTGTGGTGCTGAGAAGAATGTATAGTCCGTTGATTCGGAGTAGACAGTTCTGTAGATGTTGATTAGGTCCACTTGGTTCAGAGCTGAGTTTGAGTCCTGGATATTCTTGTTAATTTTCTGTCTCATTGATCTAATATGGACAGTTGGGTGTAAAGTCTCCCACTGTTAGAAGGAAAACTAACAAACAGAAAGCAGTAACATCAACAACAACAAAAAGGATAACTATGAAAAAAATCCCATCTGAAGGTCACCAACATCAAAGATCAAAGGTAGATAAATCCATGAAGATGAGGAAAAATCAGTGCAAAAATGCTGAAAATTCCAAAAACCAGAATGCCTCTTCTCCTCCAAAGGTTCACAACTCCTTGCCAGTAAGGGAACAAAACTGGACAGAGAGTAAGTTTGACAAATTGACAGAAGTAGGTGTCAGAAGATGGGTAATAAACTCCTCTGAACTAAAGGAGCATGTTCTAACCCAATGCAAGGAAGCTAACAACCTTGATAAAAGGTTACAGGAACTGCTAAGTATAATAGCCAGTTTAGAGAAGAACATAAATGACCTGATGGAGCTGAAAAACACAGCATGAGAACTTCGTGAAGTATGCACAAGCTGTTCGTTAGTTTTCCTTCTAACAGGCCCCTCTTCTGCAGGTCTGCTGGAGTTTGCTGGAGGTCCACTCCAGACCCTGTTTGCCTGGGTATCACCAGCAAAGTCTGCAGAACAGCAAAGATTGCTGCCAGCTCCTTCCTCTGGAAACTTCACCCCAGAAGGGTACCCACCAGATGCCAGTCAAAGCTCTCCTGTATGAGGTGTCTGTCAACCCCTGCTGGGCAGTGTCTCCCAGTCAGGAGGCATGGGGGTCAGGGACCCACTTAAGGAGGCAGTCTGTCCCTTAGCAGAGTTTGAGTGCTGTGCTGGGAGATCTGCTGCTCTCTTCAGAGCTGGCAGGCAGGGATGTTTAAGTCTGCTGAAGCTGCACCCATAGCCACCCCTTCCCGCAGGTGCTCTGTCCCAGGGAGATGGGGATTTTTATCTATAAGCCCCTGACTGGGGTTGCTGCCTTTCTTTCAGAGATGCCCTGCCCAGAGAGGAGGAATCTAGAGAGGCAGTCTGGCTACAGTGGCTTTGCTGGGCTGTGGTGGATTCCACCCAGTTCAAACTTCCTGGTGGCTTTGTTTACACTGTGAGGGAAAAACCACCTACTCAAGCCTCCGTAGTGGCAGACACCCTTCCCCCCAACAACCTTGAGTGTCCCAGGTCAACTTCAGACTGCTGTGCTGGCAGCAAGAATTTCAAGCCAGTGGATCGTAGCTTGCTGGGCTCCATGTGGGTGGGATCCGCTAAGCAAGACCACTTGGCTCCCTGGCTTCAGCCCTCTTTTCCAGGGGAGTAAACGGTTCTGTCTCACTGGCATTCCAGGTGCCACTGTGATATGAAAAAAAAAAAAAAAAAAAAAAAAACGAAACTCCTGTAGCTAGCTTGGTGTCTGCCCAAATGGTGCCCAGTTTTGTGCTTGAAACCCAGGGCCCTGGTGGTGTAGGAACCTGAGGGAATCTCCTGGTCTGCGGGTTGTTACGACACCGGGGAAAAGTGTAGTATCTGGGCCGGATAGCACTGCCCCTCACAGCACAGTCCCTCATGGCTTCCCTTGGCTAGGGGAGGGAGTTCCCCGATCCCTTGTGCTTCCTAGGTGAGGTGACACCCTACCCTGCTTCTGCTCACCCTCTGGGGCTGTCTTAACCAGTCCCAATGAGATGAGCAGGTACCTCCATTGGAAATGCAGAAATCACCTGCCTTCTGCATTGGTCTTGCTGGGGCTGCAGACTGAAGCTTTTCCTATTTGGCCATCTTGCCAGCTGCAGAATACACGTTCTTCTTATCAGCACAGGGAACGTTCGCCAGGATAGACCACATATTAGGCCACAAAAAAACAAGTCTCAACAAATTTTCAAAAACTGAAATCATATCGAATATCTTCTCAGATCACAATGGAATAAAACAAGAAATCAATAGCAAGGAGAACTTTAGAAACTTTACAACTACATAGAAATTAATATGTTCTTGAATGACCAATGAGTCTGTGAAGAAACTAAGAAGGAAATCAAATAATTTCTTGAAACAAATGAAAATAGAAACACAACATACCAAAACCTATGGAAAAACCTTAGCAAAAGCAGTGCTAAGAAAAAAGTTTATAGCAATAAACATCTACATCCAAAAATTAGAAATATTTCAAATAAACAACCTAATGATGTACCTTAAGAAAGCAGAAAAGCAGGCCAGGTGCAGTGGCTCATGCCTGTAATCCCAGCACTTTGGGAGGCCAAGGTGGGCGGATCACAAGGTCAGGAGATTGAGACCATCCTGGCCAACATGGTGAAACTCCGTCTCTACCAAAAGTACAAAAAATTAGCCAGGCGTTGTGGCAGGCGCCTGTAGTCCCAGCTACTCCAGAGGCTGAAGCAAGAGAATGGTGTGAACCCAGGAGGCAGAGCTTGCAGTGAGCAGAGATCACACCATTGCACTCCAGCCTGGGCAACAGAGTGAGACTCCGTCTCAAAAAACATATATAAAATAAAATAAAAATAAAAAAGAAAGTAGAAAAGCAAGGGAAAACCAAAGCCAAAATTAATAAAAATAAAAACATAATAAAGATCAAGCAGCAGCCTGGGCAACATAGTGAGAATTCATCTCTACAAAATATCAAAATAAAAATAAATTAACCAGGCATAGTGGTATATATCTGTGGTCCAATGATCCCAAGCTACTCAGGAGGCTAAGGTGGGAGGATCACTTGAATCTAGGAGGTCAAGTCTACAATGAGTCATGATTGTGCCTCTGCACTGCAGCCCAGGTGACAGAACAAGACCCTGTCTAAAACAAAGGAGGGAGGACAAAAAAGATCAATGAAACAAAAAGATAAACAAAATCTATAAACCATTAGCTAGACTATGAAAAAAAGAGACACAACCCAAATAAAGAAAATCAGAAACAAAAAAAGATATATTACAACTGATACCACAGAAATAGAAAGATCAATAAAGACTACTAATAAGCAACTATACTCCCAAAACTGTAAAACCTAGAGGAAACAGATAAATTCATGTATACATATAACCTACCAAGAAGAAATAGAAAGCCTAAACAGACCAACAAAGACAAACCCACTGCCAGATGGCTTTACTGTTGAATTCTACCAAATGTGCAAAGAACAACTAAAACCAATTCTTCTGAAACTATTCCAAAAAACGAAGAGCAGGGAATTCTTCCTAATTCCTTCTATAATGCCAGCATTACCCTGATACTAAAGTGAGACAAGGGTACAACCAAAAAAGAAAACTACAGGCCAATATCCCTAATGAACATAGATGTAAAAGTCCTCAACAAAATACTAGCAAACCAAATCCAAAAGCACATCAAAAAGATAATACACTACAGTCAAGTAGGATTTATCTCAGGGACGCAAGGATGGCTCAATATATGCAAATCAATAAATGTGATACCTGTCACCAATAGAGTGGAGGACAAAACCTTATGATCAATAGATGCACAAAAAATATTTGATAAATTTTAACATTCTTTCATGATAAAACAAAACTCTCAACAAATTATGTATAGAAGGAACATAGCTACACAATAAAAATCATATATGACAAACCCACAGCTAACATCAGACTGAACATGGAAAAGCTGAAAACTCTTCCTGTAAGAACTGGAACAAGACAAGGATGCCCACTTTCATCGCTCTTATTCAACACAGTACTGAACGTCCTAGACAAAGCAATTAGGCAAGAGAAAGATATAAAGGGCATCCAAATTGGAAAAGAGGAAGTCAAATTGGCCCTTTGCAGAGAACATGACCTTATAGATAGAAAAACCTAAAGACTCCACCAAAAAACTCTCAGAACTAGTAAATGAATTCAGTAAAGTTGCAAGATACAAAATCAACATATAAAAATCAGTAGAGTTTCTACACACCAATAATGAATTATCTGGGAAAAAAAATCAAGAAAGCAATCCCATTTACAATTGCTACCAAAAGGCCAGGCACGGTGGCTCAAGCCTGTAATCCCAGCACTTTGGGAGGCCAAGACAGGCGGATCATGAGGTCAGGAGATCGAGACCATCCTGGCTAACATGGTGAAACACTGTCTCTACTAAAAAATACAAAAAACTAGCTGGGCGAGGTGGCAGGTGCCTGTAGTCCCAGCTACTCAGGAGGCTGAGGCAGGAGAATGGCATAAACCCGGGAGGCAGAGCTTGCAGTGAGCTGAGATCCGGCCACTGCACTCCAGCCTGGGCGACAGAGCGAGACTCCGTCTCAAAAAGAAAAAAAAAAAAAAACAATTGCTACCAAAAAATACTTGGGAAGAAATTTAATCAAGGAGGTGAAAGATCTCCACAATGAAAACTACAAAATACTAATGAAAGAATTTAAAGAGGACACAAAACATGGAAAGACCTCCCATGCCCACAGACTGGAAAAAATAATATTGTTAAAATGATCATACTATCCCAAGTAATCTACAGATTCAATGCAATCTCTATCAAAATATCAATGACATTCTTCACATAAATTTTTTAATCCTAAAATATGTGTGAAACCACAAAAGACAAGTAGCCAAATCACTTCTGAGCAAGAAGTACAAAGCTAGAGGCATTACACTACCTAACTTTAAAATATACTACAAAGCTGTAGTAACCAAAACAGCATGGTATTGGTATAAAAACAGACATATAGACCAATGGGACATAAAAGAGAAACCAGAAATAAATAAACATATTTACAGCCAACCGATTTTCAACAAAGGCATCAAGAATATAAATTGAGGAAAGGACACTCTCTTCACTAAATGGTGCTGGGAAAACTGGATATCCATATGCAGAGGAATAAAACTGGACTTTCATCTCTTACCATATACAAAAATCAACCCAAAATGAATTAAAAACTTAAATGTAAGACCCAAAAGTATAAAACTACTAGAAGAAAACACAGGGAAAATCCTCAGGATACTGGTCTAGGCAAAGATTTTATGGGTAAGGCTGTTATGGGGAAGCACAGGCAACAAAAAACAGAAATAGGCAAATGGTACCACCTCAAACTAAAAAGCTTCTGCACAGCAAAGGAAACAACAAAGTGAAGAGACAATCTGTAGAATGGGAGAAAACATTTGCAAACTATACATATGAAACAGGACTAATATCCAGAATATATAAGGAACTCAATAGCAGAAAACCTAATAATCCAAATAAAAAGTTGGAAAAACAGAAAGGTAAATACCACATGTCCTCACTCATATAGGAGCTAAAAAGTTCTGCTCATAGAAGTAGAGAGAATTGTTGTTATTAGAGACTGAGAAAGGAAGGAGTAGGAAGATAATGGTTAACAGATACAAAATTACAGCTAGATAGGAGGAATAAGTCCTAGTGCTCTGCAGCAATGTAGGATGAATACGATCAACAATAATTTATAGCATATTTTCAAAAAGCTAGAAGATTTTGAATGTTCTCAACACAAAGAAATGATAATGTTTGAAGTGACAAATATGTTAATTATCCTGATTTGGTCATTGTACATTGTATTTGATCATTGCACATGTATTGAAATATCACTATCTCATAAACAGGTCCAATTATGAGGTGTTACCTAAAAAGAAAAAGAAAAAAATATATACTTTTGGGACATAGAAAAAAGGAGAAAGGAATAAAAGAAATAATAAAGCAAATATTTTCTAAAATTGCTATGATAGGTGATTTTACCTATTACTTAAACCTATTTAATCTAACCTCACATTTTTACAGATGAGAAAACTTAGATTCAGAAGAGTTAAAATCTGCCACCAAATTTTACAGTTTGGTAGAATGTGATTCAACTGAAGTTCATCTACTTCTTTTTTTTTTTTTTTGAGATAGAATCTCACTCTGTCACCCAGGCTGGAGTGCAACCTCCATCTCCCAGATTCAACCAATTCTCCTGCCTCAGCCTCCCGAGTAGCTGGGACTACAGGCAAGTGCCATCACACCCTTGCTAATTTTTGTATTTTTAGTGGAGATGGGGTTTCACCATGTTGGCCAGGCTGGTCTCGAACTCCTGACCTTATGTGATCTGCCCACCTCAGCCTCCCCAAGTGCTGGGATCAAAAGCATGAGCCACCACGCCCAGCCTGAAGTCCATCTAATTCTAAAGCATAATTGCTTTTTACTAAACCATGATCCTGTCAAGGAAAAGTAACAAAGTCGAAAACAGAAATATGTTAGAGTGTAGACTAAAATTTTCAGCTTGAATACTTCTATAATAGTGGTATTTCCGGATGTTATTTTCAGGGGACTTTCCCCTTACAGTTTATATATTTCTTGGTTAATTTTCTTTTTGGTTGTTTAAATGAGCAATAGTATTTTTTAAGTAGAAGAGTATTAAAGAAATATTAAAGTACTTAGTAAAACTGAATTTAGACTGGTAAAAACCTTTTAAATTATTATCAAGTATCGGTAAGAGATGTAGGGAGAAAAATCATAACACTGCTAACTTGTAAACTAATGTGTAAACTAATAGTCTTTTTGGAGGGCACTTTGGCAACCTCTGCTGTGTAATAAATTTATCCTCTGACTGGCTGAACCAAGTGGCTCACACCTGTAATCCCAGCACTTTGGGAAGCTGAGGTGGGAGGATGGCTTGAGATCAGGAGCTCAAGACCAGCCTGATCAACACAGCAAGATCCCCATCTCTACAAAAACTAAAAATATTAGCAGAGCATGGTGGCATGCACCTGCAGTATTGGCTACTCTGGAGGCTGAGTGAGGAGGATTCCTGTATCCCAAGGGTTCAAGGTTACAGTGAGCTATGATTGAGCCACTGCCCTCCAGCCTGGGCAACGGAGCAAGATCCTGTCTCTAAATACACAAACTAAAAACTTATCTTCTGATCCAATTTTAGTTCTAGAAATCTATCCTGCAGACATTTCTGTATCAGTACACAAAGATCTGTATGTTCACTGCAACACTGCTTATAATAGAAAGGAAGAAAAGAACTAAAGAACAAAAGAATGAAGAGAGAAAGACAAAGAAAGAACAAACCTCAACTCCTTAATGGGGAACTGGTTAAATAATTTACTGTTAAACCCTATTATGGAATATAAATAATCATTAGAAAGAATGATGAAGATCAGCTGGGCACAGTGGCTTACACTTGTAATCCCAGCACTTTGGGAGGCTAAGGTGGGAAGATCACTTGAGTCTAGGAGTTCGACACTAGCCTGGGCAACATAGGGAGACACTGTCTCTACAACAAAAAAAAATTTCTGTATTAGCCAGGTATGGTGGTGCACACCTGTAGTCCCAGCTACTTGGGAAGCTAAGGTGGGAGGATCACTTGAACCCAGGAGGTTGAGGCTGCAGTGAGTTGAGATCACACTAATGCACTCAGAGTGAGTAGACCTGGGCAACAGAACAAGAGACACTATCTCACAAAAAAAACAAAAACTGTGAAGATGTGCACTGCTGTGAAAACATGTATTGGTACTGACAAATATATGTATAGGTACTGATGTGGAAACTGAAACAAAATACAGTTAAAGAAAGGAAATCACAGAATATATATATAACATTATATTAAAAAGGGTAAATATGTTATAGATATATAAATAAAACTAGCCATAGGATATATGTGGATGTGTATACAGATACACAGACATATATAGAAAGAAAGATCTAGAAAAACAAAAAAATACCCTAATAGTGACTGCTTCTAGAAACAGGTGTGGGACTGGGTATATACCTAAGTAACTTTCTCTTTTACTCTTGCAGAGGTTGACGCACATTTTCTGTAAAGGGCCAGTAATTAAATATTTTAGGCTTGTGGGCTATACAGTCTCTTGCAATTACTCAACTATGCTGCTGTGTAGCCAGAAAGCAGTCATAGACAAAGGAGTGCAAGTGTGTTCAATAAAACTTTATGAACACTGATATTTGAATTTCATAGGATTTTCACACATCATGAAATATTATTAGTCATCTAATTTTTTTCAACCATTAAAAAATGTAAAGACCACTCTTAACTCCTGGGCCATACAAAAACAGGTGCTGGGCCAGATTTGGCCTACAGGTCACATTTTCCTGATCCCTACTCTAGAACAATGCTGCTCAATACAGAAGCCATGAGCAGCACACTGCTACTGAGCACTTGAATTGTGACTAGCTCAAATTGAGATGTGCGGTAAGTGTAAAATCACAAAGGCTTAGTACAAAAAAAAAAACCTCCTTAATGATTTTATGTTGAGTATATAGTATGTGAAAATAATATTTTGGAAATACTGGCTTAAATAAAATTTTTATTTTTATTTTTAAAGTAGAGATGGGGGGTCTCACTATGTTGACCAGGCTGTTCTTAAACTGCTAGCCTCAAACAATCCTCCCATATCAGCCTCCCAAAGAGCTGGGCTTACAGGCATGAGCCACTGTGCCCAGCCTAAACATATTTCTATTTAATACCACCTATTTCTTTTTATTATGTTTAACACAGCTACTAGAAAATTTTAAACTATATTTGTGGCTCACATTGTATTTCTACTGGATTGCATTGCTCTATATATTTCCACATTATCTGATTTGTTTTACAACAAGCTTTTATTTATCACCTCAATAATTTTAATAATATTAGGTTAATAATAATCAATGCCAGTGTTCTACAAATATTTGTCACTATACCCGAGAAACTATATTATTCAACTTTCTAAGAAAATTATTTCAAGCCAGGCATGGTGGCTTATGCCTATAATCCCAACACTTTGGGAGGCCAAGGTGATGAATTGCTTGAGCTCAGGAGTATGACCAGCCTGGGCAACATGGCAAAACCCTGTCTCTACAAAATATACAAAAATTAGCAGGGTGTGGTGGTGCCTGCCAGTAGTTCCAGCTACTCAAAGGCTGAGGTGGGAAGACTGCTTGAGCCTGGGAGGCACAGGTTCAGTAAGCCATGATCATGCCGCTGTATTCCAGCCTGGACGACACAGCAAGACCCTGTCTCAAAGAAAAGAAAAAAGCAAAAATGAAAATTACTTCATTCCTGTAGTACCTAGAGGAAAGAAACATCTTCTATTACTGCTCCATTAACTCTACTCTAACTACTTGAAACATCCAAACCTTCAGCTGCCCTTATAAAGAAAATGTATACAAAACAAACACCCAATTAAAATAGTTATCAAAATCATCTGGCAATGTAAGAATAGTCTCATTAACAACAGTGACTCAAAAATACCACAAATCAGGCCAGGCACTGTGGCTTATGCCTGTAATCCCAGCACTCTGGGAGGCTGAGGTGGGTGGATCGCTTCAGGTCAGGAGTTTAGACTGGCCTGGCCAACATGGTGAAACCCCATCTCTATTAAACATAAAAAAATTAGCAGGACGTGGTGGTGCCTGTAATCCCAGCTACCTGGGAGGCTGAGGCAGGAGAATCGCTTGAACCCAGGAGGTGGGGGTTGCAAGTAAGCCAAGATCACACCACTGCACTCCAGTCTGGACAACACAGCGAGACTCCATCTAAAAAACAAAAATAGCATAAATCATCATCTATTAACCTTATAGAGATGCAGGAAAGCAGCCATAAATAACTTTAAGATTTCTTTTTCAACCCTATTTAGAAGATTTTTACATTTGAACTGTCAATGTTGATGACACTTAAGTTCTCTTCTATTGTACCTATTAAATGAGATAAACACATAAAGCTCATGAAAGTAACCAGTATGTTAGTAAAAGATTAATAAATGTTAGTAATGTTTACAATTTTTGACTTATCTCCACCTTACAAATGGGATGTGTTCTGAAAAGTTCATTAGTAAGTCAACTGTTTAGAATTTGAAATGCATTTTCTTTTAGACATATATATATATTCACATGGATATAAACATATAATTTCAAATAGTACATAAAAGTACATAAAGTAATACATATTATGTATACACGTCTTAGTCCATTTGCTATATAGGAATGCCTTAGTCTGTTGCTATAAAGGAATAACTGAGGCTGGGTAATTTATAAAGAAAAGAGGTTTATTTAGCTCACAGTTCCATAGACTGTACAAGAAGCATCTGCTTCTGGTGAGGGCTTCAGAGTGCTTCAATTTACGATAGAAGGGGAAGGAGGGCAGGCATCTTACAGCAAGAGGAAGCAAGAGAGAGAAGAGGGTGGTGCCAGATTCTTTTAAACAATCAGATCTTGCAAGAACTAAAGGAAGCACTACCAGGAGGGCACCACACCCTTCACGAACAATGCCTCCCCATAATCCATATACCTCCCACCAGGCCCCACCTCCAACACTGGGGATCAAATTTCTACATGAAATTTGGAGGGGTCAAGCATCCAAACTACATCAATATATAATTTTAAAATACTGCTCAACGTCAGGATATGAATGCCAGGAATAAGTTTATTCTCTCTAATATCAGAGGGGCTACTTCCCCAATTTTCTAAAGCACTAAGACAATCTTAAGCATATAATAATCACTAAATTCTTAGTTAATATAATTGTATGTGTTCATTCTAGATCTTTTTGCTCTGGAGGATTTTTTTAGTATGAAAAGGAGAAAACGTAGGTAGAATAATATAATATTCTCTTATATTTAGAGCGCTTTATGGAAAGGAACTAGAGTTATAGTTTGGCATCAAAGAACTGATCTAGGACTGTTACCTGCAAATTATGGCACATATTTAGCCTCAGTATCAGATCTTTCTAATAACTAGGATATCAAATGATGTTATCATTTCTATGAAGTCATTTTTTAAAAGTATGAAGCATTCCTGAATCAGAAGGCTACAAACCTGAACCTTATTTTGTTCCTAAACCTTAGAGCCCTTAATTGAGATGATTTGATGTTGAAGTCTCAGACTTTTTAGGAATGGCCACTACAACAAGTCAATATTGAAAAATAATTCCATCTGCTATAGAACTATTAACATGTTTATATTCAGTGCTCCCTCCATGAAGCCCCCATGACAATTTTTTTTTTAGAGCTGAGTGTTAGGAAATGCCTCTTTCCTTGAGAAATGTTGAGTGTATGTGTGTGTGTATTGGGAGGGTGTTCTTCCTAAATGCAAGGAAAATATAACTGACTTTTTCAACTGACCACGAGGAAGCTTACAGCCAAATGTGAGGCTCAACTGTAGGAATTCAGTAGGCTTTATAGCCCATTTAGTTGATGTTTTTTCAACTTATATCTTAACTTCCTACTCTTTTATAAGGTCCTTATTTATGAGGTCTTGAGTCTTACTAAATGTTTAAAGCACACAAATATATTTATTTATAAACTGCCTCAGATTTTTTATGAATCAAAGCAGAGGAAGAATAAATGTTTACGTTTTTCTTTTTTTGCCGTACATATATCCTCTTGAGTCTCTAAGTCAAAATATCTATGTGAGAGAGATACATCTTGCTTGAACATGTGGAAATGGGACAATCCATATACAGGGAGATAAGGACAATTCGTGATTAGACTTTCTTGGGCATGAAACATGTTTGATCTTCATAAGTGTGTTTACCTATATCATTTATTACCTATAAAGTTAAATACAGTCACATGTGCATATTAAATATACAGAACATCCTCCAGTTTTCCTTTAACATTGGTACAGAAGCCCTGATTCGTTCATACAATATCCATGACCAAATAATCTCTTTCTGCCACATAAATTTTTTTTCATGAGCAGAGCACTTAAACAATAATTGTACCTACTAAACCTGGGTTTTATGTAAAGATTATTTCAGAGGGCACTGGAAACCCCAGGTTTCTCTTCGATCCTCCAGTTCTTTAGAAAGCAATTTCTAACCCACCAGTTCTACCACCCTTTTAATCTCCATAAATTGTTGGTAAGAGCTGCATCAAGGCATTCTGCCATCAATTATTTCACAACGGTAGCTCAATCATATATGTACTATCACTGATTATCCTAAAGAAATACTGCACTTAAGAGAACCAACTCTATATCATCATACATCTCATTCCAGCAGGTGTAGCTAAGAAATAAAAATAAAAACTAACTATATATACCTCAATATTTATAGAAAAATAAAATTTCATATAACTTTCCATTCAGATCTTTCAGAGTATTTTGTTTATATGTTTGTAATGGTGAACATATAAAGAATGTATTGAAACAATGGCCTTGTAAATTATTCTATTATCCAAATCCTAGAACAATAACTTATGCAAAACATTTAACCTTAATATACCCTTTACAGTTCAAGATTTAGTTCTTCATTAAAAAGTGAACTTTAACATATATAAATTTGATTTACAAATTTTTGAATGTTATTAAAAAAACTTTCACTCATTGAAGTTTGCCATTTTTTATGGTTGAGTTAGTTTTTTTAAAAATTTATATTGGATACATAGCATATGCTTTTTGTTTTTGAAGACGTAACCTACTCCAAATGTTCTATTTTCCTTCTGTTAGATAATTATACATTTTTAAAGACATACTACATGCCAATGATAAGCTGGTTTCATTTAAGCTGGTTCCAATTTTCTCAAGCAATTCTTATTTCTCTGGCTTGGTATTTTGGGCCAAATTCCAATGACTGTGGTTTGTGACATTTTTGTGTAATTTCCATGATTTCTAAAAGTAAAAACACCATTTTGAATCACCTTTTCAGTATTACCCCTACATAATTCCCTATACAGTGACAAGATCAAATTGCCTTTTACATTTAGTACTTCACTTTTAAAAACTTTATAATAAACCCTAGATTTACTAGAGTCAGATCCCACAATTTATTTCACAAACTGGATATTCTGGGGCAATAATCAGTAATTTTCAAGTCCATCTGACACATCTCTTGTGGTTTAAGACTCTCATTTTATTAGTTTTTTTTGGGTTTTGGTTTTCTTGAGAAAATCTTATAAGGCAACTTTATTAAAAGTCAGGTTTTCCTTGTGGCACTCACTGTCTGAATAAAGTAGCTTAATGAATTGTTTCACATTAAGCTTTTTAATGCAAATTATTAAGCAATAATTAAATTGCTTAAAATCTACCAAAATTTGCATTGATTTATGAGGTAAACATTTGCCTATTGCTTCCTTTTAAGAACAATTCTCAACCTACAATTCAGACAGATACACATAAATACAAGTATCTGTCAACTATTCCCTCAACATTAATAGTACACAGAAGAACAAAAGGGGACAAAATTAGGCAAAATTATTCTCTAATTACTATATTGTCATAGCTGTTCCTTCTAAAATGTACACAGGAAAACTTTTTATTAACAAATCCAACAACCTAATAATCAATTTACCAAAACATCAAATATTGGAGTTCTCCTTCAAGTAACTGATGGGGGCAACAAATAACCCAATTACTTAGCCCAGATGTTAAAAACTGACACCTTCCTTGATAATTACAAAGTAATTTGTAAATGTAAGATGACACACCTTTAATGAGACTTGTAGGAGAAAAAGAGTTTACATTAGTCACTAAATCTCAGATTTGAAAAATGTGACAGTATGTGAGAAGTTATAAAATAAAGTATTTTTAAAAGCTTTGTGTATTTACTCTAATTAGGTTGTGTTGGAAACATGGTAGAACACTTAGAAAAACTAACCCCTCACACGAAATAACCAACAGAAATGTAATTTTGCTTAAAATTCAAAGGACTCTTTTTTCCTATAAAAGAGTCATTTAATGACATTCTAAAACATCTAAAAAAATGTTGTTCAATGGAAATACCACTATGTTCTAAAATATTTTAAACTTTCTATATGCACAAAATACACAATAAACTTGTAATTCAGAAATAAAAAATTGTATCTCAATATTGCCATTGTTTTTCCCATACATGTATTATTACTCTAAAAAATAATTTTTAACATAGAAAAATTTGAATTTGTGGCTCAAGCTCCTAAGTCTTGACTGTAAAAACTGGTGTTACAACTTGACCCTAGAAGGGGAGGTTTCTTGTTTTGTTTTGTTTTTTTCGTTAGGGGGATGGGAGGAGGAATTATTTCATTGGACCATATTACAATAATTTTGACAACAAAATGTCTTCATCACCTACTATTCATTCTCACACTGTACTAATGATTGTGTTAGCTTAAAATATGTTCATTGGTACCAATTATCATTGGTCAGAAAACAATTTTCAGTCTAAAATATCTGAATCTCAGGAAAAGGATCACAAGATTTTTTTGAGTAAACTTCCAGGAGTTTCTATTTTGTGAAGAAAATATGAAAGGATTACTGTTACATAGAAATAACAAAGCTTTATAAACACAAGTGTAAAATTACCATAAGACATTTAAAATAATTGAAATGAACACTATTGGAAAAAGGCTTATAGAGGGACTAAAAAGAAATGAGAACCAGATCTCAGAAACTGATGAATTTAGCAAAAAAAAATGTAAAATAATTCAAATAAACTTTGTGCTTCATCTCTACGGTAGTTTTATTTTCCTCTTTATAACCTCAAATTTTGCTGCAAAATACTAGTTTCCTTAAGATATTTCTTTATTACCTTCCCAACTGCAAAGACAGTATTTTAAGGCTACTTCTACAACATAAAACTTTTATTAATCAAATTATTTCACAACTAGTTTAACTGCAAATGTAGCAAGTGTCTCAGTTCTAAAAGGCACTTACGTTTTTGGGTATCAAGCAGAAAGTTATATTTTCAGTTAGTCTTGATGAGGAAATACAAGACCCACTGGAAACCTATTCACCACCTAGAAAAACAGTATTTCCCTCTAAGTACTGGCTGGACCCCCACTTCAAAGTGGGTATGTCAGAAGTTTCTCAACTCCTCCCAAGTCCCTTTTGCTGAGCTTCTGTCTGCCAACAGCAAATCCAAACCGCAGAAGACTCTTTCTTCAGAATTTTTTTGCTAAATATTTTTGGCACTAAGGCTATCCAACACATCAGAGATTTTCAATAAATTCCACATTTTTTGCTAGAAAGCCAGGGGAGTGTTTTATCTAGAAAAATCTTGTCTTTTTGTCTAGAAAAAATTTCTGTATCTGCCACAGCCTATCTTAGTCTGCTTTCAATGTTGTAATGTGTGAAACTATGAAAACCTAATCTATGAAAAAGGCAGGTACCAAATCACATAGAGCATGCTATCCTTTGTGTGTAAAATGGTAGTATGCTTCTAGATGGACAGGCTATTCCAAAAGAAACAGGTAACACCAAATACTCTGAGGGGAAGAACTGGGAGGCTTGAAGGATAGGAGAGTGAGAACCATTTCTTTTCACTGTATTCCCTTAGGTAGCATTTGCATTTTATTTTATTTTTTAATTGTATTATTTTGCTGGGTGCCAGCATTGCTTTTTAAGGAAAACAATGAGAAAACACTCCTGAGAAATAAATTTCCTGTGAAATGCAGTTTAGTCAATAATATTTGAGAATATACTAAGTATAAATTTCCACACGTAATTTAGGTACACGATAATCTGATGAAATGAATACAAAGCTTCAATGGAATATCAATTGGGTTATATTGTATCTATATATAAATGTACATACACATCCTTCAGACTATATCAATTTTCAGAATCATCCACACACATCCAAATAGTGTTTCCGGCATGAAGATACGTGATTTCTAGAATGAGATACAAACAATTGACAGGGAGAAATGTCAAAAATTGTAGATTTTTCTTCCCCAGAACTGTTTACCTATAGTGATGGAATACTATTTGGCTTATCAAATTCCTAAGCAGTCAGAAAGTGACTTACTGCAGAGAACCTTCAGATGTGATAAAGTGCTTTTAATTTAAAGATGGAAGCATTCCAGATGTATATGCACTCATAACAGGACCCAATGCAGTTGAAAAACAAAGTAAGCAAAAATTGTAATACAACCACTTAATGTTAACTGCGATGTCAAAGTTCTACAAAGAAAATTACATGAGATGAAATGTATAGCCTGAAAACAGAGTAACTAACAATCATCTGGAAAAAATTAGAATTGTAAACACCTTTCAATTTGGACAACTAATCAATATGGAGATTATGACAATGAATTTTATTTTTGAAATACATTTGAACTTGAAAAATAAAATATAATGGTCTACAAATAACTTTTATATTCACAGATGTCATAACACATTTATTTTTTACTTACCCTGTTGTCTCTGAGAAACGTTTGAAATGACTATTTTATTTAAGCTAATACATAAAAGTAAACAATACAATTTAAACTAAACTGGAAACGTAAAATCCAAACTGTAGTTTTCAGAAGGATGCCAGCAAGTGTTTAAATACATACATAAATGCTTCTTTGTGTATCATTAGTTTGTTTGTTTTTTTAAGTAGGTAATTCCAGTGCAGGTGAGGATGAAGACATAGCCCAAGTGTTTCAAGTTCATAAAAGGCCTGTAAAAGTAGCATCATGTTAAAACTGTAGCAATATGAATCTTGCTAAGTCAATATTGATGTCTGTAAACAATTCTTGTAACCTTGTATTTTATTTTTACAGTATATTAAAACATTACTCTTAACATTCGTCTGTCACTTCGTTCCCATAGGTGACCTATGACTTTTTCCCCCCTAGAAAGGGCAGATTCTTTGCAAAACTATACTGAGATTAACAAAACAATAATTTAAATCATAAGAACAAAACCATGGAACACATTGCCACCAAAGGGCTAAAACCAAACAGAAAAAGGAATATGTAATACTGTTCTTGCCTTCAAAACATGTACTGTCAGGTTAAACTTAAATCGTTTCCACACACCCTTTTCTGGAAAAAAAAAAAACAAAAAAAAAAAACAAAAAAAACCGCGTAAAATATTGCTTAGGAAAGTACTCTCCGTGTTTTTCTTTCTCCTGCTCCAGTTTCCAGGAAAACTTACAAATTTTATCTTCATTTCCCCGTTATCATTATTATTGCTGCAAGATTGTTTTCAAAATTTAATCAATATGCTTTGCACTTCTTTTGTCTTATGCTTTGTCTTGTTCAGTATTTAGCAGAGAGTTCGTAATGTCTAAGTATTCAGATAAAACTGCAAGTCAAAGGATGACAAAGTTTTAAAAATCTGTTTATCTATGGTTTTGTATTTTTCCAAAGAAACTACAATTTTCACCTGATTTCTGCATCCATTTTCATACCGCTTGAACAGGTTATATTTTTCCAACAACAACAAAAAGGCCCATTGCGAACAACTAGAAATATTTGGAAGTTTTGATGTTTTGTCTTTTCTTTTTGATCATGATAGTGATGGGAGAATAAACTTAAGTCAGAGATATTTATTGAGAGAAAGAGAGAAAGAACACACACAAAGGGAAAGAAAGCAGTAAAAACAACTTTTCAAGTGTAAACTCAGTATGAAATATTTTAGGAAATAAAAATGTTCCCCCCCTTTCCCTTGTTCAATCTCCATCCCCACAGAGGAAAAACAGAATACTTACAAGTTAGTATCTGCGTATTTATCAGTGTATGTGTGTTTTCTCTCTTCTTTGGGCTTGGACACTTTGAGCTAATTTGGAAGTGCCCGTTTGGTTGCCCACAAAATGATGCTTAAGGGTCTAAAGACGCATAAATTAGGGAGCCCTACAATGGCAAAGGACGGTCATTGTACCTCCTCTCTTTATGCGCTCTTACGGTGGGACCCAAGAGTCTTTTTTTTTTTTTTTTTTTTTTTTTTTTAACACTTTAGGTGATGGAGCGAATGAGGGACTGGTAACTGGAGAGGACGAAGCGAGCTCCCGCAACACCCTCCCCCCAAACTTAGCAGCATGTTCCCCACTCCGCAATTATACCAGACTTTGCATCGAAGTCGCTTTAGAAAACTGGGGTCTGGACGGGACCAGGCGAGGAGTCCTTCCTGTCTAGCCTCGACGCCAACCTCCGAGTTTCTATTTCTGGAGCTCGAGGGCTGGGGTAACGGCCGCAGATGGAGAGGCGAAGGATGGGAAAAGCAACGGGGGGTGATCTTTCCAAGAAACACCCAACTGCCGCTTTTACCTTTTTTGCCTCCATTATGGGGCGGGGGCTGGGGGGAGCGAGAGAAAAAGATGTCAATGACCATTGTTTGCTCGTTTGGGATGTTGCTCCGCCCCCCGAGTCTGTCGTAAACCTGGCGCCGGACTAAAATAAACCCCAGATCCCGCAGCCCGGGGGGCTCGCCGAGCCGCCGACTCCTCGTCACAGGCTCAGCTGCCGCAGCCGAGGTGGCGGCGACGAGCGGCCGCCGCGTCCTGCCGGCGCGCGCCCCGGGCCCCCTACCTGGTCGCCCGCCGAGCCATGTCGTTGAGCCCAAAGCACACGACGCCCTTCTCCGTGTCCGACATCCTGAGCCCCATAGAGGAGACCTACAAGAAGTTCGGCGGCGCCATGGACGGCGCGCCACCCGGCCTGGGGGCGCCCCTGGGGGCCGCGGCCGCCGCCGCCTACCGCGCGCCGCCACCCGGGCCCTCCTCGCAGGCGGCAACCGTGGCAGGCATGCAGCCCCCTCACGCCATGGCGGGTCACAACGCGGCGGCCGCGGCGGCGGCGGCAGCAGCGGCGGCGGCGGCGGCCGCCACCTACCACATGCCGCCTGGCGTCTCGCAGTTCCCGCACGGCGCCATGGGCGGCTACTGCAACGGCGGCCTGGGCAACATGGGCGAGCTGCCCGCCTACACGGACGGCATGCGGGGCGGCGCGGCCACCGGCTGGTACGGCGCCAACCCGGACCCACGCTACTCGTCAAGTGAGAGGGGCCAGGAGCGCGGGACTGCGGGCGGCTCAGGCGTTTCCCGCCACAGCCGGGGGGCGCGGGACGGGGTGCGCGCGGCTTAGGCGGTCCTGGGACCTAGCGGGCGCGCTGGGCGTTCTGGGACGCGGCCCGGGACGCGGGGGGTTTCCGCGGACTCTGGGCGCGCGGGGGGTCCTGGGACCCGACTGGTTACGCGCGCGGGGTCCTGGGACCTGTTGAGGCGCGCGGTGCCCTGGGACCGGCCGAGGGAGCGCGGGGCGTGCTGGGGCCCGGGGCCGCGGCGCTCAGGGGGTCCTGGGATTCAGCGAGGGCCAGGCAGCGTCGCGGCCGCCGCGGCGTGAAGAGAGCGGCGGCTGGAGCGGCTCCCGGCGGGCCTGGAGCTCACCCGCCTTCCCCCTTGGGCCTCTTCCCCAGTCTCCAGGTTCATGGGGCCGTCGGCGGGCGTGAATGTGGCCGGCATGGGGTCGCTGACGGGCATCGCGGACGCCGCCAAGTCGCTGGCCCCGCTGCACGCGGCGGCGGCGGCTGCCGCTCCGCGAAGGAAGCGCCGCGTGCTCTTCTCGCAGGCGCAGGTCTACGAGCTGGAGCGGCGCTTCAAGCAGCAGAAGTACCTGTCGGCGCCCGAGCGCGAGCACCTGGCCAGCATGATCCACCTGACGCCCACGCAGGTCAAGATCTGGTTCCAGAACCACCGCTACAAAATGAAACGGCAGGCCAAGGACAAGGCGGCGCAGCAGCTGCAGCAGGAGGGTGGCTTGGGCCCGCCGCCGCCTCCGCCGCCGTCCCCGCGCCGCGTGGCTGTGCCCGTGCTGGTCAAGGACGGCAAGCCGTGCCAGAACGGTGCCAGCACGCCCACCCCTGGCCAGGCCGGTCCGCAGCCGCCGGCCCCGACGCCCGCGCCTGAGCTGGAGGAGCTGTCGCCCAGCCCACCCGCGCTACACGGCCCGGGGGGCGGCCTGGCGGCCCTGGACCCGGCCGCCGGGGAGTACGGCGGTGGTGTCCTGGGCGCCAACCTGCTCTATGGCAGGACGTGGTGACAGCGAGGGCGCCCCGGGGCTAGGACCTGGTGCAGCCGAAGGGTCTGCAAGAAACTGCTAGAACGGATGGGGGAGGCATGCGAAAACTGACTCGCGCGTGTGAACGGCGATTCAAAACGAACCGATCTCAGAGAGGGGCAGGCTGTGAACCTCTTTGCTGGGGGCGGGGGACAGCGACAGCCCGGAAACCGAGTAGTGTAACATTATGCCACGAGGCTTTGAGGTGATTTTCTCGTCCTAGAAGTTCTTAAATGACGCGAAAAGATAGAGAAGTTCACACGGCGTTCTTAACCACAGCTCTCAAAGTTGGAAACTTTGTTGGCGTTTGTTACTCTAAAAATCAACCCAGCTTTAACAATGAGTCCTTTCTGAAGTGGAATTTATCTTGGGAGATTAATTTTCGAAGGGCCCCATAAGTGCAATTTCATTAATGTTTGATTGAAAGTAAATTGAATTGTAGCTCAAGGTGGATCATACACATAGCAACATTATTGCAGAGGAATTATTGCCATTTAGGTAATAGAGCAATGGAATCAAAATAGAATACTGATTATATGGATTGATGGAGCTTTTTAAATTTAATGCTGATTTCAAAATGTTTTGATGGTTATTTGGCAAATGAGTGTTTGTATGTTACCCTAAAAGAGGATTTTCCCCCCGAAGATGCAGCTCACCATAAGAAAGGAAGGTTGTATACTATTTGTATATGCAATCTGGTCTCCCAAAATCAACTGAGAAAATAAATAACCCTATCCTTCTGTAAACATGGTATTTACTCTTTTTGAGGTATTTTCTTGTCTGAATTTGAATACCTTGATAAAGTACTAGAACAAACAATTAAAATTTCTAGAATTTACATCAATTAATCTATATTCAAAGCATGACAAGAAGAAGAAAGGTGATGTATTGAATTGTAATCAAGATATAAGGAATGAGTAACTAAAATATTTATAATTTTCCCACCATATTTAGAACTTAGGAGTTGCACTGGTTTTGTTGGTGTTTTATTGTACAAATAATGTATTTACTCTTTAATATGTCGATTTATATTTCCTATGTTTCAAATGGATATTTAAATATAACTTAAAAGAAACTTAAGTTCTTTTTTCTAAAAGTCAAGTGGTCATTTCTTTTTCATTAAGTTTATACGGGACTTGATGCGTTTTTAAAATACTAGTTGTCATGATGTGACAACACAGCTCAGTTAACTCATAAATGACTGGTATTGGAGTAAAAATACTAAAAGCTGAAGAATATGTGTTTATAAAATTAATGAAAATTAAAGAAATAACGTGGATAAAGCATGATTTGCAAATGATCAAAACAAATAGTTACCGGAGACCCCAAACCTCTTCTACATTTGAGATTTTAGAATTACAGCTTGGGGCTGAAACATTGTGTTTCACTTCATTGTTAGAACGTTTTTCTGAATGTGCAACATGAATTCATAAGAAGGTGTTTTAGAAGTTAAACTTGCACTTTTTCTAGACTCTTTTGCATAGTAATTTTTTAAAACTCTAGTTTCTTTCACAGAGGGAGAAAACCACTAAAGAAGCAAGGAAATCACCCTTTATCAAGGGGTTGTAAAAGAATTTTTAGAAAATGAGATCTAATTTTTGAGACATTTTATGTAAGAACAAATAATTTGAGCAGACAGATTTGTATGAAAATGTTACAATACACCCACAGAAAATTCTCTCAACTTAGGGGTTTTTTGGCATATTAATGGAAATGACTTTAGAAATGTTAACTAAGCTAGCAAGACTATTATTGATGTGCCAAATTTCAGAATGTTTGTTTATATTAGTTTGATTTCCTCACAATAGTACCATAATTCTGAAATTTTACTCGTAGAAAACGTTCTAAAAGTCCACATGGTTGGCAGTGTTTTTTGTTACAGTCCAATACCTACAAAAACAGTAATAGCTTATAGTCCAAGGGCTCCGGGTAACATATTTAAAGAAAATAAGTCTTCATGGACAGTTTATTTCTGGAACAAAAAAATCCTTTAGACTGAAGGCATGCACTTTCTTTTAAAAATATGTCACATTAAGAAGAAACAACTTTTATATACAGTATTTTCTGAAAGTGTATTTTGTGTGGGCGTATCTTTTTCCTTTCAGCATTCCTTTAAGCAGTAAAAAACCCCAAGCCAGAAATAATTGCTGCAAAGGGCTTAACATTCTATACCCAGAGACTTACTGAGTGTATGTGTGCATATCCTGAAATTAGGGAAAGGTTTGATTCTTGCAGCTTAAAATAGAAATGTTTTTACCATAGAATCCCACTTTCTGATTAATGCAAAACAAGAGCTGTTTTCTTCTTTCTGCAATTAGTGCTTTGCAGATCTTTTATAAAAATACAAACGGCCGGACTAGGTGAAACTCATTAACTGAAGAGGAGGATAAGTGTCTCCACAACTAAGAGGGAGGACTGGCGCAGGGTCTGAGTGAAACAAAGGCCCCTCAAAGTTTGGCAGAGGCCACAGCAAACCTGTTTCAAAAATGCTTACTCAGCAGATGTGACCTTTTCCTAAATGTTTTTGGGTTTTACAAGAATCTGACTTACCTTTTCCAATTGAGGCATGGAAACCAAAAGCCAGAATCAAAGTTGCAGACAGGAACATAGGGATTGCAGGTACTTTTCTGTAATATGTGTTGGGATGTATATTGAAGTGCTGTGCGTGCGAGAGTGTGTGCAGTTTAGAAGGACACAAGAAGGGTGTTTTGTATATGGAAGGATGGGGGTGTAACCCAGTTGTCTTCTATTTAAGTCTTTGCCTAGAGCTAAAACTTAATGGTCAGAACAAGTAGTCAGTCAGACTTCTATCAACACAGATGTTGTGTTCAAACTCCATTCGGCTAGCGACTGTTTACTTTCAATTTAAAGCAAATCAGAGACTCAGTCCTGTTCACTAAATGCAAGCATCTTCCATAGACTTGCTTTGTTAACTGCATTGAATACTGATTATTTTAAAAGACTTTTTAGAATAAATTTGTGAGCCATAATTATATAAAGACCTATCAATTGGATTTTTAGATGTGAATTTGTGCCGAAGAGAACATAATGCATTATGTGGTGGCAACACAAATTTCAGACAGAGTTCAAAGCATGGATAATACTCCCTCACTGCTTACCATAACCCTAATGTGTGGATGAAACCCTGTATGTTAATTATTTGAGTACAGTTTTTTGAAACACTATTACTTGTTATCCTGCAACCCAGTGAGAGAAAAATGATACATTTTTAAACATATAAATACCCTTTCACTACTAGTGAGATTTGGTGAACATCTGGGGAAGTTTCAAAGAAGATACCTAGACTGGGGAACTGCATTCGCATCCCATCAGGAATTTGCGCTCTCCAGTAAGTATTGAGATAACTTTGTGATTTCAATATCACTTTTGTTTTTATTATTTTTAACTTTAGAGGTAATGGAAGTTTCTGGGAGAGGTGGATTTGGTTTTGTTTTTGCTTTAGAATGTTTACCTGCAATTGAATGAAATGCCTTTCGTTTTTTGAAATTCCATGTAACCTTCAGTAATTGTTTTAGGTGACTTCTAAAAAAAAAGTTTCACTAGGAACATTGCCTAAATTTAAGTTGTGCAAACTGTTTTGCAGTAGTGAACAGCTGTATTCCTATTTCATACACATCAATTAAAGCCTGTTCTCTTTTGGCCCTCATTCCATAAATAAGGCATGGAGAAACAAGCCACAGGAGGATTCTGCTTTACTGGGTGGAGGAGAAATCCATCGAGAATGGGCCGTTTGCTAGTTCATTCGTTCATTCCTGATGGGAAATAGCAGAGCAGTGGATCACCAGGAATAGAGTCTGGCGAGATCGCAGCTCCAGGACCCTTTCGGGTTGGGCAGGAGGCGTCAGTCAGTGGGACGGAGCCAGATCGAGGAATTGGGAGCTCTAACTTGACTCTTCAGGGAATGTCCGGATTTTAGATTTCAAAGCATAGCTAAATTCGGTTACTTTCACACTTGGAACTTAAAACAGCAGCCTCGGAAGGAAGACCGTTTCTGGTATTCTACAGCTCTGCTGCTTGCATCTGTACAGGGAGTTGGGATTCAGCGGCAGGTTGAGAAGCTGCGGCGCCGCGTGAGGGGACGCGGAAGAGGAAGGAGGGTGCGCCCGAGGGTGGAGGAAGGAGCTTTCCGCGCCCATCCTGTGCGTGCGGCCGGCTCGCGGGGCTCCCGGGAGGGCCAGTCGCGGCGTCTGCGGGCTGGGCCGGGCGGCTAATGAGCCGCTGGGGAGACCCAGGCGCCGGGCGCGTGCCCCACGTGCATCGAGGGCCGGCACTTCCCAACCCCGCTGGGAGAAAGTTGAGCTAAGCACCTAGGACCTGAGCCCTGAGTAGCCCGCGGGTCCCGGGAGCCGCCACCATCCCGCCCCCGGCTGCGAGGTCGCCGCGCCCGGGCCCTTCATTTCGGTCCAGGCGCGCCCAGCAAGGAAGTGCTGGGACCCCGGCCTCACCCGGCCTGTTCCTGGCATCCCACGTCATCGTACGAAAATTAACCTATCGCTCATTACACCCAATTTGCCTTTGTAACGCTAAATGGCAATCTAATACCAGTTTGTAGACGGCTTTGTACATTAACATACATTACCCCATTTGATCTTTAAAGGGAAGACAACTGCTCATTACGGGCCCTTAGCCCCAGAGTAGTCAAGCTGTTTCCAGGTTCTAAGATTTTTTTTTTTGTTTAACTTTAATAGAAGACCCTGAAAAAATGTGCCGTTTAAAGAGAATATAATTGCGTACAAGTAACTACTTAAAATTGGCCCAACGAATTTATTTTTACATCAGAATTTGGAGGAGATATTTACAGCTTTAAACATTAAAGCTCTAAAAAGCATTGTGCTTATTGAAATGGGCAGGGCGTTTTCCTGGAAGATTCAAACGCGGAGGCAAGTTGGAAAGAGATGAAGACTAAGGATGGAGAGGCAGCAGCAGGGGTGAGGTCAGGAGCAGGGCCTGAAGCTGGCTCAGGGAGGGAACACCTGCCAATTCTGCAGAGGAAATCTGCTGTCATCAGTTTCTCCATCAGGCCTTTTGCTCAGATGTCTTCCAAACAGTGCTTTAAACATTCAGTCAAAAACTGAATTCTCAAGACAGCTTAAAATAAAACTAAGTCAAAACTAAAGGTATGAGAATATAAAGAGTGGAATTGTGGGTTTTGACTGTGAACTATGAACAGTAAAACATTTACTCCTTTGGAAAATGCAATGCTTTACTGAGATGGCTATCTATATTTTTAATACTTGGGAGATAAACTTATAGAGAAATTTAATAGAAGACATTATCACTTGAATGTTGAGCGAAGGCAATTATGTAAGGGTTGGACTGGTAATTCCTGATGGAGAGACTCTTTGTCTCAACAATAAAGGATCCTGCTCTGGTCACCCATCATTAGCAATGAACTCAATAGCTACAAAATACCTTCCTATTCAAGGTTGAGGTGAGATTTTTTTTCACTCCCCCAGACTAAGTTTAGCAAGTACGCTTCAGTTGAATATTAAAGCAAAAATGCCCTCAGTCAGGAGGTCAAAGAGAAACTTTACCTCACAATCTTGGGCTAGGAGGGAAAAACTGAAACAAAGCAATAGTCTTTGTATGTATGTCTAAATATGTTTTGGTAATCAAATGAAAATGCATACGTAAGTGCCGTATGTGAACTCCAAACACATATTTAAGCAATTTATAGTGTGCTTAGTGTAGCAAGGAAAAACATGAGTACAAATTGCAATCTAATGAAATACAAAAAAATATGCTAAGGAGCATAGACTATTTGGCCATTAATTGTCAACTTGAAGATTTAAAACAAGTCCTTAAAACTGGAGCACAAGTCTACATTAAATTTGTAAAAATGTTATTTATCTCACAAAGATTTTTGAGTTAGCCAGATCAGTCACTGACATACTAATACAACAAAGTTAAAGCTTTTGTTATGTCTTGCTGACCCTATCTTTTAAAATCTACTTCTTCAAATTGACTTCTTTGTCCTTTGGTTTGACATCTGATTATAGAAACAAATAGTTTTCTGCAAAAGTTAGTTTTAAAAAACCATGCTTGGTCAAGATTTTCAAAGTAGAAATACTGCAAAATAACAAGAACACAAAACAGAGTTTCAAAAGTTTAACTTTATTTTTTTTTACTAAAGTCCAGAAATTTCTGTAAGACAAGTACATTAATGAAATGTTTCCAAAGAAATACTGAACAATATATACTCTAGTTTGCTGAGGGTTCCAGCTCAAGAGTTCAAACCTAATTCTTGTGCAATAAAAATCAGCATGGATCTTAGATGATCTAGAATACACTGTGTTTTGAAATCCACAGCTGGTTTCATTTTTAACCATAATGAAAAACCAGTACTCCTATTCCATCAAATTGTGTTTTATAAGCAATAATAAATTCAGATCCACTGTATTATGCAACATACATCTTTGGAAAGCAACATAAACAGTGAGATCAGATCAGTAGAAATATACACAGTTAAAAGAAATACACAAAGTACTGTAGTTTTATTAAAAACTACTACTTGAGAAAGAAATCTTTCCACAAATAGCATAAAACTGTAGAATGATGAAAGGATTTGGGAAAGCTTTACAAAAGCTTAATTCCAATTGTATCTTCCTGAGGGTGGTGGCAAAGGGTATTTCCTTCCTTCTCTGGGATATCCCTGAAAATAAACAAAGAAAAGAGTTTATTTTCTGGACTGATACTCCTGCAAGTCAGTTAATTTTACACTTCTATGGAAAAATACATCATAAAGAAACTGAGTATGTGTTAAAGGTACAGCACATGGAAAGGTCCCATAAACAGGTGCTTTGATCCAGAGCTTTAACACAAACTTGTTGCAAAGTTGGAGGCTAGCACAAATGCTATTACTGAAAAATAAAAAAAAAACCTTAATCACAAATGCACACAAATGCACTAGAGTTAAGTGTTTTGTGTAAACAACATGTACAGACAGTGGTTCTCAATTTTCCCACCGTCCTAGCAGTAGTAATTCAAGTCACTTTGTTGTAAGATACCCACATCAATTTAGACTTATTACACAAGGAAAGTAACTTTGCTTTAACCAAGGCAAGAGCTTGCTAAGTCAGTTAAGGCCAAATTGATTTTAGGGATTTTTTTATTTAGCAACAAAAAGTAGGACATTAAATGATATATTAAGGTTATTACACAATCCATTAGCAATGACCTTTATAACAAACATATCCTAGAATGCTTGCAAATAACATTTCTGTATAACAAAAGATAAACCTGACACCTCTTCACTGTAAGTCCTTTTCTAGGCCTCTAGGGTTTTGAAATGGAACCCCCTCCCACCTCATTTTGCCACCCAGAGAGCACTTCAGTACTTTAAATATGAACATGTGCAGACTCAAGGCCAGAATGTAGGCTAAGGCCTTGTTTGGTCATATAAAACTTTACTAAACATACAATGAAGTAATGATTTTATGTTTTTAACAACAGACTTCTGCAATTTAATAGTGCTTCAAACATTGTGGTTTAATAAAAAGTATCTCCGTGGAAAAGAGACTGAGAAAGAAGAAATGTTATTTTCAAAAAGTCCTAAAAGAATAATAAATTTACCAATTAGTTTATATCTTTTAAGTAAATAAGAATTTTACCTCCTACAATAGCAGAGAGTTCCTTTAAAAGGAAGATCTCCAAAGGAGGGAGGAAAATGGATGAACTGGGGTCAGCAGTCTAGGCAGCCAGCCCCCAGCTCTCCCGCCCAACTGTGTGGGGTTTTTAGGGTTTCAATTCCTGACTTGGAAAATGAGGTGACTAGACTATACATTCTCCAAGTTTCTTTCAGTTACAAATATGTCCTCACTTCAAAAATGCTCATCACTGAAACTGCCTAGTGCCATCTAACCACAGTAACATAAAGAGCCTTAATTCACTGATGTGATTTTGAGGGGTCCTGGTTTGAAATAATTCAAAGCAAAATTCTATAAACTGATTTAAATAAACTGTAAAAAAATCCTCTCAGAAGACATTAACTATTTGCAGTTAAGGTGATTATCTTCTTGTAAGGTGGAGATACTTGTAAGAATACAACAAAAAAGTATACAAAATATGTTCCTTAGCTGTGAGAAGAGAGGTCTTACTAATTAATATGTGAAGCACTGCAGAAGGCCTGGAGGCAACACCAGGTAAGCAATTTAAAAACCACTTCACGTCACTGCAGGTGCCAAACGCCATAAACACTACACTCTGAATCATAGCATTCCAATCTTGTTCTCTAGTAAGGATTCCATTAAGAGCATGTAAATACTGGCCAGGCTGTCAAATTGCTGGAGGAAATTATGTCAAACAGACCTCAGTCTTAAATGCTGCTAAAACTGGATGCTGTGAAGAGAAAGAAATGAAGCTTACATATACTAAATTTGTCTAGGAATTATGACATTCAGTGATACAGCTGCTTACATTGACAAGAAAAATATGTGGAAGATTATCAAGCAGAGATTTATGAGGAGGGATATCAGATGAATCAAGACAGGAGACTTCTAAAATGACATTTTAAAATGACTTCTAAAAGACAACAGCTGAAAAAGTAGACTTACTTTCCAGCTTCCAGAAAATCACCCATTATGAGGGATCTAGGTTCTACTAAAGAACAATATCCTTAAAGAAAAAACAATGTTTTGGTGACTGACTATATTTGGACTAATTATCACTGACTGCTATGATTTAAAGGGCTTTTGGGTTAGAAATTCTTTGGCATCTTCAAGGTATATAACCTATTTAGTGAGGCAGGTACTCAACCCATATACATTTTTAATGACAGACCAAAGTTCAGCCAAGATACTCTATCAGTGTCTTCTCCAGAAATGTTGGTAAGAAAATATGGAGTCCTGTGAGGCTTGTTGAAATATAAAGTGAGCAGTATGCTTTTCATCCCACAACCCATTTACCTGTCTCCCTCCACGATCATCTCGTCTGGGTGGATACCCACCAGGCCCAGCTAGCATCTGGTACTGGTTTGGCTGGAAGGCTGCATTCTGGGTTTGCAGCATCCGGTTCCATGGGAGCAGAGGTTCAGCCCCAACGCCTCTGTAGAAAAGTACCAGGTTTACATCAGAAGCCACGCCTACTATACAGCACAAAGCCTAAAAGTGGCAGGTATCTCCAAATTTTAGTACAATCCAATTTACTTGGATTTATCATATGGGATACAGAGTATCAGAATGGCCTTTGTGTCCCTTATATCCAGTATAATCTAACATGTTTCATGAAGCATGAGCATTTATTACAATGGATGTTTAAACTCAACTGAGAAGTTCTGACTTTTAAAAATTATTTTGTTCATTTTCAATTGGGAAATTTCCTTTTTAGTCACTTAAAGATGTAGACCCAAGATCACCAAGTTGGCTACATTTAAGATGCTATCCAAATAGTAAACATGTACACGACAGGAGAATGAGGCTTTATTTTCAAAAATGTCCAGACTCGTTCTTGGATCCATTCTTTCTACTTAATTGCAGGTTGCAAATGAATTCTTACTGCTGAGTATTTTGAATCCAGGGTAGGAGACTTGGCTGTTTTTTCCCATCCATTATTGTGTTCAATATGTCAGAAGGTCTGATTGGGAGGAAACCTTTTCAAGTTCTATTGATGCAGCTTTCAATTGACCACGGTGACCTAGCAACATGAGCACTAATTGGCATGGGCTGACTGGCATTTGGTGTACAGTTTACATGGGAACACAGATTCAACGGCTATTATAACCCAGTTTGCTGTCCCAGATTACTAGTCGAAAGAAATGTTTTAATTGTCTTCAAGTGCCTATTTTAACTTTGCAGATGCAAAGCAAAAGGTATAATGTACTAAATCATAACTTAATTAAAAACTGTCACATAAACAATGTAGCAAGGATATATACCTTCTAAAGGCAATCAGCATTTAAGACTTTCCCCTTAAGGCACTTTCCATAACTTCCATTTTATGGAAGGCACTATAAAGAATAAACAGAGTCAAATGCGCCAGTATATTTGAACATTAAAAGCTTTGGGGCCACTGACCATGTTAGGAGGAATTCAATAAAACTTTAAATTCACTGAAGTGCTGACTAGCTGGTAATCAGTTATAACCATAGCAGCATAAGAATTTCAATTCCGAGGTCTTAGGGGAAAAAAGCCCGGTGCTGGGCTCACTGGGTAAAGCATTCTTCTCACATCTATTCAAGCCTGAATCCATCCTCTCTACCCCCACTCTCCTCCCTTCACTTGGAGCTTGCCTTCTTTTTATTAAAACAACACCAGAGATAATTATTTTTGTGTGATGGCTCGAAGAGATGAACTGCTCTTTAAAGAACTCTAGAAAGACTAAAGCTTTTCTTTACAGTTGGTAGCTGAAACCAGAGCTCTAATAACAATATGTTATAAGTAATTTAGAATACAATTAAAAATAAGTTTTTATCTCAGAAAGAAAATGCATATGGCTAGGGCTTTTAATTATTTTTCAGGATAATTACTAGCACAAATATATTTTAGCAAGAATGCCTCCATTTATTTTAGCAAAAACAGCTCCATGTGCAGAGATAGGAATGGTCTCTTCCAGTCTCTGCAGGAGTGAAGAGCTAAACTAAGGTTTGTGCTGTAACCAAAGTCTCCTCAAAACTGGGCCAATTAATGCAAAACCTATAGGCTAAAAATACAATTCATATCTTAACTATGATCAGTTTTTCTTTTGAGTCTTACAATAATAAAATTCAACTGAGTTTTAGGAAGATCTGCTGGCATAAATAATATACATTATAAATGCAATTCAAAACTATTTTATGTTCCAAAAACAGATTAAGAACAAAGCCACAGTTTAAAAACGCAAGTTCTTTTTGTTTGATTACTTATGTTTTTTGACAAAGATAATTTTTATGGAAAAAATCATCAATAATTAAAATTAAACAGAAGAAAAAAGCAAGGATGTCATGTACTACCCTCTTCTGACTTTTATGACAGAAAGGCCTTTATTTTCAACAAGTTTATCTATATGTCTAGACTAATTATATAATTTGCAAATACTTACAAAACTAAAAATTTGCCTAGGAAATTATGTTTTAAAATCTGGGATGGAAGCACAGAGACTGACATATCCTAACTTCTAAAAATTAGCAATGAGGCCAGGCACAGTAGCTCAGCCTGTCATCCAGCACTCCAAGAGGCCGAGGCAGGCAGATCACTTCAGCAGGAGTTTGAGACCAGCATGGGCAACATGGCAAAACCCCGTCTCTAATAAAAATACAAAAATCAGCCAGGCATGGTAGTGTAAGGGCCTGCAGTCCCAGCTACTTGGGAGGCTGAGGCATAAGAATCACTTGAATCTGGATGGCAGAAGCTGCAGTGAGCCAAGATCATGACATTACACTCTAGCCTAGGTGATGGAGTGAGACCTTGTCTCAGTAAATAAATAAATAAATAAATAAAGTTAATAAATAAGGCAACTTATTTGAGCCATTTGGCATCGTAAATGACAACAATATTCTTAAGTTTCCAGATTGTTTTGGAAAGTTACTGGCAATGTGAACTACTATGAATTTGGATATTTTAAATGTATACATATGGTAAAACCGGAGTTTTAAAAGATATTTCATGATTGAGCTTAACACCCATAGGAAAAAAATTAAATGGCTGCCTTGCAAATGACTAAAAAAGAGGCCTCCATCGACAAGAAGAATCCAAACAATGTGGCAGAACTCAAGTGACAAAGATAACGCTGGGTATCTATTAACTCTAGGCTGTGTCTGTGTTGGGAGGATGTTCCTGTTGTATTTTTAAATCTACTGGAATATGGATTATACATACCATCTTGAAGTAGAAAATATTCAAGAAATGCAATGTAATTAAAAAAAAAAGAGACACTCAAAAGTCTCTTAATAGGATTCTCAACGAACACTCAGAATAGTGCCATGGAAACATACTGAACTAAGGACTGGTAAAAACCTGGCTCTGGACAAAATGGTGTATTTCTTAAATGTCTGTAGGACTTTTATGATAGAACTCTATTATGCTCACATTTACCTTTTGCTTTCAGGTATAATTTTAAGTATTTGACTAAAACTAAACCAAAAAACATCCCCACAAAACTTGTCACTAACCTGCTGGGTTCACAAAGTCAGAATAATACTAGTACTTGGCTAGGGTAGAATAAGAACAAAACCTGATGGACAGCAGGGCAAGGGAAGGGACAATGATGACGATCTTAGGAAAACTTTTAATGTGAACAGAGGGGAGGAAAGCTGTTGGGGCCTTAGAAGTGGAAACAGATCCTTTACTTCCTTTGAAGTCCCTACGTCTTTATATTATGCTCAGAGTAAATATTCTGGTAAGTTTTGTTCCAGTGAAAAGTTTCTTGGTAAAGAATGGCACAAAAGAGTGACCTTAGGTAAGCTGCTGAACTTCTCTGTGCCTCACTTTCTTCATTTGCAAAAATGTAAAAATAATAGCATCTATTTCAATGCATTGCTGGGAGGAATAAATGAAATCATTCTTATTAAAGGATGTGAACAGTGTTAACATTTCGTAAGCAGACAAACATTTGCCATTATCATCAGTATGGAAAGTGAGCAATAAGATAGGGAAACCAAGTATATAATTTAGGAAAAATTTACCCCTTACTCATTTAATTTCTGCTTAAAATTGGTGGTACCGAGGAAAATGAAACAGCACATACTGTGTGCTTTCAGAAAATATACTAAAATCAAAACATTAATACACACATTGCTAGTCGTACTACATTTAATGAGACTTGCACTAAGTTGATACTATCAGTAAACATCGAAAAACATGATTCCTTTTATCCTCTTGAAGATAACAGTGAAATGAAGTTTTGGAGTCTCTAAAGAGTTATAAAGTTTTCTTAAAAGGGGAGCTGCATTTAGAACCCCATTTATAAAAACACTTTATTCATTTCAGATGTGAACAGATTAGAGATTGTTAACATGGCAGAGGAGAAGATAATAGAACAGATTAAAACTGGGAAGGCAAAAAAGAAAGCCTTATTATGATGTGGCTTAATTTGTTTTTGCATTTACTGATGTTGGCAAAACCATCGTGAAATGATGCATTTTAAAGCTGGCCTTTAAAAATTATTCTACAGAAGTTAATTATTCATAACGTGCCTAGTTGTCTTGTCGTACAGAGTCCATCTGACTTAGGAGCATACAACTTATCAATGAAGGAATACATGTTAAACATCCCTTGTTATTAAACCATGTCACATTCTTCCTAGTCCATGGTACTTATTAGACTGCAGATCCCATAATCCTCTTCTGAGTCCCTTCTGCGTTTAATTCAGTTCAGTCTTAAGTAGTTAAAGAAACTGTTTTCAGTGGCAACTAATAACTACTGACCTACAGTGACACTGCCCTACAATAGGCTTGTCAGCCCTGAAAAAGTTGTACCAAAGAAGCTGATTAGGACTTCAAGAGGTTTGCAGCAAGAATCAATGGTTGGTCTGTACTAACGCTGCATTGCCCGCACAGAAATGATAAAAGTGGAACACCATTAGTTATGCCTCATTAAGCTGCACAACCCTTCTAAAAAGAAATTTGTTTAGCCTGACCAAAACCTAATACCGTTTTAAGCTGTGTTGCATTTTTCAGGGCATCTCAAAAGCATCAATAAAATAAAGGCAAAGAACCAAGAAAAGTAAGAAAGTATATTAAACATGAGTCTTTTAATTCAAAGTATTAGCTATATACTTCCTTTTTAAAGGATAGGCACAAGGGAAACTGTTTTTGGTGGGAAAAAGTACATTTCAAACCACGGAGGTTTTAGCTTCCATAAAACCCGTAAGCCCCAAATGTTGGTGTCAGAAAGTACTTAAAAGTCATGTCTACTTTAATATTACCTGTCAAACCTTTGCTGCTGGAAAAGGGGAGGAGGACCTCGCCAGGAATCCTGGGGTCTCATATCTGAAAAAGAAACAGAAAGGATTAAGAAGATTTTTTAAAGTAACCAATATTCAATTACCCAATATTTTATAATTAAAAGTTCTTGAAAAGAATCTGCGAAAGACTGTAAACTAAATAAACTAGTATCATAATAACACACGCCACAAACGTATAAAGATAGGTAACTAACAGGGTCAGCAAAATTTTGTTTTATTATTTTTCCTTTGATAACAAAATAGGTTTAGTAATCCCTGGCCACTAAACTCACATAATCGTGTGTGTGTGTGTGTGTGTGTGTGTAAGTAAAGATATATATATTTTGCACAGTTTTTACATTTATATTTTAAATGCTGTGCAAAAGGAAAGGTTTAGTTCTTTTCCATAAATAGAATTAATACAAACTGAATGAATAGTATCTACAACAGAAATCCTGAAATTTTCCTTCTGAAGGCATAAATTGCTATCATTAACATTAAACAAAGCACACACAATCTCTCCAACACAAACCAAGAAAACAGGTTAAGGAAGGGACCACCCATTTCTCCATCTTTTCTGATAGTTTTCTTGTAACACAAAGCTGAACTAGCAACATCATCTAACCAGAAGAAACAATTAAATGGCTCCAGCTCTTCTATGTAAACTGACGGATATGGGATGAAAGAAACATCTGGGCCTGTCTATATCAACGAACCACAGCTTGCAGTCACTTCACCTTCAGCGGGGTCTGCTGTGACCTAATTAAAACTGCTGGTTCCAGAAGTTGTCTAATGAGATCACCGTGCGAGGACAGTAACCTCCTCTAGACTCCCGAGACCAAGGACAACAAGGCTTACCATAATGTATTCAGGCTCACATTTTAATAGAAACACAAACTAAAAAATGCTTTTCAAAATTACTTGCTTAAAGAATAGAAGAGTTGATAGCTTATCTCTGGTTAGAAACCAAAAATATATATGGTTTTTTACTTAAGAGAGAGAGAGAGAAAGAAAAAAGTAGAATCACGCTTTAAAAGCCCCATACCAAAGAACATGGAATCAATAAAATATCTAGCTGCTCACAATGATTCTAGCTCACAACTGGTGGCCTCAGCCCTGGGCTTCCTTCACATCTTGACATCCTGAGAAGGCCATACTGAAGAAAGTTTTCTTTATGTGGACAAACTACCTGAAGGTGGGCAATCTGCAGCTGCCACAGCCACTCCCACCTCAGTCCATGGTCAGCTGGAAAAGTTTCTGCAGCCATACCCATGGGTGCCAAACATACCTCTCAGAAAGGTGCAGGAAGCCCTTCACCAGCTGTCACTTCCAGGCAGATTCCCATTGTGAATTAAAAGGTAGTATCTTTAGTCAATTGGAATTAAGTTCCTTTTTCATCTCTTAAAAACCAAACTACTAGCAGTCAAACTGAGTAACAATGTGGAGGATGCTGATTACCACACACTCCACAGAAAACAGAGGAAGACAGTTCCCCACCCTAGGCCCAGAGTAAGTTCTGAGTCATTACTACAGACTATACACTATCAAAAAATCAATTTTCTGAAGAGTTTTGTAAAAGTAAAAAATTCTTACAATAATGGCAATCATTTGTATGGTTTATTTCTATGCAAAAATTTAAGATACATTTACATATGACTTTCAATGAGTTACCATTTGTGAGAAAGTAATCTACTGAAAGTAAAATCAATGTTTGAGCCACTTTTTCAGCTCATGTACAAAATTAGTTTAGTGAGAATCAGTTAAAATGTTCCCAGAAGAATTTCATTTTAGTGCCCTTATATATACAAAATTTACAAATGTAAAAAACAGAAGTCAAAAGCAGTACAGCAAATATTCATCTGGACCCCTGTCTACCTCTATACTTCACATCCCCTGGAATCACTGTGGTTACCCTGGAAACACACCCTTTTTTACCATTAGGACTTAATTCCATATTGCGGTTGCCTGGTGTCTCTTTATATATGGTATAATCGCAGGATACACATTCTCCATGGTACTTATGAAAGCTTCCACGGTGGCTCCCTAATAACGTTAAAATCAAATGAAGACAATACAAAGATACAGCTACATTAAAAGAAACCTTCAGAAACAATCTAATGTTTTAAGAAAAACAAAGACGGGAAAAAAACTTGTATATTTTCTCCTAGAAACTGTGCTAATGCAGATGAAGCCATCAACACCCGTAATATATATTCATTAGACTCAAACATGCTATTCTTAGATTAAGCACAGCAGTATTTCTAAGTAGAACTGGAATGTAAAGTTTACTAAGTATAAATGCTTTTTTTGGAGGAGGAAATAATTGTCTAACCTATACATCTAGAAATGTCTTAAAAAACAGCAAATGTTCCTAATATATCACTTCTAGTGTGCCAGTTGCCTCTCTATTTTCCATTTTCTATCTCTCACCGCCAGGACAATTTTTTTTTCCATATAAATTCAGCACATACGAATATTAAGTTTTTTGTTAAAACCTAAGCAAATTTTCCAAAACTTTCAATAAACTCTGATGCAATTATTAAAACACTCCTTGTTTTCAATCCAAAAAGAAAAATAAAAAGGCTCAAAGAAAAATTTCAAGGTTATTTTTAACCAAATTTCTTTATATGGCTCTTAGTAACATATATAACCTGGAAGTATTCATAAAGTAGAAATATTTCCTGGCTGATCTGTAATGAAGTAGATGGTAAAACAAACTTATTATCATTCATTTGTATGGCTCTAACAGAAGATCCATTTGAGAGGAAGAAAAAAAATTCTGAGATAGTGAATTGCACTTCAGAAGGTACAGGCGAGAGTAGAAAAATGACAGTTAATTTTTTCCTTTGGTCTTTAAAAACTTATCCCTTTTCTTTGAGACGGAGTCTCGCGCTGTCGCCCAGGCTGGAGTGCAGTGGCTGGATCTCAGCTCACTGCAAGCTCTGCCTCCCGGGTTCACGCCATTCTCCGGCCTCAGCCTCCCGAGTAGCTGGGACTACAGGTGCTGCCACCTCGCCCGGCTATTTTTTGTATTTCTTAGTAGAGACGGGGTTTCACCGTGTTAGCCAGGATGGTCTCGATCTCCTGACCTCGTGATCCGCCCATCTCGGCCTCCCAAAGTGCTGGGATTACAGGCTTGAGCCACCGCGCCCGGCCAACTTATCCCTTTTCTAGAGCTCTAAGGCCATGTAAACCAAGCTTCGCCAATAGCTTCTCAAGTGACAATTTACCTAATCAGCGTGGCAATCACAGAAAAGATTCCATGTTTACTGATTGCACTAGGCAAAAATCACTTTTCAATGTGGCTAACTGACAAGTTTACAGACTAAAATGAAGAGAAGTCACATTTAAGGTTCTCTGGGCTACAAAAACCAAATGCTTTATTCAGACTGAGTACTCAGGGCTACACTCGACTCCAACAAGTTATCAGTACTCTGACAATTACTCATCAGTCAAAACTGACACATCAAAGACAAATCAAACACCAACAATAAGAAACACCTACAGCAGACGTTTGTCAGAGAGTTGTCAGTTTGACCAAATGGCCCTTCTTGAGTGCAATTTCATACTACACGAAAATGATTACACTAAAAATACTTTAGACTGAATAAATGCCTTAGAACTCAATCTTACTAAAACAAGCTATTTGACTAAATTTTAAAGTTCAAAATTCTATAAAAGATGATCTTTTATCACTTAATACTTTCACAGTACTTACTACATACAAGGTACTATTTTAAGTGCTTAGCTTCTTAAATTCATTTAGTCTGGTTATTTTGTCAGATAAATATTCTTATCCTCTGTACTAGTTTTGAAATGAGGAAACTGGGGCAATGACCAAACCTGTCAGAGGTCACACAACTATTAAGGGTCAGAGTGAGGCCAGGGGCTATGTTTTCGTAACCACTCTCTACTACACTGTGCAATCTCAAAGTTTCACATGCATTTATGCTGTCGGTTGAGATGGCACTTCATATTAATTTATTTCAGAAGAAGCAGAGGAGAATCACCCATGATTTTGTGCTGCTTAATCAGGAGGCTCCGAAACTTAGGGTTTCAACAAGGTTGGATGGGGGTTTAACAACTACTCTCAACATCTTAAACGTTTACAACTGACATTACTACTCATAGCCAATTAGGATAGGAAAGAAAAATAACACACATTTTAGTTGTAAACATTTAGGCAAATACAGGATTTATAGGGAGAAAATAAGAAAACATCTTGGCTAAAACACTGGAATCTCTGCTCTTTTTAAAAGGATAATACTGCCCCTCAAAATCTGGCACTTAAAATATAAAGAGAAGGGATCAGGTAAAAATCAGTATCAGAGGTTCCTGAAGCGCAAACCAAAACCCAACATCACTCCAAAGAGCTCAGCTGGTCTGTCGAGGGACAGAAAGAGCGGAGAGGCGCTCTCGAAGCTGTGACAGCCTGGGCGAAATGAATCAGGTCCCCTTCCTGGTCAAGCCTACCTCCCTAGGGACAAAAAGGTACCTCTCTGCCCTCATAGCCAGAGGAAGAAATGGAGAGATATGGCGCTTAGATTCACTTTACAATCCCGTCCATCCAAGTCCGAATCATCTTAAAGATGCTTTTCCTTGCCCTCTATCTCCTCCCTTTTGTGTTTTTCTTCCTCTTATAGCTACATATGGAAGAATGGATGAAGGATTGATACACAGGTGAGGACTGGTTCTATATAAATATTGAATCTAGAAGTAACGAGATCACAAAACAAATATGTCAGAAGTCTTAATGACAGTAAACTAAAAGAAAATAACCACAGGCCAGACGTGGTGGCTCACGCCTGTAATCCCAACACTTTGGGAGGCTGAGGCGGGTGGATCACTTGAGGCCAGGAGTTTGAGACCAGCCTGCACAACATGGCAAAACGCTGACTCTACTAAAAATACAAAAATTAGCTGGGCATGGTGGTACATACTTGTAATCCCAGCTACTTGGGAGGCTAAGGCAGGAGAATTGCTTGAACCTGGAAGGCAAAGGTGCAGCGAGCTGAGATTGTGCCACTGCACTCCAGCCTGGGTGGCAGAGCAAGACTCTGACTAAAAAAAAAAAAACCAACAAATCATATGTTGGACTATGTGTAAAGAATATTAGGAAAACATCAGATTTCCTTTTTTCGTTGTCTGCAGCATTTGCCTGAGCTTATCATACTTTAATGACCATTCTAGATCAAGCTAATTATTTATCCAATACATTTCTTACAAAAGTATCAGGGAATGATTTGTGAAATGACATGGTTGCCTTCTAGGAAGTCCAAACTCTTAACCCAAGCTTTCCAAGGTTTTCTTATAACCAAGAGCAATCAAAATCTATTAATCTATTCAAATCTTTTTTGAGCTTTTACATTTCTAGTTTATATGCAGACAATCCCCAAATTTCTCTCCAACTACGTCCTCTCTCTCTTGAGCAAGAACCTGACTCCTATGACCACCTAGCACAGATGCCTCTAATGTCTTTCAGGCACGCCGACCCTCACAAATCACTCATCACATTATTTCATATTCCTTCACCATCTTGGGTTTCCAAAGTCTGTGAAAGGCCTCAGGAAGCACCCAGGCATCCACAGTGGACACACAGGACTCTTCATTCCCTTATCCCTCTCCTCCTCACTCTTCATATTCAATTATCCAGACTTTCAGCCTTCCCTTCCTCCCACCTTCCGGACTTTGGATCCACTCTGCCACAGTGTAGTTCAGACCCTCATCATCTCTCCTTAACCCACAGAGTTGTGGTTCTAGAATGGAAATGTTATCTGGTTCATTCTTCTGCTAAAGTTTTTAAAACCTTATAAACAAACAGACTAGTGCCCAAATTAAATCAGCAAGGGACAAGAACAGCCAACTTACGAAAGAAAAACTGGTCAGTAAAAATATGACCAAAGTAGCAATTGAAAAATCTTATCTTAAAACAAAGACACATTATTTCTTATCAAATTAGCAAGAACTTTATTTTATGTTAAAGACACAGGGTCTTGCTGTTACCCAGGCTGGCGCTATCATAGCTCACTGCAGCCTCAAACTCCCCGACTCAACCAATCCTCCCACCACAGCCTCCTGAGTAGCTGAGACTAGAGGCACATACCACCACGCCTGGTTAAATTTGTGCTTGGATTACAGGTGTGAGCCACTGCACCCGCCCAAGAACTTTTAAAAAATAACACCTGGTATTGGTGGGAGTGGGATATTAGACATTCTCATATGCTATTGTAGGAAGTATAAATTGGTATACTCTCATTTAGAGGTTAATGTGGTGATATTGACCAAAAGTCTAGAAATTCACCATACCTTCTGACCCAGCAATACCATTTCTAGAAATTTAGCCTGCAGTTAAGAAATAAATATATTTTTAAAAGATTATTAGAAAAGCCCTAGATACTAAAAAAAATTAAGCAATATACTTCTAAATAATCCATGGGTACATGATGAAAAATAAAAATCGGAAAATACCATGAACTAAATGATAATAAATATGTGAGACAAAACTTTGTGGGGTAAGTCTAAAGTGATTAGAGAGAAATCTGTAACACTGAAGTACATATATTGGAAAAGACCAAAAACAAATTACCTAATTCTCCATCTCAAAAACTTGGAAAAGAATACCAATTTAATCCCCCCCAAAAGTAGAAGAGAATGATGAAGACAAAAGTAAAATCAATAGAAAACAAATGCACATGGAGGAGGCAAAAGGAAAAAAAAAAAAAAATATATATATATATATATATATATATCAAGAAAGTCAAAGGTTAGTTCAGTGGGGGGAAAAAAAACAGTAAAATTAAATAGGTTCTCAAAAAAAAAAAGTTTCTAGCAACGCTAATCATGAAGAGTGACTGTATATTATCAGTATCAGCACTTAATTTTGGAGTCTTACAGTCATTAAATATATACTTTATTTTATTTTTTATTATACTTTAAGTTCTAGGGTACATGTGCACAACGTGCAGGTTTGTTACATATGTATACATGTGCCATGTTGGTTTGTTGCACCCATTAACTCGTCATTTACATTAGGTATATCTCCTAATGCTATCCCTCCCCTTTCCCCCCTCCCCACAATAGGCCCCAGTGTGTGATGTTCCCCTTCCTGTGTCCAAGTGATCTCATTGTTCAATTCCCACCTATGAGTGAGAACATGCGGTGTTTGGTTTTCTGGTCTTGCAATAGTTGGCTGAGAATGATGGTTTCCAGCTGCATCCATGTCCCTACATTTTCTTAATCCAGTCTGTCATTGATGGACATCTGGGTTGATTCCAAGTCTTTGTTATTGCAAATAGTGCTGCAATAAACACACCAAAAGCAACGGCAACAAAAGCCAAAACTAACAAATGGGATCTAATTAAACTAAAGAGCTTCTGCACAGCAAAAGAAACTACCATCAGTGAACAGGCAACCTACAGAATGGGAGAAAATTTTTGCAATCTACTCATCTGACAAAGGGCTAATATCCAGAATCTACAAAGAACTCAAACAAATTTACAAGAAAAAAACAAACAACCCCATCAAAAAGTGGGCAAAGGATATGAACAGACACTTCTCAAAAGAAGACATTCATATAGCCAACAGACACATGAAAAAATGCCCATCATCACTTGGCATTAGAGAAATGCAAATCAAAACCACAATGAGATACCATCTCATACCAGTTAGAATGGCAATCATTAAAAAATCAGGAAACAACAGGTGCTGGAGAGGATGTGGAGAAATAGGAACACTTTTTACACTGTTGGTGGGACTGTAAACTAGTTCAACCATTGTGGAAAACAGTGTGGCGATTCCTCAAGGATCTAGAACTAGAAACACCATTTGACCCAGCCATCTTATTACTGGGTATATACCCAAAGGATTATAAATCATGCTGCTATAAAAATATATTTCAAAATCTTACGAACAATTTCTGGCAATAAATTTGAAATTTTAGAATGGGCACACTCCCAACAACAACAACAAAAAACTTACCAAAACCAACATAAGAATTACTGAAAAATCTGAAAAGCCAGTACTAAAAAATCTATAATTGAAAACTTTTTCATAAAGGAATCTCTAAGCCCAACTGGCTTGACCACTGAATTCTTCTAAAAATTAAGAAATGACAACATTCTTACGATAACCCAGAGAACAAAAATGTAGAAAATATTTTCTAACTTGTTTTATAATGCCAAAAAAACTCTACCCCAGAACATCCAAAAAAGGGAAAGTAATAAAACTAATCTCTCTCATAATACATAGATTTTAAAAATCCCACCATACAGTGACATACAGAATGTAGTGACATATAAAAAATGATGATATATATTCCAGAAATTAGGTTTACTCCAGAAATGCCATGTTGGTTTACCATTTGAAAATCAATCAGTGTAATTTACCATATTAACACAACAAAGAAACAACAACAAACCAAACCCCAGGTTTTAGAGAAAAAAAAAAAGCATCTGATAAAATTCAATACCCACTAGAAACAAAGAATAGAAGAACTTCCTCAATCTGATAAAGGTTATCTACAAAGAAAAAAACTGCCGCAAACATATTTAATGATGAAATAGTAAAAGTTTCCCCCTTAAAACTGATTGGGAATGAAATGAGCATATCTACCATCATCACTTCTATTAATTATGAGAGGTCCTAGCTCGTGCAATAAAGCAAAACAAAAACAAAAAAGGCATTAAGATTAGAAAATAAATAAATAAAATGGTCACTACTTGGAGATGACGTAATTGTGTACACAAAAAAATTCAAAAGAACATACAAACTATTAGAAGAAATGAATCTAGTAAAGGTGTCAGAAACAAATACTGAAAACAAATTTTCAATGAAGTTGAAAAAATCAACTTTATATACAAACAAGCAATTACAAAATGATATTTAAGATACTGTTACTTAAAACATCAAAACACATCAATTATATAGTATTGATTCTTTTTGTCCTTTTTTTTCTGAATTTTTTACTGTGATGATTTCAGACTTAAAAGTTACAAGATGAGTATAAAGAATTCCCACATCCCCTTCACCCACATTCCCTAAATGCTGGCATAAACCTCTATTCATCATATGACACCAATAAAAAAGCGAAAAGGCAAATTGTCAAGTGGAAAAAGATATTTCCAATATAAAACTACTCTCATAACCAGAATATAAGAACGTCTACAAAACAAAAAGATAGACAACCCAATGTAAACCACACAAACCTTGAACATCACACAAACAAAAATATCCAAATGGTTAATAAACATTTTTTAAACTGCTCTAATTAGTCACCAGGAAGATGCTAACTAAAAGTTCGGTGAGATACCCACTCCCTGCTTAGTCAAATGGCTAAAAGTGCAAAGACTGATAACATCAAGGGTTGGCAACAATATGAAGCAACCAGAACTCTCCTCCACTGCTGAAGGAGTGTAAATTCATACAAACTGAATGTCATTTGGGAAATGTGCCTGACACTTTCATTCACTAAAGCTGAACATACACACAATCCTACAATCTTGCAATTCCACTCCTATGGAGTACATTACCTATCATGAGTGTTTACATGTGTGCATCGAAGGACGCACAGGTTTCACAGCAGTCCAATCCAGCAACCTTAAACCAGAAACCAACCCAAACGTTATTCCTACTGGATAGGTAAATATATGGTGATATAGTCCTATGATTCAACACTATAAGCAACGAAAATGGATGAACTGCTGGGCACGGTGGCTCATGCCTGTAATCTCAACACTTTGTGAGGACAAGGCGTGCGGATCACGAGGTCAGGAGTTGGAGACCAGCTTGGCCAACGCGATGAAACCCCATCTCTACTAAAAATACAAAACTTAGCCGGGTGTGGTGGCATAAGCCTGTAACCCCAGCTACTCGGGAGGCTGAGGCAGAATTGCTTGAACCTAGAAGGTGGAGGCTGTAGTGAGCCAAGATCGCGCCACTGCACTCCAGCTTGGGCGACAGAGCAAGACTCCATTTCAGGGAGACAAAAAAAAAAAAGAAAAAAGAAAAAGAAAATGGATGAACTACTGCTACAAGCAATATAAATCTCAGAGACAAAGATTGAAAAAAAGGCAAGCTTTTAAAAGGGTAGTCATGTAGTAGCTTTTTAAACTATTAGGTAAAGTTAAAAAAACAAAAAGGTAATGTATGATACTATGATAACTGCAGTCAGGATAGCGGTTCCCTTTAATGGGAGTAGTGCCAGGAAAGGACACAATGGGGGGCTTCTGAGGACTGATGCGTTTCCACTGAATCTGAATGGTGGATACATGAATATATCCATTTCATAAAAACTAAACTGTACAGTTCAATTTGGCACTTTATATATGTTACATTTCAATAAAAAAGTATATGTAAAAATACATATACAATAATCTAATTTTCAAAACTTGGACACATGAAATAATAAAAAGAAACACTGCTTATTTCAGGACTATGGAATTACTGATGTTTTCTATGTTTTATTGCTACATGCCACATTTTATTCAATTAACATGTACTGTAGTTAAAAATGCATTTTAAAAGTTTTTTAAATTAGTTTTCTTCCCCTCGTAATCTGTTCCAAGTATGCTCCCAGTCTAATTTTGTATCAGTTATGCTATGCTTAATACCACCCAACTACTTGCCATGTACTTCAAAGCTCATTGTTTTCTCTCAGCCTAGAGTAGCCCAAATTTCCCACTTTTGGGCTCAATTTAAATACCACATGATTGCCAATTTTTTGTCCATAAACTTTTTCACTCCTCCCATTCCTACGCCCTTTGAAAAGATGTTAAATGTCATTAGAGTCCCAGCACTAATCCTCAGTTGAGTCAATGTTTACAAGTCACCAGGCAGAGGGTACTTGTTTCTTGCTCTAAATCAATCCCTACTTTACAAAACATATTGCCCAATTTTTTCATGATATAACTGAAATAAAGATATTCTAACTGGAATAGATTCTAATTAAAGTCTGTTTGTAAGTATTTTGTACTTTGTAAGTACACATTAAATCTAGTAACAGCCACAACAATGGCAAATAAGGAGTTACTTAACCAAAGTAATATTAATAAAAGTAGAGAGGGGACTCCACTATTTGAAATAAAATGCACAGATGCAAACAAGAGTTGTCTGTTTCCAAAGAAGGCAGACCAAGAACTATAGAACTGTAGGCCCCTAAGGGCATGAAATTCTCTCCTTTGGTGTAAAGCTAATAAATAAAAGAACCTGGCTTCTTTCTTTCCCTATTATTGGAACAGGATCCTTCTGCTAGAAGCAGAAGGCCATGGTATCCATGTAAATGGTAAAGAGTTAACAAGAAAAAAGAAATGGATAGGAATGTGTCAATAACAGCTGGCTTTAAAAATACGTTGGATATGCTTTCACCATTTATTGGTAAAATCTTACGGCAAAGATAGTTCATTTAAAATGATTAGACTCTCCTGTTGTACATGGTATGACTTGATACTGAATATATGGAAATACCTAGAAATGTTATTTGCTAAATCTTATGGGAAGCAGCTGTTAACCACTGCACCAAGCAGATTCCCACAGGACCACTGACTCTGTACCTCTGTATCCCTTCTGTGCTTCACTGAATAGAAGTCCATAGTTTTCATGATTGAGTCTCACAAAGCTCCACTCAGTGTCATTAAGCCATATAGCAAAGCTATACGGCCAGAGAGAGGGACAGAGATAGAGAGTGAATACACTAAAAACAGAGGGCCCTGAAAGAGTAAGACCTATAGAACCAATTTCTTCTTGGGTACTATATCCAGAAAATCTGGACTTCTGGTGTGTAAATTAACTGGCATTACAACAGTGCTAGGTGCATAGTACAAATATTTCCCATCAATTATCCATTTTTAACCTGGCACATTCTTTAATAAGTACAGCTTCGGTTTAAAAACAGCTCTGAGGGGTGTCTATAACAAAGTATCACTCTGTGTTTTGGAAATCAAATTTTTATGAAATATTTCAAACAATCAGAAAAAAATGTTTTAATGATATGACACTCAGATTTAACAAACTTGAGCATCCTGCCACACTGTTTCTTCTCCCCTATGCTGCCCTTGTAGCAACCAGACAACCAGGAATGGAGAAACAAAGCCTTCATGAAGACATTTGTTTTGAGACACTGGCACATGACTTATACTTCTTTGATAAATGGGCATGACAATGGAGCTCAAAAATAACATTAAATGGGGATACAATTTAAAATTAATATAAAATCTACGAAATCTAACATTCAACTATCTTTTCCCTTTCCCACTGCAATCCAAATGCCATGTTAATTATTTTTGTGGTCAACATTTCTGACCTGTGCACAGAACAGATTATGAGGGGTTAAGGAAAGACTAAGGTCTTCCAGAACTATGGGGTTAAAGGTATAGTCCACCTAAAGCAGTGCCTGGCTATACTGTAGGTAATACTGAGATACAATTTGAATCAAGAAAGGGACACCTTTGTCTTTCAGGCAACTAAGTGATGACAATCCATATCTATCACATCTGATTTAATTATACTTGTATTAATGAAATAAATTGCAATCATTTCCACATACTTTTTTTGCCTATTAACTGAGAAACAGATTTGTAAGTGAAGATTAAGGAAGAAATCCAAATTATCTTATTCATTTAACTATATATAGTCAAGATGAAAAACAGACCAAGAATAATCAGTTATCATGAGCAAAAAGAAAAAAGCTGGAATAATCACATTACCTGACTTCAAATTATACTATAGAGCAATAGTAACCACAACAGTATGGTACTGGCATAAAAACAGATAACCCACACCAATGGAACACAACAGAGAACCCAGAAATAAATCCATACATCTACAGTGAACGCATTTTCGACAAAGGAACCAAGCACATACACTGAGGAAACGACAGTCTCTTCAATAAATGGTGCTGGGAAAACTGGATATCCATATGCAGAAGAATAAAACTATAACTTTATCTCTCATCATACACAAAAATCAAATAAAAATAGTTTAAAGACTAAAATCTATGAAACTACTACAACGAAACTTTGGGGAAAATCTCTAGGATATTGGTTTGGGCAAACATTTCTTGAGCAATACCCCACAAGCACAGGCAACCAAAGCAAAAATGAACCAATGTGATCACATCAAGTTAAAAAGCTTCTGCACAGCAAAGGAAACAATCAGCAAAGTGAAGAGACAACCCATGGAATGGGAGAAAATATCTGCAAACTATCCATTTGACAAGAGTTTAATAACCAGAATATGTAAGGAGTTCAAACAACTCTATAGGAAAAAAACGTAACCTAATTTTAAAGTGGGCAAAAGATCTGAACAGACATTTCACAAAAGAAGACATACAAATGGCAAACAGGTACATAAAAAGTTGCTCAACATCATTATCACCAGAGAAATGAAAATCAAAATTACAATGAGGTATCATCTTGCCCCAGTTAAAATGGCTTTTATCCAAAAGACAGGCAATAACAAATGCCAGTAAGGATGTGGAGAAAAGGGAACCCTCGTAGACCACTGGTGGGAATGTAAATTAGTATAGAGCTACCATATGATCCAGCAATCCCTAACGCTAGGTATACACCCCAAAAAAGGGAAATCAGTACATCAAGGAGACATCTGCACTCCCACATTTACTGCAGCACTATTCACAGTAGCCAAGATTTGGAAGCAACCTAAGTGTGCATCAACAGATGACTGGATAAAGAAAATGTGGCACATATACACAATGGAGTACTGTTCAGCCACAAAAAAGAATGAGATCCTGTCACCTGTAACAACGTGGATGGAAATGGAGGTCGTTATGTTAAGTGAAACAAGCCAGGCACAGAAAGACAAACTTTGCATGTTCCCACTATTTGTGGGGGCTACAAATTAAAACAATTGAACTCACAGAGACAGAGAGTAGAAGGATGGTTACCAGAGGCTGGGAAGGGCAGTAGGGGAAGGGTTAGGGAAGGGAGGATGGTTAATGGCTATCAAAAAATAGTTAGAAATAATGAATAAGATCTAGTATTTGATAGCATAGCAGGATGACTATAGTCAATAATTGTACATTTCAAAATAACTAAGAGTATAATTGGACTGTTTCTAACACAAAGGATAAATGCTAGAGGTGATGGATACCCCATCTACCCTGACGTGATTATTACTCATTGTATGCCTGTGTCAAAATATCTCATATATCCTATAAATATATACAGCTACAATGTACCCACAAAAATAAAGATAAAAAATATATGAAAGATTTTACATAAGGTATTCTCTTACAACTCTTCTAACTGACATGTTTTTAAAGTTCACTGTCTGCACTGATACAACAAATCTTTTTCAGCAACAAAGATTAGAAACCAACCTTTGCTGTGATATTTAATTCATAATGTAAAATAACCGATTTGTAAAAGCTTACTTGACATAAGTTTTGGAATCTGGGCTTGTCCTCTCAAAAGCGGCCTGTATAAGTTTCCCTGGTAAGTTGCAGGTGGTGGTGCAGCATTGCTGTAAATGCCAGTTCCTGAGCCTCTTGGCATAACATGGCTATAAAAGGACCCAACACAAGAAAAAAAAATTATATAGTGATATACCCATCATAACACAGCTGACACAAATAAAACAAATGCTCACAGCCATGTCTTCACTAACAGATCTGATCAAGATAATACAAACAAAAAGGTGGTTTATAATTAAAGCTCAAAACTACATAATGGTAATAGTGAGAGGAAATGTTCATCTGCCACACCAAGACTCTTAATTGATAACCACTTAAATATTTACAACTTACATCACACAAAAAAAATTTGAATGTTTTTCTTTTTTTGCATTATGTTTCAGTTTCATCCTTAAGGATCCATGTTCTTGCTATCACTGTATACATGACTACTCTACATCTTGCTATTTTTAATTTACTATATCAAATACTTGCCTATGTCTTTTCTTCATCTTTGTAATTCTTTTTTTTTTTTTTTTTTTGAGACGGAGTCTCGCTCTGTCGCCCAGGCTGGAGTGCAGTGGCACGATCTCCACTCACTGCAAGCTCCGCCGCCTCCCGGGTTCACACTGTTCTCCTGCCTCAGCCTCCTGAGAAGCTGGGACTATAGGCGCCTGCCACTATGCCCGGCTAATTTTTTTTTGTGTGCTTTTTTTAGTAGAGACGGGGTTTCACCGTGTTTGCCAGGATGGTCTTGATCTCCTGACCTTGTGATCCGACCGCCTTGGCCTCCCAAAGTGCTGGGATTATAGGCATGAGCCACCGCGCCCGGCCCATCTTTGTAATTCTAACACATAAACCTATAGAATACTTTACTATGTTGATGTCTTACACTTTACTAAACCATTTCTCTCATTTTGTACTAGTAGTATAGATTACAATACAATAGAAATATTTGGGCATATAATTATGCTCATCTAAAATTACTTCCTCCTTACAAATCCAAGAGGTAGGAATTTGGACCAAAGGTTAAGAGTATCTTCTGAACTCACTGCTCTATTTAGAGGAAATACTATGTTGCTTTCCAAAATAGCTGAAATAATGCAAAAAAGTTATCTTAGGACTATTTCAAATCTGCATTTCTTTTACTGCTACTAAGAATGAAGACTTTCCAAAACAATGACAATAACAGCTAACATTTACATAGTGTTTAGGAACTACCCTAAGCGCGTGACAGACATTGGGCTCACTTAATTCTTACAACTTCATAATTTTAAGAATATGTAGGTATAATTACTGTCTCCACTTCAGGCATAAAGAAATGGAGGCATAGAGTAGTTCAGTAAAGTTCACAAATATATTAAGTGGTTTAAAAAAAAAGGTATCTGAATCCAGACATTTAAGATCTAAAGCCCATGCTCTTAATCACTCTGCCACACTATCCCTCTTAATATTTGTTGTATAAATTACATGCTGATGGTGACCTTCTGCCTAAACAATTTTCTGAATCTTAAGTTTTCCCCACTAATTGGAAATATCTATTTATAAGTTATCATTAGTAGTGCATGAATCCTAACTCATTAATATTATGGCAAGCCTGTTGCTCTTTCTATACCAGCTTTACCTGCTATTGTTTACAAGTCCCCTCTCTCTATAGTATCTCTACAGCTAGGAAAAAGACAATTCAGTAACTAATAAGGGCAAAGGATAAAAATCAAAAATTCATAGAAGAGGAAATACAAATGACTAATAAACATATTAAAAGATAATTTCAGTAGGCAGGGAAATGCCAATTCAAGCAACTATGAGATACCACTGTTCAAGCACTGGGCAAACAAAAATTTAAGAGACTGGAGGCTTCCATACCAATGTATTGGTCAATACTTGAAAAAGAGTCTCCATCATACATTAATTAATTCAGCTAAAACTTTCTTGCGGGTAAAGAGGAGATTTTATTCCCTTGAAGTAACAGTCAGAAAAATAGTAAAACATCTTAGAGAAAGCAATAGAATTCTCATGCAATACATACAGCAATACATAAATGGAGAAGTGAATTTTTAAAAATGAAGAAAAGCAGAGCAGCATCAAAGTTATTAAAATATCTACAAAACAGTTGTATTTTATGGTCTGTTAGATATTTGTGGCGTACAATAATGTGTTGTCCAAAATGCCTGTTTAGGTTTTAAAGATGGAGCTCCACTCTTTGCTTGGTTTTAAGTATGTAAGCAATGTTATGAGAGGACATAGTAGTAGTGGTGGTCAGCCGTGGTGGTGAGACAAAAATGTAAGTGTGAAACAAACTGAGTATTTCTTTTTTTTCTTTTTTTGTTGAGACGGAGTCTTGCTCTGTCGCCCAGGCTGGAGTGCAGTGGCGTGATCTCGGCTCACTGCAGGCTCCACCTCCTGGGTTCACGTCATTCCCTTGCCTCAGCCTCCCAAGTAGCTGGGACTACTGGTGCCCGCCACCACGCCCGGCTAATTTTTTGTATTTTGTTTAGTAGAGATGGGGTTTCACCATATTAGCCAGGACGGTCTCGATCTCCTGACCTCATGATCTGCCTGCCTCGGCCCCCCAAAGTGCTGGGATTACAGGAGTGAGCCACCGCACCTGGCCCAAACCCCGTATTTTCATAGAGTTTAAAAAAAAAAAAATTATGGCATAAATACTGACTTGTCTTGAGAGATGATTCAGAAAAAGCAAAATACACAAGGGCTAGAAACTGACAACTCACCCCAAAGTCCTGAAGGCTGCCTGATCCAGGTGCACAGGCCTCCGGTCACGGTTAAAGCCAAGCTGAGGCTTCCACTGCCGTCCATTGCTGGATTTTTCCCAGTCACTAGGTTTCAGTACTGCTGCTGGTTTTCTGACCATTTAAAAAGACAACCCTTAGTAACAGGGATGAAAACCATTTGTACAAAATAAACCTAGGTAATTTACTGTTGTTACCTTGCTCCTGGAAGCATTACAGCTTTAAAAATGTAATCTTCAGCAAACTGTGGGTCTTTAAAATTAATACTGGAAAAGAACAAGAAACAATTCAATGATCTGATTGTATTAGCCTGTCTTAATTATCATGTAGACTGAGGTATTTTTCATGTTTAAGTCCTCTCCAAAAATTATTTTAGTTAATAAATGGGTTTGCCAAATGGCTAAATATCTTCCTCACCAAACTGTCTCTAATTCCTGGTACATATAACCTTCATGTAACTTTTTCTCTGTGGGAAAAGTCATGCTCTAGCTAACTATTGGTGATGACAGAGAAATAACAGACATTGCCCCAACTCAAATTTCAATATGATATTGTAGACAGGTCGAAGAGGTTTATAACAACAAAAAATAAAAATAAAATAACCTTTAATTTTGTTCAGTCCATGGCAAAAACCCCTAAGCATCTTGAGGCAGATTAGCCCCTATTTTAATAATTGATATACCAATAGAAATATTTGCAAAATCAAAAAATGCACACAAATTGCTAAGAAATCTATGGGGTGTGGGGGGGAATTACAAAAAAAAAAAAATTGAACTTCACAGTTGGACCCTCGTATCCTTCTCTCCTAATGTGTGATTTTAATAATTTTCACCATTTGACAACTACACAAATATGCTTTTTTTTTTTTTTTTTGAGACAGGTCTCACTCTGTTGCCTAGGCTGGAGTGCAGTGGCAACTCACAGCTCACTGCAGTCTCAACGTCCCAGGCTCAGAGATCCTCTCACCTCAGTCTCCATCACTGGTGAGACTATATGTATGCAACACCACGCCCGGCTAATTTTTAAAATTTTTGTAGAGACAGGGTTTCCCCACATTGCCCAGGCTGGTCTTGAACTCCTGGACTCATAAGACCCACCCACCTCAGCTTCCCAAAGCAATGGGATTACAGACATGAGCCACCGTGCCCGGCCAATATGCCAATTTTTAAAAGATATACACTCAGGCTTTGAGTATAAGCTGGGCTGAACTTCTTTTCTGGTGGTGATGGCGGTGGTAGCGGTATGTGTGTGTGTACCTATCCCAAAGGTTGGTAAGTACCTAAGTCTGTCTTCTGACACAGCAATGCTTCTTCCAGGACTCTGGTTATACACCAGATTTATACTTAAGGATGCTTATAACACTATTATTCACAATGTTTCAAAGACTGTAAAACCCAAGTGTATGAATAATAGCGGACTGGTTAAAACACTGGAGTTCTTCCTTTTTAGGAAGAACTCAGATAACATTTTTAAAAATTTAATAACAGAAGGCCAGGCGCGGTGGCTCACAAGGTCAGGAGATCGAGACTATCCTGGCTAACACGGTGAAACCCCGTCTCTACTAAAAATACAAAAAGTTGGCCAGGTGTGGTGGCGGGCACCTGTAGTCCCAGCTACTCAGGAGGCTGAGGCAGGTGAATGGTGTGAACCCGGGAGGTGGAGGCTGCCGTGAGTCAAGACCGTGCCACTGCACTCCAGCCTGGGCGACAGAAGGAGACTCCGTCTCAAAAACAAAAACAAAAAAACCCCAAAAATTTAGTAACAGAATACTTAATGACCTTAATGACATGGGAAACATATATACAACAGACTAGACATATTCATCAATCGATTATCAGTGATTTTTCTCTGTAAGTTAGTAACTTGTTTCCTTTTTTTATTTTTCAAAATTCCTCCAATGATTACACTTACACTTACAGTCAGTTAAAAAGGTTTTTAAGAAGAGTTTTATTAACCTGGTTGACATTTTTAGTTAGCTATTTTCTTTTTGAATACTGCCGCTTTAACTAGAGTCCACCCGCTTTACAGAAATTTTCGTTTTAAATTTAAGTACACAAAAATGGATTCACTTACAATAAATGTACCATGAGCTCAAAAACAGCTGAACAATACTTATTACTCAACTGGTTCTTCTTAAAACTCACTCTTCACTGGCAACTGTCTTTAGCTCAGATTTTTTTCTACTGGCAAGATGGCATGGGGCAGGGCAAGGTAGGACAGACAGCAATAAATTAAGAGGATGACAGAAAATGGTACTTAAGTATTTGGGCTCGTTAGGGCTTTGCAGATAAAAAGTCAAGTAACAAAGCAAGACTTGCAAATAGTGTTTTGAAGCAGGTATCTGTGTTTCAGCAGGGCTTTTTTTAGCAGTTTGCCAAACTGTTAGAATATCTATTGCATGCATGGTTCATGGTGGGAGGGGGGTTATGCACACCGCCAGGCATCAGGCCTGCCTCCCCTTCTAATAAGAGAAATAAGGAAGAAAGTAGAAAAATGCAACAACAGGCACAGAAAAGATGCTGAGTCAAAGCATGTGTGTCTATACACCTTCCATACAAACATCTTTGTCAGCGTAGGCTAAAGGTATGTGTGTACTGGGGGGAGGGAAGGGGAAGGATGGGAATTATTTCACCCGAGGACCAAGGAAAACATCATCCAAGAGGCTGCGGTTTAAGATGAGACAGGATTGGTTACAGGGTGGCAAGGGAAACAAATGGAACAAAGATATGGAAAGGGGTCCCAGGACCAAGGAACAGTACAGTTTTACTGGAGCAGCCCTTCTCAATGGGGACGTGGGAGGGAATTAAGCCCTACAAAAAATGATGAGTGAGTACATTCTCAATTCTCCCAAGGAAAAAACATAGCTAGTATCATTCTAGAGATACAGGACACAAACTGCTACCTACAATCTGACACGTACAACAGATGCTTTAAGATCTCAAGGCAGAATTCTCCCATGGAACTCCAGTTGAGAAGGGCTAGATTAGAGTAAAAATGCATTTGGGCAGAAGTGGGGCAGGAAGAAAGGTAACTGAAGCAGGTTATGGTTATGGAGGGTTTGTGTGAGTATAATGTGATGCCTTTGCAAGTAGTCAATAAGGACGTAAAAGTCATCAAAGATCATTTCAGAAAGAACAACCCAGCAGCAGTGTGCGAGAGCAGAGGGACACCCACAAAGAGGTCACCGACAGAGCCTAAGCAACAGTCTTCGACACACATCTGGGATGGGAATGTTGGGAAAGTAAATAAAGTGGTAAGGCTGGAACTAGAATGGAGATGGAGCTCAGATGAAGATCTCCAAGTCATGCACAGAAAGACCTGAAACTAAGAAAATGAAGGAAAGAGCCAAGGTAGTAAGCTCCCAGGGAGAAAGGAAAATCCCAGGGTCACAGAGATAACCACTTCTGCAGGAGAATGGTTATAACAAAAGATTTAATAAGATAGCTGAAACTAAAGTTTGAGAAAACAAATCCATCTATTTCCCAATTGTTCCTTAACAAAATTGTTTTTAAAATTCCATTATTCATGCTCCTGCTCTGAAAGGGAGAAACTTTCCAAGTCAATAGGACAGTCTCCAAGATCATCCCTACTTCGCCTCAGAACCACACTCAACAAAAAGATCTACACACTTAATACAAACCATTACGAGATAGAAAAGGAGTATCTAAAAATGTTTGGAAGTTTCCATTCAAAGACAAGGACACTAATGACAACAAAGTATTAATATCATTTTTCCTTGGATCTCTGAGAACAATTTGAAGACACACTCTCTCCTAAAATGGATTAAGCTTCCAAGGGTTGAACAATTTTTAGTATTTTAATTTGTTCCCAAAAATGTATGCTAAGATCTATTATGTTTTTAGAAATGTATTTTTCCAATATGATAACAGCCATGACTCAGACTCAAACAAACTTCCTAAAAGTCAAACACATAGACTAAGCAGGAACCCATTAGGCAAAGACTCAAAAGGTAATTTTTTATATGGATCCAAACTTTTGAAGGTCTTTTATTTTTTTCATGTCTATGTCATTTAAATTCCATCATCAGACGCAAAAGCGTTTACTTGTGGAGAGCTTATCTAGGGAAGTAGTAAGTAACACTGAGGTAAAGAGAGAAGCACCCTCACACAAGCTCTGAAAAGCAGAGGAAGGGAACGAGTTAACACAGCCTATAGACTCAACAGTCTGCCCAGCTGAGGTAAGAGACTTGTGTTTAGATTTGTATTACTTCATCTAATTCTGTAAACTGAAGTATTTTTAAACAATAGTATTTTCATCCACTTTTTCCAAATGCAGGTGAAACACTGTTGACGCATCAAGCTTTTATGTACCAGACCAGCTTTCCCCCAAGGAGCATAACAGATCCTTTCCTTGACAGGTAACCTATTTTAATCGCTTGATTGTCTTCATAAACACACCAAGGAAAAAGTAAATAAAAATTTAAAACCTAAGCATGGTTGAAAATAAGAAAACTGAACAGTGCTTTTGTTTATATCACAAGTAGCACTTTCAGCACTGCTGTTAAGAAAATATTGTAGCAAAGTCTCAGCAGAAAAGGAATGGAATATAGAACGCCTTTTTCTGATTCGCTTTAAGAATTATCCTTAGAAATGCTATTTTAAGTATTACTGTTAGAGAGTGTTAGCACACTTCACAAAGAAAGCAGAAAACTCCAAATATTAAGTTTCATTTTTACACAACCTTTCCCTGATATATTCCATAATTAATGCTAAATTGGCATACAAAGGCAAACTGTTCTTGCAGGGAAATTTCATTATTCATATACTTGACATTTTAAAACACTTAAAGAGTTTATAGAATTGTGACATTCTATCAGAAGAGGTTAATCAATTCAGCGTCCTATAAAGTACTGCAGGCAGTGAAAGTGAAACTTTCTCAACTGTTTTCCACCATCAAATCCACTGCTGACTACATGTATTCCACTTCCTTCAGGCAGGCTTTGGATTTCGAGTTACCTGCTTGCCAAGCACAAGCCTTGCAAATGCTGCAGAAATAGTTACTTAAAAAATCCATCTTCATACACATCCACATTAAAACAAAAAATCTCCTTGAAGAGATAAAACATTCTATACCTTGTCTGATTCATCCAAAAATGAATACAAAAAGTCTGAGAAACACTCCTCTGAAGAAAAAAGTTTAGGCTCTTCAAAGACTTTGGAAAACACTGGTTGCAACATTATGAACAACTAAGCTTTTTTATGAACAACTGAGCTTTTTAAATATGAGTTTAGAACTATGCTGCTGGGTGCTATGAGGAAAAAAAACCTAATGACACTACTGCTGGAAACAACATACATAAAAACTGTATAAATTACGCTTTAGAAGAAAAGAAAAGCAATAAACAGCAGGCTATGGGGCAGGTGGAAAAAAGAAAGGAAGAGCACTTCAAACAACAGGAGAGAGGGGCAGAGGTCAAAGGGTACTGAAGGGATCAGCCTGGGCAGGAAGGAAGCATCCTGAGGACCTGGGGGTTCAGGCACAGAGCCAGGGCCCTGCCAAGCTACGTCAGGCCTTGAAAAAGTAAAAGCACACATATGCACTTACCCTTCAGATTGGGAGGAAAACTCTTCTATGATTTTAAAGTCACATGCAGAAGCTAATATGTTGAGTAATTTATGGAATTAGAAATGTGAAAAAAAAATATGATCTCCTAGGTTAGAGTTGACCATATTCTCTAAAAGTCTGTCTATGAATTTAAGGGACTTCAACAGCCTGTATAACATACTTTCTGAGCACTACAGATAAGAATGAATACAATGGGAAGAACTTACCTAAACTCAACTTGAGGAAACGATTTCTCAAATATCAAATGGGATACTAGATGTATTTAAATAAGGAAGAGGAAAAAATGCCAGGAGTCAAAAGAAAAATAACCGGCAAATGACTGGTGAGTATATTTTGAGATTTTTTAAATCTGAAAATTGTAAGTTAAAGTTATAAGGCAAATTTAACACTGGAATCTACAATGAGCCCTAAAACAAACACGCAAAAATCTGCTGTAAAAACTGGATCTCAGCCTAATGTTGCCACCCTTCAAAGAAAGCACTGAAAATTACTTTTACTTAAAGGAAGCTAACTTCAGTCTCCCACAAATCCCCACAAATCTTCAGCAAATTAACCTAATTTAATTGATTTTATTATAAAGTTATTTTCAACATACACCTGAATATGCATTTAGATCTGGGATTTGTTTTATACATTTTTTTTTTTTTTGAGATGGAGTCTTGCTCTGTTGCCCAAGTGGCATGATCTTGGCTCACAGAGGCCTTGGCCTCCCAGGTTCAAGCAATTCTCTCACCTCAGCCTCCCGAGTAGCTGGGACTACAGGTGTGTACCACCACCATGCCCGGCTAATTTTTTGTAGTTTTAGTAGAGATAGGGTTTCACCATGTTGGCCAGACTAGTCTTGAACTCCTGATCTCAGATGATCCACCCATTCTGGCCTCCCAAAGTGCTGGGATTACAGGCGTGAGCCACCGTGCCTGGCCTGTTTTATAAATTTAATAATATTGTGAACACAGTGTATACTAAATACCAAAGGCCCCTTTAGGCTCAGAAACAACCAACCAACATCATCATCATCCAAGCAAAAATTCCAAAATGTGTCCATTAATTCTGTAACTCTCCTCTAGGCAAGCCTCTCTATCCTAATTAGAAAGTTAAGTAAAATTAACTATTTCTAGAGGGTTAGGCAGGAAGGCCCTTGAATATATGCAGAAAAATTGAGAAGCACAAGCACACATGTGACAATCCAAAGAGAGAACCGTGGAATTAATTGGCCTGAAGCGCCAATGCTTTAATGCAAGCCAGAGACCCCAAGGGTTAATACAGTGTTCACAATGAATTTGTCAGAGCCAGATTGTTTGTGATGGGTTTAGGAGCGTGGCTTTCAATTCTGTACCCCACCCTTAACAAAAGAGCACAAAGACAAAGAGCCAGGACAAATTAGGTGTAAAGATAAACAAAAACTTATACGTAAAGATAAACGTAAGCAACTCATCCAGAAAGATTTTCCGAATTCACAATAGTTTTCTTTAAATAAAAGCCTTTCCAGAATGGCAATCATTTACTACCTGAATCCATTAAAGATAGGAAATAAACATGTTTATACTTCACAAAGGCAAATCTAAAAAAAAAATGTAAAATATTTCCTGAGGGAGAGAGAAACAAAAATGGATGGAAAAGGAGGATTCAGGATTAGCAGGCTTTTATCAAATTCTTGAATACCTGAGATGTGTTTGCTTTAGTCTTACCTAAAGATTGGTGAAAATGACAACTAAATTCTGCCATCAAAATTTGTCATTATATAATACAAAAGAGTAGTCAATTTGTTGTATTTTAGTCCAAACGGTCATATTACATTTTATATTATTTTTACTCAATAGAATATGCTGTCAGCACCAAAGAACTGAGATATAAATTAGTTTTCCAGAGAGAAGAAATTAGCCCTTTAAGTTTATAATTGCTAATAAAAATTTTCACAAATATATTCTGTTCTATGTCATCTTAACTAAAATATACTACAGAATATTTCTGTTTTCAAACTCTGCAGGGCCATGATTATAAACATAAGTAAAATAGTCTGTTGTAATGCAGGGAAGCTGTGTGAACCTCTAGGGTGTAGAGTTCTGTTTGTTCCTATATAACAAACTGCTAGATACTCCTACTCTTTACCTCCCACTTGCCTAATCCAGGAAGAATTACACGTTGTCATGGGAAACCAGAAAACAGATAAGCAAGCATGTTAAATCAGTAACCTTAACAATATACATAATTTAGAGTCAAGAGGCTCTGCTCTAAGGTCTGCAACACAGGGACTCTCCAATCTCAAAGCACTGGTGGATTAACAGCTGCCATTTCCTTGTGAATCAGAGGTCTTTTAAAATGGATTTGCAAGTTCAGAGCTGTGTTCTCAGTGAATGCCATGAATTTTGGAAAACTTACCTGACTACAGTGTTCTGTGTCAGATCCCTTAACATAGGAACAGGAGAACATACTATTCTAGAAGGAAACAAGAGAAGAAACATCTATCTGTAAACTAACCTTTTAGGTAAGTGGAAATAAGATGTTGCTACGTTTGTTAGTCTTCAGAAAAGATAAATCATTAGAATGCACTAACACAAACAATAAAACCATTTATATCTTTAAAAAAACAGTAAGTACCACATAAATGAAATGGCTAACTATTAACATAAGGCATTCAATCTCATTAACACTCAGAGAACTGCAACTATAAACCACAAGATGTCAATAAGCATCCACCAGACTGACAGAAATTAAAGTTGTGACAAGGGTTTGTCAAAATGTAGAGAAACAAGATCTCTCACAAACTGCCACTGGGATTACAACACAGTGTAACCACTTTGAAAAACCATCTAGAAATATTATCTAGAAAAAAAATGAAGATACACATACTCTATGGCCAGCAATTCCATTCCTGGAAATGTACCCTTGAGACGTGGTTCACAAACTCTGGTCTCAGAACCCTTTTACCTTCTTAAATCTCAAAGGGCTTTTATTTATAGTGGTTATATTTATGAACATTTACCCATTAAAAATTATGACTATGAAATTTTAAAATAATTAAAGATAACCCTACATGTTAACATAAATAACATTCTTACGAAAAGCTATTTTTTACAAAGCAAAACAATGTCATTGTTGTACGTACACTTTCAAAAATCTTATTAGTATCTGGTTAGTATCTGTTTAATAGCTACTTTCCTCTGCTTCTATCTCTTGAGAGGCCTCTGAAAAACTCCACTGTGCACTCAAGAGAGAAAGTATAAGAAAAGCAAGTAACACCATAACATCTTAGTATCATTATGAAAAGAGCTTTGACCTTCGGGATATCCTGCAAGGGACTCCCAGATCTCCCTGCACAAGGTGACACAGCTCCTATAAAGAGCTGGGCTTTGGACCCAAGCCTTTTTCAGTCAGCGAGGTTTTGTCTTATTTTAAACACAATTTTCTCACTATTATTAGAAAATAAACATTTAGACAACAAGGAAAAAAATCCTAACTAAACTTCCTTCCAGTCACCTCAATTATATACAAAATGAAACTTACTGATCTGGAAGAATGGCTTCTTCATCCAAAGAAAACTTTCCTTGAATCCCATGACATAGTTCAGGGGGTACATCCACTGGCTGTGGAAAAATGCATTCCTGATCTCATATGCAAAGAATGGAAAACTGGGACTCAAGCAGATTCTTGAGTGTTCATAGCAGCATCATTCATAAGAGCCGAAAGGCAGAAACAAACCCAGTATTTACCAATAGATTAAGTGGATTAACAAGTACGCATACAAATAGAGTATTATTCAGCCATAAAAAGGTATGAAATTCTGATACATGCTACAATATCAATGAACCTTGAAAACATTATGCTAACTGAAATAAGCCAGACACAAAGCCAATACAAAATACTGTATCATTTCACTTATATGAAGTATCGAGAACACAGCTATCAAATTCACAGAGATAGAAAGTAGAAGTTACTAGAGAATGAGAAGGGCAGAATGAGGAGATATTATTTAATATTATTTAAAAGGTACAGAAATTATATTTGGGAAGATGAAAAAGTTCTGAAAAAGTGTTGATGGTTATACAACACTGTAAATATACTTAACGCCACAGAATTATAACCACTTAAAAATGGTTACAATGGTAAATTTTATGTTATGCATATTTTACCACAATTTTAAAAAGTGCATTTCTAATTAACCAAATTGCGTAACATACCTCTGTGGAACCTGTCTGGTACAGCTCTAAAATGAAGTCATGGAGTGGGTGATGTTTCCCCACAAATAAGACATCACCTCCAAGGCTGTTTCTTCTGGCTAGGGGGAAAGAAAAGAATAAGACCTACACATAAAAAACTGCAAGACCAATTTTTATGAGCATAAAACAAGGGAAAGCACCTAAATGTTAAGAATTTAATTATAAAATTTATGAAAAATAATTTTAACGTGGTAAGTTAGACAAGAGTAAGTTCTAGTATTTGATAGTACTGTGAGGAAGTTAGTAATTTATTACATATTTCAAAATAGAAGAAAAAAACTATAATGTTCCCAACACAAAGAAAAGATAAATGTGAGATTATGGATATCCCAATTACCCTATTTTGATCAGCACATATTGTATATAGGTATCAAAATACCACATGGACCCCAAAAATATGTAACTATTATGTATCAATTAAAAACAAATTTTTTAATTATAGTGATAATCTAAATGTGTGATGTACCTCTATGGGAAAAAAAAATATTTTAACAAAAAAGTTTCAAAAAGATCATTAAAAAAAAAACCCACTGAAATATATATAAACATACTGCAAGATAAAGGACAATGTTTTCTTATTTATAATAAACTCAATTTCTTAGTATAATACATAATCATTCCCTGGGGAAACACAGACAGTGTCATCTGATGAAAAGATCGTTCTAAAAGACAATCTTTTTGATATAGAAATTGTTTCTAGAGGCTTATTATAATGGTATTAAATTTTTCAATAGAGCCCAGCTTTGCAATTTCTGAATATGAATACTTTTTATTGTCAGTATTAATTACAAAATACCTCCTTTTATGTCATATTTCAAGTTAGCACTCTAAGAGCATATGCTTTTGTTTCACCCTAACCTTTGAAACAAAGTAGTTATTATTGGGGGGGAAGGAGGAGTAGGGGAGAAGGCAGATGGAGAAAATGAATAATATCTTCCCAACAGGCAAAAGATACTTTCGTGCGTGCATATCATATAAGAATCAAAATGTCAAAGGATATTGTTGAAGTATTGCTTTTTTAAAAATTTAACAAATACTTGTAAGTTAAAACATTTTATTTAACTACTACTCAACTTACAGATAATGAATTAAGAAGTAAAGTCAACGTCTGTAATAAGAAAATAAAATCAATGATTTATGCCCCCCTTTATGGGAAATTTGACAAATGGGGGAAGGAAGGTCTCATTTTATACAGAAATATAAAGTGTATATTACACAGATCAATGTTAACTAAGACGTATAATTCTTACTCTCTTCTGGAGTGAGGTCTGGGTATACCTCTTCTAGGGCAGCTCGTAGCCTTCGCTCATCCACGAATGGCAAGAGAGCAACACCTGGGAAAACAAGTGCAAATGAACCACCCCTGCTACCAGGATCACCCAAATTCCAATTTATCATTGGTCGAAATCAACCTTTCTAGTAGAGTTTCCTTGCTGATACAAAAACATTTTGGAACTGAACTCTTATTGTCTCATTAAGCCAAAACTCAGATGCTAATATTTTCCATGTAGTGGCAGAAGAAAAAATTCTACATATTTTCTATTCTTTAATGGCTTATATGGAAAATCATGTTTTCTGAATCTTAACTCCATGGTGATAAGTATTTTAAATAAATGAACAAATGGCTACCTGGATACCAGTATATGTTCTCACTTTAGTTACTAAGATGCCCCCAAGCAAGCCAGTTAGTCTCCCTAGGGCTTAAGCATGTCCTTTCATCTTTCTAGTACTTGGTTTCATCTTTTGTAAAATGAGAGCATTTCAACCAAAATACTCAATTCTGTTCAACCAGAATTCAAGGATCTCCTCCTGCTCTAAAATTCCATAGTATTCTTTTTACATTTTAAAGCCTACTAATTATATACAAAAAATTTTTAAAGACTTGCTTAAATAACTTGGGGACAGGGGATAGAACAGAGGCTATTCATTTGGGGCTTAAAATGACCCTCTGGAGTATGCTGAAATTAAGGGCACTTATTTGGACCCAGATGCATAATTTTTGAAGAAGCACATCACTAATACAATGCTGTAAGAAAAATATACAAAGTTATTGAAGCATATATATTTTCTGCTATACACAGTATAGGTAGTATTTTGGCTAAATAAAAATTTTAAGATACATAGCAAAGACAAATGCTAAATAGTGTTAAATAATTCTGAAACTACTGCTACTCAAAACCACTGTTATTTGTGACTATTCCCTTTAAAATTATGAGAAATGAAAAGGTTTCCAAGTCTTAATTATTTAGCTACTGCATTTTCAAAGTTAGGAAACATGTTCAATTTTACTACCTAGTAAGATATATTTTTTTAATTTTTAAGATAAGGTCACCCAGGCTAGAGTGCAGTGGCATGATCATTTCTCATTGCAGTCTCAAACTCGCAGCCTCAGTCTCAGACTCACAGCCTCAAGCAATCCTCCCACTTCAGCCTCCTGAGTAGCTGGGACTACAGGCACATGCCACCACCACACCCAGCTAATTTTTAAAATTTTTGTAGAGATGAGGTCTCCTTGTGTTACCCAGGCTGGTGTCAAATTCCTCGTTTCAAGCAATCCTTCCAACTTGGCCTCCCAAAGTCCTGAGATTACAGGCGTGAGCCACTGCACCTGATTTTTTTTTTTTAAGTTAAAAAGAAACTAAGTTCTAGTATGAATTTTGAATGGCTTAAAAGAGTGATTTCAAGGATCTTAATATCTAACATGTGAGTCAAGTTATTTCAATTACTGGTAAACACATGAAGAAAACCTAGGAAATTGCTAAAATATTATTTAGTCATACACTTAAGAGAAATATATCAAGGGGAAACTACAGCATCATGTAGCTTGTTTTCTACCCACTACATTTAAGATATATATATATATGTGTGTCCTACCCAGTACTTATATATATATATAAAACCATGCTACATATTTTTATATATATATTATATATACAATAAGACTTTTCTACAGTATCAATTCCAGAAGCTAAATCCAATCAGTTAACAATGTGAAGTGTTACTCAACAGCAAGAAAGTTACTAAGCAATAAATTAGCCCTACTGGCCAGCATAGAAAGGAATGCCTTACATCCAGATATGACAGAGCTAGAGTGAGCTGATAGTAAGCATGAGAAGAGCAGCTACTGTTTTCTGAACACTTCTTATGTTATATGCATTATCTCACTGAATTCTTTCAATACCCAGAGGGAGCCCAAGTAGTGGTAATAACTTAGGTATTACACAGTCACTTTGAACATGAGCTCAGTATCAGACTTTCTGAGTTCAGGTCTTAACTCTGCCACTATGTGACTTGATGGAATTACTTAAATTTTCTATTCATCTATAAAATATACAGCAATCAAAACTACTATGCTATATATCTACATAGTACTAGGCAAATGGACCAAAATGATATTGCCTTTAAATAACGTATGTTGGGCCCGGTGCGGTGGCTCACACCTATAATCCCAACACTTTGGGAGGCCGGGGCGGGTGGATCCCCTGAGGTCAGGAGTTCAGGATCAGCCTGGTCAGCATGGCAAAACCCCACCTCTACAAAAAATACAAAAAAATTAGCCGGGTGTGATGGCACACACCTGTAATCCCAGCCCCTCAGGAGGCTGAGGCAGGAGAATTGCTTGGACCTGCGAGACAGAAGTTACAGTGAACCAAGATCACGTCACTGCACTCCAGTATGGGTGACAGAGTGAGAGTCTGTCTTTAAAAAAAAAATTACATAAAATGTTGATAAGCACAAGTTTAAAAATGTTGAAGTATCCAGATATATTTTATCTTCTATTAAGATGTATTCATCCAGGTAAGAGTTTAAGTATTATCATTACTTTCACTAAGTAAGTTTTAAAAACATGTATGAGGAAGAAACTATATTTCCCAACAGTACTAAATTTTACCTCAAGAAAAGTGTGTTCTCGCTACTGAGCTAAGTAAAAATATTTATATAAAACATTGTATAAAATACAAAAATATCTGAGGTCAAAATTTAAACCCATCCTAAAATTCATGTGAAATCTCAAGGGACCTTGAATAAGAATAAAGTTGGAAAACACAATTGCTGACTTCAAAACTCACTACGAAGCTACAGTAATTATAACAGTATAGCATTGGCATAAGAATACATAGCTCAATGGACTAGAACAGAAAGCCCAGAAACAAACCTTTACATATATGGTCAATTGATTTTCAACAAGAGTGCCAACTTATTCAATGGGGGAAAGAATGGTCTTTTCAACAAGTGGTGCCAGGAAAACTGGATATGCACACGCAAAAGAATGAAGCTGGACCATTACCTTACACCATATACAAAAATTAACTCAAAATGGATCACAGACTTAAATGTAAGAGCTAAAACTGTATAACTTTTAGAAGTAAACATAGGAAGAAAGATCCATGATGTCGGATTTGGTAAAGATTTCTTGGATATGACACCAAAAGCACAAGAAGCAACAAAAAAGATAAATTTGATTTCATCAAAATTTAAAACTTGTGTGCATCAGAGGACATCATCACATGGTGAAAAGATAATCCACAGAATGAGAGAAAATTTATGCAAATCATATATTCAATAAAAGATTAATGTCTAGAATATATAAAAAAAACTTCTATAATGCAAAAAACAAAATCAATCCCAACTCAAAATTGGGCAAAGGACTTGAAAAGACATTTCTCCAAAGATTTAGAAATGGCCAAAAAGCAAACGAAATGATGTTCAGTATCACTCATCATTAGGGAATGCATATCGTCACCACAGTGAAATACCATTCACACCCATTAGCATGGTTATTACTAATGAAAACAAAATAACAAATGTTGGAGAGGATGTGAAGAAATCTAAACTCTTGTACATTATCTCACTTTTCCCCTAGAGTTAAGTTATATTGAAAATATCCCATCAGTGAAAGAAATAATACATACCACAATGACAGAGTTGACAAGTCACCTGCATGTTTATATACTTATCTACTTAATAAACCCAATGATTTAATAATTTATTTATTTAACAAACACAAACATATATTTCCTTCTTAATTAATTTACTTTTACATCTCTCACTGTCCTATGCATCTTCTCTCTCTGTTTTAATCAAGACATCCTCCACAAAGCATCTTGAAAAACCCGAATCTCCAATCCATTTAACATGGAATAATACATGATCATGAAGCACACAACACTTATATAACCCCAATGGGTGCATTTCCATGATCATTCCACTGAAGTGATATGATACTTCCGCTACTACATAAATCAAGCCAACTCCAAAGCCTCATGATTTTTCAATTTGTAAATTATATTATTTACTCCCCTTTGTCTCAAGACTCTCTGTAAGCCATTTCATTGGCCATTCCAACCACAGGGAACAATAAGAAAAAAACGAAAATATGATTTTACCAAATGTGTTTATTACCCTAGGAAAATGTTTGGTGGAAGAAAGGGTTAAATAATTTGCTGCAGGATGGCTTTAGTGTGAAACAATAGCTGGTTTACAGTGTAAGAGATATTTCTTTATTGTATTTTACATTCAATCATCATCACATATTGGTTGAGTGGTAAACAGCACCTTAAAGTTAGTATTAATTTTATATAGCCATTCCTACAAAATCTGTTAATGGAATGAAAAAGTAGCAGGAAAAGTAATGATCAACATCAAGTATTTAAACTAAATAAAAGTTTCTGGCATATTTTTCAAAAGTTTCCATGGAGTATACGTAAATCTCCACATGGACACTCCTGTGTTTCTGTATTTCTCAGCAACCTCAAAAGGTGTTAATGAGCTACTGACCACTGAATGTAACAAGCCCCATTAATTAATCACAAAGGAAATAAAAGATGTAATTATCAACCTATTTCAACCCAATTTACTGCTTCTAAGAATGTTATAATTAAATTTACTATTAATCATTGCTAATCCCAAGTTGGATGGAGAAATATCAACATTTCACATATAATTCTGAAAATATTTACCTTTTAGAGTATTTATTTATGAGACAGGGCCTCACTCTGTCCCCCAGGCTGGAATGCGGTGGCGCAATCATGGCTCCCTGTAACCCAAACCTCCCAGACTCAAGCAATCCTCCCACCTCAGCCTCCCAAGTAGATGGGACTACAGGTGCAAGCCACCACGCCAGGCTAATTTTTGTATTTTTTGTAGAGATGAGATTTCACCACGTTGCCCAGGCTAAAATATTTATCTTTTACAGAATTCTTTCATTTCAAAAATTATGTTTGCTCATAGTTTTACCAGAAAAGAACATCTAAATTTTACCTTGCCATGCATATTTCTTCCCATTCAAATCAATAGCAAAATCTTCAGGATAGAAGTCAATTATACTAGAATCCTGTATCAGGGAGAAAAGTAAAGAATCAAAACAGAAGTCACACATCTCTGTTATAAAGAATTTGATATGACTTTCGTTCAAGTTATAAGGTCTGATGAGAAAATAAAGTACATTCCTTTTAAAAAAATGTTGAGATATTAGGTCATTAATCCCAAGTATAGTAAAACAAAATGAACAATGTTATTTTAAAAGATGAAAAGAAAAAGCATTATTGTAGAAGAATTTTAGAATTGACAACTATGGGCCTCAGGCAGGCAGAAAGTAAAGGGTTTACGTACTCTAACACTTCCTACTTTCTGGCTGGGTCTCACTCTTTCTAGCTAGCATACAAAACAAGTGCACAGGTGATTTTGGGTAAGGCAGTCTCCTCATCTCTGGTGGCTACCATATATGGCTGGAACAAATAAAATTAAAGACTTACAGGTAGCTAGAGAACAAAATGACTGTTATAAAAATTTCTTCCCAGCCAGGCGCAGTGGCTCATGCCTGTAATTCCAGGACTTTGGGAGGCCAACGTGGGCAGATCAAGAAGTCAGGAGATCAAGACCATCCTGGCTAACACAGTGAAATCCCACCTCTACTAAAAATACAAAAAATTAGTCAGACGTGGCGGCAGGCGCCTGTAGTCCCAGCTACTCAGGAGGCTGAGCAGGAAAATGGTGTGAATCCGGGAGGCAGAGCTTGCAGTGAACCAAGCTAGTGCCACTGCACTCCAGCCTGGGTGACAGAGCAAGACTCCATCTGGAAAAACAAAACAAAACAAAACAAACAAACAAAAAATTTCTCCCCAAAACAAACCAATCTACTGTGTAGGGCCAAAGAAAGCAGGAAATATATGTGTGTTTGGAGTAAAAAACATACTTTCTTTCTGTACTTCACTGTTTAACTTTCAGCTGCAAAAGCAATTGTAACTAATAGTAATAAAATGTATGACAAAAATCCTGTCACCCACACATTCAAAACACTGAGACTCACAGGATCACTCATGAGCTTCCGCCATGATGGAGGTAGAAAATTACCACTTGCAGCTGGAAAAACTCCCATAAGTTGTTCCAGTGGTTTAAACTGCAAAAAAAAAAAAAAAAAAAAAGTTAAAAGACCCAAGATTATTACCTAATCCAAAATTTTATAAATTTCATGACTTTTAAGTAATTAAGCTTACCGGTTTTGTACCCTTCTCAAAATCAGATGGCATGTCTGCAATGCCTTCAAAGTCTGAAGCAAATGGTGCATAATGAAATGGATAATACCACTTCCAGGAAGCACAGCCCTAGAATCATTAAAAAGTAACAACAAAATCAAAAGCCTACGTTAATGATGAACACAATTAAAAAAACAAAAATTAGACTGTTAACCTATAATACTCTATTCATAAAACATATGACTTTTGGTATATATTCCAAATACCGATCTTTTCCATGACTCCTAAAAATTGTTTAAGTTTGAAGTTTCTAATTCATATCAATGGCTCTTTGACTTTAAAAATATTACAAACCATCTTTGAAAAATCAGTAGTTCCTGCCAAACTTCATATTCACAAACACAATTTGGTGAAAATTTCTATCCTTAAAATACATTTGGTGACATTTCTTTCCATCTCTAGAGCTGTCATCATCAAGTAAAACCAAAAGCAATCACAGCTGACATTTACTGAGCATGTAAGGTGGTAGGAGACATTATTGGAACAGCGGTTTAGAGTAAAACAGCCATGAGTTTCATTTTAAAATTCACCATTATATTTCCACCTGACAAGTTTCTTTTGACTATAAAAACATGTGAGTAAACACACCAACAAGAAAACAAAAGCAAGTTATACTCATAGGAAAGATATCTAACATGTGTTTTGACAGTGTCTAGTGAATTTAAATCTTGACAGTAGGAGTAAAACATGCAAACAGAGTACTTAATAGTCAATATTCAGTGCACTGCGTTACTGTCTACTTGTCAACAAACTTCATCTATTCCCAGGTCACACCAAATTTAACTTGGTTTGCTCTCTAAGCACGAAACCAGATATTAACTATCAGTGTTACAATCCTCAATATGTCTACCTAATCTCTCACCAATTATCAAAAGGTAGGATACAGGTTATTCCAATTAGAATGTGCTTCATGTATCATCACTATATTATGAAAAGGATAGCATTCAAATTCCTTTAGAATTCTTACTGGTATTTTCCAGGCTTTGTCCTCTGTTCAGTCATTTAGTGACTGTCAATTCATTACTCAGCTATTTTTGTACTCCAATTTTAAAAGCACTAACCTTTCATCATCTTAAAGACAAAGTGCAGTCAATCACATTCTTGATGCTGAAAATACTTTTAACAAAAATTAGCTTTGGTTCTATATTAATACCTAAGAAGCTTCCAAGTCTTCACAAATAAATATTTACAATTATGGACTTCTGAATAGGGAGCTTTAAAAAATGAGCCTGGGTTTGTTTTCAGGATCCAGCTCAATAATACTATTAGTACAGAAATTACCTGGCTGGGCGCAGTGGCTCATGCCTGTAACCCCAGTACTTTAGAAGGCCGAGGCAGGCGGATCACGAGGTCAGGAGTTTGAGACCAGCCTGACCAACATAGTGAAACCCCATCTCTACTACATACACAAAAATTAGCCGGGCGTGGTGGTGCACTCTGTAATCCCAGCTACTCATGAGGCTGAGGCAGGAGAATCGCTTGAACCCAGGAGGCGGAGGTTGCACTGAGCCGAGATTGTGCCATTGCACTCCAGCCTGGGCGACAGAGCAAGACTCCGTCTCAAAAAAAAAAAAGAAAGAAATTACTATTTTTCTTAAATGATTAACTACAAAGTCAGAGGAAAATATTATTTTTGTACCTGGTAATAATATCTAAGAACCCAGCAAAGTCCTTCAACGTACGACTGCACAACTTTCCGACGGAATTTCTCATCAGCTGCATCCACATCAAATTTGTTCTTGTAGTACCTCTGCTTCCAGCCAGCTTCCCATAACCTAAAACCAGGCACAGCTCATGTATGCTGAATTAACACACCTTCAGTAACAGGCTGTCTACCAACTTATACCCCAAATCAATTTATATTTAATATCCAGGGGAAATGTGAAAGAGTTAAACAGTCATGCTAACACAGATTCATTTAATTATTTCTAAAAAGTCTAATTTCATAGGATTTATTATCAACTTAAAGACAGTTAAACACACCCCAGTCACTGATTCTGGTAAGAGCATTATAAAACCACATTTTAAAAATGTTATTGAAAAAGATATACAACACATGTTTGCTCAAATTTTACTACTACTTTACATGTTTCTTTTTACAATTCTAAAGCTACATTTTAAGCTTCAAATATTGAAGATATTTTATATAGTTCAAGTTCCTTAGTTTGTTAAAATATATTTAAACCATACAAAGAAAGTCAACTAAATTACTTAAGACTCACACAGGTAACTTTTTTAAATGTAAAAAATAAATTTATAAAAGAATAATCTAGACATTAGGCAGAAATTATGTGTATACCTACTCTCTCTATCCTTGCTTGGGCCTTATCCCTCTTTCAGCTAAGAGCTGTTGATGGCTTAAGGAAAGGAGATAGAGATATATATAGAGAGACATACACATTCTATATCTCTATATATCTATGTATACATATACACACACAAACATGTATGTTATGGTAAAATCTAGAAGCAGGTCAATGAATCCACTAAATTATCATTCATCACTGAAAATACAATGTGACCAACCACATTTTCACCCAATGTATTATTTTTTTTTAAGAATCCATTTCTTATTCTCTAAGATTTAACATTTAAGGAACATGAAGAAGCCAAAGAACACTTTTAAAAACATCAGAACAGATCAAGAACATCAAGATGATTCTCCATTTAGGCCTCTTTTCCACGTGCCAGATTTCACATATTAATTGCAGTCATGTTTCAGAATATACCATATCAGTTTTAATCTACCCCTCCCACAACACAAAAGATTCATAGAATAACAATTAGAAATATCCCCTATCCATAAGGTGGATTATCACTATTTTACAGAAAATATTAATGAAAAAAAGCTAAAAGCCCCAAGCATTTCTTGGTAGAGGCATTTCCACCCTTAATTATCCTCTAGGATTAAACAATAAAATACTAAACAAATCAAGTTACCTATTAAACTAGTATTGATCATGATGGCTACATAGTAAACAAAATCAAAGACATGCTGTAAGAGGAAAATCCAAAGTACAGAAAGTAGAGGATAGAAACTAAAGATATACAGAGTAAGTAAATGTTCAGTCACAAGTAGACATGGATCTGAAATCAAAGGATGTTAGAAAAATGCAGAACCACACATGACCCTTGCAAAGTTTCTAATCATAAACACAAATCACACACTTTCCATGTCCTGCAAAAGCAGCATGAGCTGTAGGTGACTACCGTCTTGTTTACCTTTGAAATAGATTGTTTTCCTAAATTCTTAATGAGCTACAATTATTGAGATTGTTGGCCTTTTGCACTTGGAGCCCACGGTTCAAATCTGGATTTAATTACATGAGAGGTTGTTAATCTTATTATATAATGATCTCAAACTTCAGGATGAATTAAAGAATCAGCTTCCTATTTTAAATTTGAAGTATACAGTTAAAGGGAAACTCCTCTCATGAAATATAATTGTGCATATGCAAGTTTGTGGTTTTTAAAAAACATACATATTGATCTCTTAACAGAATGATTTCTGCATATTTCATTTTGAGGAAGAACTCTTTCAATTGAGAAGATTAAGGCAAACTATATTAAGTGTCTAAGTATAACTGAACTTTCTAGGTTAAGCAGCTTGAAAATTTAATCAGTCTCCAAACAGCAACATTCAGATCACATAGTCAGAGCTAAACACCTCATGTCTAGCCGATCTTGTGCCTGGTCTCAGAGGAAACAGTGGATTGGAGGACGAAAGCCTGCACGCATACTAATCTAGACACTTAGGTTTAACAGCTATAGCTTACACATCTCGCTGGAATTTACTGACTATTCTAACCCTCCACATTAATTACTGATGGATAAAAAGATCACAGGCAAGCATCTGAAGGCACTGCTGCTCTAAGCTAAATAGCATTAATTAGACTGCATCTATTTCAGCAATTTCCTATCAAAGTGCTACCAAAAAATGGCTTCACCTGACGTTATCCTCTGGCTCAGGTTCACTGTCACTGTCTTCTGCTTTTCGCTTAATTCCTCCTATTGGAGACGGGGAGCCATCAGATGTGAAACTCGTATTAGGAGATATTGAAGGACTCTGCAGACAATGATGACATTACAGAGGAAGGATTTCGTTATTCATTTTACATAAGAAGGTACATCCAACCATCACTACTTACCATGTTTCAAGTAACATTTTTAAAGCTACTACGTAGAGATGGTAAACATATTTAGAAGGTACAGAGACTGATCTTGCTCCATTTCACTTCCCCTCAAAAGAAGTAATGTAATACCCAAACTTCCCATGCTTAAACTGAAAAGAATTAACACTATTAGGACAAAAAAAAAAAAAAAAATGTTTCTGAAGCAAAAAAAAAGTTTTAATTTTATAGATTTTTAAAAATTATAGTACTTGAATTTTATTTTCCCTTGGTGGTTCAAGTTCATTTGTGACAATCAATTCTAACAATTCCTGTTAGGAATTCACAATCATTTGCCACCTACCAAATGGCAAAGCTATGAGGGGAAAAAACATACATATATTTTATATATATGTATAGTTCTATGTTATATATAAAATGTATTACATATATAGCATATATATAATAATAGATGTAATAATATATAAAATAGCTAATGCTGGTGAGAATGCAATTAAATGTTTAATTAAGTCTTCAACCTAGTACAACCACTCTGAAAAGCAAATTTAATGAGATTATGTTAGAAAACTTAAATTACTTTATATGTTCTGTTTTAAAAGTCAATCTATAAATAAAAATCTATTAGTCATCTTAGAAAAATGCAGATTTTATTAGTATTTCAGACTTAGCTGTCACTTTAAATTCAGTATTATCTTCCCATTGTACCTAACTCAATTAACATAATAGTTTAATTTTAAGTAACATATTTTAATATAACCCTAACATATTTTAATATTTAACCTAAAAAATTAAAAGAAAATCTTCTGCAACTTTAGTTACTCAGGCTAAAGGACCACATCACCAAAAACATAAGGGGCAGAAACATTTCCACAGTCAAATTTTTCTTCTGTTACTCACAGTGTATTAGCTATTTCAAGTAAATTGAATTTTTTTTAAACTGAGAGCACAGAAGGCCATTTAAATGATATAACAATTACAGTATCCACAGCATAAACACAGTTCATACCACGGGTCAAGAAAAGTTAAAAAAAATACGAAATCATATTTCACACAGAACTTAGAGCGCTTCTCTTTTAAAAACGTATGTCAATGTTATTAATGAAAAGGTACAGACGATACTGTCAAAAAAAAACCCAATAAAAATAAATACAGGAAGGCACTGTTGTACTTGGAAAACAAGGCAGGTATTACTATATTTTAGTTATACAGATCTGAGTCTGAAATACCAAATTCAACCTTTACTGGCTGTGTGGCCTTGAACAATTTATTACTTAACCTCTATGAGCCTCATCTTAAAATGGGGATGATAATGTTCTGTTTCCTTACAAGTTATTGCAAGGATTAAACGCATCAATACATGTGAAAGATAACTGCCACGCTGCCTACCTGGTACATGGTGGTTAACCATTCAGTAAGTAATCACTATTGTTTTTTCAACACTACACTAATCCATTTCGATTAAATTATGAGAGCGACATTCCCATTAATTGTCTACAGAGAAGTTGTGTAAAAAGCAAACTTTAACAAAATTAATTATTGACTAACAAAATATAAACTCTATCTTTAGAAAACAAAAATACTAATATACTTTCTAGAAAAAAATGCTGTTCACCATTTAATGCTAAATCTCCACTGCTCTGCCTCTACCAACAAAAATATTCCTTTCTCAACATAACCAGATTCATATAAATTCAAATTTCTTAAGCTGTTTTTTAATCAAATTAGATATAATGAAACCACACTGAAGAATGCTAAATATAAAACCACATATACAAGGAAATGGAAGCTATTTAATAAAACACTAAGAATGTTAATCATCAGTAGACAAGTACTAGAGACTACAACCCAACAGCTCAGAAAAATAAAACAACAGAAATCTGTAACTTAAATGGCTCCCTTTAAATAAACTGGTAATTTGGCTTCAAAATTTCCTTAAATTTAGAACATTCTAGGTGAAAATCTCACTCTATGAAGATTCGAATTCTATACCTCCTCTATATAGAAATAATTGTGGCTAGGTGAAAATCCCACTCTGCAAAGATTCGAATTCCATACCTCCTCTATATAGAAATAATTGTGGCAAGGGGAGTTAATTAAGACAGAATCAAAGAAGCAACCTCATCACCAATCTCCCCATTACTACTCCTGCGGCAGATGTTATCGATCTACAGTCTGGTCCTGCAGCGTAATCCTACCGAGCCTGAAGATAACACTGGAATCCTTCTTGAAGCAACCACAGCTAGCAAATTTTAAACCTGCCTGCCTCCCAAGATCAAAAAAAAAAAAGTACTCTACCACCAACAGGGCATATGACAACACCAGTCACTCTCAGTTCTGCTCTGCAGGTATGGTAGTCACCAAAATCTTGAATGATGGGCATCAGCTATTTCCGTTCCATATGAGCATCAATAGGATAACTAACAGAATAACAAAAATTAAATATCCAAGCTTATTCAATTTCCTTGGATATATCATAGCAAAAGTGTATGTTCCTTCCTCTACTGTTAGATCAGGGTCTGTTCCCTCAGCCCTGCTGCTGTCCCACTGGGTATTCTGAGAGCTCATGGTTTATTTCCACTACAGTAGGAAGGCGGTGGACAAAGTACAGCCTTGCAGGATAGGTTGATCTGCTTCTGGAGTTTGGATTACCAAGTTCAAATATGGAAGAATACAAGGCAAATAAATGCATGCAGTTGCTGAGTTCACAAACAGGGAGCAACCAGAGTTTGAATAGTAAGGGCTACCTTAAGATATTTATTCACATCTATTTCATGCTGAATTGGAGAGCCAGAGTTTATACCTAAGGAATACTATTTTGCAAAATGCTCACAACTGCCCACTGAAGGAAAGGGGAAGTAAGGGAATAAAACCCATCCTCCTCCTCTTGCCCCAGCTTTGAGACATATGGATGTCCCTTGACAAGCTTCTAGCACCATTCACCACCCTATTCTTTGGAGAAGGGGGAAGTAGTGTGTGGTTCATCTGCATTACAAAAACACTGCAGCCACTTGGCATATTTTTGAGACAGGGTCTCACTCTGTCACCCAAACTGGAATTAGCTATCTCTTTATATTCGCATGTTATCACCAATCCTACATGCTTTTCTTTCACATGATTTGGATATTTTCATATTGATAAAGATGGACTTAACAGAACTAAAAATATCTCAAGGCAAAGCAATTAAGAAAAATTATAAAAAAAACTCCAGGCTGTGATAAATTTCACACACACATCCCCCTGCAAGAGGTATGTGATATTCACCACTCTTAAATACCACATAAAAGTAAGCCACTTACAGAGTTATTCTGCATCCTCATTTCATAGGCTGCTTGTCTCGGATTACTGGCTACTTGAGAACCTGGTGAATTTCTTGAACCCAAGGCATGAGGAGTTAATATTCCACTAGGAGTGAAAGCTGGTTGATCTCTCTAACATAAATGGAAATTAATGTAGAAATTAAAATTAAATCACAACACAGGTGACACAAAGGCGGCAATGGAATAAAGTCCAAACTGTAAGCACTTTACAAAACCCACTAAAAGACCAAATGATCTTCATTAATATTACAACGTCGTCTACACTTTGATTTGATGTTAACTCATACCTTCCAAACAATAGTGTATAATACTTAATAACTCTGCCCTAGAGTACATATAACACATTGTCCTGAAATATAGAGAAAATCTTTCAAGTCTCATTATGCTAATCCACTGCTTTTTACAATTACAGAAAACATTCAAGACACAATTTCGGGCAAATAAAAACAATATAATTTAGGTTAAAAAAAAGTTGAGTTTGAGTTATACTTAGGAAATACAACTTTTTAAATTAATTTATTTATTTTTGAGGCGGAGTCTCACTCTGTTGCGCAGCCAGGAGTGCAGTGATGCGATCTCAGCTCACTGTAACCTCTGCCTCCCAAATTCAAGCGATCCTCTCACCTCAGCCTCTTGAGTAGCTGGGATTACAGGTGCACATCACCACACCCAGCTAATTTTTGTGGAAATACAACTTTCATTTACCCTTCACCTTGCTAGAATTTAACTCTTTATTTACAATTAATTAGATATAATTACAGCTAACATAGGTGATAATCTTGGCTGACTGATAAAAGATATTGACTAAAATAATAATATATAAGTAGAAACCAAACATACCCCTCCCAATCTAAATGATTTTGAACCCACTGCAACAATAAATAATTCTACTTTTCTCCCTTCTTGTTTCCTGAAATTGCTTAATTCTAACAAAACGTAGTAAAAGTCAGTCCCTAAACTCCACAAGCTTGAAAATCTAGTAGGGAAGATAAGAAAACAAGAACTAAAGAAGTTAAATGTCTATAAAGCATTATGCAATTAGGTAAGAAAACATGTATCAGAGGTAGGAAGCACCAGAGTTAAAAGAAAGGATTGCTCAATCTGTACTATGAGCATAACCAAGAAGGGAGGCCTTGTAGAAAAGGTAGCATGTCAGTGAGCTGCAAAGTCAGAAATTCATTCAGATGTCACAAATGAACACAACACTCTTAGCAGGGACATGGTGTATTTAGAAGACAACAGGGGATATGCTGGACAGCTGGAATTCAACAAGATGACAGTGTGCTCTGAACACCAAACTAAGACAGAATTGGATTCTGAGGGGATTAAGGAGTCAGTGGTGCGTTTAGAGCACAGAAACAAGTTTAGAGTGTTATGTTCTAGAAAGATTAATCTGACAAAGATGTAGAAACAAGAGTATAGTAACTTTCAAGGGGATACAAAAGATTGACCATTTTTACTTAAAAAACAATACTTGATTGCTCTAAACCATTCAAATAGCTAAGTGCCACCCACCTCTCACCTCCCAAGTATATCCCTTCAGACACCAGAGCCTAGAGGACCTTCTTTAAAATCGACACCAGTGTTCTTTCTACAGGTAAAAAGGCAATTGGGTGGACACTTATGTCCCTGACCAAGTTCTACTCGACAAGGAATAAAGCTACTGTAATGAACATCTTTCTCAAATTGTAAAATTACGCTATTGCCAATCTCATGAAATCAATTAAAACTCACCTTCATTCTCTTTCTTTTTTCTTTCTGTCGTCTTCTAAAACTGTCCTAAAAGTATAAAATCCACATATTCTGTCAAATAATTACACAAAAATGTCAGAGTTAAGCATTACCAGGAATGATATGGGAGACAACTTAAGTTTTAAAGGACGACACCAGAAATTTAGGTACATGACTAAACCAGGCAACAAGACTATATGTTCAAAACGCTGCTTATCAGAACTTAACAACAGAAGACTGAATTTAGATACAATTTAATTGTTCTTAGTAATTCTGTTCAGAAAGCTTTTGAATCATTTCAGGAAAATGCAAAGCCATTACAAAGATCCTTGGTTTTATCCTGGAGCAAACAGGCTGTCAATATGGAGAAGACACAAGTAAGTTTAAAAAAAAAAAAAAAAAAAACCTCAACAATTCTTAAGGTTTAGTTGAATGTAGTTAATAACTAAGGTATCCATTTTTTTAAAAATCAGCAAGACAATTTAATTAGACTCTGTTACCCAAAAAGGGCTCTTACTCTGTAGCATGCACGGCACAATAGAGAAAAGAGAGAAGTGGGACTCTATGCAAACATTATCCCCCACCCCGGCCAGATTCCATCAATCCAATGAAAAAAAGGAAGGAAATTCAGATGTATGCACAGCTTACTACTCTGGGCCAATTTAATTCACAGGCAAGGGTCCAGCCCACGTTGATTCTTTCCCCCCACTCAATTCCAAATTGCAGCCATGGTTTCAACTGGACAGAATTTTGTGTTCATCTTGTTCCCTACTAAACCTGGGTCATTCGTGGGTCTCCCATGCCCATGCCCAAGTTTCCCTGAGTATCAAGGAACTGAAATGACACCTAGGGTGGCCACAGCTGCTGTTGTAGCCTAAAACAGGGGTCAGTGGATCCTATACTGACGGTCATCCTAGTAGGTACACTTCCAAGTCAGTCCTACCAACTGCAATATAAGGCCTTAAGGAAATTGGAAATTGGTGCTTTCTGCCAGGCAAAAAGCTGAATGCTGGATACTTAAGTCTCCTGCTCTGAAGTGGAGCCCAGGAGATCAACTACCCTAAAACCTCCTCTGATGTAGAAACCACTGATTTATTTAATCAAGCTTCTGTCCCATCTTCAATGAAACTTCTCTTGTGCAGGTCACCAATGACCTGCAGACTATGAAATCCATTAGTCAAACTTCAGTCCTTATCTGACCAGGATTCTTTCCTCCTTGGATCACAGTCTTCACTTGGCTTCCAGGAAGCTACACTCACCTGATCTCCTTCCCTCTTGCTATGTCCTACCTCCTCAACTCCCCAACCTCTTAACCCATTTATGCCGGAGGCTGCAAGTTTTTTGTGTGAAAAATCAGACCTTGGGGATGACCTTGAGCAGTAGGATATAAATAACTCCCACAGGCTTATCATTCCAATAATGTAACACTGGGCACAAATGGGTTAATGTTGGTGCTCCCCTGGGCCAAGTACTTGGACTTCTCCACTTCTCTCCTCCCATGGGAGTCATCACCTGGTCTCATGACTTTAAACACCATCTACATGCTGATGGCTCCCCAACCAGGGCCTCTCCATACTTAGCATCTCCATTTGGCTATCTCAAACTTCACATGTCTGAAACAGAATCCCCACCCCACCTTTGCACCTCCCCCAGTCCTTCCATGAGGGTTGCTCAAAACATCTTTCAGTCTTTTGTCACCTTTCCTTCTCTTACACTCGATATTGAATGCATTTGCCAATCCCACTGGTTCTACCTTCAAAATATGTTCAGAATCCAACTGCCTCTGATCATCTCCACTGCTACCATCCAGGCTCCCTTAGATTACTGTAAAAAAGGCTCCTCACTGGGCTGGGCTCACTGCTTTGACCTTTCCCTCCACACAGTACTTCCAACATGGCAGCTAGAGTGATCCTTTTATAGTATGTGTCAAATCTTGTCACTTTTCTACTCAAAACCTTACACTGATGCAAAATGAAGTTGAAAGTCCTATGATGACCTGTTGAGTCCTACCAGACTGGGCCCTCCATCTCCTTTCTGACTTCATCTCCTACTGCTCTTCCTTTGCCTCCTCTGCTCCTTCCACAGTGGCTGCTTGGTGTTCTGTGAAATCCTGAGTATGCTCCCGCCCCAGGGCCTTGGCACTGGTGATTCCCTCTGTCTGTAAAGTGCTTCCTGCAAACATCTGCACGGTGTGCTCCCTCACATCCTTTACATCTTTAATCAAGGTCAGCTGTCAGTGAGGCCTTCTCTCGTCACCTTTTCTAGAACTGTAATGCCCAACCTCTCCCTTCCCAGATGCTTCCTCACCTGCTTTAGTTTTCTTTGTGGCACTTATCCTCTAACACTTAATGAGGTTTACTTAGTTACTGTGTTTATCTTCCAGCTCACCCAAGAGAATGTAAACTCCATGAGGGCAGGGATTTCTGTCTGCTCTTTTGTTTTTTGCTGTATCACTAGCACTCAGAACACTGTCTGGCACATGGTAAATACTTAAGTATTTGCTTAATAAATGAACAACATTTCCAAGATACAAGGCAAACATCAAAGCTCATAAAATAAAAAGCAACACATTTCTTGCCTAAATTCTCAACTTTAATAAGCAATTTTTTTTCCTTTGGAGACAAAAGTATCGCTCTGTCGCCCTGGCTGGAGTGCAGTGGCATGATCCCGGCTCACTGCAGCCTCCATCTCCTGGGTTCAAGCAATTCTCCTGCCTCAGCCTCCCAAGCAGCTGGGATTACAGGCGCCTACCACCACGCCCATTTTAAATTTTTGTATTTTTAATAGAGATGGGGTTTCACCAAGTTGGCCGGGCTGGTCTCAAACACCTAACTCCAGGTGATCTGCCCTCCTCGGCCTCCAAAAGTGCTAGGATTAGAGGCATGAGCCACCATGCTTAGCCAATAACTAATATTAATTTATTCCTTTTCTACCATTTGTTCTGCTGGTCTGTTAAATGCCTATCTCTAAGGGTGGTAGTCACACACAAACAGAAGACCACCTGCGTGGACCTCATGGATCTCTCCCTTTTTTGTGCTATGAACGCCTTTGGAAATCTGTCAAATGCCAGGGACACACTTCCCGGAAAAACAGATACACCCGGAAACTTTCCTATTGCATTTCTGAGGGTTTCCCCTGGTGTCCAATCATGCTGAAGGATATTTCATGACTTCAGGGACACCAACAAAGATCCAAAGCTTTAAAATGCCCTCTCCTGCCAGGTCAGCTGAAAAATAGTATTAATTAAATCTGTAACACTGTGGTATCTACCAAATCCCATACTTCCTCCTCTAATGCTAACTTACAGTGCAGAGTCTGCTAACGAGAAAGTAGAAGGCTAATGTAACTTGAGGTTTTTAAACCAAGTGGTACAAAGTATGTAGCAGCAGATCAAGGGATGCCACTGTAATTGTTGAAAAAGTAGTTAAAAATGTCTGTTCCAGTTGTCATCTGATCATCCCGACAAAGCTAGTTCTGTAATTTGAATTCTATATGCAAAAAAACTCTTGACATCACATAAAAACATTACCAAGTACTGAAGGCTTTTGGAAAGAATGCTTACAGTCAACTCACTATGTTACATAAAATGATGCCCAAAGTTTAAAAATAAGAGATCACTAGCTACAGTATACAAAGTTGATGAAAACAGAAAATAAGATTCAATGACACATTTTAATGTGTTGGGAGATCGTGAAGCAATGTAGCAGTAATATATGTTGTTATCTGCTTAAAATAGCCATGTGACTTTTATAAAACCAGTTTCTGAAAGGATTTCCTTACTGTTTCTAAGAAGCTATTATCTGCTTATTTTGACCCCTGCTGGTCTCCCTGGCTACAGCCTGCAATCACCCTCCAACCACTTTGCCTCCAGGTTGCTGCCCCTCCAATCCCATCAGCTCACCAGGGGCTCCCAAACCCTGTCCACAGACGAAGTGCCTGTCCATCTCACTGTGACCCCTTGAGCATGACTTCTCATCTCTTCAGGAATTTCCTTCTAACTCTCTAGAACTGGCTCCTCTTTCTCCTTAAATGTCCATGGTTCCCTAGACTTCTGTTAAGGGTACTTTTACTCCACACAAGCTCCCAGGGTCACACTCATAGTTTCAAGTACCTTCCATTAGTTAATGGTTCTCAAATCTCTTTTCAAAAGACTTCTGCCCTGAGCTTTACACACATCTAACAACTGCTTAATGGACTTTTCTCCTCTCAGGTGTCCTATAGCCCCTCACATTAAACATCTCCAAAATGAAACTCAATTTCTACTTTGTTCCCACCCCAACCCATTCCACCCCTAGTGCTTGCTATCTTAGTAAATGGCACCAGCAAACTCCTAACTGCTCAAGCCAGAACCTGGACTTTTCATGTAAGCACTCATCCATAATAAGCAATCAATTTTCAAATGCTTTTTTATTTTATTTCCTTCTTGTGTTTCAATTTCTTACTTAAGAGATGCAGCTCTCCACAGATCCTACATTCTCCCAATCCTCTGCCCTGGCTGATATAATCCAACCCACACTCCCTACACTATCAATTCTTCTTGACCTGTCTTCCTGCCTTCAAAACATGACAGTCACTAGTTCGATCCCAGTAGTCTTCCCGCCTTAGTACCGGCATTTCAAATCCTATTGATTAGAAATGTGTTTGGATTTATATTCAGATTATGAAGACAGAAAAAAACATTACAATGCAACTCAAACAGAGTACAATACACAGTTTCACAGAGGAAGCAGCACAACCTTTATAAAATAATCAAAGCACTGACCACTGATGATTACATTAGTCTTGACACACCATAATGATATAAAAACACACTCAAAGAGATTAAAAGTAATCACAAGATCATCATAGCCTATTAGAGACAGGAGCAATTTTAGCTACTGCAATAGAAACACTTTACCTCATCATCCTTTCTCTTTTTAAAAATGCTATCCTCAACTTCACCAACTGCTAACATGATCATCTGTACTCTTTGCAGATTGACATAACCACTTTCTGTAAGGTAACCCTGTAAGTGATAAAATATATGTAAAATGATCTTCTTTTAAAAGCATATACTTCTGTTTTGAAATCATTCAAGAATGAACTTACCCCAGTTTTGTGTACCACATTTTTGTATATGTTAACCAAACGGTCAATTGCATTTTCCCTGTCAGCAAGAGACAAACATTATACATTAGGACCATTATGCTTTAGGCACAGTAAAGTCAAGAAGCCTAAAACAGTAGTTTGAAAAGCTACACAAATGCACATACCTAATCTCTAACGATGGCAAATGAGGGAGGAAGTCATTTCCCACAAAGAAGCACATGAAAACCCAGTCATCAATGCTCCTCTCAACATCAAATGTGAATGGTAGGCTGGCCATGGTGAGTTCTCTTTCCAAATACTGCAACCAAAAAGGAATGCTGCCATTACAGCTATCAAAGGCACCCTGCTTTGAGTGCTGATTTCAATGATTATTGCTACATACCTCACGAAGAACATTAAGCCGAAGGAAGATAAACTCTCCTTCTGCACAAGGAAGACTATCGGCAAGTTCATCATGCTGCAAGAACAGGAATGAAGATGAAACAAGTCTACTCTATGTCCAGTAATTTTTTCCAACCAGGCAAATTTTAAGGCTTTTTCTAACACAAGATCCATTTTAATATCACAAGTATTAAATTTTTAAAAGCTCACCAATCCATTTTAAAATAAAAATTACCCAAAAAATCAACCACATCTAGACCAGGGGTCAGCAAACATTTTTTGCAAAAGGCCAGACAGTAAATTATTTTGGCTATTGGGAGACATATATGATCTCTGTTGAATAGTCATGTTTTATTTTGTTTTTAACAAGACTTTAAAAATGTAAAAAACATAACTCACAGGCCAAACCTGGAGGACTGAAGTTTGCCAACTGATGACCTATACCCAACCAACCATTACCCCTTCCTTGTGAACAGATGTGCATAGATAACATCTATACTGTCTTTATTGTATTACGTATCTGAAATATGTACACAGACACAGGTATACTGTCTTTATTGCATTACATATCTGAAATAATACACTATATTACATTTATCTCTTTTTTTACTTAACGATGTCTTTGAAAGAGGCACCATCGTCTTTTCCCCCCCATAAAGTATATGACTCAAGAGGCACCATATTATTGAAACACAAGCCCCTTTAAAGGGGACTGGACATAACCAAGTGAACCTAAAATACATAAAAAGTGGGAGTAACTTAAAAGTCTCAAGAAGTTGTAGTTCCTTTTAAGAGTATTTCAAACAAATAACTTCCACAAATAAATTACAAGCTATGGGCATTATTATCTATGAGAACTAAGCCTCATGTAGATATAGGTGATGTCAGAAAAAGTGCTAAGTAGAAAGGATGAGTGTGTGCAAGTTTTTGAATGCAGGTTTATGTTAAAGTACTTTAAAAGATACATCTCTATCGAGACTCCCTCTCAAAAGGAAAAAATAGAAAAGAAAAAAGATACATCTCTGTGAAGGGTAAAAGAACAAGCACATAAAAAACTAATCAACCACAATCTTCTCTTCATTTTAAAAACAAGGTAACTCAAATATTTAATGCTATTTAACTGTATATTTTAAAACGGTTGAAATATTTTATGTCATGTACATTTTACCACAATAGATTTTTTTTTTTTAATGAGGCAACTACCATCTCAAAGTTCTTACCTTTCCCTTCTTTTCTCTTGGCAAACCTTCACAATCTTTGACCTCATGTCCAAACTGATTACAAAGACCACATGGTTTGGGCTTGTTTGGTTTGAATTCTTCTCTAATAATGGTAAAGTTGGGTTCATGTGTGGCAAGGCCAAGCATAATGAGATCAGCTATCAATCGACAATGAGAAAAACACTGAACAGTGAGTATTCTGAGAGGATTCTTACCATAAACTACTATGAGATGCCAACACAAAGAAAAGCCCAAATGAGCACCCAAATGAGCAGCAAAGCCCCAAAGCCTGACACTTCCTGGCAGTTCCCAGTTAACAGGAAGTCCTCCAGATATGTGGACCTACAACATAGACTGCCACTAAGGATTAAACACTTGGGAAATTTTCCATTTTAAAGGTACGGGGAGTTAAAAGGTTGAAAAACGTAAAAAAGAAAAGAAATTAAAGATCATTGATCACAGATTAAACAGCAACTCAATACTAGTTCCTTGTCGAACATAAAATAACCAAGGCATTTTGGGAACTTCCAGGTAACCATGAATAATCCATTACTGCACACCAACCCATAGACTTGCTATGGTTTAATACAAGAGAAGCAAATCCCAAAGAAGAAACCTACCATCTGCTCCACATAAACAATGATGAGTATTTGGGTCATGGTTAGGCTGGGCTAAACAAGAGAGAAACAAATATTTATATTAATATATTATATTCCACAAGAATATTACTTCATACCAAATATTTTCTATTCAATGGCTTTTTAAAAATAGAACATACAATCAAATACTGGTTAAGTAAGCTTTACCTCTTTGCCTTCTAATGTAATCCATGATTTTATGTTCTCCTTCACCAGGAGCACTAGCATCAGATAAAATAACCTATAAAAAAATTAACACTTTCAGCTTATCCCCAATTTTCTATAGGCACAAATATCAAATGAATTACATGTCTCAAGAAAAACTGAGAAAAGTATTACAGGAAAATTTTCTGAATAAGGTGGGTGGGCAGGTGGGGGTGTGTATGAAACACCAAAACTACTTCATTGAAAATTTTCTGAAGGTGTGTGTGTGTGTGAGAGTGTGTGTGTGTGTGTGTGTGTAACGCCAAAACTACTTCGCTGAAAATTTTCTGAGTAAAGTGGGGGTGTGTGTGTGTGTGTGTGTGTGACACCAAAACTATTTCACTGATTAACTTACTACATGGAATGGAAAGGAATGAAATGTCTGGGTCAGACCTAGCCATCAGAAAAACTGATCATTCACAAGTTCCTATTTTCACTGCCATGCAAGGATATAGTACTGGACCATATATGCCCCAAAAATAATCAATAACAAATATCTATTAAATATAATTTACCATTTCTCATTATTAGGGAAGCCAGCTTATGAACCTAAAATTACAAACAAGTTCATTTAAATATTTTTTAAATATTTGGGAACATAGCCATTTAAGGCAGCCCCACAACTTACTAATCTTGCTATATTTTGATATGTAATAATGGAAATTTCCATTTAAAAATTACTTTCCTATATATATTTTTTTAAATCATGAATCCCATTTTATGGCTTCATAGTGATGGCAAGACGACAAAATTGGCTTTAAGAGAAAATTCAGCTATCTAAAACCTAACCATGTAAGGATACCCCATCTCCAATAACCCTGGAAGCTTTTCTTTCCTCTGACAGTCAACTAGCATTTTATGGGGCAGGGCAGAAGGATAAATAATGTCAGTCATATCAAAGTACAGCCTTGAATGATCGCCCTTAATCTTTCTGAAGTATCAAAATGTGAAACTTACTGTCAAATTTTTCCACCCAGGGTCATTATTTAAACGATCAGCTATGTAATAGCGAAGGCATTTAGCAAGATTGTCCATAAATTCAGTTCCCTAAAACGATAGAAAGAAACAAATTAACCTATCATTTAAGAGTTAGCAATAGCTAAAAAAGTATGAGACTACTTACTGGTGTAATACAGTTGCTGTCGAATCTTTCTTTTATTTCTTCTGGAGGAAGAAAGCCACCTAGAGAAAAGAGGCAACATTTTGTTCTCCCCATAAAAAGTGAGATACATTACTCAATATTAAGCCAGAACAACAAAAACAAAAAGTTCAAATACAAAAGGAAGTGAAGTCTTGTCATCCGAGGAACAATGTTCCCTCACTGGGAAGAAAATAAGATTCCATCTCTCAAATTTAAATTATTATCATTATTATTATTATTACTATTATTATTTTTTTTTTTTGAGACAGAGTATCGTTCTGTTACCCAGGCTGGAGTGCAGTGGTGCTATCTCGGCTCACTGCAACCTCCGCCTTCCAGGGTTCAAGCTATTCTCCTGTCTCAGCCTCCTGAGAAGCTGGGATTACAGGCACCTGCCACCACGCCTGGCTAATTTTTGTATTTTTAGTAGAGACGGGCTTTCATTGTGTTGGCCAAGCTGGTCTCGAACTCCTGACCTCCAGTCATCTGCCCTCCTCGGCCTCCCAAAATGCCGGGATTACAGGGGTGGGCCATCATGCTCAGCCTTTTAAATTATGTTTTAACAAGAATGTAAAACAATATATGGTACACAAAATATATTATACTGTTACATAAAAATTATGAAGTTATTCACTCTGCAAGAGACTATACACACACACACACACACACACACATACACCAGGTAGGGGCCATATTTTTGTTAACAGTTCCTAAAACAAAGGTGCCTAAGAGAAATGAAATTTTAAAGGCCGAGTTCATCACAGCTTTACAGGATAAGAAATACAATTATCAGACAGAGGAATATAAAAATCCAATTTTTTCCTCTATATCACTATTAGCTGCTTCTCAAGAAACAAATATATTTCATCACATCTTCAAAAAAAAGACATTCTTAAAATCAGAAACACTGTTATAAATACAAACTGGTTTTAGAGTCTTAATTACAAGTTGCAGCTAAAGGAACTATATACTTCTACACTTCCAGCAAAATTAAAGTAATATAAAATGTATTGTAATTAGAGGCCTGAGATGACTATACTATGGCATCCTTTTTCAACTGTAGAGCGCAATTATCTGGAGCCAAGACATTGTGGCTTTTCTGTTCTATTATAACCCTGTAAGTAGCAGAACACCAAACAAACTACTCTGCTACAACCATACCCTACCTCACACACAGGTATGGTAGGAGAGAACCGTCCCAACTGGCATCAACACTCCTTGATCCTCCTTTTCTCTGAGGCTTAGTCAGTTCCTACCCATGTAGCCACCAGGAATTTTTTTTTTTTTTTTTTTTTTTTTGAGATGGGGTCTCGTTCTGTCACCCAGGCTGGAGTGCAGTGGCGCGATCTCGGCTCACTGCAACCTCTGCCTCCTGGGTTCAAGCAATTCTTCTGCCTCAGCCTCCCAAGTAGCTGGGACTACAGGCATGTGCCACCATGCTCGGCTAATTTTTTGTGCTTTTTTTAGTAGAGACAGGGTTTCACCATGTTAGCCAGGATGGTCTCGATCTCCTGACCTTGTGATCCACCCGCCTTGGTCTCCCAAAGTGCTGGGATTACAGGCGTGAGCCACCGCGCCCAACCACCACCAGGAATTTTAAGGCTTTGGGGAACTGCAAAAATGAAGACATCCCACCCCACCCCTCCAAACTTGAAGGAACCATAAGTGCTGTGCCTGCTCCATCAACTTATATTGAAAGTATGCAAATGACTTGGCAACAACCTGTAAATGTGGATCGAATCACCTCTGGCTTCCTCAGATAGACTTGAGTTTCAAAAAGCAAGCAAACCAAAGCTGATTTGAAGAAAATGTTTACAGAACTATAGCTTTCTGACAGCTGCCACAGAGAAAAGTAGTAAAAAGTACTTACTGTATTTATATTTTACAGAGACATAAAAGCTTGTTAAAGAGTTGCACTGGCCCTGAGAGGGGTTGACAATCTGCACTCTCCACCAGAATTCCCTATTCCCAAGGCTCCCTTTTACAGGAGAGTTTGAAAATAAACAAGCCTATTAAGCCTATTGGTAGGATTTCATGAACTACTTTTCCTCAACAGTGAACACTGGATATTCTGGGATCCTTATTAAATTAAAAGCTTGCCTATTTGTAAGAAAAAGTTGCCACCATCCCCTCATTCTGCATACATCTTATAAAAAATCCAACTTCAAGATACATATTCTTTACCTTTTGCCAATATTTCTTCCCTGACTCGCTGCTTCTCGACTGCTGCTTCCATTCCTTCTTTTGATGCTCTGAACCTCCTTGAACGCTGCTGGTTCATTTTGGCACGTGGTGCCTGAAAATTTCATATTCCATAATACTAATCAAAATATTCACAAATAAATCTGTACATTATTTTGAATCAGGTGTTCTTTTAAAAGTAGTATACTAAAATGGAAGAAAGGTAAGTAGTGTGTCGAATAATCCTTTCATGGCAGATACCAGATCCTGAGAACTTAAATTTGGACCAAGAACCTAAAAGCTGAGCTCAATCAGGTGAATGAGTGCCATGTCAAATGGACAAACATCCTATGAAGCCAGAGCACTTATACTGCAAGTCCTCCCAGTCTAACACCAGTTCCCCTCAGTTAGGGTGCTTGATTCAAGACACCCAAGAAAGAAAGCTCACTTTACTCAAAAGACCCAGCCAGCATTTGATGAGTAGTTACTACTGAACTAAGATCAGGAAGACCTTCTCTATGTCCACACCTAAAAGGAAGAATGGTCTCCAGATGGGATTCACAATGTCTCATAAAAAAGCAACAGAAAACTATTTCTTTATCTGCAGAATCTCGGTGCACTTCTAGTTCCCACAATAAGGTTTATAATTATTAGTCTGTCTTTTCAATACAGTATAGCAGTCAGAAAAGAAATAATGTTTTAACCAAAAGTACTTTTAAATCACTCTAACCAAATGCAGTTTCACTGGAAAAGCCCAAATAAAGTGAACCAGATTGTAAGATTTTGGAGGTTACTGAACTGAGTTCTGGGGTGGGAAGAAACTGTGAAACATCCTGTTTACATCTAAATATAAGTTATTTATTATTCTCTTTAAACAATTTCCTTTTCTGTAGAACAAGACCATCTAATGTAGCCCTCTCAAGTACAAAGTTCTTTATCTACATTTATATATTAACAAAAAAAGTGTGTATAAACATGTACACACACATATGCATACAAACGTGTACATACTTTATACTTGATGCAGCAGAAAGAACACACTGGAGTAAAGCTAAAGATTTATTCAAAAAAAATTAGCTGAATATAAACTGAAATGTGCTCTAAACAAGACATATTCCTTTTCTTTTTGCTCTTTACTCAATTCTAACTGCAACTTAGCAAGTTATCAGGTAGCTAAGATTTTTCACTGAGTAAGACGAATCTCACAGAAAAGTTAATCTTCTTGGATTCAAAGTTCTCTGGATTTCCAAAATCATTCCATTAGCCGCTAGGATGCACTAAAATTAAAAGAAAGAATCTACTTGCACATAGCTAAATAAATTTAGAGTTATATCTTACCTTACACCCCGATACAGTTTGCTGGTCATTTATAAAATGAGCTACTTGGTATTATTATCATAGGTCAGTAACTTACTCCTCTCAAATCATTTTCATGACTACTCATTGCCTAGAGGATACAATCCAAACTCCAGATGGTAAGGCTTTCTCAAGCTTTTGCTATACTTCGCGTCTCAATTCAAACCACCGGTAGTTGCCAAAACATGTCAGTGTGGTCAAAGGCATGGAAACTGTGTTTACCTGCCACATTTGAGAAATCTGGAAGGTCCTCCCTCCCCAAATCCTGTCCCATCCATCTCCCACCATTACCCACCAATCTCCCAATTATTCTTCATTGTTAAAGAAATGGAACAAAAGTCACCTCTTCTCTATATCCTAACTTTCTTAGCAGCACTGACTTCCTCTTCCCTCAACACCCTGCATGTATTGTGCTTATAATGGCTATAAATAACTAAGCTCACTCATTTATCTATGCCTCCTTCCCTTTGACGGTAAGCCAAAAGTTCAAAAGCAAGGGCAGTCACCAACATCCCCAGTATTTCACAGTACTGAGCACAAAATAAGCACAAAACACACACAAAAAAAATCTGAACGAATGACTGAAGGATGAGGCTTTCTTTCTCAAGTTCATCACTGTCAACATTTTTCATTATTTAGCTGACTTTCATTCTAGACACTGGTAACACAGCAAAAACCAAAATGGAGGCTTCTAAGTTAATTATTTTAGCACTTACCACTCCATCTATTGCCATGTAGAGAAGTCGTCTTGGTCTTACAATACTGAAAAGTCTGTCAATGTACTCAAAAATTGCAACCATCATTTCATCTTCATTTTTTGGTGCTGGTCTATAATGACAACCAAACAATGTAATATAATATAGTGTTTCCTCTGTGATTTGCTATATCAGTGACAAAAACGGGTTACGTACTTGTCTTCAGGATGAGTACAGGGATGGATGATTCCATTCATATCCAAATACAGATTATCAAACTCCACATCATTTGGATTAGGTTTACTGGCATCAACTGGAATCTTTACACCATTGCATTCTTTTGGCTATGAGGAAGTGATAATTAATAGTAGTTTGATTGTTCAAGTCTAAAAACGACAGATCCTAGGCTCAGTATGAACTTGTGCTTCATTTCTGAACTGGAAATAAAACACTTCAAGTAACCTTTAAATTATAAGAAGTTATTTTATTCCTTAAAGCAAACTGAAGCAGGTATTTTATCTGTAGGAAGTGGATGGCTTCTAACACAGTTATTTTTGACAATGTAGGAGATGTATAGAAAATTCCCAAATCATTTAGGTTGTTCAAGTAAGAGATCATGGGAGTCATCTTAAAATTCATTTCCCTCACCACTCACATCAGTAAGTCCTGTCAAAGTAACGTAAAAAATGCTTACCTACTTCATCTCCTTTCATTCCCACCACCATGAACAACAAGAAGTTACCATCTCTAACCTAAAAGAGCACAACCTTCATCTAGTCTGCCCAACCTCTAGACTCTCTGGTCTCCAGCTCACTCATTGTCAGAGTTAGTTCTCTTTCTAAAACATAAAAGTGTATGTCTTAATCTTACCTAGTTTTTCTAATGATTCTCACAGCAGGCATTTACCAATGAGCCTGGACCCTTCCTAGTCTCCTATCCTGCCATACTGTTGTTGAGGCCCACTCACTCTCTTGTAAGTTCCTAGAAAATGCCTTTTAATCTCTCAATATGGTCACATGATGCTTCTTTCAGAATGCCTTCTTCCTCCCTTGCCAACACCCACTTTCTGAAATATTACTAATTTCCAGGGTCTAGACTCAAATCAAATGTCACTTACTTTATAACATCTTGTACGTATCTCCCAAGAAATTAATTGTTCCATCTGCATTTCCTCATAATTTTGCTTATTCACTTGTGGCACTTGCACTGTTTTACAATTAGTCAATCTACCCCAGCTACAGAGTTCTTCGAAAGGCAAGGGCTTACTCACTGCCAGAGATACTCAATTATGTTTTTGTAAATGTTATTACCTTTGTTTTTCTCTCCCAGAGCCTCAGCGAAAGATTAAGACTATGAGATCTCATTTTTACTATTAACAATAAAAGTCACTTAAAATAACAGTTCCTCAAACACATATAAAGCATCACTTGTAACAGCAAAAACTATAAGCAATTTAAAAGCCCATCATGTATATACTACATCATGGATGAAGCTCAAAAACATTATGTTAAATGAAAGAAGCCAGTCATAAAGTACCAAGTACTATACAATCCCATTTATATGAAAAGTCTAAAACAGACATGTTTGCAAATATAAAAAGTAGATTAATGGTTGCTTCATGTGAGGGTGGAGACAGGGGAGGGAGATGGGTAGCAACTGATAACTACTTTTGAGAATGAAGACCCTCTAAAATCAGATAATAGTGATAACTGCACAGCTCTGTAAATATACTAAAAACCACTAAATCATATACTTTCAGCAGGTCAATTTCATGATATACAAATTATATTTCAATAAAGCTGTTAGAAAAAGAAATAGAAATTTAAAATCAGGTATGGTGGTATGTGCCTGTTGTCTCAGCTACTTCGGAGGCTGAGGTGGGAGGACTGCTTGAGGCCAGGAGCTCAAGGCTGCCGTGAGCTATGATCACACCACTCATATAACATCCATATACCTGTGAGATGCAAGTGAGATTGGAAAAGCTAGAGCTAGATGGTCACAAATATACTGCCAAGACCAAAAAAAAAAAAAAAAAGAAAGAACATATACAGTATACCATTTACAGAAAGTTATGAATTAAAACAGCATTCAATATTGCTCAGGGACGAATACATATGCAATAAAAGCATGTTGAAAAGCAAAGGAATGATAAACACCAACTTCAGGATATTGACTATCTCTGAGAAGGCATCACAGGAATGGAACTGGGCTTCAAGTTGCATTTAGAACTGAAGGGAAAGAGTAACAAAAGGGATTTAAGGCAGAACAGAGAAGAAGCCATTAGACAATCTTCTGTACACACATGCTGTGAATCAAGAAAAAAAGGCTTGATCAGGAACAGTGAGTGGAATAAGTGGTAAAGAAAAAAGCAGGTCAATTTTTGGGGCGGGGGTGGAGTCTGTAGAAAAAGATAATTTGATGAGCCCAAAATTAAAACAAACTCTATGATGGCAAGAGGCTCTCTATCCTCTATACTGCAAAGTCCACATCTACCTTCATCCTGTCCAAGGGCCCACCACACTCAGGAAAATCAAAACTCATTCTTTGTGTCCCCCAAGAGAGCAGTCGGTAAATATTTCAGACCTGCTGGCCATACGATCTCAACTGCAACAACGAATATCTGCCTTTGAAGAGTGAAAGCAGCCATAAACACCACAACATGAACGGGCATGGCTGTATTCCAATAAAACCTGACTCACAAAAACAGGATGTCACTAGCTGGCTAATCCCTGCCCTAGTGCCTAGCACAAGAAAAGGCACAGCTCTTCATATGGAGTGGAGCTACATGAGAATTTCTACTTCTACTACCTAGGAAAAAAATAAAGTATGCAGTAGGTGGGTCCTAATTTTGAGAAAAGAGCTCTGAGTATTCCCAATAAGAAAACTGAATATGTTTTCCCCTCAAGAGTACTGTAGATATGTCCAACACATTTACTATGTAACTTTAGAATTCCTTTCATCAAGAGAAGACTTTGATGCTCAACAAAGAACTGACTCCTCAAGAACCTTGTCCAATGCTATACCAACACATTTCCTGTTCAGTTAAAGAGAGATCCTTAATCAAAGGGCAGCTAAAAGGAGAGCCACTCGGAACCCTAAAACCAATGTATTTCAAGTAATGACTTTTAATTATTTTTTTGGATTCCCCAGATGACAGACTGAGCACACACTGCAGTCTTCCCTTTCTACCCCGAGAACACATGAAAGACCAAACAAACAAATCTACTGTATAACTACGGCAGAAAACCAGAATTTCTGTGGCTGAGAAATGATGAGGGATACCTAAAATATGGGGAACCAATAGCCCTAACTGAAGATGGAGCACAGTACCTCCAATATGTGAGAAGAGATATGCTGCCAAAGGTGGGCTAACACAAGAGGGCTCCAGGCCCAGAGAGGAGACTCAAGGAACAGCTTCTGGATGAGTCATCAGCGCCAGTCACAGGAACAGCCAGGTGGGTCAACTCCTGCCCTCTCCTCTCCCTTCACCCACCCAGGTCCCATGTGAGCCAGGCAACTTGAGAAAGGAGCTCCCAGAGAACATGAAGGCTTAGGTTAGAAAGGCAGTGCAGTGCCCTGGCTGAGCAGCAATTCCCAGGAAGGAACAGAGAGCACCCATACCAGAAGGCTGGCAGTCAAGATAGCTCTGCCTAGTAGGAAGTCTGCTCCTTCATGACTTCATAGATAATAAAGCAGGGAATATATTTATTCCAAATAGGCAGTTGGGATAGCATTCTATTGTGCATGAAAATGCCAAGAAGTCAAGATAAAGAAGGTATTTAAAGAAGTAAATATACAAATAATGATGTTTGTATAAAATACATTACACAGGTTTTGAAGTCCTAAAATGAATTTCATGCCAACCTACAGTCCCAGTCAACCTTATGAAGATAAACCACCACCAATAGCTCAGTAGATGCATTATTTTTGTTTAAACCTACAAAGGATTTAAAAAGCAACATTAGAAAAACCACGAATCATGTCTGAGATTCCAGGGCCATAGGAGTATCCCACTGAGGGAAGTCACATGCCAAACCATACAACTCAGTTTTAGGTTTCCCTTAAAGAAGCTTGAACTATGAAAAGAAATTCAAAACATGGGTGATATTTTAGAGAGAAATGGCCAAAGAGCTAATGAAAAGTTTAAATTACAGTATTTTGGCTTAAAAATTCAACCTATAATAAGACATTTTGACACTTGTGCGTGATTAGTATTTTTTCAAGTTGTACGTGTGTTAGATCTTCATTTTTATATGATATTAGTGAATGAGGACTAATAATTACTACTAGCATTTATGGAGCACTTAACATGTGATAAGCACTGTTACAAGGGCTTTTACTCATGGATTATTCCATTCTATACTCACAACAACCTTGTGAGGTCTGGAGTATTCCACTTCCAATTAAGAACACAAATGCTTAGAGAGGTTAAGTGGCTTTTCCAAAGTCACACTACTGCCAGGTTCAGGAACTAGGATTTAAAACCATGACTAAGAGATGGTACCTTAACCAGTATGTTAGACTAATTAATTGTAATTTCACTAGATTCAAAGTGATGTGGGCCGAGGTCTATATTAAGTACTACACAGGATACAAAATAGGCAAGGTGTGTGACATTGATCATCATTCCCTACATAAAGTCTTATCAGAAGATTTTATTCCAACATGACAGTATGAAGAGCTTCAATGACCTGCTCCCCAGTGAAACTGGTAAATATTACTTTTAAAACAAAAATATTCAAAGCCTTTGGAAATGATCCTGAGGGCAAACAGCAAGCAACTCAAGAAAACCTGTAAAAATTTTAGAACGAAATTCATTTGCAAAAGTGCACAGTAAAGTTTGAAAAAAAAACCCAAAAAAACAGCTGTTCTCAAAAACAGTGAAAGTAGAGTGAGGCCGAGTGGCTCAGGTCGGTCATCAGCATTTTGGGAGGCTGAAGTGGGGGAATCACTTGCAACCAGGAGTTTAAGGCCAGCCTGTGGAACACAGAGACTCCCAGAGCCCCACCAAGAATCAGGCAGGGGCAGTGGCATGTACCTGTAGTCCCAGCTAACCAGGAGATTAAGGCAGAGGGCTGCATGAGCCCAGGAGTTGGCAGATACAGTGAGGTGATTGTGCCACTACAGAACCATAGCCTAGGTGACAAAGTGAGACCCTACACACACACACACAAAGCCAGGCACAGTTGCTCACAACTATAATCGGAGCACTTCGGGAAACCAAGACAGAGCACTTGAGCCCAGGAGTTTGAGACCAGCCTAGGCAATATGGTGAAACCTCATCTCTACAAAAAATTAGCCAGGTGTGGTGGCACACCTGTAATCCCAGCTACTCAGGAGGCTGAGGTGGGAGAATCACCTGAGCCCAGGAAGTCGAAGATGCAGTGGGCCAAGATCACACCACTGCACTCCAGGCTGGGCAACAGAGTGAGATCCTGTCTCAAATACAAACAAACAAACCAAAACAGTGCAAGTTATGATGAAAAGCAATTGAGAGGAGACTAATGGATCTAATGAAGATACAGGCCTGGACTACAAGCTAGTTTGCAGAAGAAAACTAGGCATTAAGATGGCTGGGAGGAGCCCTCCTGGGTTTGGCACAAATACCAAACACTGATCTCAGAAACTAATCCCTGGAAAGATCTACAATTTAAGAGTTCGAGTTCAGCCTGGCCAACATGGTGAAACCCCATCTCTACTAAAAATATAAAAAATTAGCCGAGTGTGGTGGTGCATGCCTGTAGCCCCAGCTACTAGGGAGGCTGAGGCAGGAGAATCACTTGAACCCAGGAGATGAAGGCTGCAGTGAGCCAAGATCGTGCCACTGCATTCCAGTCTGGGTGACAGAGTGAGACTCCATCTCAAAATAAATAAATAAACAAACAAACAAACAAAGAAGGCCAATAGGTAGTGGGTGAAGAAGTGGAAACAAACAAACAACAACAAAAGAACCCTGTCAACCAAGAATTCTCAGTCCAGGAAAGCTATGGTTCAAAACTGGGGTGACACGAAGACTCAGATGAATAAAAAAGCTGACCGAATTGTTGCTAACAGACCACACTTTCAAACACTACTAAACCAAGTTATTCCAGCTACAAAGTTACAAAAAGTTTACTAAAGTTACTAAGGCAAGTGACTCCAGATGGTAATGCAAGTCCATGCAAACAATAAGCGCAAGTATATTTTCCCCTCCTTTATTAACTGAATTAAAAAGCAAATGTGTAAATATTATATAGTATAATGTTGAGCTTATAAGGTATAATGTAATATACGTGTAACATATTTGCCCTAATAGCACAAAAGGGGTGGATGGAAACAAAGTTGCAGTGGGCTAAGGAAATGGCTGCAGATGGTAAAGTAACACTTAAAAAAAAGTATTGTTGGGTTATGTCAATATATGTAATATATATAACAATAATATACAAACGGGGGATGGGAATTGAACTATATAGCAGTAAAGTTCAATAAATTTTAGCATATATTACTGAAATTAAGCTAGTATAAATCTGAATCTGATTCTGATAAGATACACAGGGTAATCTCTAGAACAATGACTTTGAAAAATATATATAGTGGAAAAAAATTACTAATGAAATTAGAATCCTTCTAGTAACTGGCTGCTGAATAAGAAAAGAAAAAAATTAGAATGCTATATTAGAAAATAGCCTCTCATTACAAAAGAAAGCACGAAGGAGAAAGAGAGAAAAATGACATGAGACATACAAAAAACAAAAAGTAAAACGTAGCTCTATCAATAATTACATTAAAATGTGAATGGATCAAATAATCCAACGAAAAGGTAGCTTGTCAAAGCGGATTTTAAAACATGATCCAACTATGTGTTATATACAGGACATATACTTGAGATTCAAACACCCAAAAGAGTAAAAGTAAATGGATGAGAAAAGATAATCATGCAGACAGCAACTACAAGAAAACTGGAGTGGCTATACTGATATCGGATAAAATAGACTAAAACAAATAAAAAAATGTTACTGGAGGTAGAAGGTCATTTTATAATGATAAAAAGTAAATCCATCAAGAAAAAGATGTAACAATTAAAAATACAGGTGCACCTAATAACAGCACCAAAACATACAAAACAAAACATATGGCAATTCAACAATGATAGCTGGAGACTTCAATACTCCACTTTCAATAATAGAACAAAACAGAAGATCAACATAAAAACAGATAACTTTAACAACACTATCAACAGAGACCTAACAGATGTTTATAGCACATTACACCTAACAACAGAATATACATTCTCAGGTGTACATGAAATATGCTCTCGAAAAAATTAAAAGCATAGAAATAATACAAAGTATATCCTCTGACCACAATGAAATTAGAAATCACTAAGAGAAAAAAAATTAGCAAATTCACAAATATGTGGAAATTAAACAACACTGTCAAATAACCAAGGGGTCTAGGAAGAAATCAAACAGGAAATCAGAAAATACTTTGGGATCAATACAAATGAAGACACAATATACAAAATGTTACGGAATACATATAAAGCAGTGTTCAGATGGAAATTTATAGTTGTAAATGCTTAGATTAAGAAATATCTCTTCAGAAGTATTTGGCTCTGAAAAAGTTAATTAAAAAAAAATCTCAAATCAATTACCTAACTTTCCACCTAAGATACCAAAAGAGAGTAAACTAAACCTAAAGCAAGCAGAAAGAATAAAAGATTAGAGCAGAAATTAATGAAAAGAAAATTTAAAAACAGAGAAAAAGCGAAACCAACAAAGCTAGTTTTTTAAAAAGATCAACCAAAAATGACAAACCTTCTGCTAGTTTGATTAAGGGAAAAGGAAGGAAGATTCAAATTACTAGAATCAGAGATGAGAGCAGACATTACAGTTAACCTTATAAAAACAAAAAAAGGATGATAAAGAAACACTATAAATAGTCATACACCAGCAAATTAGATAACTTAGATGAAATGGACAAATTACTAGAAAGACACAAACTACCAAAAATGATTCAAGAAAGAGATAATCCGAATAAACCCGTAACAAGTTAAAGAGATTAAATCAGTAATCCACAAATTATTCACAAAGAAAAGTCCAAGCCTAAATGGCTTCACGGCTGAATTACATCAGACATTCAAAAGAAGAATTAGTACAAATTCTTCATGAATTCTTCCCAACAATTCTGAATACATTTTATTGGGCCAATATGACCAATACCAAGACCACACAAAAACATAAAAGAAAAAACTGCAGACCAGCGTCTCTTACGAGCATGGATGCAAAAATCCTCAACAGAATACAGTCAGCCCTCCACATCTGTTGATTCTACTCTGTGGAATAGGCCAATCACGGATAGAAAATATTCAGGAAAAAAAATGGACAGTTGTGTTGGTACTAAACATGTGCAGACCTTTTCTTGTCATTATTCCCTAAACGATACAGTGTAACAACTACAGCATTTACATTGTACCAGCTATTTAAGTAACCTAGGGATTATTTAGAATATACGAGAAGATGTGCATAGATTATATGCAAATACTAAACCATTATATATCAGAAATTTGAGCCTCTATTGATTTTGGCATCCACAGGAGGTCCTGGAACCAATCCCTCACAGATACTGCAAGACGACTGGACTAGCAAACAGAAGTCAGCAATATATTAAACTATTATACACCACGACCAAGTAGGATTTATCCTAGAAATGCAAAGTTGGTTGAACATCCAAAAACCAATCAATGAAACACATCATATGAACAGATTGCAAAGCAAAACCACATGATCATCTTTATACAGAAAAAGCATTAGAAAAATCTAACACTTTCATGATTAAAAAAATACTCAACTAGAAATAGAATGGAAATTCTCAACATAAAGGGCACCTGCAAAACAAAACAAAAAATCCAACAGTTAACATCACACTTGGCGGTCAAAGCCTAAATGCTTTCCCTCTAAAATCAGGAACAAGACAAAGATGCCTGCTCTTGCCACTTCTATTCTGGAGGTTCCAGCCAGGGCAATTAGGCAGGAAAAAGAAAACATATTGGTATTAGAAAAAAAGAAATTAAACTGTATTTGCACATGACATGATTTTCTATATAGAAAATCCTAAGGAATCTACTAGAAAATTATTAGGATATATGACTTCAGCAAGGTTATAGGATACAAAATCAATATATAAAAATAAATTACAATTCTATACACCTGCAATGAGTATTCCAAAAATAAAATTAAAACATTCTCACAATAGTATCAAAAAACTAGGGCTAAATCTAACAAAGAAATGCAAAATTTATATTTTGAAAACTACAAAACATTGTTGACAGAAATCAAAATAGTTCTAAATAAATAGAAAACATCCCATATTTATAGAACAGAAGACTCAACATTAAGATGACAATACTCCTCAAACTGATTGACAAATTCAATGTGATCTATACCAGAATCCCAGCTGATTTATTTGCAGAACCTGACAAGCTGCTTATAAAATTTCATATAAAATTGCAAGGCAGCCATAATAGCCAAAATAATCCTGGAAAAGAATAAAGTAGGAATCATACTCTATTTCCTGATTTCAAAGCTTACTACAAAGCAACAGTAATCAAGACAGTGTGGTCCTGGGACAAGGATAAACATTTAGATCAACGGAATGGAATTGAGTCCAGAAATAAATGCACATAGCTATTATTAGCTGATTTTTACATGGTGTCAAGATCATTTAACAGAGAAAAGAACAGTCTTCAACAAATGGCATAGGACAACTGGAGAGCCAATGCAAGAAAGTGAAGCTGGACTATTACTTCACACCTTAACTCAACTGAACTCAAACAACTCAAAATGGATCATGAACCTACATTTAAGAGCTAAAACTATAAAACTCTTCCAAAAAACAGGTGTAAATCTTTGTGACCTTGAATTTGGCAGTGGAATTCTTAGATATGCCACCAAAAGCACAAACAATAAAAAGAAAAAAGCAGATGAACTGCACTTCATCATCAAAATTTTAAACTTTTTTTTGTTTTTTGAGACTGAGTTGTACTCTTGTTGCCCAGGTTGGAGTGCAATGGCGCGATCTTGGCTCACTGCAACCTCTGCCTCCTGGGTTCAAGCCATCCTCCTGCCTCAGCCTCCCGAGTAACTGGAATTATGGGCACCCGCCACCACGCCCGGCTAATTTTCTGTATTTTCAGTAGAGACGCGGTTTCACCATGTTGGCCAGGCTGGTCTCAAACTCCTGTCCTCAAGTGATCGGCCCGCCTCAGCCTCCCAAAGTGCTGGGATTACAAGCCTGAGTCACCACGCCCGGACAAAATTTTAAACTTTTATTCTTCAAAGGACACCATCAACAAAGTGGACAGACAATCCACAGAATGTGGGAAAATATTTGCAAATCATTTCTCTCATAAGGGGCTTATATTCGGAATATATTCTTTAAAACTCTTACAATTCAATAACAGGCCAACCCAATTTTAAAAGGGCAAAGAGGCCAGGTATGGTGGCTCACGCCTGTAATCCCAACACTTTGGGAGGCTGACGCAGGTGGATCATCTGAGCTCAGGAGTTCGAGACCAGCCTGGGCAATGTGGCAAAACTCTGTCTCAACCCAAAATACAAAAAGTTAGTCGGGTATGGTAGTGCCTGTCTGTAGTCCCAGCTACTCAGGAGGCTGAGGTGGGAGGATGAACTTGACCCTAGGAGATGGAGGTTGCAGTGAGCTGAGATTGTGCCACTATCCTCCAGCCTGGGTAACAAGAGTGAGACCCTGTCCCAAAGAAAAAGGGGGAAGAGGAGACAAAGAACCTAAATAGACATTTCTCCAAAAGATACACAGATGGCCAGTAAGCACATGAAAAGATGCTCAACACCACTAGTCATCAGGAAGATGCAAATCAAAACCACAGGAAATACCACGTCACACACCCACTAGAACGGCTAAAGCCAAGTCAGGTAACAAGTGTTGGCAAGTGTGGGATGGTTCTTTGGCTGGCCTTGGACCAACTCAGTTCCTTTTCTTGCTCATAGTTCTCAAAAGTGACTGTAGAATGTGATGGGAATGCAATATCCTGAAATAGGGAAGAACTGCCTAAAAATGTCCAGCCTTGCTCCTGTCCCTCCCAGGAATGTAACATCTTAAGTGATGGCACCACTGCCTGGGACAAGGTGGGCTCTGTACCTTTCACCCCTGGAAGCAGGACGTTTTTCAAAGCATTAGCTCAGTGTGTCACATGAACCCTGAGGTGTATAACCCAGAGTGGGCTGCCTTTCGGGGTTCCTCTGCCACCATGCAAGTGTGGCCCCTGCAGTCAAGACTCTATCTGCCCTGGGCACATTTCCTGAGCCATGGGGGACCCATTCAGAATGAATCCTAGGCTTCTGTTGTCCTTTACTGTCTATTTGTAAATAATAAACCCTCTTCATGTAACACTGTACATGGATGTCCTTATCTCATCAGACTCAGACAAGTTGGTAAGCAGCACACAGTAAACATGCTTCACATCAAAAATGTGGAAAAACTGGAACCCTCATACATTACTGGTGGGAATATAAAATAGTGCAATCACTTGAGGCTAGGAGTTCAAGACCAGTCAACACAGGGAAATTCCATCTCTTTAAAAAAAAAAGTTAGCCAAGCATAGTGACACATGCCTCTAGTCCAAGATATTTGGGAGACTGAGGCAGGAGAATCGCTTGAGCCCAGGAGTTCAAGGCTGCAGAGAGCTATGATCATGCCATTGTACTCCAGCCTGGGCAACAGAGCGAGAACCTGGGAAAGTGGCTGGCAGTTCTTCAAATGATTAAACCATGTAATCCTGCAACTCTACCCCTAGGTATACACCCAAGAAAAATGAAAACATATCCACATAGAAACGTAACATGAATATTTAAAACAGCATTATTCATAATAGCCAAAAGATAGAAACTGTTCAAATGTTTATCAACAGATAAATGGATGAACAAAATGTGGTATATCCATACAATGGCACAGTATTTGGCCATAAGCAAATAATAAAGTACTGAAACGTGCTACAACACGGGTGAACTTTGAAAACGTAATGTTAAGTGAAAGAAGCCAGCCAGAAATGACCATATTCTATAGATTCCTCTCACGTGAAAGTCCGGACTAGGAAAAATCTATACAGACATAAAGTAGATTAGTGGTTGCTTAAGGTTGGGAGAAGAGGTGACAGCAGATAGAGGGACAATAGCTAAAGAGTACAAGTTTCTTTTCAAGGTGATTAAAATGTTCTAAAATTGACTGTGGCGATGGATGCACACATTTGTGAAAATATTAAAAATCATTGAGCTGTACACTTTAAATGGGTGAATTTTATTGTATACAAATCATATCTCAACAAAGCTGTTTAAAGAATGTGGTAACCAGCTCCAAAAAAATAATCATATTGGAGAAAATAGAATGTAGGATTAGGATAAATGTCCGCCTTATTATTTTTCTCCCTTCCCTCAGAGTGATATCAGCCTATCACAAAAGTAGTACTCAATGAAATGGAAGAGAGAAAAGAGGCAGTGGAGGAAACCTGGATTTCATTACATGAAAACAGTAAGACCACACTGTACACTACAACGCAGCATCACCAAGAGTTAGACTCAAAGACATCTCTGCCTTTACTTGGACACATAAAGTACTAAAAATTAATTCACCAAATAAAATTCTAAAATCAGATTTCCCAAATAGTTGCCATTTAGCAAATGCTTCTGTACTAGGAATGTATAACTGGTATTAATACATCTAATCCACACAACCACCCTCTGTGATACACACATAGCCAACTTTCACTATTCATGAATCCTGTATTTGCAAATATGTCTACTCACTGAAATTTATTTTTAACCCCAAAATTAATAATCATGGTACTTTCGCAGTCATTTGTGGACATGCACAGTGTCATGTGACATGCACAGGGCAGTGAAAAATTGAGTCACCCAACACACACATTCCCAGCTGATAACAAATGAGGACACACAGCCTACTGGTTTCAGCCCTTGCACAGAGATCACCAGAGGGGAAAACTGTAGGGAGCAGCAGTGTAGCGTAGTGTGATAACTTACACCAAATTTGGCCTGAGAATGGCTCCTTCCTGATTCTTCACTTGAAGAACTGCAATATTACTTATACAAAGTCCATTAAGGAAAAGCCTAACTTAGGAGCACGCTTTTGTAACAGAAAGCAGAGTCTCGGCCAATCACAGCAGTTGGGCTTCAGTCAATCACAGGTTGCCAACTTACCTGGCCATATTCAAATAAGCCAAAGATCAAACTGTTTCTATATCTCACTTCCGTTTTCGAGAGCTCCCCAAACCTCTTCTGGTTCTGAGGGCCACTCAATTGGCAAACTGTTCACTGCTCAATTAAACTGTGTTATTTGATTTATCTAGGGCCCAGGCATGGTGGCTCATGCCTGTAATCCCAGCACTTTGGGGGGCTGAGGCAGGCAGATCGCCTGAGGTCAGGAGTTCAAGATCAGCTTAGCCAACGTGGTGAAACCTCTACTAAAAACACAAAAATTAGCCAGGCGTCATGGCGCACATTGGTAGTCCCAGCTACTTGGGAGGCTGAGGAAGGAGAATAGCTTGAACCCAGGAGGTGGAGGTTGCAGTGAGCAGAGATCGCCCCACTGCACTCCAGCCTGGGCGACAGAGCAAGACTCCATCTTCAAAAAAAAGAAAAAATTTATCTTGGGGTTTAGTTTTAACAAGAAGCTCCAGCTCTCCAGAGTTTAGGAATTTAAGTCATTTTCCGATGGTCAGAAAGCTGATAAATGGAAGACTGTATGAGCCAAGCAGTTAAAGTACATGAAGTGAAGAAGCTGATGATTGAATCAGTAAAGAGTACTTAGTAAGTGAGCAAAGAGAATAAAATGAAATCATAAAAACACAACCTAAGGTCGGGCGCAGTGGCTCACACCTGTAATCCCAGGAAGTCAGGAGATCGAGACTATCCTGGCTAACGTGGTGAAACCCCGTCTCTACCTAAAAAAAAATTAAAAAAAAAAAACAAAAAATTAGCTGGGTGTGGTGGCGGGCACCTGTAGTCCCAGGAGAATGGTGTGAACCCAGGAGGCGGAGTCTCGCTCTGTCGCCCAGGCTGGAGTACAGTGGCATGATCTCAGCTCACTACAACCTCAGTCTCCCGGGTTCAAGTGATTCTTGTGCCTCGGCCTCCTGAGTAGCTGGGTTTACAGGTGTCGTACCATTACGTTCGGCTAATTTTTTTTTTGTCACGTTTTTAGAGACAGGGTTTCACTATGTTGTCCAGGCTGCTCTCAAACTCCTAGCCTCAAATGATCCATCTTCCTCGGCTTCTCAAAGTGCTGGGATTGCAGGCGTGAGCCAACGTGCCTGGCCATCAATAATCATTTTAAATATAAATGTTCTAAATGGCCCAATTACAAAGCAGACTAGAAAAACAATTTGGTGGTTCCTCAAAATGCTAAACACAGAATTACATGATCCAATGATTCCACTCATAGGTACACACTCAAAAGAATTGAAAGCAGGGACTAAAAAAGATACTTGTACACCAATGTGCACAGCAGTGTTATTCATAATAGCCTAAAGGTAGAACCAGTCAAAAGTGTCCAGAGTGTGACATATACTCCCATATACTCCCACATACAATGGGAGTATCATTCAGCTTTAAAAAGGAATAAAATTCTGAGACATGCAACAACATGGACAAACCTTGAAAACACTATGCTAAGAGATATAAGCCAGACACAAAAGGTAAAATATTATGATTTCATTTACATAAGGTAGCTAGAATAGGCAAATTTATAAAGACAGAAAGTGGGGAGGGGGACAAGGAGTCACTGTTTAACGGGTAGAGTTTCTGTTTGGGATGATAAAATTGTTCTGGAAATAGACATTGGTGACAGTTGCACAACAACGTGAACATACTTGGTTCCATTGAATTGTACACTTAAAAACAGTCAAAAAGGTAATTTTATGTTATGTATGTTTTACCCCAATAAAAAGAGGGGGCAGAGATTCTCAAACTGTGTTAAAAAGCCAGACCCAACTGTTATGTTACCTACAAAAATGTCCACTATAAACATAAAGATGCAAACAGACTAAAATAAAAGGATAGAAAAAAATACACCATGCTAACACTAATCAGAATAACTGGCTGTATCAATGACGAATAAAATAGATTTCTGAGCAAATATTAACCAAAAATAGTGAAGGTCATTTCATGATAAGCATATTATTCATCAAAAAACTAGAACAATGTTAAGCATTTATGTACCTAATAAAAGAGCTTCAAAATACACGGAGCAAAAACCAACAGAACTGAAAGGAGAAACAGGAAAATCCAAAGGTTATAGTCAAAATTTCACAGCAGCAAAAAATGTATCCTTTTCAAATGCACATAAACCATTCATAGAGACCATATTCTGAACCAGTCTGATAAACTTTAACAGAACTCAAATTAAGTATGATCTCTGATAAGTGAATTAAATTAAAAATCACTAACAGGAAAAAATACCTGGAAAATCTCCCGTGTGTGAAAATTAAGTAACACTCTTAAATAACCAATGGGCCAAAGGGAGTTCTAGACTATATTTCTAAGTGGATGAAAATGAAAATACAACATGTCAATATTTGTGGCACACTGTTTAAACAATATCTAGAAGGCAACTTATGGCACTCAAGATCTGTATCAAGGCCGGGCACGGTGGCTCAAGCCTGTAATCCCAGCACTTTGGGAGGCCGAGACGGGCGGATCACGAGGTCAGGAGATCGAGACCATCCTGGCTAACGAGGTGAAACCCCGTCTCTACTAAAAAATACAAAAAACTAGCCGGGCGAGGTGGCGGGCGCCTGTAGTCCCAGCTACTCGGGAGGCTGAGGCAGGAGAATGGCGTAAACCCGGGAGGCAGAGCTTGCAGTGAGCTGAGATCCGGCCACTGCACTCCAGCCTGGGCGACAGAGCGAGACTCCGTCTCAAAAAAAAAAAAGAAAGATCTGTATCAAAGAAGAAATGTCTCAAAACAATGACCTCAGCTTCTACCTTAATAAACAAGGAGGAGAAAAAACAAGTTAAACCCAAAGTAAGCATACCAAGGAAATAAATATAAGAGCAGAATCAAAGAAATAGAAAACAGAAAAAGATAAAGAAAAACAATGAAACCAAAAGCTAGTTATCTGAGAACAGTATAGCCAGACTGATAATGGGGCAAAACAAAGAAAGCAGAATTACAAGTATCAGGAATGAGAGAGAGAACATCACTACAGATTCTAACAATATTAAAAGGATAATAATAAGTTAATAGGAAGAAAAAACAAAAGAGAAGTAAAAACAGAAGGAGTGAAAACATTTTTAACCAAAAAAAGGATAGTAAGAAAATACTATGAACAACTTTATGTCAGCCAATTCAACTACTTAGATCAGGGGTGTCCAATCTTTTGGCTTCCCTGGGCCACTTTGGAAGAAGAACTGTCTTGGGCCGCTAATACTGACGATAACTGATGAGCTGAAAAAAAAGAAAAAGTCTGTGCATAAATCTCATGATGTTTTAGGAAAGTTTACGAATTTGTGCTGTGCAGGATTCAAAGCATCCTGGGCCACATGCAGCTCGCAGGCCACAGGTTGGACAAGCTTGACTTAGATGAAATGGGCAAAACCTGTGAAAGATATAAACTAAAAAAGCTCATCCAAAAATAAATAAATAGGTAACCTCAATAGGTCTAGATCTACTAAAGAAACTTAATTTGCAGCTTAAAGCCTTCCCACAAAACTCCACGTCCAGATGGCTTCACTGGTAAATTCTATCAAATATTTTAGGAAGAAACAACACTAACTCTATACAAACTCTTCCAAAAAACTGAAGGAACTCAATTTGAGGTCAACATTATTCTGACATCTAAACTAGACATTAAGAGTGCTACAAATATCTTTTGTGAACAGAGACATAAAAATTCTCAAGACAACTTTAGCAAACTGATTTCAACAGTATATAAAAATAATACAACATGATCAAGTGGGGTTTAATCCAAGGAATGCAAGGTGGCTTTAGGATTTAAAGACCGATAATTCACCACATAATTAGACCAAAAAATGGAAACCACAGAATGAACTAAAACTATAAAACTTCTCTAAGAAAACACAAGAGACTTTGGCTTTGACAAAGGATTTCTTAAATACAAAAAGCAGAAATATAAAGGGAAAAAATTAATCAGACTTCACTATAATTTTTAAATGTTTGCTCCCAAGACATTGTTAAGAAGTAAAAAGACAAGCCACAGATTAAAAGAAAACATTTGCAAAAGATATATCAAACTAAAGATTTCCATCTAGAATATGTAACAAACTCTACATTTAAGTAAGACAACCGAAGGTAAAAATGGGCAAAAGATCTAAACAGATGCCTCACCTCGCCCGTGATAATATACAGAAAGCAAACAAGCATCTGAAGGAAATGCAACTTAAAACCACAATAAGGTAACAGTGCACTGGAATACCTAAAACTAAAAGGGCTAACCATATCAAGTGTTGGTTAGGAAGTTGAGCAACTGGAACCCTGATATGCTGCTGCTGCCAACGTAAAATGGCACGACCAGTATGAAAAACAAAAAGTCTGGCAGGTTTTTCTATTTAAGTAACCACACACCTACTATACAATCCAACCATTTCACTCCTAATCTTTTTTCCCCCAAATAAATGAAAGTGTATGTCCCTACAAAGACTTGTACACAGATGTTCATAGGTTTCTTTTTCTGAAAGCCAAAAACTGGAAACAATCCCAATGTTCATCAATCATCTGAATAAATAAATAAAATGTGGTGTATCTACACACAGAATACTATCCAAAAATTAAAAGATGAGGCAGGCAGACCACTTGAGGTTAGGAGTTCAAGACCAGCCTGGCCAACATGGTGAAACTCCGTCCCAACTAAAAATACAAAAATTAGCCAGGTGTGGTGGCATGCGCCTGTAATCCCAGATGCTCGGAAGGCTGAGGCAGGAGAATTGCTTGAACCCGGAAGGCAGAGGTTGCAGTGAGCCCAGATTGCACCACTGCAGTCCAGCCTGGACAACAGAGCAAGACTCCGTCTCAAAAAACAAGGGAAAAAAAAAAAAAAAAAGAAACTACTTACACATACAATAATGGATGAATTTCAAAATAAATAAGATGAATGAAAGTAACTGAGGCAAAAAATGAGTATATACTATATAATCTCATTTATAAAAAATTATAGAAAATGAAAACTTATCAATAGGGTCAGAAAGCAAATCAGTCAGTGGTTGACAAGACAGGTGGCAGGGAGGGATGGTAGAAAGGAACTACAAAAGGGCAGAAGGAATGTTTTGGAGGTCACGTTCACTGTCTTGGTTGTGCTGGTTTCACAGATGTATGCACTGTATTAAATTATACACTTTAAGCCCAGGAGTTTGAGGCTGCAGTGAGCCGTGATTGCACACTACATTCCAGCCTGGTGACAGAGCAAGACCTCACCTTTAAAGAAAGTTTAAAAAAAAAAAAAATTGTACACTTTAATTACCTGCAGTTGATTCTATGTCAAGTATACCTCAACAAAGCTGCAAAAAGGCCAAAGGCTGGCGGAGGTTTCAAGGAAAGCCAGAGAATGAGAGAGAAAATAAAAATAAGAATACATGAGTCTAGGAGAACCAGTATCCCGAGTCTGGAAAGGGAAGAGAAAAACGTCAAGAAATCATCAAACAGCATTCCCTAAAATGCTGTTTGAAGAACATAAGACTCCAAACTCAAAGAGTGAGCCACGTACTGATCAAAATGAATCTGAATTTAAAATAACATCTATACCTAGGTACCTAATAATGAAAGTTTATACTATCAAGAAAAAGATCTTTTTAAAATCTAGAAAGGAAAACTGATCACAAAAGAATGAAAGCATACGAGCACAGAAATGAAGTCCTTCTGGTTTCCACACTAGCTCTGACATTTATCAGCTGAGGGACCTTGGTATCTATGATACTCTACCCTGCTGTGTTTCCATTTTCTCATCTGTAATAATAATAAACAAAAATAATCATTATTTTTCTGAGACGGAATTTCGCTATATCACCAGGCTGGAGTGCAGTGGCCCGATCTCAGCTCACTGCAACCTCCGCCTCCCGGGTTCAAGGGATTCTCCTACCTCAGCCTCCCAAGTAGCTGGGACTACTGGCACGCCACCACACGCAGCTAATTTTTGTATTTTTAGTAGAGACGGGTTTCACCATGTTAGCCAGGATGGTCACCCACCTCAGCCTCCCAAAGTGCTGGGATTACAGGTGTGAGCCACCATAACATAATAACAATATTGGTTGTCTCTAAATATCATGCTTCTATTATTTGTACGTAATAAAAATAATTTCAACAGTAGGAGTCATGTGGTTGTAAGGATCAAACAAGTTAATAAAGTTCTTAAGACAATGGTAAATGCTATATAACTGCTGGTTAAATAAATATATCACATTAACACCGAACTTGTCATCAACACCACTAGATGAGAGAGTACAAAAGAACAATTTCTTTCAAAGTTTTCAGGGAACCTAATACTAAAACTCGAATTCCTGGCCAGGTGTGATGGCTCATGCCTGTAATCCCAGCACTTTGGGAGGCAGAGGCTGGTGGATCACCTGAGGTCAGGAGTTCAAGATCAGCCTGCCCAACATGGTGAAACCCCGTCTCTACTAAAAATACAAAAATTAGCTAGGCATTGTGGCGCACCTGTAGTCCCAGCTACTTGGGAGGCTGAGGCAGGAGAACGGCTTGAACCCGGGAGGTGGAGGTTGCAGTGAGCCAAGATCACACCACTGCACTCCAGCCTGGGTGACAGAGCTAGACGCTGTCTCAAAGAAAAAAAAAAAAACAAAAAAACCCCTTGAAATCCATGCCTAGCTAATGAGCACTCACGTGTATAAGGGTAGAATGGAGCTATTTTGGGGCCTACAATGACTCGGAAATCTCACATCCCACACAGCATTTCTTAAGAATTAAGAATAAAAACTAAGAAAAGATTTAAAGGAAGAAGGACGGGCCAGGTGCCATAGCTCACGCCTGTAATCCCAGCACAAGGGGGGCCCAGGCAGGCGGATCATGTGACGTCATGACAGAGAACAGCATAGCCAACATGGCAAACCCCGTCTCTACTAAAAATACAAAAAAAAAAAAAAAAAAAAAAAGCCAGGTGTGTTGGCTCATGCCTGTAATCTCAGCACTGTGGGAGGCTGAGGCAGGCGGATCACCTGAGGTCAGGAGTTTGAGACCAGCATGACCAACATGGCAAAACCCTGTCTCTACTAAAAAAAAAAAAAAAAAAAATTAGCTGGGCGTGGTGGTGCACACCTGTAGTCCTAGCTGCTCCGGAGGCTGAGGCATGAGAATGGCTTGAACCCAGGAGGCCGGAGGTTGCAGTGAGCCACTATCACGCCACTGTACTCCAGCCTAAGAGACAGAAGAAGACTCCGTTTCTAAAACAAATGAAGAAAGATGCTGATCCAGAAAACAGTACCTCCCACTGAAGAAAGATATGACAGCAATAATAATAATAAAATCCCAGATGCAGCTTTCCAGCAAGCCTACAGAATAGCCAGGTATGACAGCAACAAAAATAAAGAAGACCCCAAGGAGGACTCTTCAAGAAGAAAGACTCTTGATAGACTACCTGGTAAAATAGAGTTTGGGTGCAGAAAGATGTAAAGTGGAAAAAAAAAGGCACCTCCAGGGAAAAAGACAAAAGCAGCACAAAAAACAAAATCGCAGTACATAACCTGAATCCACACAGTGTCAACACTCAACTATCCGATTTGATTTTTCAGCTTTTTAAATCTGTATAGTCAAAGCCCTGATCATTTAATTTTGGATGCTCACAACGCAAAGTACAGCTGACAAACTTGAGGTGAAAGGGAAGAAAAGCTAAGATCGACCTTAGAAAGCATTAAGTCAAGGGATACTTTACACAGGTGATGGAATGAAAAAGGCAAATTACTTAGTTATAAAGCTTACCAATGAAATATATATAGTGATTTACTCCATTAAGAGTATAGAGGGAGGCTGAATAAGTGACTAAATCCTCTCCTATCCAGCTAGAATTCAACAGATCTAAAAGCGATAAAGTATAAGTATACTTAGAGACAGAACCAAAACAGTTAAAAGTGGAGAAATGGGATGAGAAGGGGTAGAGCAAGAACTGTTGCTTTTTGTTTAACCCACGTAAAAGTTCAATAAAGTTCGATTAAAATTTTACAAAGGAAGCAAGCATTCAATTTAGCAGTTGCTTTTTGAAAAAAAAAAAAAACAAGAAATAGTGGGAATGTCACTAAAACAAGGCTTTTGGTTCCTCCTTGGATAGAAGCCAAGAAAGTTTAAAAAAAAAAAAAAAAAAGCAGAAATAAGTTCACACTGACAGGCAAGCACTGCCTTCAAAAACCAAGGAGTGAGGTACGAATGATGTGCCTCCGAACATTTCCAATCCAGAAATTCTAATTAAGTGTACAAAATCGAACTCGCACGGAATGATGAAAACAATAAAAACAAAACTCAATAATGGCCAAAAATCTACTTACATATTAACAATAAAAATTGTACTGCTCGAGTATATCCAGCAATCTTGAAATTTTCAACAAGCACCCACCCTGTCCAGTAGTCGGGGCACACAGAGAAGAGTAACTTCTCAGAATTCTATAGCGTTCGTCCTGGACCTGACATACTGCTTTCAGCGCCCAATCTAACCAGAACAACAAATGGTCCTGAACACTAGGAGAAAACCTTTCAGGCACGACTGATAAACAACGAAAAGCTCGCCGCCAGGGATTCCTTTAAAAGGTTGTCAAAAAGCAGGCCTCCGAATCCGTGCATCCGTAACCCGCTAGCTCAGCCGACCTGGCATGCATTGCTCAACAGCCTCTGAACCTCTTCCGAGACCCAAAATGCGCGGTCTCGAGAGGAAACAAAGCAGTGGGCGGGGCCTTCCGGTGCCGGGAAAAAGCGGGTAGGGGAGGAGCGGCCCTCCGAGTTCATTACCAGATAGGCCCTTGCCCAGCCGAGGGTCCCGAATCCCTAGCCCCCGGGGTCCTGAATCCCACAGCTCGCGTCCCACCGCGTGTGGGGCTGCGACTGCTCGCGAGGCTGGCAGCAGGGCGCGAGCTCCGGCAAGGCTCCCCGGGGGCAGGCGGCGGAGCCCGAGGGCCGCGGCCTAGACGTGCCAGGACCCCCGGCTCGAGTGTGGCGGGCGCCTGGAGCCTCCTCACCTTCTCTTCCACGCAGTTGACTATGATGGACGGGTACTTGCGGCTGAGCCAGCGGAAGAACGCCGGGACTCCCATAGCTGCACACGGCTGGAGGCGGCGGCTGCCCGGCTGACGAGCGTAACCAAAGAGACGGGAGCGGCGGCTGAGGGCACCAGCACTTCCTCCCACGTGCGTCCCGAGACCGGAAGTGGCGTCACGGCGCCGCCGCCGGGGAAACTGGGAAGGAGGCTCGGCTGGGTGACGGAGCGGCGGAAAAGGGCCTGGCCGGGCTGCTTGTCGGAAGCCGGGTCCGGCGGCGGACTGGGTAGCGAAGGCTGCAGCTCGCCCTCGGTGGTCCCAGCCACGGAGCGCGAAGCCGAGCGCGTCTGAGTCGCGGGGGCTCCGCCGGGGTCTCTCAGCCCCAAGCCCTCCGGCTCCCTGAGCGCAGAATCTCTGCGCTCTGCATGCCCGGGGGGAGGTCTCCCTTGCCCGTTTGGTTACCTCTTGTTTGGAAGAGCATATCTTCTTTTGCCTCCATTCTCACCCATCTCTATCTAGGGTAGAATCGAAGCATCAAAACTCACTCGTTATTTCCATTTCCTGGTTTCTCCTGGTTTTGTGCCACAGTACGTAACTGGACTATCGAAAGGAGCATTTTAAAGTATTTTACAGTAATAATGGCTGGTTTGCACCAACAATTTGCTTGTTATTTATGCAAATAAATAATTATAATAGTTACCGAATGGAATCTAGCCGGGGTTTAGCATCCAATACAACCTTCTAGCTACAATTATGGGTATAAACTAATTGCTAATGTGATTTTCCAGCATTTTCTGAGCGTTTACAGTGTACCAAGACATTGACTAAGGGATTGCCCTGTGTAATCATCACTTGAGCCTTGTGAGGGTACTGTTAGCACCCTCGTGTAAATGAAAAGAAAGCCAAGTTATAGAGGGGGTTAAGTCACTTACGCACATAGCTTGTTTCAATTCAAGCAAAGGTCATTTTTAATCCGTCCTTGTTCTAACACGATACTTTTATCCTTTGTTTTCTGGTGGTCTCAAACGAATCTTTTTCATATGTAAGGAGAGGTCTGGAAGAGGAGGTTTATTTGTCCGTTTGCTCAAGCCTGGAAGTCTCCCTGAATCCCCTCTTGGTTTGACACACATCACACAGTGCTAAATGCTCACCTCAAGAGGCCTCTGTGAAAGTATTTCTCCGAGTTACCTCGCAGGCAGTATTTATTGCCCCTCCTCTGTGGTCTGATGACTACTTTGTTTAAACTACTAGTGTGGAAATTAGAGAAATTGTCATCCCGTGTTTTACTTAAGGATAGTCAAAACTATTCCAAAGTATTATGTCTGTGGTGAAATTCCTCCTTTTACGTGGAAACTGCCCCTCTGGTTTCCCTGGGGGGTGCATTATAGGAACATGCACACTATAGGCAGTTCAGGGATAGCTGGCCAAGTTGAGCCATTTAGAATCCTCAACCAGCATTTTGGCGTGTGTGTGTGTGTGTGTGTGTGGCGGGGGTGGTTATTGTTTTGTTTTTGTTTTTTCAGACGGAGTCTCATTCTGTCACCCAGGCTGGAGTGCAGTGGCAAGATCTTGGCTCACAGCAACCTCCACCCACTGGGTTCAAGTGATTCTCCTGCCTCAGCTTCCCGAGTAGCTGGGATTACAGGCGCCTGCCGTGACACCCCGATGGTTTTTGTGTTTTTAGTAGAGATGGGGATTCACCATGTTGGCCAGGCTGGTCTCGAACTCCTAACCTCAGGTGATCCGCCCACCTCGGCCTTCCAAAGTGCTGGGATTACAGGTGTGAGTCACTGCACCCAGCCTTACTAGCACTTTTGAGCTTTGAACCGTAAGAAATTTAAGACTGCATCTTTCCAGTGCGTGAACGCTAAAAGATAAGAATTGGGACTTGTTGCCAGTAGACAATGAGAGAAGCAGGGTTAATTCCCTGGTTCCAGTTAAATCCCTCTCTTCCTGCAGTTTGATTAAGTCTGTCCTTTGATTCTGTGAGCCAAAAAAGTTTCTTTTCTTTTCTTTTCTTTTTTTTTTTTTAAGACAGAGTCTCTCTCTGTTGCCAGGCTGGAGTGCAGTGGCGCCATCTCGGTTCTCTGCAACCTCCACCTATCGGGTTCAAGCAATTCTCACACCTCAGCCTTTCGAGTAGCGCCTCAGCCTCCCGAGTAGCTTGGACTACCAATGTGTGCCACCACGCCTGGCTAATTTTTGTGTTTTTAGTAGAGACGGGATTTTACCATGTTGGCCTGTATGGTCTCAATCTCTTGACCTCGTGATGCGCACACCTTGGCCTCTCAAAGTGCTGGGATTCCAGGTTTGAGCCACCGCTCCCGGCCAAAAGTTTCCTTTTGCCCTAAGCTGGCTTAGACTAAATTGTTATCCCTTGCAAAGGAAAGAGTCCAGTAACAAAATTTAGAGAGTGCAAGCTAATTCACCTGGGCGGTGAAATTGGTTTGCATAGAAGTACAAAAATTGGAGTTTTGGCACTCAGAGAAGGGGCGGGTAAAAGAGAGAAGAAACTTGAAAGGTGGCAGGAGGATATGGACTAAGTATTGTGACACTTTCTCTGGCCCAATGTGTCCGGTAAAGCCTGTCAGACTCAGGCTTGGTATGGGTTTTTCTTGTAGAAATCAAATTAAAAGTCTCCAGTTGGGGTCACTGTGGTCTGGAACCACCACAGGTTGGGCAACACAGAGCTCTAGAAGCAGAAGAGGTGAGAATTTATTAGTGTTAGAAATTAGCAGGGAGGCCAGGTGTGGTGGTTCACATCTATAATCCTAGCAAATTGGGAGACTAAGACAGGAGGATCACTTGAGCCCAAGAGTTTAAGGCTGCAGTGAGCTATGATTGCACCACTGCACTCCAGCCTGGGTGACAGAGTGAGATGCTATCATAAAAAAAAAAAAAAGAGGCTGGGCGCGGTGGCTCAAGCCTGTAATCCCAGCACTTTGGGAGGCCGAGACGGGCGGATCACGAGGTCAGAAGATCGAGACCATCCTGGCTAACGCGGTGAAACCCCGTCTCTACTAAAAAATACAAAAAAAAACTAGCCGGGCGAGGTGGCAGGCGCCTGTAGTCCCAGCTACTTGGGAGGCTGAGGCAGCAGAATGGCATAAACCCGGGAGGCGGAGCTTGCAGTGAGCTGAGATCCGGCCACTGCACCCCAGCCTGGGCGACAGAGCGAGACTCCGTCTCAAAAAAAAGTAAAAAAGTAAAGAAATTAGCAGAAATACTGAACCAGACTTCGGGCTTATGCAGGCAGAGAACTCAGAGGCTTTGAAACATTTTTGCCTAGATCTCCAAGGGAGAGAGGAAGGCCACAGCTAGTATCTGGATTACATTAATGTGAAAAGCAATATGACAAATATATAATATATAGAAACTAGGATTTTAAAAATATTCATCAATTTTTAAGCCCCATTAACATTGTAATTATTGTAGAAAAAAAAATCTCAGTTTTTTTTGCTTACTGTTGGTCCCTCTATCCAGTGCTTCCTTTCCCTCTTTATCCTTGCAAAATTCATTGTGAATAACCTGATGTATTTAAAACAGTAATTGTGGCCGTTTGGGGTTGAGATAAACATTTTTAATCTATAGAGTAAAGCAGATTGCCCTCCATAATGTGGGTGGACCTCATTTCATCAGTTGAAGGCCTGAATAGAACAAAAAGTCTGGCTCCCAAGCAAGAGGGAATTCTCTAGCCAACTGCCTTGAGATGTAATCTGCCTCCTGAGTCCTGAATCTGCTGGCCTACACTGCAGATTTGGATTTGCCAGTCTGTATAGTTATGTGAGCCAAATCCCTTATAATAAATGTCTTTGTATATGCCCACCTGTTGATTCCATGTCTCTAGAGAATGCTGACAGCTACAGATTCTGGTACTAGAAGTGGCTGAAATGAAACAATCTTAGGAATGCATTTTCACAATTGGTTCTGAGGTTTCTGGAAGTGGTACTCTAGTCTGATTAGATTAAAAACAGGAATAACTTTCTAGTAGTAAATAAAACACTGATAGTCTATGGCATGATTAAGTAATAGAATTACACAAAATATTACCAAAACTAAAAAGCAGGATCTGGGTGACCATGCGAATGATACTTTATAACATACTTGCCAAAATAACAAGTATAATGAGATTAGTTGCCCCTAATGTTGCTGGACAAAGTGGGAAAAGAAAAGGATGAGCTCAGGGATTCAAATTCCCACTCAAGTATAACGTAAATGACCTGAAACTTTCTATTTCTGCCCTGAAAGAGACCCTTATCTCCGGTAGCTGCAGAGCCAAGATTGTTAAAAATCAACTCCAAATCACATCCTGTAAGTGGCTGAATTAAAATGCAGATTGAATTCTCAACTTTGCAGGTTGTCTACTTCTAAATTGAGGGCATTGATTGGGAACTAATAGGATCCTGAAAGTTGGAATGGGGGCATATGGAAAGACCTTGATGGCACTGGGGACATTGAGTTCCTAAATTCCAATGAGTCATCTTTGCCCGTAAAAGCATTTTCTCCATCCCAGTAGATATATCCTCTCCACCCCCACCTGAGGGAACTAACCTTTCATTGCTTAAGGAATCTATCATGACCTCCCCTGATGCAGTTGTCTCACAAGACAATGCTGATTCTCCTCAGGACACACCCCCATTACCCCGCTTGGCTTCTAGAACTACGGCTAGACTCAAGTCCTAGCAGTCCCAAAAAGTGAGGCACAAAATGTGATCCATGAGGCATACTACACTCCAAAAGAACTACTTGAGTTTTCTAATTTAGTCAGAAATTCAGGGAATATGTATGAGAATGGAAATTAAAGGTGTGGGATAAAGATGGAAGAAACATAAAATTGAATCAGGCTGAATTTATTGATAGGGGCCAATTGAGCAGGATTTCTGCATTTAATGTTGCAACTCAGGGAGTTAGTGCTATAACTGATGGGTTGGTTGACTGAAACATGGACAAAAGGTGGACCACAGTAAGTAAGTGAGAAATGCCAGGCCTACTTGGGTTTAACGTAGAGAAGAGAAAGCTCAGGGCTGGTTTACAGGTGGTTCTGCGTGATGTGCAGGCACCACCTGAAAGTGGGCACTGCAGCATTACAGCCCCTGAGACTGACCTTCCCTGAGCAAGAATGGATTCTGTCAGCAGCACCTCTTCCCTGGGTCTCCAGCCTGCTGGCCTACCCCATCAGATTTTGGACTCATCAAGCCCCCACAATCGTGTGAGCCAATTTCTTCAAATAAAACTTTCTCACATCCTGTTGGTACTGCTTTTCAGGAGAATTCTGATTAATGCATTTTCAAGATGCTTCACCTCTCTAAACTTCAGTTTCTTCATCTGTAAAATGAGGATCATAGACCTCATAGGTTTTCTGTGGAAATTGAGTGATACCATGCCCAGTGCACAGCCCAAACTGGGCTGTGATCCAGAACCACGAAGTGATCGCCATTGTATGGCTATCTGTTGTGCTCCACACTGTTTGCTTTGAAGAAGCCTCACTATTTTATTAGCATGTTTCACTTATTTTGAACAATTTAATAATCTAACAGAGCCTCATTTTGCCACTCCCCAGCTAGTATTAACTTTCCTTCCTTCCTTCTCTCCTTCCTTCCTTCCTTCCTTCTTTCCTTCCTTCCTCTCTCTTCTTTTTCTCTCTCTCTTTCTGTATTTCCTTCTTTCTTTCTTTTTCTTTCTCTCGTTCGTTCATTCTTTTTTCTTTTTCAGACAGGATGTTTCTCTGTAACCCAGGTGAAAGTGTAGTGGTGCAATGCAGCCTCCATCTCCCAGACTCAAACAATCCTCCCACCTCAGCCTCCCAAGTAGCTTGGACTACAGGCATGCCACCACACTGCTATGGTGTTAACTTTCTAATATTGACTCTGTCTTCATTTTCCCTCACTTATATTTCCTGCTCATTCCCACTTTGCTAAGTTTACACTCCTGGTCTTCCCACCACCTTTTTTACAGTTCAAATTCTACTCATTCAAATTATCTCTTCCCCCCTTCTCTAGAAAGTCTGTCCCAGCACATGAGCCCAAACTGGCTCTTGCCCACTCTCATCTTCCACATCACTCCTGACTCTTTTCATACATAGTGTTGTGTCTTACATTATTTCCTATTTCATTTATGAACATTCTTTTTCCACTAATATTCCAGGATAAGGTAGGCTTTGCTGTAGTAACAAGTAATGCCTGAAACCTCATTAGCTTAGTTTATGTGATATCAGGCTACTCTTCAGAGCTGTCCTCCATGTGGTGACTCGGGCATCCTGCTGCTTTCCTCCTGGGATTCTGCCACCTCAACATGGCCGCCACAGTCACTACCAAAAGGGAAGACAGGGCAGGAGGGCCGCACTGGGTGTTTTTAAGGGCCAGGCTTCGTGGTGACTTATATTCTGCTGGCCCAAACCCAGTCACATGGCCCTAACCCAATTGCAGGAGAGACTGGGAAAGAGTCTGAGTGCTCAAAAACAGGAAAAGGAAATAGGATTGGTGAGCACATAGCTTTGTCTCTGCCACACTCAGTAGTTGCAAATGAAACTACTAAATACTGGTGTAAGATCCACAGTCTTCTCTACTTACCTTGAGCACCATAAGTAAAATAAGTTATTGCTCTGAAAGAGCCTACCATCAGTAGCAAGGACAAAATATAACCATGAACTCTGAACTATTAATAAGCACAGTTTGAACAGTAATAAACAAGTCTCCCTCTGTGGTGTATGATTAAAATCCCAAATGAATTGCACAGATAACAATTGCTACAGACACTTAGGAAAAAAGTAGAGCTCTTGTCATCTAATGGGATAAAAAATGACAAGGAGGAAGTATTATGGAATGACACTGAGTCTTGGAATATTAAGATTTGGTTGGAAATAAGGAGGTATGGAAGGGGACACTGCAGGTTCCTTGGAGGCGAGGACGTGTCTTTGTATTTATCTTGTGGTGGGCATCCAGTAGGTTCTCAATAAATATAATACTTTTATTGAATTGAATTATTAGAGCAGTAGTTTCAAAGTGTGATTCAGAGACCCCAAGGGCCTCAGAGACTCTCTCAGAAGGTCTGTGAGGTCAAAACTATTTTCATAATAGTATTAGGATGTTATTTACCCTCTTTGTTCCCATTCTTAAGTGTAACAGTGAAATTTTTCAGAGACTCTGTGACATACAATATCAGCAAATTGAATCAGAAGCAGATGTGACAATCCAGTTTTATTCTATCAAACCAGATATTGAAAAGATTTCCAAAAATGTAGAACAATGCCGATATTCTCACTGATCTTTTTGCGAAAATATAGCTATTTTCACAAAAATGTTGCTTATGGTAAGATCTTATGGGTTTCTTATTTTTAAGGGAATAAATTTGTATTTTTAAATTTTCTCAGGTTTGATTTCTAACACAATAAAAGTTAATAGATATAATCCACTTAAACAAAAGCTTCTTGGGATTTTGAGAGTGTAAACAAGTCCTGAGACCAAAAATTTGAGAACCTCTGTCTTAGAATGTAAAACTGGAAGTGGAATCTACCAGTTTCTCCTCCTAGAACCCATCCAAAGCTAATTTTTCACATTTCCAGGATTTTGTTATATTCATATCTTGTCTCAAATGTTCCTTGTTACCTAAAACAGTCTGCAGTCATTATCACTAAGTGTAATTCACAGGTACAAATGAACAAGACATTGGTGAGCAAACATACAAAACACTTTTGTGTATATCCAGTTCTATCCTCATTATACTTTAGAATATAGCTCAGAAATGTCAGTACAGAAATGTAATACAGATACATAGACACAAAAATGTGCCTTTTTAGGGCCTCAATAAGTGTACATTGATAAATATAGAAAGATTATTTAATTCTGGCTTGGTGCAGTGGCTCCTGCCTATAATCCCAGCACTTCAGGAGACTGAGGTGGGTGGATCACTTGAGCTCAGGAGTATGAGACCAGGCGAAATCCTATCTCTACAAAAAATGCAAAAATTGCCGGGCATGGTGGCACATGCCTGTAGTCCCAGCTACTCGGAAGCTTGAGCCCAGAAGGTCAAGGTTGCAGTGAGCCGAGCTTGTACCACTGCACTCCAGCCTGAGCAACAGAGCAAGACCCTGCCTCAAATTTAAAAAAAAAAAAGGGAAATTTATTTAATTCAATTCTAAATTTTCTCAATCTATGTTCATGCCTTAAGTCACCCAAAAACATTTTTGTGAGTAATGTATCCAAAAATATGTAAAAAGGAGGTTCTGTGGTCAGATAACTTTGAGAATTCTGGATTAAATCGAGCTAAACAGACTACATTTCTGCAACCATCTTAGAGCCTTTTTGATTGCACATTTCTAAATTTCTCTAACCATGACAATCCTTTTTTGCAAACCTTACTTGTTATTACATGGATTTAGATGACAAATCCCATGCTCTAAGCCATAACCCCAAGCAACCAAAGCCTGCTAGAACATGATTTGCTTGTAAAGCAGGTACAAGATCCTAGATCCATTACTATGAAAGGTGTCCTAGATCCATTACTACGTTTCATTCCCTAATACAACATTTGAGAAAATTCTGGCAGATTCCTATTTAAGGCCACAGGTTGTATTGTTCCTTAAAGGAAAAGACAGGGAGTTGACAGGAGCCGTATGTTTCAAAGAGCTGAACAGTAATAATTCCCTGGAAGAAGCTGGATGGAAAAGACCTTGTTTAAAGGATAATAAAGTGTAAAGCACTCTGAGAAGTGTTAAAGGTAAGACCTCAACCCTACAAGCTGATAAGCAGGCCCAGACTTTTATTTATAGTGACATGAGTGACATTTATCTGCCTTTCGCTAGAACATGTAATCCACTTGTCAAGTTGTGTCTTAAACGGAGACCTGATTTCTGGTCAGAGTTGGCAGGCTTCGAATACAAATGTGACTGCCCTGGCTGAAATTCCTGATTGGAAAAACAAAACAAAAAATTGAGATATAAAATCATGGGATGGGGTAACTATATCAACTCAATTTCGGTTTGCCTCACAGAAGTCTTTGAAGAGGGTCTTGGCTTTGTGATAGAAAGTATGGTCTGTCAGTTAAAGGAGGAGTGGAATGAATTACCAAGGGGTTCACAAACCACAATACCTCCCTACTTAGTCCCTAGGTACAATCATAATAGAATTGTAGGTTTCTCTTCCTTACCCCAAAATGTTAACCCAGTCCAGTTTTAGGAACTGAAAATCGATGAATCAAGAACATCTACAAAAACTGCCCAGCTGCTGTAGTTAAGGAACTGTGGGGAGATGCAGGGTACAGGACTCTCTTAAGGAACTTGTGTTCTATGTATGAGATAAGCCGTAAGCACATTTGAAATTAACTAGCAGTAAGCAATTTGAATAGCAGTTCAAGAGAAAAGAGGCCATAGCTATTTACACATATATTAAACAAACAGAACTTACTATAACACTACAAAAGAGGGAAAGATGAGAAGGTTGCTCTGGGTCGGGCCTCAAGCAAGAATTTGCGAAGAAGTGGGATTTGAACAGGCCTTGATGGACGAGTGAAGTAAATAAGACCTTCTCTAAAACGATGTATCATTCTTTAACTCCAGGCCATGGTGGATCTACTCCCCCACCTCTCTCTCTCTCTCTCTCTCTCTGTCTCTTTCTCTCTGCCTCCTTCTCTACTTCTTGTCAGTAGGCTTCTTTGGCCGCTTAATCCATTCTGCCACCCATTGCTCCTAAGTACAGGGCCTTGTGCCATGAATCTGCACCTCAGCTTTGTACTAAACCATAAACACCTTAGGAAAGTCTCTTCTGTTTCCTCCCCTTGGCCTTGTGTAAAGCTATGCCCAAATACAGGTCTCTTTGTTTATAACCAGTCAACTTCATTGTGGTGTAATTTTCACATATTAAAATGCATCCATTTGAAGTGTACAGTTCAATGAGGTTTGACAAATGTATACACTTGGGTAACCACCACTACAATCATGATATATAACAATTTTGTAACCCCCAAAGGTCTCTTCTGCTTCTTTATGGTAGAAATTCCCTCCCTAGCCCTAGTCTCAGGCAACCATTGATCTGCTTTTTGTCCCTATACATTAGTTTCATTAGAGTTTCATGTAAATGAAGTCATACTATTTATAGTCTTATATCTGGCTATATTAAGTGTAATGTTTTTGAGACTCACCCATGTTGTGTGAATCAGTAGTTTTTTGGTTTTGGTTTGTTTTGTTTGTTTGTTTTTGCTGTGTGGTATCTCGTATAGATGTAACACAATTTGTTTACCCAGTTACCCATTGATGGATATTTGGGCTATTGGATTTCTTGGAATAAAGCTAGTATGAATATTCATGCACAAGTCTTTTTGTGGAAATACATTTTCCTTTCTTTGGAACAAATACCTAGAAATAAAGGTTGCTTAATAGTGTATACTTAACTTTGTAAAAAACTACCAAACTGTTTTCCAAAGTACTTGTGCCATTTTTCCTAAATATCTGCTTGGTGATTATAGGAATGGCCTCCATGAGCATTACTGCCATTGTCAAAAACTCTGGAAGCCGCCGGGCATGGTGGCTCACGCCTGTAATCCCAGCACTTTGGGAGGCCGAGGCGGGCGGATTACGAGGTCAGGAGATGGAGACCATCCTGGCTAACACGGTGAAACCCCATCTCTACTAAAAATACAAACAATTAGCCGGGCGTGGTGGCGAGTGCCTGTAGTCCCAGCTACTCGGGAGGCTGAGGCAGGAGAATGGCGTGAACCTGGGAGGCGGAACTTGCAGGGAGCTGAGATCGTGCCACTGCACTCCAGCCTGGGCAACAGAGTGAGACTCCATCTCAAAAAAAAACAAAAAACAAAAAAAACAAAAACTGTAGAAGCCTCTCTGGTTATCTGTAGGGTGGAATTCACACTCCCAAGTCTAGCATCCTTGGCTTTCCACTGTCTGCCCTTATTTCACTTTCCAGAATTGGCCTTCCACTGACCTGGTAAATGCTTGCTTCACTTGCTCACTCACCATTGAACCACTTACTTATCCACAACTGACCCATACATTACAGTGCCTCCAGGGCTGCAAGTGGACTTAGCCTGGCCCAGTGCTGCTTTTTGCCTGACTTTCCACGTGGCCAATGACACAGAATGACCAACTAAAAGGTCAGGGTTAAGATCAACAGGATCCTCAACAGGATCTAGGTTAGGCATCAGCATGGATATGTGACTCACTATATTCTTAAGACAAATTTCACAGACATTATCCATCTTGAAATTTTATTTGTCTCTAAGGAGAGCCATACCAAACATGTTTCTAGGATTTTAGAAATCCCCCTTTTCTTTTTCTTTCTTTTTTTTTTTTTTTTTGAGACAGAGTCTCACTCTGTCACCCAGGCTGGCATACAGTGGTGTGATCTCAGCTCACCACAACCTCCGCCTCCCAGGTTCAAGCGATTCTCCTGCCACCACACCTGGCTAATTTTTTTTTTTTTTTTTTTTTTTTTTTGTATTTTTAGTAAAGATAGGGATTCACCATGTTGGCCAGGCTGGTCTTGAACTCCTGACCTCAGGTGATCCACCTGCCTTGGCCTCCCAAAGTGCTAGGATTACAGGTGTGAGCCACCTCGCCCAGCCAGAAATCTTGTTTTTTGAAAGGAGGGGAGTACAGAGGGCATTCTCTCTTCAAAGATTCATTCAACAACCATTTGGTGAGCATCTACTATAAGCAAAACTTCGTGGGAGATACAAACATGTGCTGTCTCTGCAGGATGGCTGAGAGTCACTGCCTTTGAAACCAGCAGAGGCTCATAGAGAGCCTGAAGAAACTAAGTGGACTGATGTGATTTTAACTGAAGCACAAACTAGAAAATTGGAATGTATGGTTCATGACAATTACAAAGAGGAAGAAAAAGAAAAATGCAACCCACCCTGTCTCATTATTCATTCATTGCTTAAGCAAACAACTTAAATCATCTATTTCGGTGATACTGAATTTGAATGAAGTCTGTGCCTGTTAGTACATCGTCATGGGCAAGATTTGGTTCCACAATGTCTCCTGGGTTCAGCTGTGGTTTCTTCAAGGTAATGCTAGTCGTGAAGATGAAAACAAGAGAGGAGGGGGGTGAGGGGAGAAGAATTATGCATTTTTTAAATCACCAATGGCCAATTTTGCTTAGTAGACAATGATATCAATTTGAAGGAGAAAATACATTAGGAATTTAGTGTACAACGTGTTTAACCACCATTTCTCATTTCTTCTATTTTTTTTTTGAACCTGATTTGCACTGGTCTGTGAATCCCCATACTCTTTTCTGAAATCAGTCTTCCACCTGGTATAGTGTATTTCTTTGTCCTAACACATGTTACTTAAATAGAATCAGTCAATAAACCTGAATAATAACTAAAACAGGGAATTGGACACTTGAATTATGCAAAAATGAGTCATTATCTGGCTGTGGTTGACAATGTAGGAGCTGCTTATACCGTAGAATTTAGTCCAGCATAATAGAAGAATGCCTTGAATTAGTGCTCTCAGAAATGTAACAAAGTTAAGGATCAAAAAGCTTTTCTTCCAGTGAATGGCAGGAACATGTTTCTATCTGTTTATCATGGAATCACTTGCTTAAAGAGAACCAGCTTAGAAATCACTACCTTTTCCAGAGAGCACTTTAGCGTATGGTTAGAAAAAAAGGGGACATTATGACACCCAAAGATGAGGAATATTTTTATGTGGCTGATCCCACCACAAAAGGTAATTTAAAAGACCTAAAACTCCAAAGAAAATGCATTTTCCTTCTGTCTGGTACAAAGAGAACCCTCAAAGTATGAGCCTGACTTTTAACATCCAATTCAGAGTCAATATTGTTTCTGACATCTTATTCGTTTCTACCTAACTGCACTGCCAGGCTAGGAACACTCCTTTCCTAAAAGATGCTGCACTTGGCAGAGGAGGCAGCCCTGCTGCAGAAGACCAAGAATCTGGAGCTCTTGCTAGTGACCCACGTCACGTGGCCTGCCTTCTAAGCCTGCTGCTGTGTGTCCTTGAAAGAGCCTCTCATCTGCTTTAGATCCCACTACCCTCACCCAGAAAACGAGTAGCTAAACCAAGTCACCTGTAAGGAGCCTTCCAGCTCTCATGAGTCAGGATGAGATGCTCTCTCCCTTGTCTGAATGCCTGTGACGTTGGTGATCTGCATTTAACACACTGAGAACTGTGTTATCAATGGTCTGATTGCCACTTGTTTTCAGCTATGTAGGCTCCGCCTCCCTTCCTGGAGTTACTCCATTCATTTAATTACCTTCGACAAATCCTGACTAAGCAGCTGATGTGCACCAGATGTGGTTGTAGGTGCTGGGTGGACAGCACAAAGCGCCTGCTCATCTAAATTTTACGGTCTTCTTGGGGTGGCAGGTTGGGGGAGAGAGAGACAGCAAACAGGTGGGAAAGACAGTATGTCATGCTGTAATGGGTTGTGATAGGTGCTATGAACTAAAATAAAACAGAGCAAAGGGACAGGGAGTAACTATGGGCTGGGGACTCTATTTGGGGATCAGGAAAGGCCTTTTTTCTTTTTTCTTTTCTTCTTCTTCTTCTTTTTTTTTTTTTTTTTTTTTTTTTTTTTGAGACAGGGACTTGCTCTGTCACCCAGACTGGAGTGTAGTGGTGCAATCACGGCTCACAGCAGCCTTGACCTCCTGGGCTCAAGCCATCCTGTATTCCCAGCTACCGAGTAGGGACAAATCCTACCGAGTAGCTGGGACTACAGGTTTGCACCACCATGCTCGACTACATTTAAAACTTTTTTCTAATTTTAAAATGTAATGTAATTTAAACGTAATTCTAAATTTAAAATGTAAATTTAAAAATTTTTTTTTTGTAGAGATTAAGTCTTGCTTTGTTGCCCAGGCTGGTCTCGAACTCCTGGGCTCAAGCGATCTTCCTGCCTCGGCCTCCCAAAGTGCTGGGATTTCAGGTATAAGCCACTGTACCTGGCCCATTTTTCTATTTTTATTTATTTACTTATTTATCTGGAGATGGAGTCTCATGCTGTCACCCAGTCTAGAGTGCAGTGGCGCAATCTTAGCTCACTGCAACCTCTGCATCCCAGGGTCAAGTGATTCTCCTGCCTCAGCCTCCCGAGTAGCTGGGACTACAGGTGCCCACTACCCTGCCCAGTGAATTTTTGTATTTTTAGTAGAGATAGGGCTTCAACATATTGGTCAAGCTGGTCTCAAACTCATGACCTCAAGTGATTCACCTGCTTCAGCCTCCCAAACTGCTGGGATTACAGGCATGACCTACCACACCCAGCCCCATTTTTCTATTTTTTAAATTGGAGTGTAACTGACCTACCATATGATGCACAGTTATGTGTTCAGTTGATAAGCTGTGACAGTTGTACAGAACTGAAATTCTATGACACTGTTCCCATCTTTCCCACTATTCCCATCCCATTCCTTGATTTTATTTTATTATTATTTTTTTTTTTTTGAGATGGAGTCTTGCTCTGTCACCCAGGCTGGAGTGCAGTGACACAATCTTGGCTTACTGCAACCGCTGTCTACCGAGTTCAAGCAATTCTCCTGCCTCAGCCTCCTGAGCAGCTGGGATTACAGGCACACACCACCACGCCTGGCTAACTTTTTTGTATTTTTAGTAGAGGTGGTGTTTCACCATATTGGTCAGGCTGGTCTTGAACTCCTGACCTCTAGTAATCCGCCCGCCTCGACCTCCTTTAGTGCTGGGATTAAGGCATGAGCCACCATACCTGGCCCCATCCCTTGATTTTAGACTGGACTTGTGACTTGATGTCAATGCACACAATGTAGCAGAAGGGACACGGTATGATTTCTGAGACTAGGTTAGACAAGCAAGAAAGCTTCCACCTGGCACATGCTTGCCTGGGGTTTCCCCTGCCCCCTCCTCCCTCTCCATCCGTCCCCCCACCCCCCACCTGCACCACCACCAACCTCATGCTTATCCTCAGAACCCACCCAACTGCACTGTGAGGAAGCCTAGTGGCCCTGGACAGGCCATGTGTAAGTGGGTGTTCTGGCCACAGCTGAGGTCAACCGACAGCTGACACGAACCACCAAATATGGGAGTAAATGAACCTTTGGATAATCGCAGCTCGTAGCCTTCAAGTTTTCTAGCTGAGGCCCCAGACATCACAGAACACCCTGTCCCCACTGTGCCCTGTCCAAGTTCCTCTACTGCAGAAATCCCGAGAGGTAAAAAATAATGGTTTTCTTCAACTAAATTTGGGAGCAATTTGTTATGCAGCAATAGACAACAGAAAAAAAATCCATGTAATTACCACCCAAAATAAAATGTAGAACATTTTCATTACCCCAGAAAGTTCTCTCACGCCCCTTCCAGACAATTTCTCCTCCACCCGGAGACACCACATTCTTCTCCTACTGGCATTAATTAGTTTTGCTTATTCTAGAGAGGAAAGCCCCTTTGAATGAAGTGCTCTTTGATTAGACGCCTGTGGGAAGTAAGGAAGTGATTGTGTGTGCCAAGGTCCATGGGATCCAGGCAGAGGAAACAGCCACTGCCAGGGCCTCCAGATAGGAATGTGAATGGCGAGGTTGGGAAACAGTGGAGTCTAACGTGGACTGCATGGAGTAAGCAGGAGAGAGGGGCCAGGAGAAGGGGCAAGGGTCAGATTAAGTTGTCTAATTAGCCAGGAGAGGAGAAGCTGTTGATGAGCTCTAAGATTTATGTTTTGTTTTTGTAGGTTTTTGTTTGTTTGTTTGTTTTCTTGAGACAGGGTCTTGCTCTGTCACCCGGGCTGCAGTGGAGTCGTGTGATCAGAGTTCACTGTAGTCTCAAACTCCTGGGCTCAAGTGATCCTCCTGCCTCAGTCTCCAGAGTAGCTGGGATTATAGGTGTACACAAACATGCCTGGCTAATTTTAAAAAAAAAAATTGTAGAAACGGAGTCTCACTATGTTGCCTAAGCTGGTCTCAAACTCCCAGGCTCAAACGGTCATCCCGCCTTGGCCTCCCCAAGTGCTGGGATTAGATTACAGGCATGAGCCACCACACCCGGTCAGGGATTTATGATTTTAAAAGGAAGTTTCTAGAAGTTATGTGGAGTAATGGTAGAAGCAGAGAGACCTGCGTGGTGGACTAATGATGACCACAAATTCTTTGCCTCTTTCCATTGAAAGCTGGATAATATTTCTCAGTACTTAACTTTGGAAAGATTCTGTGACTGCTTTGATTAAAGGAATGTGCAGAAGTGGTTCCCTGGTCTGTGATTTAAGAAATATGCAGTTTCCCTTTCAGTGCCTGGAATGCTCCCACTTAGAACCTAGCCACCATGCTGTGAGGAAGCCCAAGCAGTTATGTGGAAAGGTGAGACGCAGGTGGAGAAGAATCAAGGCCCCTGGCCAACTGCTATAGCTGAACTTCCACTGGTAGTCATCCCCAAATCCCAGCCATGAAAGTGGGCCATACTCATCCTTCCAGCCATCCTAGTACCCCAAATGACATCACATCAAGCTGTGTAACTACCTGATCAACCCACAGAATCATGGGAAATAATAAATGAAGGGCTGTTGCTTTGAGCCACTAAATTTCAAGTCATTACACAGAAAGAGAAAACTGAAACAACCTGTGAGGAGACTGTTAGTTTGGGTGGGAAATGATGGTGGCTTGGACTAGGTTAGTAGAGGTGGAGGCAGTGAGGAAGAAGATGACAGGATTTGTAACTGTGGAATATGAAAAAAAGAAAAAGGGATGAAACCAACAATTTAGGTCTTGATACTTGGAGGAATGAAGTTGTCATTTACTGAGACAGGAAGAATGGCAGAGGGACAGGCTTGGGGGAGAAATCAGGGATTCAAATTGGGACTTGTTAAGTCTGACATTTAACTTAAACTTCCAATTGGAGATGCTGAGTAGGCAGGTGGATCTGTGAATCTGAAATCCATGGGAGGAATCTGGGCTGGACACTTAAATTTGGAAGTCAGCAGCATATAAGTGGATTTAAAGCTACAAATATGGATGCAATTACTTTGGTTTCATGTTAAAAAGGAAGAGAAGAGTTCTGGAGACTGAGCCCCAAGGTATTCCAATATTGTGAACTCTAAAGGTTAAGGAGAGGCTGGGCGCGGTGGCTCACGCCTGTCATCCCAGCACTTTGGGAGGCCTAGGCGGGCAAATCACTTGTGGTCGGGAGTTCAAGACTAGCCTGACCAACATGGAGAAACCCCGTCTCTACTAAAAATACAAAATGAACCAGGCATGGTGGCGCATGCCTATAATCCCAGTTGCTCGGGAGGCTGAGGCAGGAGAATTGCTTGAACCTGGGAGGCGGAGGTTGCAGTGAGCCAAGATTGCGCCATTGCACTCCAGCTTGGGCAACAAGAGCGAAACTCTATCTCAAAAAAAAAAAAAAAAAAAAAAAAAGGATGAAGAGAAATCTCAGAGGAGACGGAGAAGGATAGCCTGTGAGATGGGAGGGAAATCAAGAGTGTGTCCTGGAGGCCAAGAGAAGGAACATGTTTCAAGAAGAGAGTAGGCTGGGTATGGTAGCTCATGTCTGTAATCCCAGTGCCTTTGGAGGTCGAGGCAGGTGGATCACCTGAGGTCAGGAATTCAAGACCAGCCTGGGCAATACAGGGAGACCCAGTTTCTATTTTAAAAAGTTCAAAAATAGGCCGGGCGCGGTGGCTCACGCCTGTAATCCCAGCACTTTGGGAGGCCAAGGCAGGCGGGTCACCTGAGGTCAGGAGTTCAAGACCAGCCTGGCCAACATGGTGAAACCCTGTCTCTACTAAAAATACAAAAAAAAAAAAAAAAAAATTAGCTGGGCATTGTGGCAAGTGCCTGTAATCCCAGCTGTTCGGGAGACTGAGGCAGGAGAATCACTTGAACTCAGGAGACAGAGGTTGTGGTGAGCTGAGATCATGCCACTGCTCTCCAGCTCAGGGGCAACAGAACAAGACTCTGTCTCAAAAAAATAAATAAATAAAAATTAAAAAATAAAAATTAGCCAGGCTTGGTGGTGTGTACCTGTAATCCCAGCTACTCAGGGAGGCTGAGGTGGGAGGATCGCTTGAGCCTAGGAGTTCAAGGCTGCAGTGAGCTTTGATCGCACCACTGTGCTCCAGCCTGGGCAACAGAATAAAACTCCATCTCAAAAAAAAAAGGAGGAATGGTTAGGTCAACATGGTATGTTAATATGGAAATACTCTAGCAATTTTTAAAGACCAAGGTAGATCTATAGATAGTAATATTTTGTAATCTGTAGCACTTTTGTAACAAACCATGAAACTTAAAATTCCTAAATGTAAGCATATGTTTGTAAATGCACACCAAAACAACACTAAGGATACTTAGCTATTTATCATTTGAATATTATAGAACAAGAATCTACTTACTATATGGGCATTTAAAACAAAATTTGGTGGAGAAACTAGAAGAAAGTGAAGCTAAATATTTATAGTGCCTGCTTGGAAAGGTAAGACTTTTGCGTTCATTTTCCCCTGTGTTTTTATTTTTCCACTGAGTACATTTTTAGAATGATTATTTATATGGGAAAAAAGACAGTGGTGAAATAATAACAGGTCAAGAAACAAGACCACCAAAAAAAAAAAAAAAAAAAGATATGCTCATTAAAGGAGATGAAATTGTGCAGTGAGAGTTCCTGAGCGTGTTCTAGACTCTTCTCCTCATTAAGTATAAATCCTTCCCAGAGAGTTTGGATATGGCAGCAGGGGTGGAAAAGGGGCTAGGGGCCTCTGAAATCATTGTTCTTTGTGGACCCAGAATTGGAACAGTAGCCTAATATGGCCAGGTGGTAGGAACATCTCTGTGGGACCAGTTGTCTTGATCCAGAGAGAAAACAGGTTCCACAGACAATAAACTATGTAGCTAGGACCAGCCTTGCTTCAGTGCAAAGCTGTTGGCCACAGGGAGGACTGATCAACACCACTACCTTATTGTGGGTAGATGGAGTTGCACCTCCACCCACTGCCAGGCTGCGAAGGTTTCCCTTCTTTCTCCCTCTGCTTCTATTCCTGCCTGTCTGCTCAGCAGGCAGGGTTACTATGCAAGCCAGCGAACAGCCTGCGCCTGCACAGGGATGACATGCTCTGTCCCTCTCTGTTCCCTTCTTATAATGCTGATCTTCTGAGATCAGGAGAAGTAAAGCCATGTCCTCCCTTGAGTGAGGGCTGCCCACTTTTTCACTAGCACTAGTTTGGGGTCCAGGCCTCCACATTCCCATCTCTAGTTTCCTCATCCTCTGGATTCTAATGGTCCTGGTTACACATTAATTGACCGATGGCCTTGGACCCTGGTAGCGCTCAAAGGTGAGAGTGCACGAGGATGGGGTGTGTCTGGACAGTGTAAACAGAAAGTGAGGTCTGAGCATTAACACCCATATGTTAAGGCCTGGTTTCCAATCCAAGTCAAAGATCCTGGATGGGACCAAAAGAAAGAAATCCTGAATTGAAAGAGAGCTTGCACTCAAGGCTAGAAAGATTCAAAGTGGAAGGAGCACAAACAGTGCCCTGGGGGAAGGCAAAGAAATTGCTTTGCCATCTGAATAAAGTAGTTTACACATTGATTTTATTTGGGAGTGAGGAGACACTGACAGTGACCTCTGAGCACAAAAGAGGGTTAGTGATGTCCCACATCAGGAAAAAAGAAAACCTATGCTTTGAAAAACTTGTTTATTTTGAAATAATTTCACACTCTCAGAAAAACTGCAAGAATGGTGCACAGAATGCCCATATACTCTTTATTCAGTTTGATGATGTGTAAACACTTTGCCACATTTGTTTTGTCATTCTCTCTCTCACACACACATTATACATATTTTCTGAACCATTTGAGTAAAGTTAGCGCTACAGTTTGGATGTTTTTCCCTCCAAACTTCATGTTAAAATTTGATCCCCAGTGTTGGAGGTGGGAATAAACAGGAGGTGTTTGGATCATGCACGAGAGAGGATCCCTCATGAATAGATTAATGCGCTGGGAGCAGGGTGAGTGAGTTCTCACTGTTAGTTTCCACAAGCAGTGGTTGCTAAAAAGAGCTGGCCCCTCCCCTTCTCACTCTCTCTTGCTTCCTCTCCTGCCAGGTGATCTCTACACAGCCAGCTCCGCTTTGCCTTCTGCCATGAGTGGAAGCAGCTTGAGATCCTCCCAGAAGCTAAGCAGATGCTGATGCCATGCTGCTTCTACAGCCTGCAGAACAGAGTCAAATAAACCTTTTTTCTTTACAAATGACCCAGCCTTGGTCAGGTGCAGTAGCTCACACCTGTAATCCTAGCACTTTGGTAGACTGAGGTGGGTGATTGCTTGAGCTCAGGAGTTTGAGACCAGCCTGGGCAACATGGTAAGACTCTGTTGCTACTAAAAATACCAAAAAAAAAAAAAAAAAAAAATTAGCCCGGTGTGGTGGCACATACCTGTAGTCCCAGCTACTCAGGAGACTGAGGTGGGAGGATCACTTGAGCCCAGGAGACAGAGGTTGCGGTGAACCGAAATTGCACCATCCTGGGTGACAGACTGAGACCACATCTCAAAAAAAAAAAAAAAAAAAAAAAATTACCTGGCCTCAAATATTCCTTTATAGCAACTCTAAACAGACTAAGACAGAGAGATCGTGCTCCCCTTTATCCCTGAATATCTGACAGCATTTTCTAAACCTCTGTCCTGATTTTGATAAAAATCAGCAAAACTATTGATACATTGTTACTACTAAATAAACAGTCCATGTTCAGTTTTTGTCCTTTGTCCCCTAATAATGTCCTCTACAGCCATGTTTCCAGTCTGGGACCCCAGGGTCACACATTTGCACTGAGCTGCTGGGACTCTTTACCCTACCTCCATCTGGGACCATTCCATCTTCCTTCTTTGCCTTTCTTGACCTTAATGTTTTTTAAAAGTGCAGAACAGTTCTTTTGTAGGCTGTTCCTCAGTGTGAGCTTGTCTGATATTTCCTCATTAGTTTTAGATCACGCATTTTGGGGAGGAACAGCACAGCAGTACACTGCTGTCTGTATAGTGCGTTGACGGTCGATATGTCCCACTGCTGGCGGCACTAACATTGATCTCTTGGGTAAGGTGGTGACCCCCAGGGTTCTCCACTGGAAGGTCATTATTTTTCTCTTTGTAATTAATAAGTAATTTGGGAGTTAATATTTTGAGAATATGTAAATGCCCTGTTCTTAACCATATGTTCATGCACTACTTTTAACATCCATTGATGATTCCTGTGTGACTCAATATCATGATGGCTGCAAAATGATGATGTTCCTTTTCTCTTTCTTTCTTCTTTCTCCTCTCTCTTTCTTTTTCTTTCTCTCTTTTTTCTTTTTTTCTTTTTTTCTTTTCTTTTTTTTTTTTTTTTTTGAGACAGAGTTCTCGCTCTCCGTCACCCAGACTGGAGTGCAGAGGCAAGATCTCAGCTCACTGCGACCTCTGCCTCCCAGGTTCAAGCTAGTCACCTGCCTCAGTTTCCCAAGTGGCTGGGATTACAGGTGTGCACCACCATGCCTGGCTAATTTTTGTATTTTTCAGTAGAGACGGGATTTTGCTATGTTGGCCAGACTGGTCTCGAACTCCTGGTCTGAAGTGATCCGCCTGACTTGGGCTTCCAAAGTGCTGGGATTATAGGCGTGAGCCACTGCACCCAGTCCAAAATGGTGATGTTTCTAACTTCATCATTCCTTCTACATTCGTTACCTAAATAGGAAAGAAAGGAAAGTTTTGTTTTGTTTTGTTTTTCTGAGATGGAGTCTTGCTCTGTTGCCCAGGCTTGACTGCAGTGGTGCTATCTCGGCTCACCACAACCTCTGCCTCCCGAGTTCAAGTGATTCTCCTGCCTCAGCCTCCCATGTAGCTGGGATTACAGGTGTGTGCCACCACACCCAGCTAAATTTTGTATTTTTAGTAGAGACGGGGCTTCACCATATTGGCTAGGCTGGTCTCAAACTCCTGACCTCAAGTGATCCACCTGCCTTGGCCTCCCAAAGTGCTGGAATTACAGGTTTGAGGCACTGCACCCGGCCAGAAGGGAAAGCTCTTCATAGGAGAATGCCAACTAATAATGTATAACTGCTATATACAAATATGCATGCATACATACATATTCATAATATACAAAAATAACACACATATATACATATTCATAATACACTAAATATACTAAAACACATTATACTATGTAGTATAATACCATACACACATATATAATATACTAAAAATTATTTTTACCATTTATATATAGAATACGTTATACTATGTAGTATAATGCAGTATGGTAATGTATACTACTATACACACATAAATAATATACACAATATGCTAATAATGTATATGTATATATATGTTATATGTATTTGTTATTAGTTTTCTCATATACACACACACACACAAAGAGTGTATGTGTGTATAATAACCATGGACAGATGGATTCTTCTTTTATTTATGGGTTATAATCCTTTGCTGTCATTTTTTATTTTGATTTTTAAAATTTTTTTTTTATAGAGACAGGGTCTCTCTCTGCCATCCAGGCTGGAGTGCAGTGCCGCAGTCATAGCTACTGCAGCCTCCAACTCCTGGGCTCAAGAGATCTTCCCACCTCAGCCTCCTCAGTAGCTGGGACTATAGGCACGCACCACCATGCCCAGCTAGTTAAAAAATTTTTTCTTTTGTAGAGACAGGGTCTGTGTTGCCCAGGCTGGTCTCAAACTCCTGGCCTCAAGGGATCCTCCCACCTCAATCTCTCAAAGTACTGGGATTATAGGCATGACCCACTGAACCCGGTCTTATTTTGGCTTATGTTAATGTTCATATTGTCTCAAATGTGGTCAGTGGGAGCCCCTTCAAATTAGCACCTGCATCCTTTCGATGTTTCCAACCTTTTTAGAGTTTGCCCTTTTCTTCTGGCACAATAAGATGTTCCAGGCTCATCTTGAACTTCCGCTGTGCCAGCTCTGGAATCAGCCATTTCTCCAAGTTGCCCCAGAAGTCTACATGTTCAGAAATGAAGTTAGTCCCTGTCTAAAGCTCTCAAAAGTGTGCTGGTTGCTCTGGTGGGATATCCACTGAGCTCCCCACTAACATGCCATACCAAATTAAATTTTATCTCATTTAATTTTATTTTATCTTAATTATTTGTAATATGACACATTGTAAAATGATTGTTTATTAACAGAGGAACTTTTTTTCTTTTTTTTTGAGACAGAGTCTCACTCTGTCACCCAGGCTGGAGTGCAGTGGCACGATCTCAGCTCACTGCAAGCTCTGCCTCCTGGGTTCACACCATTCTCCTGCCTCAATCTTCCGAGTAGCTGGGACTACAGGCGCCCACCACCACGCCTGGCTAAATTTTTTTTTGTATTTTTAGTAGAGACGGGGTTTCACTATGTTAGCCAGGATGGTCTCGACCTCCTGACCTCGTGATCCGCCTGCCTCAGCCTCCCAAAGTGTTGGGATTACAGGTGTGAGCCACCGCGCCTGGCCTCTTTTTTTTTTTTTTTTTTTTGAGGTGCAGTCTTGCTCTGTCGCCCAGGCTAGAGTGCAATGGTGCGATCTCAGCTCACTGTATCCTACGCCTCTTGGGTTCAAGCGATTATCCTGCCTCAGTCTCATGAGTAGCTGAGATTACAGGCACCTACCACCATGCCCAGCTAATTTTTTGGTTTTTTGTACTTTTAATAGAGAAGGTGTTTCATCATATTGGTCAGGTTGGTCACGAACTTCTGATCTCAGGTGATCCACCCCCCTCGGCCTCCCAAAGTGCTAGGATTACAGGCATGATCCTAGCCTCTGCCTAGAAGATAAACTTTTGATTTACTCTTCATGTTTAAACATCTTATGAAAGTTAGAATAAAATTTATCTTCCTACTTTTTGTTTTTGTGCAAAATTAGTAATTGCAGCCATGTTATGGGGTGACTAAGCTTTTGTGAGCTGATCTAAACATTCAATTAGCCACCATGTAGAATCCTGATTGCATGAGATGAGTTCTGAGCATGAAACAACCAATTTATAAATGGACTTTGGAAGATGGGATATTTATAAGATGGGCTCACAGGTGCTTAAACTAGTCAGTGAAGTTTAAATTCTCCTTCATTCCTAAATTCTTTTTTTTTTGAAAACATAGTCTTACTGTGTTTCGCAGTGGCATGATCTTGGCTCACTGCAACCTCAGCCTCCCAGGTTCAAGTGATTCTCCTGCCTCACCTTCCCAAGCAGCTGAGATTACAGGCATGCGCCACCACTCTCGGCTAGTTTTCGTATTTTTAGTAGAGACTGGTTTCACCATGTTGACTAGGTTGGTCCTGACCTCAAGTGATCTGCCTGCCTTGGCTTCTCAAAGTGCTGGGATTATAGGCGTGAGCCACCACGCCCAGCCATAAAATTCTTTTGCTTTTATTCATCTATGATTACCTTTGACCAGAAACCAATTCAAAGGTCAACTCCTGCGGTTGGTGGCGCTTGTATTCCTTTCCACGTTCCACCAGGGGTCAATTCAGAAAATACCTGTCAAATGAACTCTGGAGAGAAAAGGGTCCCATGGTTCGGGGTCCTAGTTTGCGCACAGTGTGAGGATGTGCTCAGAAAACAAGGAGACAGAGAGTAATTACTGGATACCACGGAGATCTAAGGCAGTGGTTGTCAAAGTGTGGTCCCTGGTCCAGCATTAGTATTTCCTGGGAACTTGTAGGAGATATTCACATTCTCAGGCCCTAAACCAGACTTCTGGATTTGAATCTCTGGGGTAGGTCCCAGGGATCCAGGTTTTAATATGCTCGCCAGGAAACCCCAGTGTCACTCAGGTTTGGGAACTGCCGCTCAAAGAAGGGTGCAGAGTCAGGGCTGCACCCTCTAACAAGCCAGCCGGCGTCCCAGCAAGCAGCCAGCCAGGGATCTGGAAAGGGAAGAATCTTCTACCACGGGAACGGGGACTGTTCCTGCCTCAGGTCTTGGCCACTCCCAGGTGTGCCCAGAGCCAAGTGTTCAGGTGACCCAGGACCTGCAGGAGAAATCACCAGGAAGCGGTTATGTTCACAGAAAATTCACACGGGATGGGACAAGCCAAGGTGCGTGGGTATCTGCTGTCTCCAGTGGTTCCCCACGCTACACCTGATTCTGTTTTCAGAGCCATCTTCTTGGGATATCAGACACCATCGCCTGACTGTGTCTCATCTGACAGGTAAGGAAGCAGGGAATTCAGAGCAAACAACTGTGCAAAGCCCTGCAGAACATCCTTATGGGGAGAGGTTCAAGGGCTCAGGGATGGTGGGTGGGGGCAAAGAGGGAGGAGCTTCTCCTGGACCCCCACCCCACAGTGGGAATGTGGCCACCTCAGAACTTCTGTTTATAACCACTAAGAGGGCCATGATCCCAAACTGCAGCTATAATAATATTTGACATCTATTTTGAAATCTCAGAACAAAGCTTTGGCTGCCCTAGAAAAGGGACTGGCTGTGTTCAGCAGATGGAGGCGGAGTTTGCATGGAGGGGTCAGGAGTGGTCACAGACAAGCCTTGTGATCAAGCTATGCAAATAGGCACCCATGTGCTATTCTGGACTCAGGGCCAATGTCATTTCCCATTTTCTGAAAAGAGAGCCTTGGAGTGACTTCCACCTTGGCCTCTTTAGGAAATTAAAGCCTGGAGCTGTGACGAATGCCTTTCTGACCAGGGCAGCACCGGCAGTGTAAAGATCTACGTGCCTCTTATTTAATGATGAGCTCAGGCCAAGATCAGCCTTCAAGGGGAAACCACTGTGTCTCCTTTCTGCTCACTCCAGAGCAGGGCTTGAGAGTCCTACTGGGCTGAGAGGCTCTTCAAGGATCTCAAGTTTACCCAGCAGAGATGATATTGACCTTCCATTTTTAATCAGTGGTTCGTCCCCCGAGGCCACACAGAAGATGGAGACTGCAATCTGTTCTTTCGCCTTCTTTTCTCTAATTCCTTTCCCGGTTCTGACAATGCTGTTTCCTTGGGAAAACATAGGTAAACATTTACATCAGACTCCCAAGGTCCTAGTTATAGCCAGTGGGGTCCCACAGCCTTCTGTTTTCTTATGGTTTCCTGGGGGAGAGCAGGGAGGAGAGGAGCCATCTAAACCAAGGGTGATGGTTCCTTTCCCTCCTTAGAGGACTGCGGAATGGGGACTCACAACATAAAACGATTGAGATCACCAGTCAACCTTTGCATATCTTTGTGAACTGTTTAATGTTTATTACAGTAAAATAATGACTTCCACACAATGTAAAGGCAGTGTAAACTCACCGGTAACCTTCAGCGTCCTCCTCTGCGATGTCAGTAAGAAGCTTGTGAATTTACTCAGCTTGGGAGCAGAGCAGATAATGCACAAACCAAGGAGAATTAGTGTGTGTATGCCTGGTTCTTCATGCAAACGAAAAATTGATTTCAACGCCATGATAGCCTTTCTAGACTCATGTATCCTGGACTCCTCTGGGTTTCTGGAAATGTCCTACTGCCTCTTCCACCAACAGGGGCAGGAAAGCCCTGTGTTGAATTACTATCCCTCTCTCGATACTGCACTGCAAAAACTGTTTTACCTTCCTCTTCCCTTCTCCCACTCGAGGTCTCATTCCTTCTAAGCAACCCCCTGCAGAGGGATGCATCTCTACCCAGAAAAGATCCACTGAAGGAACCAGATATTTCCACAGGAGAAATGCACAGCATGGAATTACTATGCAGAGAAGTACACGAGCCATCAAGAAGTAAAGTGAGAATGTGGCTGAGGCCCATGAAGAAGCCAATATGCCAGACAGTGAGCATACCAGGTGTGTATGTGTGACTGGAAATGAAAACAGTTTCTGTGAAAGCACATTTTCACGCAGACAAGACCAGTTAGAATAGTGTTCACCATAAGTAAATGACTTTTACTGAAACTTATAACCTGAGAAATAGGTAGAACAGGTGTTGTTCCCAGTTCAGAGAGCAGCAAAGAGTTTCCCAGGTAATAATCACACCGTGAGACAAGGTCTGGCTCTGTCACCCAGGCTGGAGTGCAGTGGCACTATCACAGCCACTGCAGCCTCAACCTCCTGGGCCCAGACAATCCTCCCACTTCAGCTTCCTGAGTAGCTGGGATTACAGACACATGACACCATGCCTGGTTAATTTTTGTATTTTTAGTAGAGATGGGGTTTCACCATATTGGCCAAGCTGGTCTGAAACTCCTGGGCTCAAGCCATCCTCCCACTTCTGCCTCCTAAAGTGCTGAAATTACAGGTGTGAGTCACTACTCCCAGCTGAATTCTAGTGAGGATCTTTTTTCTTTAGTGAAATAAATGCTTTTCAGGAATTCTTCACATTCATGAAAGCCAAATGCAATGAGGAAGCCTTAAGTAGCTCCTTGACTTAAAAAAAATGCTAGAATAGAAGATTTTTGTGCAAATTGGGAATTGTGAATGGACTATATGTTGGATGGCATTCTTGAATTAGTGTCAGTGGTCCTCCTGTCATGATCGTGTTGTGACTAGGAAGGAGCCGCCCTTGTTCTTTGGAGATGCTGGCTGGGGGATTTAGGCCATAAAGAAAGAAGTGACCACAGAGGAAAGGAGAGTGAAGGCATCAGAGGACCTAGCTGGTCTGCTCAGGACTCCACTCAGCTAGATGGAAAACACAGTTCTGAATATCTATTGCTGTGTAATAGACCAGCCCAGAATATGGAGCATAAAAAACAACAATTGCTTCTTTGCTCCCAGTCTGCACTTTGGGCAGGTGCTCCTCTCTGGTCCTGTGGCATCACCTCTGGTGCTCCAGTGCTGGGGGCTGAAAGGAGTCACTTGCTATTGCCTGGGTTCCTGAGTTCTCTCCACATGTCCTCTCCATGTAGTGAGCTTGGGCTTCCACACAGTATGGTGGTCTCAGAGTAGCTGGACTTCTTATACGACAGCTGGCTTCCCCTAAAGTGCAAAAATAGAAGTTGCCAGAGCTTCACAGGGCTTAGGCCTAGAACAAGCACTGTGTCACTTCTGCCACGGTCACAGAGCCGGGCCAGCTTCAAAGGAGTTAGATACAAGGAGAGGCTTATGCGGGTGGGGGTCAGTAAACAGACAGTTAACCACACATAGGGATGAGGAGCTATGGTTAGTGGAAATTTACTGTGGGCCAACATCCACAGGAACAGGGTACTTGATAAGACCGTGTCTCAAAATTATCTGCTCATTGGCCCTACCAAGACACCTAAGTTGAATGCAGTGATCAAACCGTTCAGTGAAAAATGGGGAAAACAAGAGTTTCCTTATTACAGGACTACTCCAAGAATTTAAGAAGCTCACACACATTGGGAGTATAATAAAGAAAGGACTCCCTATTCAATAAATAGTGCTTGGATAACTTACTGGCCATATGCAGAAGATTGAAACTGGATTCCTTCCTTACACCATAAACAAAAATCAACTCAGGATGGATTAGAGTTAAATGTAAAACCTAAATCTATAAACACTCTGGAAGATAACCTAGGAAATATCATTGTGAACATAAACCCTGGCAAAAATTTCCTGATGAAAATGCCAAAAGCAATTGCAACAAAAACAAAAATTGACAACTGGGACTTAATTAAACTAAAGAGCATCTGTGCAGCAAAAAGAACTATCAACAGAGTAAACAGACAACCTGCAGAATGGGAGACAGTATTTGCTAACTATGCATCCAACAAAGGTCTAATATCCAGCATCTATAGGGAACTTATTAACAATCAGAAAACAACCCCATCAAAAATTGGGCAAAGGACATGAACGCTCTTCAGAAGAAGACACACATGCAGCCAATGAGCATATGAAAAAATGCTCTACACCATTAATCATTAGAGAAATTAAAATCAAAACCACAATGTGGTACCATCTCACACCAGTCAAAATGACAATTATTACAAAGTCAAAAAATGGAGAGGTCGTGGAGAAAAGGGAACACTTAGACGCTGCTAGTGGAAATGTAAATTAGTTCAGCCATGTGGAAAGCAGTGTGGCAATTTCTCAAAGAACTTAGAACTGCCATTCGACCCAGCAATCCCATTATTAGATACATACCCAAAGGAATAGAAATCATTCTACCATAAAGACACATGAACACGTATGTTCATCACAGCACCATTCACAATAGCAAAGAACGAGATCATGTCCTTTGAAGCAACATGGATGCAGCTGGAAGCCATTATCCCAAAAAAACAAATGCAGGAACAGAAAACCAAATACTGCACGTTCTCACCTATAAGTGGGAGCTAAACATGGAGTACACATGGTAACAAAGAACGGAACAACGGATACTAGGACCTACTTGATGGTTGAGAGTGGGAGGAGGGAGAGGATTGAAAAACTACCTATTGGCTACTATGCTTATTACCTCGGTGACAAAATAATCTGTACACCAAACCCCCAGGACATGCAATTTACCTATATGCAAGCCTGCCCATGTATTTTAATTCTAAAATAAAATATTTTAATTCTAAATTCTAAAATAAAATATCTTCATTCTAAAATAAAAGTTAACAAAATAAATCATTTGCCAAACCTATCTGACTGTAGTGCACACTTTTTAAAAAAGACTATCATTTGAGACATTAGGATTATAAAGACTCCAGTTTGGATTCTAATCCTCCAATAAGGATGAGTTTCTCATTAGATCACAGTCCTGGGTTTTCTGCTGTCTGTCCTCAGTTTCAGCACGTTCCTGTTCACTGATTCTCATGATGTATGTTGATAGTCTCTCTTCTCTGTCATCCTCCCAAGGGGATTTGCTGAGGTTCGATGTTATTACATGGTGAGAATGTGAACCTCAGGAACCTAATATGAGCTCCCTTGGTATGAGAAAATTCTTACTGTTCACAGGTAAAAATAATATCGTGGTCACACACTTCCCTTGGCACACCCACGCCCAGAATGACTGAACCCCCAATTGTGCACATGCTGAACTCTTACTGGACCTTCAAGACTCAGCCCAAAGTTTCCTTCCTTATCTAAGCCTAACAGGAACCACTCACAAGCAGTCTATCCAATCCAAGTGCGTTTCCATGGAATAGTAAATAATAATGCTGTCAGCTAATAATTGTTGGGTACTTACTATGTATATGACACTGTGCTGAGTACTGGGATTTGAATGTAGATTTGTCTGACTCCTGAACCAGATTGTTTAACCATTGCACGGTCTGGCCTCTCCTGAGCTGTTCCCCTACCAGTATTTAGCACATAGCATTGTGTGATAAAGACTGCCAGTATTCCACCAAAACTCACGTTGCTCTTCTTCCTGAGAATACGGCTGTCCAGGTGGTAAATGTTTCCTGACCTACCCCATGGCTAGGTGTGGCCAAGTAGCCAAGCATTCACCAGTAGAACTGGAGAAATTCCTATGGTCCTCCTTAAAAGGACATCTCTTTCCTAGGACTTCCACTCTCTCCCTTCTCCAGTGCCTGGAACTCGCTTGGCCATGCAGACCAGGATGGTCCCCTGGGGTTGGTGGAGGGATGAAATGCAATGAAATGGAAGGGCTTCAGAACGTGCGGAGCAGAGCCACCTGCCAAACTGGAGGCTGTCAATGAATGAGAGCAAAATGAACTTCCCTGTTCTCTGAGCCTCTGTATTTTGGGGCCTGTTTGTCACAGCAGCTGAGACGCTGCCCTAAACAGTTCACCTTGAGATGATCTGGTTTTTCCCTACAAGGCAATGAAGTCCTTGAAGTCAGGGATTATGCCAAACTCATTTCTCCATGTATCCAGCCTGACACGGTGCCTGGGGCACAGCAAGTACTCCCCAGTGATGCTCCTGTTGAATGTGTGAATAAGTAAAGTGCTACTTCTTATATTGCTGCAAAAACGCCAATGAGAAATGTTTGTGCATTGAGACTAGATGCAGGTATATCTGAACAGAGAGAAAGACTGGTCCTTGGTGAGAATTGGGACCAGGAGGCAAGACTGACAGCATTCCCAGGGGACTCGAGGGAGAGATGCGTCCGATTTCGGTTGATTTCATACAGTGGCAATGAGTGTGCTTGCAAATGTCGGGAAGGCTTGGCCAGTGGCACCCTGTGAACACCATGTCATGAACTACTATGGTGATGAAACCTCAGCGTGCTCCAGAGAGGCTTTCTAGCTCTCTTCCCTGGCACATCCCTCTCTTGAGTAATGCCCGGCTCTAAATTTGGGAAGGCAGAAGATGGCAGTCGGGCTGTCTGTCAGTCTCATCATCTGTCATCATCTTCGGGCTGCCAGTGGGACAGCTGGAGAAGAGCGGGATCAAGTTGACTGGCAGAGGGTTTTATATCTAATGAGTTTGTGTGCAGTAATAGTATAATAAACAAGGCTCTGGAGGAACTCGGCTATCACTTGCATTCCAAAAGTGAGATATGGCCTTCCCGGAAGCTCACGGAACCATCTGTCACCAAATACTAGTCTGTGTCAGTGGCTGGACTGGCCTGAGGACATGGAAGATGTCAGTGGAAGGAGGCAATTGACACACCATGTCATTTAAAAAGATTTAAAGGGAGCCACCTTAAGGAGCTGGAGATTTCCAGGTGATTTTTGAAATACACATATAAAACTACCACCAAAAGCAGTGAGACTTGAAATTTCGGCTGCTGAATGCTAAAGAGTCTTTCCTTAGGAGGAGTTCAGTTTCTGTCACTTGGGGTAAATTCTTGAGTCATATCATCCTTATCTGCTTGCGTTTGGGGCTGGAATTAATGCAGTGTTTTTAAATGTGTTTCTGCCAGTGTGAGCCAGCAAGATCTGATTGTTGCGGAAGAACTCTGCCAATGACACAGCCGTTAGTGACAGGAATATCGAGAGCGGACGAAAGCTTGAGTATTGGATAAAAGCTGTCAGGATTGGTAGTTGTTCGGTTTCCTTGTTTTTTTGTTGAGGAAAAGGAAGAGGAGGCTTACAAGCTGTTACAAATAAAGAACTGGGCCCTGAATAAATCTTGTATTGGTAACACAAGTCCATGCTGAGCTATTAAACCACATGGTAATGGGGAAAGTCAGGGGACAGAGGGGCATGGTGACCCTTTAAAATGGAGGCAAAATTAGGCAAACGATTCCTTGTGTTCACTTGAGTAGCACACATAGTAAATTTAGAAAAGCAATTCATTGAAATGAAAAGTTCAAGGATAGCCAAGTCCTAGTGGTAGCAAATGCAGGAGATTTTATGGGTCTCATCTGTGTGAGGTAAGGTAAACCCACCAAGATTTACCTTGGTGTGTTTATGCCTGGAGAAAGTGTGCTTTCCCATGTTGATGGAAGACCCTAGATTGGCCTCTGCTGGGGAGTTGCAGGGATGGGTCCCTAAGGACAGGGTTCAGTGAGGTCGATTTTAGTGCTTCAAACTCACAGAATTTACCCCTCATTCCCTGACGAGAACAATCCTTCTCAAATGTATTCCAGGACCAGTACCAGCAGATTTCTGTGGTGGATATAGTAGAATGGTACTCCATATCCATTCCAGCCCCTTCTGGTATGTCTAGCTACACTACAGAGCATGGAAAGCAAATCACTACATCTCCTAGACTCCCTTGCAGCTAGGGTTCTGGTGTGCTCTAGGTAGGTCCTACTAATCAGATGTGCTTGTAAGAGATTTGGAGAGTGGGAAGCAGGCAGAGCTGTGCCGCTGCTCCTGGGGCTGAAAGCTTGCTTATGGCAGTGTCAGTGGAGGACACAGGGCATTGAATCAGAGCACACAACATCCATTTTGTCCTGGACAGCTATGACAGTGATGCTCAGTGGCTCACCTCGGGTCACCCTGGCACAGGAAGCCCAGTAGTGTGGGTGGGACTGTGGCTTTGGTTGTAGCCCTCACACACCAGGGCTTCCAACCTGAATCCTCCACTTCCCCATGTGCATCTCAAGCCGGACTTGAGACTCCATATTCAGTCTCTCCTTTCACTGGGGCCCACATGCAGTCATCCTTGTGCTTAGCTTGGTCCCCTCCCCGGGTTGCCTCCCATCAACTTGGTCCCAAGCCATTCTTCCAGAACCGGCCCACTGAGGCCTCACCTCGGCACCCACTCCAGGCCAATCTGGCTGTCTCTCACACACGTCAGCCTTTATCCTGTCTTGTCACCTGGTGCATTTGGTCACTTGTGTATGTTTACATGTGCGTGTATCTTGTCTCTCCAAAGACCCTGGGGGAGCCTGCCCCAGCCTTGTTCCGCAGCCCTGGCACGGAGCTAGGTTGCTGACAAAGGCTCAGCTTGCTCTTACTTGGATTCAGTGTTGGACCTGAAGCCCTGGGGCATCAACACTGGGCTGTCATCAGGAAAGCCAGCTGGTGTTTCCTCCGGGCATGAGTGGTCTGGTGAAAGATGAGGTGGGAGCCCTGGCCACAGGCCTTCCCGCACTGGGCACTGGGTGCAGCGATGGGGTTTCTCCCCACCGTGCGTCCGCTGGGGCACCAGGAGGTCAGAGCTGCAGGTGAAGGCCTTGCCGCATTCAGAGCACTCACAGGGCCTCTTGCCCGTGTGGCTCCTCTGGTACATCAGGAGGCAAGAGCTGTCTGTGGTTGAGGTCTTGCTGCACTCAGGGCACATGGATGGCTTCACACTGTGTGCACACCTGGTGCACAGTGAGGCTGGAGCCCTGAATGAAGCCCTTGCTGCATGTGCTGCAGACGAAGGGCTCCTCCCCCATGTGCACCCCCTGGTGCCACCTTCAGTACGTGCATAGAGATTCCTGCTGCGGCGGCCAGGCTGGGGCTGAGGCGGACAACTTCCCCGAGTTCCAGACGGTTCTGGCCTCTGTCCTGGGAGACATTTCTTTCCTTTTGCTGGGGCCTGCCTGGTGTCTTTTCGTTTCTCCCCATTTGCTCGCCTGCAGGCTGTTCCAACAGCTCTGCTCCTCTGTTCCCTGCTTCTCGGGCTTCCCCAAATGCACTGGCCTCTGGAATCTCACCCTTGAGTCTTCCAGAGAATTCTTCTTTCCAATTTGTTTATTCCAGAATCCAATCCTCCTTTTCAACTTTGGTCTCAGTATCCAGCGTGGCTGAGGCCTCTCTACTCAGCCTTAGCAGAACGTCCCCAACAGTAACCCTCAGGGCAGGGAACAGATGGGTCCCAGGCAGCAGGTGGCCTCAGAGGGCTGAAGTCAGAGGAAGCCCAGGCCCTGCTCTCACGGTGGCTTTCTCATCCAGAGCTCATGCTGCTGTCGCCAGGCCAGTTCTGAGACTTTCTGCTGTGGTATGCCAAGTTCCTATGGGAAATGCCCACACTCTGCTTTGGTGGGGGAGCTGACCACTTTACGTCAACTTCATACGGGCACAATTTACATGTCATAAACTGCTCCATGTTAAGTGTACAGTTTTGATAAATGCATACACCCATGTGATCACCACCACAATTAAGAACAGTGGTGAGGCCTGGGCTCCTCCTTCAGGCTCACAGGGCTCTCCCTATTTGTATGCACCTCATTTGCGTCTGACCCCAAGCGATTGGAGAGAGGAAACCCTGATGTGTTCTATGGGCTCAGTGAGTGTCACCTGAGTACGCCTGGCAGAGCCTGAAGCCCAGACCCTTAGGGTCTGTCCAATACTCTGTCCAAAAAGTCTTTAAGCCATTTTATGGCCTATTGTTGTAGAGAATCTCCAAATACAGCTCTGTGATAGTTTCTGTTGTATACACATGTAACTCTACCCATTAAGAGGTGAGGTCTCATACTTCTCCCCTTGCTGGTCCCAGTGACTTGCTTGAACTGCAGAATGCAGCAGAAGTGACTTTCAAGGCTAGGTCATAAGAAGCATTGCCACTCTGGCTGGGCCTCTTGGAATTCTCGCTCTTGGAGGACTGAGCTGCCACACGGAAAGTCTTGCTGCCTTGAAGCCACCGTGCTTTGAGGAAGTCCAAGATGGCCACAAGGGAAGCCAACCACAGTCAGGAGATAACTTGCCAAGCAACAACGCAGCAAGGGGAATGAGTGGGTGGCATTTCTGTGATGGCCTTGTGCATTTCTCCCCACTAAACCTAATATCCATGCCAAATGAATCTATTTTATACACTGACTGGGAACATGGAGAAGACACATTACAAATATTTGCTTGTTAGGCTTCTCTTTTTAAAAGCCCATGCTGGCTGTTCTTAATTGTGGTGGTGATCACATGGGTGTATGCATTTATCAAAACTGTGCACTTAACATGGAGCATTTTATTACATGTAAATTGTGCCTCTATGAAGTTGACTTAAAGCTGTCAGCTATCTTTCTGGAGGCCAAGTCATGCCACAGGTCTTGAAGGTGGTGGGGTGTGTGGTGACTTCTGCAGATGTCTTTGATACCTGGCTTCATGGAGCCCAAATATTGTAAATTATCAGAGATCTTCAGGGAGAAAATATCTCTTGAGCTACAAGTGTCTAATGTATTAGGTTGGAGCAAAAGTAACTGTGGTTTTTGCCATTTTTATTGCCAAAAACCACAATTACTTTTACACCAACCTAATAATAAGATTATATGCTGTACTCCTTGTGTGATTCATTCAATGAATCCTTTGGGCATGAAGTCAATGTATAAGTAAATCTCCCTTAAAAACGGAGGGAAAACTTCATAATGCAGACTCGGCAGAGCTTGGATTTAGAATGGATGACAACTCCTATTAGTCCTATCTCGCTGAAGATAACAGGCTCTCCTATAATAAATGATGAATGGGGAGGTTTTGTCTATTCCAGCCTTAGTCCCCTGTTTTGTCTGGTTCCTTTTCTTCCTCTAAGGTTGATGCTTCCTTCACTTCAGATATCCAAGAAACCCTAGTCTCTTCTTGGGATCCTGTCTTATTGAAGTTGAGAAAGTTAACTATTATATTTTCTTCCTCCTCCTCCTCCTCCTCTTCCTCCTCCTCCTCCTCCTCCCTCTTCTCCTTCTTTCTTCCTTCTTCTTCTTTCTTCTCCTCCTCCTCCTTCTCCTCCTCCTTCTCCTTCTTCTCTTTCTTCCTCCTCCTCCTCTTCCTCCCCCTCCCCCCTCCTCTCTCTCCTCCTCCTCCTTCTTCTTCTTCCTTTTCTTCTTCTTCCTCTTCTTTTTGATTTTTGTTTGAGACGGAGTCTTGCTCTATTGTGAAGTCTGGAGTGCAGTAGTTGTAGCCTTAATCTCCCAGGTCCAAGTGATCCTCCTACCTCAGCCTTCCTAGTACCTGGGACCACCACACCCAGCTAATTTATTTTTGTAGAGACAGGGTCTCACTATTTTGCCCAGGCTGGTCTCAAACTCCCGGGCTGAAGTGAACCTCCCACCTCGGCCTCCCAAAGTGTTGGGATTACAGGCGTGAGCCATCGTGCCCGGCCTATTTATGCTTCTTGATTCATTGTTTATATTTCAGCTTGTGTTTCAGTCCAGGAGTTTGGTAGCTATTGTTAGGTTTGCCAGCTCAACTCACATTCCTATTTCAATCCCTATAGGATTTGTCTGCCTATGTCATAGAGGTGAGAGTGTGCAATATGATCTTTTCTAGACTCCTATGCAGCTATGATGCAAGCATATGACCTCGAACCTCCCAATCATATGCACGCCTGTAAGACCTGGATGTAGAAGCAAACTACAGGAGCATCCCTCTGTAGAAGAACTGGGCCTTCCAGCAAGCACAGTGGCAGAGGAGTCAGGTCCTCCCAAGCAGTCAAGGCCGAGTTTGTGACATCACAGTTGGCAGGCAGTGGAGGCAGCAGCATTTTCACTAGAACGAGAACTAGGCATTTTTTTCTGGTTTCATTGTAGTGACCATATGAACACACAGCCTAGTTGGCTAGTTCTCCTGGAGATTCTGGTGTTGTCAAATATTTTTCAATAAATCCCTTTCTACCTAATCTAAGCTAGAGTGGACACTGTTGCCTGCAACTAAGGACTCTGACCATTACAAGTGATGATGGTGACCAGGCAATTGTATTTTAAGTGTTATCTCTTTTCATGAACCAAGAACCTTTTTATTCAGTGAAAGAAATGTCAGACATCTGTGACAAAGGAGTAGAAAAAAATAGGGGTGGGCAGATCACTTCAGGTCAGGAGTTCGAGACTGGCCTGGCCAATATGATGAAACCCCATCTCTACTAAAAATACAAAAATTAGCCAGGCGTGGTGGCATGTGCCTGAGTCCCAGCTACTAGGGAGGCTGAGGCAGGAGACTTGCTTGAACCTGGGAGGTGGACGTTGCAGTGAGCTGAGATCACGCCACTGCACTCCAGCCTGGGCAGCAGAGCGAGACTCCATCTCAAAAAATAAATAAAATAAAATGCTATTAATTGTAAGGTTTAATGTTATTTTATGTACCATTAAGAAGGACAAAAAAAAAACCTTCCACTTAATCTGTGATATAATGCTTCCTTTTCTCTTAGAATATTTGTTTTACATTTGTTGAAAACATTCTTTTAGGCTTAAACATAGATTTAAAAAATCATTCCACAAAAAACCAAGCATCTTGAATAAAAAAATGGGCAAAAGACTTGAATAAACATTTCTCTAAAGAGGATATACAAATGACCAATAAGCACATGAAAAAATATTCAACATCATTTACTATTAAGGAAATGCAAATCAAAACCACTATGAAATATCACCTCATGCCCATTAAGATAATATGCTTTGGCTGTGTCCCCACCCAAATGTCACCTGGAATTGTAATAATCCCCAGGTGTCAAGGGTGGGGCCAGGTGGAGATAATTTAATCATGGGGGCAGTTTCTTCAATACTGTTCTGGTGGTGGTGAATAAGTCTCATGAGATTTGATGGTTTTATAAATGGGAGTTTCCCTGCTCAAACTCTCTTCGCTACTTCCATGTAAGACGTGACTTTGTTCCTCATTCTCCTTCTGCTGTGATTTTGAGGCCTCCTCAGCCATGTGGAACTATGAGTCCATTAAAACTCTTTCCTTTATCATTTACCCAGTCTCTGGTATGTCTTTATTAGCAATGGGAGAGCAGACTAATACAGATGGATACTATTTTTTTAAAAAAAGAAAACAGTGTTGGTGAGGATGTGGAGAAATTGGGATCTGTGCACTGTTGGGGGGAATGTAAAATGGCACAGTCATGATGAAAAACAGTCTGACAGTTTCTCAAAAATTAAAAATAGATATGATGCATATCCTGCAACTCCACTTCTGGGTATTTGCCCAAAAGAATTGAAACAAGGGTCTCAAAGAGATATTTGTACAGCCATATTCATAGCAGCATTATTCACAAGAGCCAAAAGGCAGAAGCAAACCCAGGTGTTTATTCATGGATAAATGGATAAGCAAAATGTGGTACATACATTCAAGTATTTTTCAGCCTTACAAAGGAAAGAAATTCTGACACATGCTACAGTGTAGATGAACCTTGAGAACATGATGCTAAGTGAAATAAGACAGGTATTGTATGATTCCACCTAACTGAGGTACCTAGAGTAGGCAAATTCATAGAGATAGAAAGTTAGGGGGCCGGGTACAATGGCTCATGCCTATAATCCCAGCACTTTGGGAGGCCGAGGTGGGCGGGTCACCTGAGGTCAGGAGTTCGAGACCAGCCTGGCCAACATGGTGAAACCCCGTCTCTACTGAAAATATTTTTTAAAAATTAACCAGGTGTGGTGGTGGGTGTCTGTAATCCCAGCTACTAGGGAGGCTGAGGCAGGAGAATTGCTTGAACCCAGGAGGTGGAGGTTGCAGTGAGCTGACACAGTGTCATTGCACTCCAGCCTGGGTGATAGAGTGAGACTCCGTCTCAAAGAAAAAAAAGAAAGTTAGAATGTGGTTGCCAGGGACTGGAGGAAAAGGGGAATGGGCAGTTATTGTTTAATGGGTACAGAAGTTTAGTTTTACAAGATGAGAAAGATCTGGGGCTGGATGGTGGTGATGGTTCCACAACAGTGTGACTATACTTAATGCCACTGAACTGTACACTTGGTAATGGTTAAGATGGTACATTTTATGTGTATTTTACCATAATTTTAAAAAATTAAGAAAGAAAAAAATTTTCACTCTTATGCACGTATATAAAAAAAAATACAGGCCAATCAAATGAGTTAATGCTTTCCCAAAACTCCTTCACATATCAAACTTGCCTCTTCCAAATCACTTTTTGATTCTGAGTGGCAGATGTCACTTTCCCCATGTGATGTCATCCACGGTGCCATGAAGCCCATTGGTGATGCAGCATGTCAGAGTTCTCCACTATTGTCCCCAGGACTTCTGTCGAAGCAGCTGATACCCATTCTGCAATGACAACAATGCCACGACTGTTGTGTGGCCAGTGAGATGCATTCCAATTTCAGAATTGTTAAAATGTGAAGAAAACTGTGCCAGAAGCAATAAAATATGGTGATTTTTGTTCTTGACTTTTATTAGCTAGTGGACTTGATGAACCTAAAATGAGATTGTCAGAATACAAATGCTCTCTCAAGACGGAAGTCTCATCCCCTGTTTAAAAGTCTTCAGTGGCTTCCAAATATTGGCCAATAGAATAAAGTTCAAATTCCTTAGCATCAATATAACACTCTTCATGACCTGTTTCTTTTTTAAAATTACGAACTATTTTAAACACACAAAAATTCAGAGAAAAACATAACAAATAACATGTAGCCACCACCCATATTTGACAAATATTTGATAAATGTTGATACTTTGCCATATTTGCCTAGACCATATGGATTTTTTTTTTTTTTGGCTATGTAAACATAAGTAACATTTATAACACTAGGTGTTAAAAAGTCAGGGTAAGTGATAAGTGAACATATTAAAACTGTTCCAAAAAATATACAATGGAAAAAGTCTAAAAGAAAATAAACCAAAATTACAGGGTGAATAATATATACCATTTTACATTTTTATAGCACGCAATCATTGGAAAATTGTTTAAAAATTAGTGGTGATCAATGATATAACTGAAGACTATCTATGTCTTACGTCTTTCTACACTCACAAGTACATGAAGCTGAGAGAGTATTTGGGTTTTTGTTGTTGTCGTTGTTGTTGTTTTTGAGACAAAGTCTCATTCTATTATTGCCCAGGCTGGAATGCAGTGGTGCGATGTCGCCTCACTGCAACCTCTGCTTCCCAGATTCAAGCAATCCTCCCACCTGTCTCTGGGGTAGCTGGGGCGACAGGCCTGTGCCACCATGCCTGGCTAGTTTTTGTATTTTTTTTTTTTTTTTCCGTAGAGACTGGGTTTTGCCATGCTTGCCAGGCTGGTCTTGAACTCCTGGGCTCAAGGGATTTGCTTGCCTCAGCTTCCCAAAGTGCTGAGATTACAGGTGTGAGCCACCGTGCCTGGCCAAGTTGCTTAAAAAAGTAAGCCACTACTGATGAATTGAAGTTCTCTGTGTACCACCCACCCTATTCTTTTTTCTTCCCCAGAGCTAATCGCTTTCTTGAAGCGCTCACAAATCCCTTCCATCCATGTTTTTATACTTTTATTCTATATGAGTCCTTTCCTCTCTATCTTTAAGTGACACATTGAATTACTTTGTTTTCAATTGTACACATTATTTTTGTTTTTCTTTTTTCACTTTTACATATGTTTCCTTAGCTGTATAAATCCTCCAGCAATGTGTTTCTTATCATTTTCCTGTCCCTGGGCCCAAATGCTTCCAAATTTTCCTATTTCAAACAATCCACAATTAAATTTTGGACATGTCTTTGTGTACAATGGCCAGAATTCTCTATAGCAGCTTCGCCCAATAGAAATATAATAGAACCACAAATGCAAATCACATATGTAATTTTAAATTTTCTAGTAGCTGCATTAGAAAATGCAAAAAGAGGCTGGGCATGGCGGCTCACACTATAATCCCAGTACTTTGGGAGGCCGAGGTGGGCAGATCAACTGAAGTCGGGAGTTCAAGACCAGCCTGACCAACATGGAGAAACCCCGTCTCTACTAAAAATGCAGAATTATCTGGGTGTCATGGTGCATGCCTGTAATCCCAGCTACTCGGGAGGCTGAGGCAGGAGAATCGCTTGAACCCAGGAGGCGGGAGTTGCAGTGAGCCGAGATCACGCTATTGCACTCCAGCCTGAGCAACAAGAGTGAAATTCTGTCTCCAAAAAAAAAAAAAAAAAAAAAGCAAAAAGAAACAGGTAAAAAAAGAAACCGCTGAAATTAATTTTGATGCTACATTTAACCCAATATATCCAATATATCCATTTCAAGATATGAACAATATAAACATTAATAAAATAGTTTACATTATTTCTTGCAGACCAAGTCTTCAAATCCTGTGTGTGTCTCATAATTTGGACAGGTCATGTTTCAAGTGCTCAAGTTATATGTGGCTGGTGATGACTGTGCTGGGTAGCGTGGCTCTAGAGTATACATTTAGAAATGGAGTTGCTGAGTCAGGACATGCCTGTCTATAACTTCACTTGATGTTGCAAATGGGCTCTTCACACTGCCAAAGTCCCTCTTCCCTGAAGTCCTTCCCAATTGTCAGTGTGACCTGCCTCTCACTCTCTGCCAGTCTGTTGGGTATGGAATGGCACCTTATCATGTGTCACTTTTACAGTTTATGCTAGTGAGTTCAAGAATCTTTTACATTTACTGATCATCTGAATTTCATTTTCTATGAACTTCTCATTCTGATCCTTTGTGTTTTTCTACTGAGTTGTATTTTTCTCAGTACGTATTTCTTTATGTATTCCACATACAGGTCTTTGATGGATATATATCCTAGAAATGTCACCCTCCAGACGATGATTTGTCTTTTTTTGTTGGCATTTTTGTCACACAGCAGAGTTTAAAAACTTTTCTTTCTTTCTCTTTTTCTTTCTTTCTTTTTCTTTCTTTTCCCTCCCTCCCTCCCTCCTCCCTCCCTCCCTTCCTTCCTCTCTCTCTTTTCGGGGTCTTCCTCTGTCACCCAGGATGGCAGCCAGTGATCTCACCTCACTGCAGTCTTGCCCTCCCAGGCTGAATTGATCCTCCCACCTGAGACTCCCTAGAGGCTGGGACTCCAGGAGCACACCACCACACCTGACTAATTTTTCTATTTTTGGTAGAGACGGGGTTCCGCCATGTTACCTAGGCTGGTGTCAAACTTCTGGGCTCAAGCCATCTACCTGCCTCAGCCTCCCAAAGTGCTGGGATTACAGGCATAAGCCACAGTGCTCAGCCGCAGAAGTTTTAAATTTTAATGTTGTGATATTTATCAATATTTTTATGAGTTTGTGCTGCTTCTGTCTTGGCTAAGAAATTCTTCCTTGCTTCAAAGTCATAAAAATACTTATTTTTTTTCTTTAAAAGTTTTAAAGTTTTCTTTTTCATATTTAGTTCTTTATCCCAGCACGAATTTCTTTTGTGTTAGGGATGAAGTGGAAATTTAATTTTCTGTTTTGCCATGTGTCTTGCCAGTTGGTCCATCCCTGACTGGGAAGTTGGTGATCACCTCACTGATTTTAGTCTAATACTACGTCGGTCCCACACCCATTTCTCACACCTGGGAATATTTCTAGAGCCTGCATTCTGCTCCATGTTTCTATCCCTGGAGTCAATACCGCATGGCCTAATTACTGCTCTTTATAATAAATCTTGATTTCTGCTATAGCAAGACCCCTTCTCTTTATTCTTCAAAGTTGTCTTCAACATTTTGTCCTTTTAAATTCCTTCTGAGTTTTATGACCAGCTTGTCAAGTACCTGGAAGACCTGTTGGGATTTTGATTGAAATCACATTGGCTTTTGGATCAATTAAGAGGTATGATTTCTTTTCTTTTTCTTTTTCTTTTTTTTTGAGATGGAGTCTTGCTCTGTCGCCCAGGCTGGAGGGCAGTGGCGCAATCTTGGCTCACTGCAAGCTCCGCCTCCTGGGTTCAAGCGATTCTCCTGCCTCAGCCTCCAGAGTAGCTGGGATTACAAGCAACTACCATTACAAAACCACCCTAACACTCCCTTATATCTACCCATCTTGCCGACCTCTCACTGGTTCTAACGTGTAGCCCTCGAAGTCTCTTGATTTTCTTTTTTCTTTGTTAATAACCATACTGTCTATGAATAATGAATACTCTGTCTCCGCCCTTCCAATCTGCAGTTACTCCTTTCTCAGTTACTTCCACCTACCTTCATGGACTCAGGCCTCACCTTGCTGCACATGTTCCTTATGCTGCTACATGCGACGATTAATCATGCTTAATTTACACACATTCCTTTGTGCCACTGAGCCTTGCAGGTGCCATTTCTCTGCCTATGTCCCCTGTGCCTCCAGATTCACTCCATCTTGTATAAATGCCACCTCCCATGTGAAACTTTCTTAACTCTACCTTAGGAGAAATTATTTTTCACTCCTCTCAGCTTTGGGGACATACACAGATGGTCCCTAACTTACAATGGTTTAAAATTTTTGACCTCATGATGGGATTACTTAATGCATTTCAACTTACCTCTATTTTTGACTTATGATAAGGTTGTCAGGATGCATCCCATTGTATGTCAGGGGCATCTTTCCCACCATCATGTATGTAATGCACCATGCTTCAGGCTTTTTCTCCTTTCTTGGAGTGTGAGTATCCCAAGGTCAGTGACTGTGCTACATTCATCTCTGCATTCCAAGTGACTAGTATAACAAGGGCCCACACACAGGGAGTGTCCGAAAAGGACTGAGGTTTATAATTCTTTGGGTGTATACCCAGTAATGAGATTGCTGGGTCAAATGGTATTTCTAGCTAGATCCTTGAGGAACTGCCACACTGTCTGCTATAAAGACACATGCATATGTATGTTTACTGTGACACTATTCACAATAGCAAAGACTTGGAATCAGCCCAAATGTCCATCAGTGACAGACTGGATTAAGAAAATGTGGCACATATACACCATGGAATACTATGCAGCCATAAAAAAAATGAGTTCATGTCCTTTGCAGGGACATGGATGAAGGTGGAAACCATCATTCTCAGCAAGCTATCACAAGGACAGAAAACCAAACATTGCATGTTCTCATTCATAAGTGGGAGCTGAACAATAGGGACACATGGACACCGGGAGGGGAACATCACACATTGGGGCCTGTCAGGAGGTGGGGGACTAGGGGAGGGATAGCATTAGGAGAAATACCTAATGTAGATGACAGGTTGATGGTGCAGCAAACCACCATGGGACATATATATCTATGTAACAAAACTGCACGTTCTGCACGTGTACCCCAGAACTTAAAGTATATACAAAAAAAACAAAAAAAACCCCAAAAATATCCTTTACTCGGGGGGCGGGGGTGGCGGAAAGGACTGCAGAATGACCAAATACTAAAGCTGCATCTGAATTTCAGTTGGGAGTTGGTGGGGAGTGACTACCCCAGCTCTAGAGCTGAGAGTCCTTAACACTGTGAGTCCTGGTGCTTCACCAGTTCACAGTATCCACATGTTCATCAAACTCACAAAAGTTTGATTTATCAATGGGCAGATCGGGTTATTAACTTACGCTGTGATAGTGATAGTGCTTTCACCTGGGAAACAGGACTAGCCATGGGCCCCATGTGTGACCTCCCCATGAAGCCTGATCCTCTGGAAACCCCAAAATACATCAGGGAGGTGTTTGGTGAGGGTAACAGAGCAGCTTTCCCCTCCTTCCACTTGGTCATGCCCTCCTAGCATTTGTTCTATTTTTTTTTTTTTTTTAGCTTATTTTTGAAGGTCAATTTTCTTTTTCCCTAAAATGTATTTTAAAAGGGAACTTTATATCCCTGCTATCCATTTTATTTTACTTTTGTCAGGGCCTCATTCTGTTGCTCAGGCTGGAGTGTAGTGGCACGATCACGGTTCACTGCAGCCTTGACCTCCCCAGACTCAGTGATCCTTCTACCTCAGCCTCCTGTGTAGCTGGAATTACAGGCATGAGCCACCGTGCCTGGCCACTTCTATACATTTTAAACCAGAGTCATTTGAGATAAATAGAAAGGAACTAAAAAGAAAAACAAAAGGTTAAATTTTAGCTGGAAAATTTTGCTTGCTACTAGGGTGGGGCCCTAGGCCTACTCTACTGCTACAAAGTAAGAAAACGGTTAGCAAAGTTTTAAAGACTAGCACCAAACCTAGGCTTTCTTCTGGACGATCACCAGTGCAGCACGTGATCTCTAGGTAAAAGATGTTAAGACGTAGGACTCTGTATACCCCATCAGCATTGCTGACACATAGCAAGGTAGCACCCTGGTTGAAGGCCTACCAGACCTGTTTTGTTTCCTTAGTGGGTATCAATCCTATAAGCCTGGTAAGTTTTAGATTAAAAATAGAAACATTTAAGAGAACGAAAAATCATAAGCGCATAGAAAAAGTGTGGAAGGGTGTCACCCAAGTGTCAATAACATTTATTGACGGAGGTTAGTTTATGTGGAATAATTCTAGATTTGTTGCAAAGATAATGCAGATTTCTTATATAGCCCTAGCCCAGTTTCAGTTGCCCTTAATATTATCAGCTTACATTGCTGTGGCACATTTGTGAAAACTAGGAAACCAACATGGTACATTAATATTATACTCCAGACTTTACTCACATTTCGACAGATTTTCCACGCATGTCTTTTTTTGTTGTTGTTGTTCGAGGATCCCACCAGGGCTCCACAATGCATTTTAGTTGTCATGTCTCTTTCTCCTCTGGTCTGTGGAAGTTTCTTAGTGTTTCCTTGCTTTTCATGACATTGTCTGTTTTGAGGAGTAAAGGCTGTGTGTTTTGTCAAATGTCCCGAGGTGATCTGATATTTTTCATGATTAGGCTGTGGTTAAGATTTTTCAGAAAGAACACTGTAGAGGAGAAGTGCCCGTCTCCTGGCAGCATGTCGGGGTTCCAGATATCCACACGAGTCATCACTCATGGGTGTTAACTTTCATCACGTAGGGTGGTGTCAGGCAGGTTTCTCCACTGTACCATGACTATTTCCCCCTTTCCATCTCTATTCTGTGGAAGTGAGTCACTAAGTCCAGCCCACATCAGAAATGGGGAGAGGAGGGAGAATTCAGTTCTACCTCTTGGGTCAGATGGTTGGAGGAACCCAGTTCATTTGCTATTTTCCAGTTGAGATATATACAGATACCCAGAGAAATGCTCCAGATGCTGTGCCTGCTTTCCAGAGACCACAGAGGCTTCCCAGCAGGCTGTGGTTTCTGGAGTTTTTCCTGTCAACAGGCTCCCATTTATTGGCTACCATAGCTCAGTTCTAAAAACGTCCTGCAACCCCTGCCCCAAGGTGTGCAACTTGTTCCTCACCTTCTGCAACTGTAACTGTTAACACTTCATTTAGAAATAGTCTAACCACAGACACTTCAGGTTCTCAACTGGAAAAAGGAAAAAAGATGTTCTTTATTCAGTATCAAATTTTCTTTAAAAAAATCTTAAAGGTGTAATGTTTATTCAGTGAGCATTTAGGAAACCTTGCAAGTCTCACCACTCCAAAATTAAATTACACGTGGCCTAATCAGAATATACATAAATGGCTGGGTGTGGTGGCTCACACCTGTAATCCCAGCATTTTGGGACGCAGAGGAGGGCAGATCACCTACTAAAAATATGTAAATTAGTCAGGCATGGTGGCCCATATCTGTGATCCCAGCTACTCGGGAGGTGGAGGTTGCGGTGAGCTGAGATCCTGCCACTGTACTCCAGCCTGGGCGACCGAGTGAGACTCTGTCTCACTCACACACACACACACACACACACACACACACACACACACACAAAGGAAAAAAAGAAAAGAAAAGAATATACATAAATGGAAGAATAGTATATTGGTCAGGCTAGGCCAGAATTTTCCTGTGGTAACAACCTCCCAATTCCAGTGGTGCGAACATGATCAGCGGGGAGGTCTGCCCGTCCTAGTCACTGAGGCACCCAGGCTGATGCAGGCTCCACTTGTCCCATGCTGCCATGGCTGCTGACCCAGGAAAGAGGACACAGAGAATCACACATAGCACTAAACCTTCTCACCAAAAGTGGCATCAGTTACTTGTGTTCACATTGCATTGGCCAAAGCAAGTCATGTGTTTCCATTTAACTTCAATCCTTGCCAGGCACACTTCTCCTTCCTTGCCTTCTTAGTGTTACTGACAACTTAGTATCCATATTGCTCTTCACTTGGCTGCCTTATTTATGTATCACTTTTGACCAAGTTTTCTAAAATGAGAAGTTTTGATGAATAATGTCCTTTTTGACTCTAAACTTCAAAGACCATGTGATCTCTAAAAGCTTTTCCAGTCCTAAAATAGCATGATTCTAAATCTTTCCATCGTGTGCTTTGAGCCATAATGTACCCCCTTATTTATGTGCAGAATTACCATTAGACTCAACTCCCATTATTTAATAATGGTGGATAGGGAAGAGAGAATATAGAAAAACAATGCTGGAGTATAAAGCTTAAAAGTTTTAAAAACCAAAGAATGAAATATTTTCTTATTAGAACAACTAAGCCAGAACAACATAATGCAAAAAAGAAAAAAATAGAAAAGAAAAAGAAAAAAACAAAACAAAACAGAAAAACCAAACAGCCAACATTCCTTGCCTCCCATCAGATGGATAAAAACACGGATGTCTTTCTAGAAGAGTGATTCCCACAGGGGTGCCTGCTAAAAATTCAGATTCCTAGTCTCTGCATCAGCTCTGGGTTTCTATGCTAAGCAAGCAAAGTGTCTGGGACATAATAGGGTGCTCAATAAATAGCAGCTGTTTTATTAGCAAATTAGTAATACACAAATTATACCTTTTTAAGAAGAAAGAAAAAGGAAACTCATGGCAGGATTTTTCTTAGTTGCCAAGGGCAATATCAAGACAGCTGCTGCAGAAACTCAGGTGTGAAGGCTCAGATGCAGATGGGCGATGATGGCAGGGAAGAGACAGGAAGGGCCTTGGTAATTTGAGTGAAGAGAAGGAAGAATAAAGGAGTGAATCAAAGACAACTCCCAAGTTCTTGAGCAGGGTGAGTGACAAGCAGGAGGTGATTTAAAAACGAAACACAATGCTTTAAAAATCATTTCAGTTTCAGAGATTCTGAGGGCCCAAAGGAAGCCAGAGTAGTCACATGACCCACCATGACCCCCAGGCTCCTGAGTTGCACAATTAACTTCTGACATTGACTAAAGTGACCATTTAAAAGAAAGTGTTGCACCAAGAGTTGCCTGTAGTCACTCGAGTCACTAGACCCCAAGATGTATGAATTACCAATTTCCTTTTTCTAAACAGTATTGACATGTAATTTACATAGCATATAATTCACCTATTTAAAGTGTACAATTCAATGGTTTTCGGTGTATCCACAGAACTATACAGTCATCAGTACAATGAATTTTAGGACACTTTCATTATCCCTCCCAAAACTCCTCCTATCAGCAGTCACTCCTCTCCCGACCCCAGGCCTAGACAACCACTCATCTGTCGATGGATTTTCCTACCCTAGACACTGCATAGAAATGAATCTGACATTATGTGGTCTTTTGTGAGTGACTTCTTTCACTTAGAATAATGTTTTCAAGGTTCACCCATGTTGTAGCATGGATTAGTACTCCATGCCTTTTTACTGATGAATGATATTCTATTCTATGGATATTCTGTTTATCCATTTATAAGTGATGGACATTTGGGTTGTTTCCACTCTTTGGCTCTTACGAATAATTCTTCTGTACACATTCCTGTACAAGTTTTTGTGTAGATATGTTTTCATTTCTCTTGGAGTAGAATCATTAGGTAATAATCCCTCTATGTTTAACCTTTTCAGGAACTACCAGAGTGTTTATCAAAGTTGCTGCACCATTTCACATCCCTGCCAGCGATTTCTCCACCTCTTCATCACTTGTTACCTGCCTTTTTGATTCCAGTCACGCTAGAGGGTATGAAGGGGTACCTCACTGTAGTTTTGATTTGCACTTCCTTGAAGACCAATGATGCCACGCATCTTATTGGCCATTTGTGTATCTTCTTTGGAGAAATATCTATTCAGATCCTTTGCCCATTTTAGAAATTGGGTTGTCTTTTTTATTATTGAGTCACAAGAGCTATTTATGTATTTCTGGATACAAGTGCATTTTTAGATGTATAATTTGCAAATATTTTCTCATTCCATAGATTGTTTTTTCACTTACTTTTTTTTTTTTTTTTTTTGAAATGGAGTCTCACTCTGTCACCCAGGCCGGAGTGCAGTGGCGCTCTCTTGGCTCACTGCAACCTCCACCTCCTGGGTTCAAGCGATTCTCCTGCCTCAGCTTCCCGAGTTGCTGGGACTAGAGGTATGTGCCACCATGCCCGGCTTTTTGTATTTTTAGTGGAGATGGGGTTTCACCATGTTGGCCAGTCTGGTCTCAAACTCCTGACCTCAAATGATCCACCCACCTTGACCACCCAAAGTGCCAGGATTACAGGCATGAGCCACTGCACCTGGCCTTAACTTTGATGGTATCTTTTGCAACCACATCTAAGCCTTTGCGGTCATATCTAAGAAACTGTTGCCTAATCCAAGGTTAGACAAATTTACACGTTTACTTCTTTTTTTTTTTGAGACCAAGTCTTGTTCTTGTCACCCAGGTTGGAGTGCAATGGTGTGATCTTGGCTCACTACAACCTTCGTCTCTCAGGTTCAACCGATTCTCCTGCCTCAACCTCTCAAGTAGCTGGAATTATAGGTGCCTGCCACCATGCCTGGCTAATTTTTGTATTTTTAGTAGAGACGGGGTTTCACCATGTTGGCCAGGCTGGTCTTGAATTCCTGACCTCAGGTGATCTGCCTGCCTCAGTCTCCTAAAGTGCTGGGATTACAGGCATAAGCCACTGTGCCTGGCCACCTATGTTTACTTCTAACAGTTTTATAGTTTTAGCTCTTATATTTAGGTTCTTGATCCATTTTGGTTAATTTTTGTACATAGTGTGAGGTAGGGATCCAAGATCATTCTTTTGCATGTGGCTATCCATTTGTCCCAGCATCATTTGTTGAAAAGACTATTCTTTACCCCATTGAGTAGCAGAAATTGTCACCCTTGTCAAAAATTAATTTACCTAAATGTGACAGTTTGTTTTTGTATTCTTAATTCTAGATACATACGAATCAACAGTCAATATTCCATTGATTTCTGTTTATCTAGTACCACAGTATCTGAATTACTGTAGCATTTCAGTAAGTTTTGAAATAAGGAAATGTGAGAAATCCAATGGTTTTTTTTTTTTTTTTTTTTTTTGAGACGGAGTCTTGCTCTGTTACCCAGGATGGAGTGTAGTGGTGTGATCTCGGCTCATTGCAACCTTTGCCTCCCAGGTTCAGGCGATTCTCCTGCCTCAGCCTCCTAAGCACCTGGGATTACAGGTGCATGCCACCACACCTGGCTAATTTTTCTATTTTTAGTAGAGATGGGGTTTCACCATGTTGGCCAGGCTGGTCTCGAACTCCTGACCTCAAGTGATCCGCCAGCCTCAGCCTCCCAACTGTATTTCTTTTTCAAGATTGTTTTGGCTATTCTGGGTCTCTTGAATTCCACATGAATTTAAGATCAGTTGGCTAATTCGTAACATAGAAACTACCTTGAATTTTGATGGGCATTGCATTTATCACTTTGCTTCATGATGACACTTAAAAATGAATATGCAAGTTCATATTTATGTCATAAAATTTCACTTGAATAGCAATGTAGTCCTAAGTTTTCCTATGAAACAATTAGAAAACTTAAAAGAACATATTCATTTTGGACATCACATATGAACATAGGGTTTCAGTTTGTTTAAAGACTTTATTTACAACAGATGTCACAGCATGTTAGTCATAAAAATCATCAGAATCATCGGTGTTATGGTTTCTAGGGCGTAAAGCAGCCTCAATTTCTGAGTTACTGTCGTCAGACTCATCCCAGAGGGCTGGAAAATAAAACCAGACAGTCATTTAACATTTCTGCACTCTGGTTAAGAGCTTACAAAACAGCAGAGCACGGAAGGACTGGTTAAGTGGAGTGTCGGTCTGCAAAATGCCTAACAGGGACACCACGTGATGTGCCTGACCAGACACACCCAAATGCATGTCACACTGCACAAATTACACAAAGTGTGTCCTATGCACTGTTATGGAAAACAATTTGCAGAATACTTCCTTTTCCCTTCTGTTGTGCCCAACTCTTTATTACAGGATAGGGATTTAAAGTCAGGGTTACATGGAAGCAGGGTTCCCTGGTGTGCTGTATCAGCCTGATGCCGCCCCACCTCAGCTGTCCCTCCACTTTTATCTCCCATTCTTCTTTATGAGAGTAGAGAGGAGAAGGGAAAGACGTGACAGAGGAATAAGCAGAGATGGTTAGCCTGAGACAGGGCTTTGGTTCACATCGTTTACTTGAGAGGTGAACCCAGGAACCATGGAGACAGTGTAACAAGGAAGACAGGAAGCCACTGCAGGGTATGATGATGAGTGGGTGCCTGGCAGTGAGTGGACAGGCAGGGCTCAGCCTGCTGGGGCCCCCTGAAAGACTGCAGAACTCTCCCCAAGGTTGTCCCAGTGAAGAGCAAGGGAGCGGGGTTACTGATCCACCAACTTGCCTCTGTTGGTTGAGGGTTGCTCTCAACCCAGGGCATCAACTCCGTGGTACTCTGGGCTGCCTTGTGAGGGCTGAGCATGCTCCTGCAGCCAGAGAAAGCCCTCAGGCAGAGAGACACAGCTGCTTGGTGCAGGAAGCTGTGGGCGTTGTGAATTGGAGCTGAGGTGCCGTGTGGGTGGTCTGGCAGGATGTGGTGGTGGAGTGCACCGTGTCTACCGCATCAACAATCCCCTAACTCTGCGGACACCCGCATGGTAACACCTGCCAGCTCTGTGCTGACTTCTCATATGCGACCCGATCTCATCCTCACACCAGTCTGGCAAGGTAAGTATTAATGTTTCCATTTCACTGAGCAAACAAATGGGCGCTGAGGGGGTTAAGAAATTGGCCACAATCACTGCCTGTGAGTAGCCAAGCTGGGAGTCCCACCCAAGTCATCTGACTCAAGCCCGTACTCTCCATCACAACCCACTGGGTACTTGTCTCCCCCACAGTAGGTAGCTGTCCTTCTAGAAGAGTGATTCACACTGGGGTGCTTGCTAAAAATGCAGATTCCTAGGCCTAGGTTCTACAGCAGCTCTGAATTAGTTTCCACGCTGTGTTAGCAAAGTGGGTGCTAAATAAATAGTAGGTATTTTTGTTATTGGCAGTAAAACTATTAATCGAATTATACCTTTAATTTAAGGTATAAGCAGTTTAAGAAGACAGGAGCTGAGAGAGCCCAAGCTGGGCAGGGGATATGCCACAGTGTTAGGGTAGAAGGAAGGCTAGATTTTTCCTGTGAGCTGGGGGGTTGAAGGATGAATAGGAGCTCACTGGGCTGAGGAGAAGGAAAAGGAACTCCCTAGAAAAGGAACAACACGGGCAAAGGTACAGAGGCATAGGTGTGGTACAGCTGAAAAAAGCTGACTGTGGCTTGACCCAAACAGGGGACCTTGGGAGGAATAAGCTGGAGAGCAGAGCTGAGGCCTCCCAGGAATGGAGAAAACTCAGACTACACTGCAGGCACGGGGAGGCATCGGCAGTCCTTACACAGGAAGGTCGGGGGAAGCCAGGGTCTGGAGGCTGGTGGCCAGGTGAAGGACAGTCAAGAGCTGGGAGGAACTCGGTATGAGGAAACCAGTTAGAGTTACTCCAAGAGCCTGTCCAGTCATGAGCAATGGGTGCTTCCGAGGATGGGGAGAGTCAAGAAACATTTTATTGGTAAAATACATGGTGCCGATAATTAATTAGACCTGGAGGCCAGGATGCCCTGCAAATTCATACTTGCAAATTACAATGCTCTGCCCCTGAGGTCCATGGCACCTGTGTGGTCCTGTCTGTGAAGAACGGAGCCTCCAGAAGCCCTCAGGCTCCACCCCAGGGAGAACTGCAATGGCAGTCCCTGTGAGCATGCTCGCTTCAGGACTCACATGAGGGTGTAAACAACAAATGCATGTCACAGAGTTTTTTGGTTAAAACACAAAAAGAAAATCTGTTGTCCGATTATCTCTCTTACCATTAGATTTTAACTTGATCATGGGTTTCTTTTTGTTTTCATGCCTGCAAAATAAAGAAACAGTCTAAGTTCTGGAAAAAAAAAAAAAAAAAGACAATGAAACTAGTATTTTCATAATGAATGCATTAGAGAAGGAGCACTTTGATTCACTGGAGGCCAGAACTTTACACTTACTTCCCAGAGTTTAAAAATAAAGGGAAAATATCGGGATGCAGCGTGGCCTTGCTGGGAGGGTCGCTACTCAACAGCATTGCTCCCGTCCTGGGTGTGTCCCCTCAGCAGGTCTGCATGGCCCACCCCGCGCTGCTGAGCTGTGCCTGTGTAGGGCCATGTGTTCTTGGGGGAGGATGATCGCATGGGCCCCTGAGGCAGAGGACCGGTTTCCCTCAACAGTCTTCTGGAAGACACTGATGCATGAAGCTTTAGTGCTTTCAGGCAAGCTAAAAATGAAACACTGACAGTAGGGAATTCAGGATGTTGGTAAGGAAGTTAAAATACTGAGTCAAACCAGTGGCAGCAATACTAACAGCCTAAGGAAGGAGTTCAACACAGACACCTGGTAGAGGGCACTGCAAGTGTCATACAAATGCTAGTGTTCATGGCATCCAGGACCGAGTGACTTCTCGACTGAGGCCAATATGGCAAGAAAACTGGCTCCACAGGATATGATTTCTCTGTGTGCCTTTTCAGGAGTTTTTGCAATTTTAATGAATTTAAAAGTCTCCCCAGGGAGCAGCACTCGAATGTTTTATGATGCTGAGATTTTTTAAGAATTGCCTGAATGGTCACAGGAGATGTTGGTAGAGAAACCATTCTTGGTGCATAGTTTGACGCTTTGCCCTACCCCACGTACCACCACTGCCCTTCTCAAGGCCAGGGCCTTGCTCTTCTGACAAAGGAAACCCTGCAAATATCTTTTCCTTCCCTTTGGGCCAAGTCTGGTTGACTTTTGGCTTAAAAATCTACCTTTTGCTATAATTTACTGTTTTTTCAGAACAACATGCTTCGCTAATGTATCGTTTTCTAGGCTATCTTTCAGTGTTCCCTTTAAATTTAGTGCCTGTTTCTTTAATTGCCATGACTGAGTAGCACTCACAGCCATTTCTCCATGAAGCATGGAAGACTCCTACGAGCATCTGGAAAGGCCAGCAGCTGACTGACAGTCCTGGAGCTGCCAGGATTGTGGGGACCTGCCAGTGAGGTGAGCCTGAAAGAACCCGTTTTACAGAAAGTGACACACACATCACACACACACTAAATGCAACCGCAGGGATGTCTATTATTTCCCCACCTCCCGCTATCTGAGGACACTGGGCTAGGTGCTGCAGGAGAGGGTGGATTATAAAAATGCTAGGAGGGGTGGAAAGAGGCTAATTTGCCAGCCACGGTCCATATAAGAAGAGCCACAGGGGGAACAGGAGAAATCTTTGCCAGCTGGGAGGACGAGGGCACTGTGGCAGGCAATCGGGGGAGCTGCAGGACCACAGAGGAAGCCAGGCACCTCCAAAGGCAGAGGCCTTCACAGGCCAGGACTGAGGAACAAGGTGTGGCAGCAGGGAGCCCCTGACACAGAGCTGAGGCCTGTGTCCACTGAGGACACAGTGGCAGGTGAGCTCAGCTCCATCTCAGCAAATGGTACCCCCGACCCACTAGTCCCCCCAAGCCCCTCTCCAGTCTCCACTCCTCCTTCCTCCACACCCAGTCTGGCCCTCGGTGCTGCCAATTCCCCCACCTCCCCACAGTACTTCCTGCAGTCCTCGCCAGTTCCCTGGGCACTGCCAGCACACTGGGCAATAAAACTATCAGCTCTTGCTTCTTTCTCTGCAACAACTTCCTAACTACTGACACACACTCATCTTGTCCCCTACAATCCATTTCCCACTAGGCAATGAGAGTGAGCTTTCTGAAATGCAAATCTGGTCACTCCACTTCCTTGCTTAAAATTCTTCAATGCCTTTCCACTGATTTCTGCACAAAGACCTAAATCTCAAGCAGTGCCTCCAAGGTGGATCCCCCAGGAGTGTCGTGCTGTCCTCCTGGAGTCTTCCCACTTCTGACTCCCTATCTTCACCACCGAGTCCTCGTCAACTTGCTGTTTCACATCCACTTGTGCAGCGAACAGATGTGCCACTCCTCCCCCTCTGAACTACAAGCTCCATGCGGGCAGTGACCACACCTGTTTCAGCTCACCTGGGTAACGCGGTGCACAGCACTTAACGGGTGTTTAGTATGTTCACTTGGAATGAACAAGTGAACCTCACTAAGCATAGGGCCCTGCTTAAAGGCATTTGATCAATATTCAATTATATAATACTTGATTTACATATTTCTATTTAATATTGCACTTCAGAATCAAGTTTAAGTTTCTTTGGCTTCCCTGCTGGCAAAGAAAAAAATAAAAATAAAAACCCAGAAAAGCTAAAGGGGGAAAAAAAAAAAAAGGAAAAAGTCATGCACAAGGCTGTAAACACAAACAACATGAGAACCACCTATGCGCGTGTGTGTTAGTTGTCACTTAACTCATCAAAAGCAATCAGCCAGCAACGCTCAGTCCCACCACGGAGGTGACCCACTGAGCATTTCAGGGACCTTGCTTCTGCATGTGGCACTCTAGGAAAAAATGATTTCCTGAAGCCATGTCTCTATGAGGCCACTTGAACTTGCTTTTCCTGTTTGTCCTGTGGTTACACAGTGTAGCTTTGAGAACATTTAAGCCACAGGGAGCCAGTAAACATCCCAGTGAAATGTGAATTAATTGTGTAATGGTTCTTAATTGTCTGTGTTACTGGTTTTCTCACAGGAAACATGTTTCAGAGCTAAATGTGCGTGGTGCATGGTCTACCCACGGAGACGGGCAGAGCGTGCTTTTCAGTGTTTTGTTCTCCACTCTCATATCTAAGAGGCAATTATTTTTCCTTTTGGGAAAATCTCTGAAAGTCAATGTGACCCTGCAATTCATAGTTGATTTTTTATTATACAGAATTCTTAGGGTCAACATTTTTTTTCTCTAGGTCATGCCTAATATGTAAAGCTAAGGCAAGGCTGATGGAGAAGCCTGAGAACTTTCTATGGTGTGCTGGACAGAGCCAACTACTTTGGCTACTAGAGTAGATGAAAGAAAAACAAAACTGCAAAACTGCATTTCAGAAAGTAAAAGAAATCAAAGAGTCAAGGTTGTAGGCCATGGGATACGGTCACCATGTGGTCTTATGTGCTCGGAATCTAACTGCTGAATCTTTGCTGAGAGTGTAGAAGTAAAGTTTTCATCTTGTAAGGCAGAGGTTTTCTGTAAAGAACCAGAGAGTAAATAGTTCAGGCTTTGTGGGCCATACAGTCTGCCACAACTACTCAATTGTGTTTGTAGCATGAAAACAGCCATGGACAATTTGTAAACTAAAAGATGTGGCTGTATTCCAACTAAACTTCATGTATAGACACTGAGATTTGAATTTCATATAACTTTCACATGTCATGAAACATTATTCTTTTAATTTTCATACAACCATTTAAAATGTGAAAACCACTCTTAGCTTGTGGGCTGTATGGACCCAGGCAGGGGCCTGGGCATGGCCCAAGGGCCATTACTGCTGTAAAGAATTGCCTCACATGAGGCCCATGCTGCAGGTCAGAGAGCCTGCCTTTCCCCGCACCGCGGCTCAGGGCGACTCTTGGAACCGCGGAGGGTAGACTTGGTATTTTTTCCCTAGAAGTTTACAACTGGACTGGAGGTCCTACTTCAAAATAAACCATTTTCAGCAAGACACTGCAGATGATTAACTGAGTAAACTAAAATATAACCATGTTCCACTCTTCTCATTTGAATGGGACAATTGGCTGGGTGTGGTGGCTTACGCCTGTAAGCCCAGCACTTTGGGAGGCTGAGGCGGGTGATCGTCTGAGGTCAGGGGTTCGAGATCGGCCTGGTCAACATGGTGAAACTCTGTCTCTACTAATAATACAAAAATTAGCCAGGCATGGTGGTACATGCCTGTAATCCCAGCTACTCAGGAGGCTGAGGCAGGAGAATCGCTTGAACCTGGGAGGCAGAGGTTGCCGTGAGCTGAGATCGCGCCACTGCACTCTAGCCTGGGTGACAGAGCGAGACACCGTCTCAAAAAAATTTAATTAATTAGTTTTAATTAATTAAAAAATAATGGGACAATTATCTCTGCAGAATTTCCCAGTAGCTTTGGTCATTTTTTCTCCCAGCTGTGCCAGGAATGCCCCATTCCCATTAGGGAGGTGCTCACTTGCCGTTCTGCTGTGCTGACTTCACCACATCTCCCCCTCTACCTAGCCCTTAAGCCATCTCATTTTGGATGCATTTTGGTAACTGCTTATAAATTCCCCTGCTATTGATAAACCAGATTAGGCCAATGCTAATCAACGTCACTTTTGTTCTCAACCTTGTTAAACTTAAGAAGTTAGGGCCAGCCAGGGCTTCAACAGAACAGGTTTTATTTGAGAGCAGCCCTGGTACACAGTGAACACTCTACACATGGAGTCAGGATGACACAGTGTGCTATGGAAAACAGTAACAATTACGTGTCAGTGGTTCATTTTATATGAACAAAAGGCTAATGTAGCTAGAATCGGTCTACACAGTCAACATCAATATAAAGTTAGATAGTAAGGATGACTGACAATAGTAGGTTTTGCTTTGTGGAGCCAACAAGTAAAGACAAAAATGAGACACGGAATACCCAAGGCCAAGAAACCCACTATTCAATTAGAACACGGCATTCACAGATTATCAATCCAGAGCCTTCACTGTACAGTGGTGGAGCCCAGAGAGGTTGAGAGATGTGTCCTAAGACACACAGAGTGAGCCAGCAGCAGAGCAGAAGTGGAACAAAATGCTCTTCCCAGGACACTCCTACAAATGCACACGTTGTAGACACCCGCCCCACAGGGCCTCCTGAGCAGCAGTAAAACAGTAGGGCAGGGAGAACCCTGCCGCAGCATGTGCCTGGCTATGTGATCTGCTTTCAGAAGCTGAGACAGAATCAGCTCTGGGGCCAGACAGACTCTGCTCACTCGTGATCCTGGGCAAGTTCTCTACCTCTTCAAGCACCAGTTTTCTTGTCTGTGGAATGGGTACAGCAATGCCTTCCTGGAAGTGTTCTGAGAAGTTTGCAGACAATCCTGTGAGAGCCTGCAGAAAGCAGACTTCAGTAAGCAGTGCCACTGCACTGTCAGCACATGTGGATCAACAAAAGCATGTGCTCAGTTTGGTGATGTGCAGCCGTGGGTTCTAAGTGGAGGTGATGAGTACTCACGCACAGGGGCCGAGGAATGGGAAGTTTGGGGACAGACGGAGAGAAGACAGGCCTGAGATGCATGAAGTTTCTTCCTCGAGGAACCTGACAAGTGGGTGCCCTTGAAATGGGAAGAGACAGGGCAACTGCCTCAGCCAGGCCTTCCAAGAGCAGGGACAGAGCAAGGCATGGGACTCTGTGCTGGGGCTGCAGCAGCAAACAAGACAGACTCGCTCGATGCCCTTGAGGTGCTCATGCTCCAGTGAGGAGACTGACACCAGAATAAATACCATGAAATGGGCTGAAAAGGCAACTGTGGGGTTGGCTGAGAACTGATGACAGTGGAATTGGGGGATGATGTTCCAGGCCTCCAGCATGTGCCAAGAGCTCTCATCAAGGTCAGGGCCCGAAGCCAGACACCTTTCCATGAGCAGACAAGACAACAGCCAGGAAAGAACTCCAGTGAGACTCTGCAAGTGTGTTCACACAGGTCCTGCTTCCTGAAACTGGAGATGCATGAGCAGACGGCATATTCACAGTCATCACCAGTCTCCCTTTGAAAATGTATGTGTCCACACACACACACACATTCACACACACTCTCACACACTCTGTCACACACACACACACACACACACACTCTCTCTCTCACACACACACACACACTTATGCAGATAACTGTATGAAATGCATGATTCCCTGCAGCTCAAGTACATGATGCCATACAGAAGTAAGGGAACTTGTACAAACTGACTTTTATTTTAAAAAAACAAAACTAGAGTGAATGGTGCAGCTATATATCCATGCTTACTCACTCAGGAAGTGCAATGACTATCCAGCACTGGTGATTAAGAAACCCGCTGCTGGGCACGGTGGCTCGCTTATAATCCCAGCACTTTGGGAGGCCGAGGAGAGAGGATCACCTGAACTCAGGAGTTTGAGACCAGCCTGGGCAACCTGGCGAAATGTGGTCTCTACCAAAAATACAAAAAATTAGCCGGGCTGTGGTCCCAGCTGCTTCGGAGGCTGAGGTGGGAGGATTGCTTGAGCCTGGGAGGCAAAGGTTGCAGTGAGCAGAGATCATGTCACTGCACTCCAGCCTGGGTGACAGAGTGAGACCCTGTCTCTAAATAAATAAATAAATGAAACGAAGCCTGCCCACTGTGGGAGGGAGGGTACTGGGAAATGGCTTCTATCCCTGCACTACAGATGATAACAGAAATAGCTAGGGAGGCCACAGGAGGGGCATGCTGTACAGCCAGGTCTCTGCTTAGGAAACTTTCATAAGGTTGAGTTAAGCCTTGAAAAATCTAGAAGGCCTTAACCAGGTAAAAGAGTGGAATAGGAGCATTCCACTAAAAGCCAGGGACATGAAATAGTGGGTCATATGTGGCAATGACATGCGGTCTGGTTGTTAACTTTCTTGAGCAGGGGGACAAGGGGAGCTGGCTGGTAAGGGTGTGTAGACTGCCCGTGCTCGACAGAGGTGCAGGCAACAAAGGCCCCCTGAGAGATTTGTGGCAGCAAAGGTGGGTGTCAGATACTCATTCCTGGCCAGAGCCGGAGCAGGGGGTGGAATTTGGAGAAAAGAACAGAGAGAAAGCCTCATGCTAGTAAGACACTGACTCAATTTCATGGTCAATATCTTTTTATTCTTTTTTTTTGAGACAGAGTTTTGCTCTGTCACCCAGGCTGGAGTGTAGTGGCACGATCTCGGTTCGCTGCAAACTGCCTCCTGGGTTCAAACAATTCTCCTGCCTCAGCCCCCTGAGTAGCTGGGATTACAGGCACCTGCCACCATGTCCAGCTAATTTTTGTATTTTTAATAGAGATGGGGTTTTGCCATGTTGGCCATGCTGGTCTCGAACTCCTGACCTCAGGTGGTCCACCCACCTCAGCCTCTCAAAGTGCTGGGATTTACAGGTGTGAGCCACCGCACCCAGCCATCATTTTTTTTTTTTTGAAACAGAGTCTTGCTCTGTTGCCCAGATGAGTGCAGTGGTGCAATTTCGGCTCACTGCAAGTTCTGCTTCCCAGGTTCACGCAATTCTCCTGCCTCACCCTCCCAAGTAGCTGGGATGACAGGTGCACACTACCACACCTGGCTAATTTTTTTTTTGGTATTTTTAGTAAAGACAGGGATTCACCATGTTGGCCAGGCTGGTCTCGAACTCCTGACCTCAAGTGATCTGCCTGCCTTGGCCTCCCAAAGTGCTGGGATTACAGGTGTGAGCCACTGTGTCTGGCCTGTCATATCATTTTTTTAAAAAGAAAAAATAGCCATGGCCTATTAACAAATATACCCAAGTTATTGTGACTTTGAGGCCTCACCAATTGAGTGTGGCAATAAGACTCAGAGGGTCCTGCCAGGAGCACTGTCTATGACGTCCAGGATAAGGAGGAATGGCTCCCAGCAGGAAGTGTCCTTCCAGTTCTGAAGTCTAATTAGCAGGCTGAAAATAGCGAATTTATGAGAAGACATGGTCTTTAGACTCCAAATTCTAAAATTTTAAGTAATTTTTGACTGCTAGCAGAAATCAGTATTACAATTTCTAAAGGAGCAATTTCAGCTGGAACGTTCCCCAAAACAAACATATGTTTCTGAAAAACAGAAGGCAAAAAATAATCCAGAAAAAAAAAAAATCCCAATGACTGTGCCAACAAATCTCTGTAAACACTAATTTTAGGTTTTAAAGGCCTACCAGTAATTTAACAAAGTCTGAGCGCCCCCTGATGGCTAATCAGGGGTCCTACAGAAGATGCCACTTTTAGCTACCTGAGGTCAACTTGTTAACTTTTCTCTTCAAATAATCAAGCAAGTCATTGTTCTTATTTGCTTTGTGCAGAAAAAACAAAGTATGTAGGCTTGTGATAAGAAACGTGACATGTTTAGGAAGCTGCCAATTCAGCGGAATTTAAGAACGGAGATGTGCCAAACCCAAGACAGAGAAGAGTGCTTTTATATAAGAACCTAAAGGACTTCCAGGAAAAACTCATTTTTATTTCACTGGACTATTGGTTCCTTATAATCTTTATGTTATCCTGGGGAAAACGGCACAGCGACCAGGCAAAGACAGAAAATGCCACCGCCCCCACCAGAGCATCAGCTGCAGGCTGGCGCCCTCCACTGGCCGCTCTGGTGGCTGCAAGGCTGGCACAGAATGCCACCCATGGTGGCCCTGCCAGGGAACTGTGGCTGGGTGACTTCTGCTACCTTTCCCCCAGGCAATTATGCTGCAAGCACACACCCTTTCCTTTTGGTAAAACATTATCTGGTCCAACCAGTAAGCTGAAGTTACAAGGCAGGAACCAGCAAGCTAAGGGCAGGCTGTTAAAATATACTCTCCATTGAACAAATAGATCCGGGAGAGTGAAAACCGCTTGCTGGGGAAGGTAAAGCGAGACAATGTTTGCAGAGGAGAGGAAGCTCTGGCATGCACCCCTGAACAAAAGGGAACAAGTGGTCTTTACTTGGAGAACGGCTTCCTATTAGGACTCACTCCTTCGTACATTATGCCTTTCATCCCCACTCAACCACAAAATGATTTTGCTGAAGCAAATACAATGGTAGAAAAAGATTTACACTGAAAGAATCTTTAATAATAAACTGTTGCCAATCTGCCTACTTGCCCGTGATTTATAATACAATAAACATCAGATTCTATTACGGCTCATGCACTGAAGCTGCTGCTCTGAAAAAACGGCATATGAAAGCACCCGAACCCCACCACCATCACAATGAAATGAGCATGTATAAATGTGCTAAGAGTATCTCTTTGCATCTTTTATAGCTTGTGTGTATTAATCTGTAACGCTTATTAAGAAAGTCATTGCTATGCAAAGCAGCACCCAATCCCTTTCTCTGGCTTTTCAACAGGAGTGCACTGTTTAGCCAATAGGACAGACCCTCTGGCCCTCATTCTGCATTCATCACAGGCAACATTTGCACAATGTATCTCTCAAAGGCGGCTGAAAAGAAGGCCTTAATACTCATGTAAACAACTGCAAACCAATTACTTAATGAATCAGGCCCACACATAATGAGGTGCAGACAAAGAGCTATAAATGCATTTTTGCGCCCAAGCCGCTGCTTTAAAGTAAAATCCCTCAGCTGTAGTTTGGGCTTAACTAGCACATCATAATTATTGTCTCTAGGACATCAGAGGAAGCCATTTTTTTTTTTTTTTTAGGTCCAGCGGGTTTTTTTTTTTTTTTTTTTTCTGAGGTTGCTCATCAGCTCACTGACAAAATAGAGCAAAGAAGAATTTTAAAAGTGCTACAGCAGCACTGCACTGTTATGTTTATTCTCAAGTACCGGGTTTCGAGACCACTTGTAAAAGCAATAAAGCACAAGGAGTGACTGCAGTAAGTGGGATCCTTAAATGTAAGCCTCTAAGAAATTTCAGTGAATCCAGCACAAACAGCAAAACTGGAGCTCTCCAAAGCCCAGGGTGGCGTATTAACAACACCAAACCCAGCACAAGAACCAAACTGTGACAAACAGCACGCCAAGTCTACGCACTCTGGGCCCAGACCTTTTCATCACTGGATTATTATCAAGTGCCTAGAACCAAGAGTTCCTTGAAGGCCTTTTTGTGTGTGTGTGTTTTTTTTTTTTTTTTTTTTTGCTTGTTTTCTTAAAGCGGATGATGAGATTACTTGTAATTTATTAGGAAATTCATTTCATACAGAAATACTAATAACAAAAGGCCTCTGCCTCAATTTGAAGGAGGAAAAAAGTTTGATTTTAGTTTAGTGAAATATAGACAAGATGTGAAGTTATTAGGCTGAGAAATGTTCTACAAAATCCAATTGCTTTCTCAATGTCTTTAAACATTTCCCAAAGAACCTATGTAAAGACTGTTTAGGAAGAACTGGGTTTTTTAGTGCCTCTATATATTATTAAGCCAAATGGTAACATTCGGCCCTGAAAACTATCTGTAGAATTTACTGTCTTTTAAAATTTCTTTTAGGAGACCTAGAACTTGAATTTATAATATAATCGTGATAACATAATACTTTTAACACTCTTCCTGTCCCATTTACCTCCCATTTCCTTCAAAAATATGGATGAAAACTCAGGCATTAAAAATAATAACTTCTGATAATTAAATGAGTTATCTCCCTAAAACTGAACTTGTCAAGTTTCTAAAACCCATAATTTTAGAAATTCAGTCTCATTTTAATATATACTCCAGGTTCTAAAAACACTGTATTGTTTTATAAAATATGAATAAAAATAGGATTTTTTTATTTAAAAAATTCGACATTCCTGGCTCAAATCATTTTCTCTTATGGAACATTGTATGTTATACTAGAAATGTAAAGTTCCTGTTCTAAAATTTCATCACAAACAAGCAGTTAATTCAAATGTAATATAATCATCTGAAGGACATCTTTTTACTGAGCAATGCTGTTCCAAAAGGAAAGTTGCTATGCCATTTTAAACAATATTTAGCTCAAAGCAAAAGAGTAAGGTATTTCATCAGATGACGGCTGATATTCCCATCTATAAATTCTAACTGACCTGAAGCTACTGTGATTAGTATTTTATGTTAATGACAAATTCGGCACACAACTCTCTTAGCACTGGTCAAAAAACTTACAAGAAGTGAGTGCTACAGTTTGACAAATGTGAAGAGATAAATTTTGTTCTTTATGGAAAATAAGCAAGAAAGTATTAAAAAGGAAAGAATAATCTAGCCTAAATACTTGGTTAAAAAAAAGAGAAAAATAAAAATGAATATCCAGCAATTACTAGTTTATATATTAGCCATCACAAAAAGAAGAAACATGCCACTTTATTTCTTTTAAGGCCTGATGTTTTCTCTCTGCCCTTTTTTCTGACAACCTCCATTGTGTGGTCTCTAAGCAGTCCTACTGCGAGCAGCTGTAGACGCTAATTTGTGGTTCACTGAGGTGTCAATTGAGTCTTAAACCAAGGAAACAACAGCTGCAAAACAATACTTGGCTCTGGTGCAAATATTTTCAAAGGTAGACTAAAGTTTCAACTGTTATTTTAGATAAACAAAAACCCAAACCATAACCCTCCAAGTCACACAACAAAATAATATGCAGCTAGAGTTTAATTCATTGCATTGTGACATTTCTCATCTTGTTGCTGCTATTCAGAAAGGCTTTCACAACTTTACCTTGACAAAGGACTTCCTTCACTAGATGAAAAACTAGCTTCCGACGCAATTTTGTTAGCTGTCTTTGTCTCGAATGCACCGCTGCCAATATTCAAACCTGTGATAAGCGTAAACATGGAGAGTGAGGGTTAGCTGTCATGCAGCCACGGGACAAAATGAATAAAGTGGCCTCACAGTAAGTTTGGTGAAACAAACGCCAGCAGAGGAAGAATCTGTTCAACCCACAGAAGGCAAGGGAGCTTCTGAGGCAGAGAATGAAATGCTGGTAGAACATTGAAAGGGAGTGGGGCGCTTTCCTGTGATACCTAAACAGTAGCCACAAAAAGTGAAAACTGAAATCATCCAAAGAGTTCAATTTTAAATGACCAAGATGCACATGTAGGCATATGGATCTCTACTGTGTCACAAAGCACTGGATAATTCCCATTGTTATAACACACGGGTAGCAAACCAGGGCTCAGAAATAATTGAGACCCGTGGATAACAGTTACCCACCTTATCCACTCTTAAGCCCCTCTGTAAAATCCTCTATTTTCCATCCCATAGAGGAGAAAGAATCTCCACTGAAAATCATCAAGGCCACTCTTTACCAGCCTCTAAAGGTTGAGGAGGAGGATGCACACTCCACCTCTTTCTCTGGAGCCAGAGACTTGGATATTCCCACAATGCCCCCAGTTTGCAGGGCAACCCCTGACCTTTGCCTTCTGGGAGTTCTCAGCCTTGGATGTTTCTGCTACAGGTCTGCTTCTTAATTGGCAGTCACAATCAGAGACACAGCATGCATGGGCATCTCTGCAGAAAGCATTTGCTGAGTTTCTAACCTGGAATCTGCCTGCTTGCATGTACACTCTGCAGCAAAGTGATTATTTTAAAAATGTGTCCACATTCAGCCCAAAGAGGGTGTCCACATGCTTACCAGGAGGAGGTCTTTTCAGACATGAAAACTAAGGCTCAAGGTTTATTTAAGAAGCTTTCCTCAGGACAGGTCCACAGACTCAGAAGTAAGTGAAACATGCACTGCTTCTTCATTAGATTTGGGGTGGGCTCCTTGAGCGCAGAGTGCACCACCACCTCCCATCCCTGCTACTTCTACAACACTGTGAAGCTGCCCTATACCCTCCAGTCCACTTTCTGTTTTTCTCTGGGACTCAGATAAGTCCTTAGGATCAGAATGAGAGTAAGGGTAAAAGATAACACACAGCCAAAGGATCTGACTACAATGACAGTGACAGCAAACACAGGCAGGAGCACTTTGAGTATGGGGCGAGGGAAATGAATTTAGGGGTGCCTGACTATATAACCTAGAGTGTCATTTCATTTATGAACAAATTAATAAAAATGCATTAAGTACTAGGTTATTAATAGTACCATAATCCATAATTTCAGATACACATCCAAGGGATTACAACTTATATGTCAAATTTACTCATCTTTTTTTTGTTTTTTGAGACAGGGTCTGGCTCTGTCACCCAGGCTGGAGTGCAGTGGTGTGACCTTAGCTCACTGCAACCTCTGCCTCCTGGGTTCAAGCCATTCTCCTACCTCAGCCTCCTGAGTAGCTGAAGCACCTGTCACCATGTCTAGCTAATTTTTGTATTTTTAGTAGAGACAGGGTTTCATCATATTGGCCAGGCTGGTCTTAAACTCATGACCTCAGGTGATCCGCCTGCCTTGGCCTCCCAAAGTGCTGGGATTACAGGTGTGAGCCACAGTGCCCAGCCAAATTTACTTATCTTTTGCACTTGTCCAATTAACTACTGAAAATAACACTTACCAGAAACAGATGTGTGGAGTCACTTTCCAAAGTATGTGTGTCATTTATCTAGCTGAAAGGCTCTGAGCAAGGTGTTACTCTCCTGGGGACTCATTTGTAAAATAGGAGTGTTGAATACATTCTTTCTAATATCCCTCTGGATTCAAATTCCATGACTCAAATGTGAAGAAGGTCATGGAAAGCAAACAGTTAAGAGTTTGCAAGTGATGACAATCTCCATCAGGACAGAGGCCCTGTTTTATAACTCAATAAACTACAATGTCTTATGTTCAAATCACCCCTACCACCGCAATGGCTGGCTCTCCTAGGGGGCTTTTCACTGTCAGGCACTGTGCTGGGCACTTAACATGTAGTGGCTCACCAAATCCTCAAAACCACCAAAATAACTGAATTTTGCCGCAACTGACTTTAACCACTAATATTATCTAGGAAATAGCTCTCCGAATACAGCTAAGTCTGATGGACCGTAAGTATGTCCCTCAAAAATATCTGTCTGAAAAAGACATTTTTTGTTTATTTTTTAGATAGGGTGGTCTTGCTCTGTTGCCCAGTGCAGTGGTGTGATCATAGCTTGCTGCAGCCTCAAACTTCTGGGCTCAAGTGATCCTCTTGCCTTATTAGCCTCTTAAGTAGCTAGTAGTATAGGAACATGCTAAAACATGTGGTTAATTTTTAAATTTTTTGTAAAAACAGTGTCTTGCTATATTGCCCAGGCTGGTCTTGGGACTCCTGGCCTCAAGCACCTCTCTCACCATAGCCTCCCAAAATGCTGGGATTACAGGCATGAGCCACTGTGCCTGGCTGAAGAAGACATCCTTGAGACAACCAGGAAATCTGAATATGGACTGGGAATTACATGCTATTTAGAAATCACTGTTCATTCTGCTAGGTGAAATTATGGCATGGTGGCTAAGAAAGTCAATGTGGATTTCCTTCTGTATTAATCCATTTACTCTCACAAAGGAAAGTGAGGTAACTTATGCTTTAAAAACTGGTGTAATGAAAGGAAAACCACTGGAAATAATAGATGTACAATAACAAAGCACAAAAAAACAAAATTACAATTAAAACAAAATCCTAGATTGAAGGAACTATAACTAAGCTTAAAATTTAGCTTTCCTGACTGCGCATGGTGGCTCACACCTGTAATCCCAACTCTTCGAGAGACCAAGGCAGGTGGATAGCTTGAGTCCAGGAGTTTGAAACCAGCCTGAGCAACATGGCAAAACCCTCTCTCTACAAAAAAATACAAAAATTAGCTGAGTGTGGTGGTGTGCACCTGTAGTCTCAGCTACTTGGGAGGCTGAGGTGGGAAGATTGCTTGAGACTGGTAGGTTGAGGCTTCAGTAAGCCATCATGCCACTGTACTCCAGCCTGGGAGACAGAGCAAGACCCTGTCTCAAAAATAATAAATAAATAAATAAACAAACAAATAAATAAAATTTAGCATTCCTGGGATTTATAATCCTTTCAGTAAAATAACTAAAAATCCCCCAACATTCTGGTGAGGGAAAGCAGCCCAGTACAACACTGCCCATTGAATGACAAAGACACTAGTAGTCGTGGGGAAGAGAAGGAATTTGGGTGTGTCTTCCCAGGGTCACTGATGACAAGTCACTATCATGACATGCTTGGCAGAATTCAGGGCCTGGGAGGGCCACTGCCGCGCTGGCCAGCACATGTCTAGGACACAACAAAAGGGCTTTTCCACATGTCCGTTTGCCAAGGATAAAAAAAGTACTAGCTCATTCTGTCCTGGTGACAGCTCGTTACAGAGCAAACTCCAGAAACCTTTAAAAAGAATAACCACCCTTCCCTGAACACAGCCCTGCCCGCTACTTTGGGCCCCTGGACACTGCCATCTGCTCTTACTTACCTGACAAGTGTGACACAGAAGCATCTGCCTTTTGAAACCTGTTTTCAGTTTGATTTGTATTATCCTGAAGGGTAGCCTTCTTCAGCAACTGGTAGGCTTCTGTTTCTATTGATTAAAGAAAAACACAGAAATACCACATTTTTTACTGCCCAGAAAGCAGCTTTTAAAATTCTTCCTATAAGATGAACACTTCTCAAATGCATGCAAAATAATTATTTTTTGAACTGTCACTTTTTAGACATTCTAAAAATAAAAACAATTTAGTTGAAACCAGGTTTCAAGACTCAAAGACAAGTTGTATGAGTTTATTTGAGGCAGCCAAATTCTAGTCTGTGGGTCTGTGGATAGGTTCACCATCACAGTAAAACAGTTTCACTCCCCTCTGGGCCTTGTAGAGGAATGAACCAGAATGAACCAGAAAAGAAAGCAAGCCTTCCTAGGTTGCCAGGTCACTCAGAAACTCTCTTTGCTCTGGCTCTTGGGCTCTCACACTCAAGTGCAGGGGCTCTGGGACAGGGCTGGGGGAATGGGGAGAGGGTCAGGAAGGGTGGTGACAGCTGGATGAGTTCAGAGTCCCACAGCTGAGGAAATCTAACCAAGTCTTGCCACGGGGAAGGAGCGAGAACGGGTTTGCAGAGAGCAAAGCCAGGCGTCCACAGGGATCAGCGGCAGCCTGCACATGCTCATGTTCATAGGATGCTCTTGGCCATGCAGTGCTTCTAATGGCATCTGCTATAAGTGAAATTGGGGAAGACTGTTGGGAAAAACAGTAAACAAAAATACATAAAGAACCTGAGTGACACAACCTTCCCCATTACTCTAAATTTCAAGAGCACCCAGATGAAATGCAGGATGAAGAATCAGAGTTTCAGCACAAACATAACAAAACAGCATCCATGTCTACATCTTCAACGTAACACAAAAGGAGTCCCACTGTCAATGCCAGGGGCTGGCAACAGGTTGGATTCCTGCTTTCGCTGGCTTCATTTAAGGACTTAACCATGAGACCCTATTACTGGATTAAAACTACCATCACACTGAAGAATAAAAATACAACTTACCTTGCCCTACTGAAAATCAGTCAAGATAAAAATGAGTACTTAAAATGAACATTATACTTTGGAATATTAAATACTATATAATTAAAATACATACAGATCAGGGATTCTTCGCTCTGAAGATAATAAATTCTAAGGCAACACTTTTTTAACATTGCTGGATTGTGAAATCAGTTTAGGTCATTGAAACTAGTATTTTGAAAAATCTAATAAAGAAAACGTCAGAAACAGTGCATACAAAGGGGAAAGTGCTGTTTTGTGTAATGTGTGTGTGGGGGGGGCGGGGGGGGGGCTGGGGTGAAAGTGTTTCCTGGTGAGGCTGGTCGCACTGTCCTAGGATGGCTCCAATGGGATCGTGTCGTGATGCCCTTCGGCTAATCCTAATATCCGTGTTACTTCAAATACACTGTAAGGTAACTGTGAAAGAGGGACAATATTAATAAAATCAAAGACAGAGTGTCTGAATTTCTAAAGGTAAGAAATCAGTGTAAAAGAGGTAAAAATGCCCTGTTTTGTTTTTATTTTATAAAAATCAACCAAAAAGTTTTTCAGCTCTCAGGATACAACTCCAGATCTTAATGACCCCATGTTATTTCTACATTCAATTAAACTTATTTTGTCAAGGAAAAGATAGCAAAGATGGGAACTTAAAAAAAAAGGAGCAGCTTCTTGATAAACAAAGCCTCCTGGCCACTGGAAGCTGGAGCTGTGCACTGCAAATTCATTTCTCCATTGTCGAAAGGCAAATCACTTGACTCCAGTGAGACGGCGCTCCTGCTTCTCAGAAACCAGGAAAACGTGTCACTGGCAATCAGAAGGGGATTTCTGTGAGAAGTATCAAGCTAGTAGTCCTGAGGTAATTTCAGATTTGGGGGGGATTAAGCATTCTGCCCAAACAGAAGAAGGGCTGATAGTATTACTGGTTTGAGGTTAGCAAGGGAGGAAACTGCCAATGTGAAGTGAAATCACTTCTAGCAACAAGGCACCATTCTGATACTCTGGAAAAGACGAGCCCTTTCTATGCTCCACACTTTCCATCTGGTCCCCCTCCCTTCCTTCCTGAAGAGTGCGAGCTCAGGAGCTTTTGGCTAACCACCCATCCTGAGATGGCTCACTCTCCTGCTCCATTCAACCAGAGCCCACCACTTCCCAATCACCTCACTGGTGTTTCATCCTTAAGCCTCTGTGGCCCTTCTCCAAGCAGAATCACCGAAGCCCACCTGGGCAGTTTTTATTTGGGATGCTGCTGCCCTGACCTGAGTCATAAAGGACTGGCAAGATCAGGCTGAGGACTGCTGGGCACATCTCTCACCCCCAATCCCAGTGCACACTCTCTCCAATGGTTTAAAGGCAAAGTGAAGTTTAAAAGGTACAAAGATGAAGTGCATTCACTTAGAGGAATGACACTCACTGAGGCAGGACCACAGATGTCAAAGCAGGAGAGGGCAGAGAGCCTAGCACTGTTGCCGCCCAACCGAGGATCAGATGCACCAGAGCTGGAGTCGCTCTCCCTATGCATCACCCCCCTATTTAGTCAGAATTGTTGCACAAAACTATTTATGAAAGTCTGAGAGATGATCTACATAGGAAAAACAAAATTAATAAGGGTTGGTTAAAACAAATTAGAAGTGGTTAAAGGATACATAGTCTGCATAGAACAAGGTCGGAGAAGGGAAGGAAAGTTCAGGTATTGCAAACAGACTGGACAGGATGGGCATTGCGGATGCAGATGCCTCTGGGGCCAAGCAAGTACCTCCAAGGAGTGACTATGGCCAGGCAGGAGCAGCAGGAAGCGCCTGCCCTGTAGCAGGCAAGGAGGCACATGACTTGTCCATAGAGCACAGCTGCTCCTTGGCTCCAGCCAATTGCTGCCTGGTGGGAAGGTGGGCCTGGTCTTGCCAGACTTCTGCCTTTTCTTTCTTCTTTTTAAAAATAAAACACTGCACAGACAAAACAGAACATATTTGTAGCCTCGAAACTAGATGGTAGTGAGCAACTTTTTGTGTTCACTGAAAGTGGTACAAGAACACTTAGGAAAAAACTGCAGCCAAATAATACAAGCTAGATATCAGGAAAAGCTTTCTTGTTGAAAGGGTTGTTGGAACATGTTATCCAGGGAGGATGCATCAGCTGTATGAAGATTTTTAAGGGGCTGTCTGTATCAAACAGACCAGGTTTCAGACTCTGGAGGCAAGAGTGTATTTTTTTTTAGGAGTTCTCAAACAAATCAGACATCCTCCTGAAACAGCCCAGAAGACTTGGCCGGGACGCTAGTTTCATGAAGCAAGAGTGTAAAGCTATGGATGTGAGGTTTGTGGTAATTCAGGCCCAGGATTTTTTAGAAGAAACACAGTGATGAACCAAGCAGTTAAAAGCTCCACTTTGTTGCTGCTCTGCAAATTCATAGTTATTAAATGAATGAACAAATAAAGGAGCAAAAGTAACGAATCAAGAAGTTCAAGTCAGTCTGTTACAAGCAAGGTAGGGACAAAGTCAATATATTTCCAAGGGAAAAAGATTTTTGTTTTCTCAGCTGCAAGTAAACTGTAAGTCTGAAAATTTGAGGATTGGGTGTTTGCTTTAATGGTTTCACTTTCTAGCCTGACTTAGAAATCCAGGGAAACACTTCCTCCCATTAGTAAAGTTAAACTCTCAGAAAATACTGAGTAGTGAAAATGTTTAGATTAGACAAACATTTCTAAAGAATACAATCATTTTCAGATGGAATGTTCTGATACACACAGAAACACACACGCATGCTCAAGCTTTCAGTTCTGAATCTTTGTTCAAGCATTGATTATATATTCAAATCTGTGTCAAGACTTAGTTTAAAAAGTAGAAAATATTGTAGTTCAAAATGTAAGGCAAGGCAAGGAGGGGCATCCCATGCAGTCTACAGCTCCAGAAGGTGAAAATCTATCCTTGTCTATTAACTCTTGACTGATGACATGAGATAAATGTATTTTCCCTTACTTTGTTACATAAGCTGCCTGAACCCAATCATCTATCTTTCTGCAAAGTGCTGAAGGATCGCTGAGGCTGTTTTTTTTTTTTCTTTTTGATATGCGTTTTGTGTCTGGAAAATAGAAACAGCTACAGAAAGAAAGTGAAAACATGCTGAATAAAGAGGTGGGAGAGAGATGATGCTGAGGAGAGGAGAAAGAAAAAGCCTCAACTTCTTATCTGTTTTCCTCTTTTATATGCAAATGTACACCTGCTAAAATACTTCTAAATCTACAAATAAAAAGAAAATATCTGATGAACAAGTGCTTTTAACACCCCATTACAAGAGCCAGACAAACACATGGTTCACCAGTCTCTAAGGGGTGTCTTGGAGGCAGGGAATCTGCCCATTGCTTTTGCAGAAATCCTTAATGAAAAAAAGAGTTGGGCTCGGAGAAAAAAATAACAAAGGGCGATGCCAACAATCCTATCACTACGGCTAAAAAACCGACCTTGAATTGACAGAGAACTGGGCATGTTTGAGTAAGGAAGGATAATTGCTATTTCTATATGAAGTTAAAACAAAATCTGAAAAATATTCTCTGTCCACTGAGTTTCTCAGTATTGTTACTTTTCACATATTTCTACACCTACGTGTTTTTTCAAATTGTACTACGTGTGTTGCTGACACTGCAAACTCGGTCATTTTTGCAAAATAAAATAAAAATTGTGAGATATGTTTCTTAAGTTACTTCAAAAGATAAATATTAACACTGAGAATCCAGAAATCATTTGCCTAGTAATCTACTTAAATAAAAATAAGGGCCGGGCGGGGTGGCTCACGCCTGTAATCCCAGCACTTAGGGAGGCTGAGGCAGGTGGATCACTTGAGGTCGGGAGTTCGAGACCAGCCTGACCAAAATGGAGAAACTGTAACTACACCATTGCATGGTGGCACATGTCTGTAGTCCCAGCTACTTGGGAGGCTGAGGCAGCAGAAAAGCTTGAACCCGGAAGGCGGAGGTTGTGGTGAGCCAAGATCGTGCCATTGCACTCTAGCCTGGGCAACAAGAATGAAACTCCATCTCAAAAAAAATAAATAATAAGGAAATAGGGCCGGGCACAGTGGCTCACACCTGTAATCCCAGCACTTTCGGAGGCTGAGATGGGTGGATCACTTGAGGTCAGGAGTTTAAGACCAGCCTGACCAACATGGTGAAACCCTGTCTCTACTATAAATACAAAAATATAAAAATTAGCTGGGCACAGTGGCAGGCACCTGTAATCCCAGCTACTCAGGAGGTTGAGGCACGAGAATCACTTGAACCTGGGAGGTGGAGATTGCAGTGAGCCGAGATCACATCACTGCACTCCAGCCTGGGTAAGACAGCAAGACTCTGTCTCTGGAAAAAAAAAAAAAAAAAAGAGAGAGAGAGAAAAAAAAAAATAGAGGATGTCGCTTTTTTCAATATTGAAAAAAAAAAAAAAAAAAGGATTTTTTTTTTTTAAAGGCAGGAAGATACACAAGTTTGGGTCCATAACCAGAATCACTTTTCATGTCCCGACTTTCTGCAATAAACTCCACTCCACCTGTGTAGACCTGGGCCTGCAAATTCCATTGTCAAGGTTGCTCTCTGCGCTCTCCGGAAGAGGGCCGATGCATGAGAAGAGACCCACCTAATTCACATGAGTTGTCTGGCACTGCTTCAGAAAATAGAGATTTATGTCATAGTCCTAATTTCTATGGGTCAACTCAACAATTAAACCTGAAAACAAATTCCAGGCTTGAAACTGACCTTTAACTGACATTCCCCAAATGAGCTGGAACACTTTTGCTTGCCATTTAACACTGTTCAGTCGTGAGAGGTGAATTTTCAACTCTCAACCTCATGACACCTTTAACTTTTCAACTTGAGTAATCCTGGTCAGAAAGCTGTATTTTATTGATATAAATAGCTTTTTAAAAAACAGTATATTTTAGCCCTTTGTACGCAATGATTTATTTAATGAGAGAAATTAGAAATGGCAATATTATCTTTACCATTATTTATGATAGGTGCAGGAATAATTACTATAGAAGATGAACTGGATGCTAAAAATGTAAAATATGAAGAAGTCCATCCTCATTCCCTGTAGTTGGTTGAATAGTGTTGTTCCCCTCAACCCGACAAACTCATGTCCTCCCAGAACCTCAGAATGTGACCTTATTTGGAAATAGGTTCTTTACAGACATATTAGTTAAGGTTCCCGAGATGAAATCATTCTGCATTTACCATGGGCCCTAAATCCCATTTCTGATGTTCTTCTAAGAAGAGCAGACACAAAGACACAGAAGAGAAGGCCAAGTGAAGACAAGAGGCAGAGACAGGGCTTATACTCCCACAAGCCAGGAGCCACCAGCTAGTGCCTTCAGAGGCAAGGGCCCTGCTGATGCCTGGATTTCAGACTTCTAGCTCTCAGAACTGTGAGAGAGTGCATTTCTGTTGTTTTAAGTTTGTGATTCTTTGTTACAACAGCCCTAGGAAAATAATACACTCCAACCCCTGATTTTATTAAAATATTTAAAGCTCGATTTTGTCTTTCAGAGTCTTCTGCGTAAAATAAGGGTGCTTCACAACAGGACCTATAAGGGTTCTTTTGAACTGAGACCCCTGCTCCATAGTTCTCAAACCTAAGAAGTTACCTGGATGTGTTACAAAGTACTTATGCCTGGGTGCCACTCCCAGAGGTTCAGAAATAATTGCACAAGGGTGTGGCTGGGGCATGGGTATGTTCTAAAACTCTACATGGGATTCTACCATGAGCCACTGGGGAGAATTTCTCTGGCATTTATGAGTTCATCTCCTTGAAGGTAGAAGCATCCAGTCCAGAAGATCCATCAGAAAGATACCTTTCATCCTTTAATGACCAGGTTAAATAAACAGCACTGTCCTGCAATATAATGAGGACTGTTTTGCTATGGCAAGTAGCAGGGAGCAGGCTCCATGGGTGAAGCCCCAGCAGGCTGAGCCCTGGCACAGAGACAGGGCCATGTGGACTTTCAGTGGACAATCTAGCAACATATGGCGGTTCCCCTGGTTTGGCACAAGCTGGGGGTTTCCTGTACCAGGCACAATCGGTAACATGTCTCAACTGATTCTTGTCAGGAAAGTGCTTCTGGGACAGGACAGGTGAAGCACATTCTCGGTAAAGCCTCAGTAGTAGTGGTGTTATGCCACTGTGCTTTGGGAGCCCAAAGTCATCACTGCAGTCTTTCCTCCCAGGATAAATCCAGTCACCAGTGACAACCTAGCCACTGTATCTTTCCAGCCCTTTTCCGAATTGATGTAAAACTCAAGCAGTCACATTTTGGGAAGCACTGCCTAGAACTCCAAGTGGCACCCTCCAAATCTAAGCTGACCTCCTGGAAAGATTCTAAATGGATGTCTTAGGAAATATGCAAGGAAATATTACCTTGCATAGTTCAGCTTGCCAAAGAATATCCATGAGGAATGGCACAGTCAGGCAACCACTTTCAACACAGCTTGACCAAGAGAATTGGTGTCAAAAGAACGACAGGCTGAATGGACATTCTTAGAGGCTTAATCCTCTTGAGATAAAAGCTGAGAGCCCTTTTCACATGGAGCTTAAGGAGACTAGTTTTGCCAGGATGGGCACGTGGGGTGGGAAAAGTACTGGTGGAGTGAATGATTGAAAGAGATAGTATTCTGTCCTGAATCAATAAGCATTTAAGAAAATTCCTTAATATCCCCATTTTTATTCATTTGACAAATTAAGTGCCCACTCTGTGCCAGATACTGTGCTAGGTTCTGTATTTTTATGACATTTAGCATAGCTGCATCATCTGCTAAAATTAAAACTCACTTAATGCTGAAAGGTAAATTTAGTGTGAATACAAACAAAATTGTCAATGTGGGAAATTTTCACTTTGGGGATATAAGTAGTTCAAAAGGCAGACTTTCTCTCCCAATCTAGATAAGCATCACTTTGCTCATGGCCTGAGTGTTTCCGGCAAACTAACCTGTATATTAGGTCAGGAAGTATTTCAGGGAAACCGACCTCCCAGCAGCCCAGCTGGGCTCAGGTTTGCCCCACTTTATAAAAGGCCTTCCTCTTGGGATGAGCTGCATTTGAAAATCCTTGCATGCTGCCCACCTCTCCAGGCCTAACCCAAGTGAAAGGAAAGGCAAGCTTTGTTTATCATTGCTCTCAGAAGCAGCTTTGCAAAGCTCATCTTCTGTTATGATGTACACTGATGTTTAATTGATCCGGACATCTTGATGCAGTTGTCTTTTTGGTAAAATAAAAGAGGCAGGGTAGGCCGGGCGTGGCGGCTCACACCTGTAATCCCAGCACTTTGGGAGGCCAAGGTGGGTGGATATCTTGAGGCTAGGATTCAAGACCAGCCTGGCCAACAGGACAAAACCGTCTCTATTTAAAGAATACAAATTTAGCCGGGCATGGTGGAACGTGCCTGTAATCCCAGCTACTCAGGAGGCTGTGGCACGAGAATCGCTTGAACCTGGGAGGCAGAGGTTGCACTGAGCCGAGATTGTGCCACCGCACTCCAGCCTGGGTGATGAAGTGAGACTCTGTCTCAAAACAAATAAACAAATAAATAATAAAAAAATAAAATAAAATAATAAAATAAATAAAAGAGGCAGGGCAGTGAAACGGAAGGAGTTCAAGGGCCCAAATCCCAAAGTCTAAGTTTAATTCAAGATCTAACACACTAGCAACATGGCCTTGAGCAGGACACCTTTCTAAGTTTCTCTTTGACCATTTGCAGGGTGAGTACTAATGTTTACCCTATAAGACTGTTGTGAAGGTTAGAGATGAGGGAGGCTTAGTGAGGGCAGGGATCCCATCTTCTGTGGTTCCTGGTATCCCAGGATTCAGCCCATGTAAAAGTATTAATTAATTAATATAATTAAGGATTTTATATATAATTATATGTATATAATATATTGTATCAATACATCTAATTATATAGTACTTATTATATACAGAAAACCATACATTTATAGATACAAAAATTCATCTTTTTTTTTTTTTTTTTTTTGAGACAGAGTCTTGCTCTGTCGCCCAGGCTGGAGTGCAGTGGCACAATCCCGGCTCACTGCAAGCTCCGCCTCCCGGGTTCACGCCATTCTCCTGCCTCAGCCTCCCGAGTAGCTGGGACTACAGGCGCCCGCCACTGCGCCCGGCTAATTTTTTCTATTTTTAGTAGAGACGGGGTTTCACCATGGTCTCGATCTCCTGACCTTGTGATCCGCCCGCCTCGGCCTCCCAAAGTGCTGGGATTACAGGCGTGAGCCACCGCGCCCGGCCCAAAAATCCATCTTTGATTTCCACCTGAATTCTTTAGTGAACAACAACTAGACTAATAAAAGGGGTAGAATATATTCACAACAACAGATCATACAGGCTATGGAATACTGACTCTGTGTTTGTGGGTGGGGCATCGGTGTGTGCCCAGGAGGGTTTATATGTAAATCTAAACACAGAAAACTCGCATGCTCCATAATAATGATTAACAAAGCAGATGCCTTCAAAGTGATAGCAGACTCTTTAAGGAGGAGCCTCAGCCAAGATGACCTCCATTTTGGGGTGATAAGCAAATGAGAAAGGGAAATGAAGAGATGAGAATGCTGGCACACTGGATTCCATTAGCACAGAGGAAGAAGCACAGTCCCTTGGCATTAGAAGGAATGTCAGGGGTCACAGAGGCAATAATTCCTTCCACGATGCCTCTTTTAGAGAGCCACAGGGCCAGGCAAGGTGGCTCATGCCTACAATCCCAGAACTTTGGAAGGCCAAAGCGGGCAGACTGCTTGAGCTCGGGAGTTTGAGACCAGCCTGGGCAACATGGTGAAACCCCATCCTATAACAAATATAAAAATTAGCCAGGCATGGTGACACACGCCTGTAGTCCCAGCTACTTGGGAGGCTGAGGAAGGAAGATCACTTGAGCCCAGGAGACAGAGGTTGCAACAAGCTGTAAGCACAACAATGTACTCCAGCCTGGGCGACAGACAAAGACCCTGACCCTGTCTCAAAAAAAAAAAAAAGTCATGGTTCCTGCCATGGTTCAAGCACTCACACCTGGAAGATACTGAACTTGGTTTTGCTGAAATGAAGAGCTAGAAAGTTGTTTTGTTACTGAGCTACACTCTATAATTAAGCTCGATAAATATTCTGCCTGGTATATGGCAGCTCCTCAAATATTTAAAAAACTACTGTGCCCTTCTCAGGCTAAACATCCCCAGGACCCCCTCATTCTGATAAAGATATGACTTCACAGCTTCCCACCCCCAATCTCCCGTGACTTCCCAGATTTCACCTCAGCCATGTCTTCTCTTATACTTCTCTTATACTTCTTCTGAAATGGCTGAAAAGCAAATAAAGACACACAGAAGGATCCCACACTGAAGAATAGCACTTCTGGGCGCCTAAAGTTACTACTGTAACCTTCTCATCAATTCAAGGAACAGCTGTAACAAACAGCTGTCAGTCATAACATCTGGGTGTAGTTGCACTAAAGCAGCCCAAAGTTTCCTTATAAAGCAATCTCACATACAAGAGAGCTTCCCACAAAATGAAACCACAGAAAAATGTTGAAGATAATTTTAGTGTATTGAGGAAACTGGTGCCCCCATTGGACTCACTGCTTTCAAAAGTGTTCCACATACATGTGTGTATGTTTCACAAAGCATGTTCCACAGAACATTAATTCTGTTGCCTGTTAACAGGAAAAATTCCATTTTCAAATAAATGATAAGTTATCTGAAACTCTAGGATCACAATTTTAAAAATTCCTTTGCTGAAAGTCTTCTCCAAGTCTTCACTATGTTTCTATGCATTATGCATACTGCAGAGAGAGAGAGAAGGATCATGCAGGGCTTGGCAACAAAATATGTATTAATTGATGTATTTTCTGGGTGGAGCACTGCAAATAACACATTTTGGAAAATGCTGCATTAGCTCATCAATACTTGTGGGGCAGCACACACATCAGGGGAGGTCTGCCGCCTGGTGATCAGGTGCCCGGCAACGTCTTCCACTGTGAGCAAGTAAGGGTTACTAAGGGCACACAGGTCCCCCCAGGCAGAGATGTCTGGGCCTTGACCAATGAGATCTTCAGGAATACTTCAGCAGCTATTTCGGATATTTCTCTATGGATTTTCTCATGGGACTAAGTGGAAGTTGGAAAAGTATCATCAAACTCTTCTTGAGATTCCTTTTTGATAAGGTAACCATCCTTCTGGATTTGAATCTCAATTGTGTTCTCAAGTGGCAATTTCTTGCAGAAACTAACGTAGCAGTACTACCGGGAAGCACTGTCTTGCAGGCGTTGCAGCAGCACTGTACTTGTGCGGGTCTTGGTTCCAAGTGGCTACCACAACTCAAGGAAGGTATGCAGGTCCACAAGAACAGACTAAAAGTGTCCACTCTTCCGGGGGCTCATCTCACAATGGCACTTTCTGTGATGCTGCATCCCCATTCTCTCTACTTCTGTTCTTCTTTGAGTTTGCTTTGTGAGGCTCCTCATAGCTGGTTTGGAAATGCTAGGGCTTGTGGGGGCCAGCACAGAAGACCAAGAACACTAATAATGTTCACATGAATGTTATTATATATCACAGATAAAACTGAGTGTCTAGTATCTGCTTGGCACTTTCACAAATGATTTCATTTAAACTTTAAGACAATCCTATTGGGCAGTATGTCTGCTTTCCCAATAGAGAGACTCAGAGAGGGTAGAGAAACAGAGCAAGGAGTAAAGAGCTGACACTGAAGGCTGGTTCCAAAGCCCCAGTCCAATTGCTACATTTCCTTACCCTTCAGGGGACAGCCTCTGGAATATTTCTTTTCTTTGAAATATTCTAGAAGGAATGCAGCCCATACAAACACAACCAGCATGTACTCAGACAAACAGGACACTCCAACAAAACTATTAAAAAGAGGCAGACAGACTCTATCTTAAATTAAACTACGTACTTGCTTTACTCTACCAAATGCAAAATCTCCAAACAGTTATGCCAAAGTCACAAACATTTAATAAAGGGATGATGGTCAAGAACTTAAGAGATCAAAGTAGCAGCAATGATGGACAAAGCAACAGTATTAGTAGTGCCAAGGTGCGTGAGGCCCTCAAACATGAATTTCATGGGAGGTCCCTGGGTGGGGAGAGTACACTGGCAAGGACAGAACAGTAACACCTTAACAAAGTATATGGCTTTGCTAAGTTTTTAAAAAATTTCCAAAGTTTTTTTTTTTTAATGTCTAATATTTTGGCACAAAATAGGTACAAAGCATTTTTTTTTTTTAACTGCCAACTATTGATGGATCAATGGCAGGTTGTTGGAATTACAATTTCTTTTAAAATCTTTTTCTTTTTTTTTGAGACAGAGTCTCGCTCTGTCCCCCAGGCTACAGTGCAGTGGCGCAATCTTGGCTCACTGCAAGCTCCGCCTCCTGGGTTCCCGCCACTCTCTTGCCTCAGCCTCCCAAGTAGCTGGGACTACAGGTGCCCACCATCACGCTCGGCTAATTTTTTGTATTTTTAGTAGATATGGAGTTTCACCATGTTAGCCAGGATGGTCTCGATCTCCTGACCTTGTAATCCACCCACCTCGGCTTCCCAAAGTGCTGGGATTACAGGCGTGAGCCACTGCACCCGGCCTTTCTTTTAAAGTCTTAATGGCAAATAACCCAGGTTGCTTCTAGCCATATTGCACTTCTTTCTGCATAAGGGAGGATGTGAAACCCTGGTACTTAATTATCCATTTTCTTATAAAGAAAGTATATAACAAAATACATTTGCATTAACTTTGGGGAGAGTCAACTACTCCCAGCAAGGGATGATTGTAAAGAATACTGAAAAGAGAAGAAAGAATGAACAACAAGGTAATTTCCTGGTTTCTCCTCAATAATCCTTTATAATTTTAACTGAAATAAATTCAGAGGCCATTAGATACTTCTCTATCCAAAAGTAAATGCAAGGGAAAAGTATCCAAATGACTTCTTGGTTATCTGTAGTTTGGGATCATCTACATTTCTATTAATAAAAATAACAGGGAGCCATACCAGAGTTTTCAGAAAATGCAGACTAAAAACACAATAAACATATCATTGGGGAAAATGTTTAAAATAAAAAAACTCTGCATTTTAGAGTAAAATATTATCTGAATGCATAATATATACAATAATTGCTCTACCATAAACTCCTTTTTCAAAACCAGAGTTCATCACAAAAACATGAGTTTAAAAAATTAATCATGCCAGGAATTGCACTGCCATAAAAGCAGGCCATTCTTTTCTGCTTATAAACAACAACAAAACTACCACATATGCACATGCATGCCTCAGTACCTTGGTGCAATGGTGTATTTACTTGTATAAATATTTAAAGTCAGACCTTTGAATTTATAATGAAGTAGTACACCACTTTACAAAATAAGGTACTAGTAAATTCAGATGAATGACAAATAGAACTCTGTACAGAATACTAATTGCTGCTGTTGCTATTCTAAAAAGAAAAAAAATAATATCGTTCAGATTCCACCTAAACAAGCCTAATACATGTGCCGAAATCTTAATAGGTCGTGATGAAGCCTGATTGGTGCAATTTTTAAATTATCAGACAGGCTTTGTAACTGAGGCAAACACAAGCTTCCTATCTGGCATTTTTTTTTATTATCTGCTTATTTTAATATACATATTCAATTACCACAGGAAAGAAAGAGTAAAATCAGAAACATCTATAGTTTGCTATGTAATGACTAGGTGTTCCCCAGGGAGATGGACCTTTTCACACAGACGCAGGTGCTGAAAGGGTACATGATGGAGGATGTTACAGGTGTAAATACATAACATGGTGATAAAGAATTCAATAGACACGGTGATTTTCCACCTTAGTTTATGTTAACAAAAGTATATACGTTCTGCTCTTAGGATTAATCTCCTGCTCCAGCATGCAGTAGCTGAATACATGTGCTCTTAGTGGGGTCCACAAACCACTGACCCAAAATGTTCTGATTATATAATAATGTTAAATCTTGTGTCTGAAACTCTTAGGCAACCATAGCTTTACCTGTGATTGGGATATCTGTAGCCATGTTTTCTTTCTTGCTCTTGTCTCCACAGCCATTTGAAACTTCTAAAAATTGAATGCATAATAATAAAAATGTATTTCAAAGTTAAGGAATAGATCCTTTGGGTGTTTAATTGCCATTACTTTTTTTTTTTTTTTTTGAGACGGAGTCTCGTTCTGTCGCCCGGGCTGGAGTGCAGTGGCCTGATCTCAGCTCACTACAAGCTCCGCCTCCAGGGTTTACGTCATTCTCCTGCCTCAGCCTCCCGAGTAGCTGGGACTACAGGCGCCCGCCACCTCGCCCGGCTAGTTTTTGTTTTTGTATTTTTTAGTAGAGACGGGGTTTCACCGTGTTAGCCAGGATGGTCTCGATCTCCTGACCTCGTGATCCGCCCGTCTCGGCCTCCCAAAGTGCTGGGATTACAGGCTTGAGCCACCGTGCCCCGCCAATTGCCATTACTTTTATGTTCAATTTTTTTTTTTTTTTTGGTTAATGTATTTCTTGTCTGAAATAATACTGTTCCTAAAAGGAAATCTATTCTAAAATTAAGGTATCTCATAAATAAAAATTTAAAAATTAAATTAAATTAAGGTGCCACTATGTTGCTTTCATGCAAAATAATTAGGCCTGACATCTATCAAATTTGGGTGGGACATAAAATAAGTGAGTCTCACATCCTGCACATGTATATCAACTCGAGCAATTCCTGAGGAATTCATAACTGTCTTGGAAAACCATTAAAGCAGTTAAATGGCATGTCTTAGCAGTAGTGCTAAAATAATCACAGTTTCTGGGTGCTCAAAATTGGTTATTAAATTTGGGGGGCATAAATTCATTGATTCTTAATCAACTGTTTAGACACTGGTAAGGTTCTATTATAATTAAAAGGAATGTTTACAATTATGAGTAAATTATATTAAGTGATATCAACAACTTCACAGTACTCTATGGAATCATCTTCATCTTTGTGGGATCAAAATCATCTACTGCCAAGCAATTAGTTTTGTTAAGATTTCATAACTTCTGAATACTTATTTTATTAGAAATAAATTCCCTAGAACGATAGACTTACAGTTAGATTTCCCATACCTGTTAGACTAAAGGAAAACATAAGTTTTTATTGGAAGGTGGTATAAAACAAATAATACATTATGCATATTAAAATCAGAGGTATTCACTAGTCAGTGATATTCTACAGGTATACCTTGAGAAAGATGATGATGACCCTGAATGCCTTTTTGCTATGGACACACACTTCAACAATAGTTACCTTGTTCCCTTGTAGGAACGCTGTTGAGCCATACAGCAGATTTGGCTTCCTTTATTCCACTATTGTCATTCAGAATAGACGGCAAGCTGCAAGATGATTCACTACTGTGAATAGCTGACCTATGGCCACACTCTTCTGTAGGGGCTTTTCTCAATAATGCTGTTGCCTACAGTGTTTCAAAAAAAGCACAAAGAAATAAAAACAAACTGTTGCCACATTCCTCTTGGTCTCAAAGACATAGCCTTCAAATATAATTTTAAGTTAAGCTTTACTTAGGATTTGTTTCCTATATTTAAATGAAATTAAAATGTCAAGATAAAATAACACCAGGTTATTTTCTACTATAATCTAATTCTTTACAAGTTACCCTCAAAATAATACACTTTTTGAGGGCTGAATCTTATGTAATGCAGAAATGTTCTTCTGCTTGTTAAGTATGTATATGAAACCTGACCACCTCTGTTAATCTGGGCAGGTTTATCCTCCCTTTGATATACACAAAAGGCAGAGAGCCTCAGACCTCCTTTCTGAAGGAAAAAATTATTCTTTCATTACGTGAATCCTATTTTCTAGGCATGTCAGACAGAATTACTTTGAACTGAGAAAAAGATCTGGAAAGATGTGACCCTGCCATATCCCCGTCCTCCTCAAAATGACCCATGAACTTCCCCTAAATAGGAAGATTGCAGAAAAATTTGTGGCTGAAGAGAATGCACTGAGCAGAAAGATAACTGCCCTTATTCTAAATTCCAATCTTCAATCAAGTACTAAGATGGTCTACACTTTGCCTGTAAGTTGTCTGGGGATCTGGGGAAACTCACCTACCACACTGCCTATCTTTTCTCAAAGGCATTGTCTTACTTATAATACCTCATGTGTCCTGAGCAAGGAGGAAGATATAGGTTTTTATCAGAGCCAACCTTAGAGGTGGAGAAAAAGGGGCAATTCACAGGGCCTGGGTTAGTAGCCATGTCTCTTGATTTTCAGGTCAGTACTTTCCCCTAAGAAATACAAATATGCTGGCAACAAGAGTTAAACTTTTAGTAGGTAACCACTGGTCACATTATCCCGCTGCCAGACTGTATGTTTCTCTCATTTCCTATTGATAGGTGGCAATTTCCTTAGGTAGCTGGAGAGGAAACCTTGGTGGTGATGGTGACCCACAGGTAGCTGACAATGACAGTAAATACTGGGTAGTATCCAACCCAATTGTGGGAAATGCCCATGAGTCTTTAAAATTAATATGAAGAGCAGAAATGGACAAATGTTCATAGGTCATCATTAGCCAAGAGTGAAGTGGTAACAACGTAACTATCCAGTGAACAAGGTGGAAAAAATAACCTTCCTTGTGATTAACATGAAAGAAGGTGAAGACACTCTGACAGGGAAACTCACTAAAGCAGAGCATGGAAGGTCTGGCCTTGCGTATTTGGCATTTCAGACACTTTAAAGCAACCGCCTTTAGTCCTGATATCCCTGCAGGGTTCTTGCCTTCTGCCCTCCCTAGTACTGGCTGACCTCCTGGACCCATGGTCTACCCTAGGAGCTGGAGTAGCTGATTAGGGGGATTTAAGGAGTTCTAGTCCCCCTGGCCAAAGAACTTGGTGTCAAGTTAGCCTTGCAGCCAGGACCTTTCTGTGGTGCAGTTCTAGTGACCAGGGGCTTTTCCTCTATTTCTAGAAACTAGTCCCTGGATTTCACTCCACTGTGATAACTCTGTTGGGATGACTTGCTCAGTATTCCCATTTCTGCAGAGTAGGGGGAAGGCATAGGGTCCTGCCCTTGAAGGCCAGGCCAAGGTTGGTTCCCATCACTGCCCCCATCCCAACTGCCTACACAGACCACTGCACTGCACCTGTTTCTGGAATCTACTACAAACATCTTTCTAATGAGTCCTTGTATGCTTGACAAGAATATCACCATTGCCAACAGTTCTGCGCTGAGCCCTCTTTTCCACGGTGAGGTAAATAATGTGGTGGGCACACTGCACTGCTAGTTTAATTTACTTTGTACACAGACACTCCTTAAGTTTATGAAGGAGTTACATCCAATAAACCCACAAGTCGAAAAAATTGTAAGTCAGAAATGTATTTAACACACTTAACCTACTGAACATCACAGTTTACTTTTGCCTGCCTTAAATTGCTCAGAACACTTACATTAGCCTACAGATGGCTAAAATCATTTAACACAAAGCCTATTTTATAATAAAATGTTGATTTTCACATGTAATTGGTTGGATACTGTACTAAAAAAGAAAGATAGAAGTGCTGTATGGGTACTTGCAGTATGGTTTCCACTGAATGCCTATCACTTTCACACCACTATAAAATCAAAAAAATGTAAGTTGAACCATTGGAAGTCAGGGACTATCTGTATTTTATCCCATTTATCTTCACTACTCAATACTTATCTCCAGGATTTCCGTTACTTTTTTGATAGAAATGTTTACAAAACAACCTATCTTTTAAGATAATTCCACAGATAATTTCTCAAAGATGATAAGCAGGGATGAAGACAAAAGTTAGTCTCAGACAAGGAGAGACAAGGATAGATCATAGATTTCTAGTCAAAAACAACTTTGTTTTGAGACAGTCTCGCTCTCTTGCCCAGGCTGGAGTGCAGTAGTGGGATCTTGGCTCACTGCAACCTCCACCTCCCAGGTTCAAGTGATTCTTGTGCCTCAGCCTCCCAAGTAGCTGGGATTACAGGCGTGTGTCACCACATCAGGCTAATTTTTGTATTTTTAGTAGAGGCGGGGTTTCACCATGTTGGCCAGGCTGGTCTCGAACTCCTGTCCTCAGGTGATCTGTATTCCTTGGCCTCCCAAAGTGCTGGGATTATAGGTGTGAACCACTGCGCCTGGCAAACACAACTTCTGCAGTCAGGAAAACATCTGTAATACATTTTCAAGATGTACTGCTTGCAGATGTTCCAGAAAAGTTTATTTCTAAGGAAACCTCCAATTTGAAGGAGTTTGCAGTCTGAGACTGACGACACTAACAAATAGAGAAGCTCAGAGAACAGTTAACAGGTTGCTTTATTACATCTCACGCTGGGACTAAATGGGTTCTGCAAATTGGAGCTTATTCTCTGAAAAAATGTCACTAGACAACAATTTTACCACAGGCTTTCTGATAGTGCTTATGAATGAACTATGCATGGGTTTCAACTTACCTGTTACTAATAAAGGCTCTCTTTTTGGAGCCCAGAAGAGAAAACTAGAGATTGTTTCATTGTTCTCAGCAGTCTGAAGCCTAAGTCAGTACCAACAAACCATCTCTTCACTTTTCAGCCTTCCCAGGAGCCAGGAGAAAGGGCTTGGAAATTAAATGCCAGGGCACACACTATTTGTGGAATGACTGATGTTGATACTTCCATATTTCAGACATTATGGCAGATAAACCGTTCTATGAATTATACCTACAGTACTATTCCTTTATTAGCCCAGTTCTACTAGAAGTTTCCTCCATGTTCAGTTTAAATATTAATCTTGCTATGTCTAGAACCCCAAGAATCATCTAGGCTGACTCTTAAATTATATCAAAAAACTTAACGGTTGTGATATTCAAATGCATAAACAGACAGATGTAAGATATTAATAGAAAAGACATTGTGTCCAAAACACCATTAAGAAAATTAAAAGACAAAAATTAAATTGCTAAAAAGATAGTAACAAAATCTCCAAATTTATATTTAAAAAGTTTTTGCAAGTCAGTAAGAAAAAATATTACTAACCTAATAGAAAAATGAGCAAAGAACATGAGCTGGCAGATTATGATAAAAGAAATACAAATAGCTAATAAATAGGTAGAGAAAAAGTTCGACCTCAATTGTAATAAAAAGGTCAAACGAACAAAAAAAAATTGGATGTCATTTTCATCTCTCAAATTGGTGCCCCTAAAAAAAAAAGTTGATAGTATCTAGTTTCATAAAGAACTCAGAGAAATGTTATTTTCATCCATTACTGGTAACTCTGATGACCCTTCCAGAGTGAGATCTGGCCATGCATAGCAAAAGCCTGAAAGATATACCCACCTTTTGACCTAGTAATTCTACATCTAGGAATTCATTCTAAGAAAATATTATAGATATTTGTAAAATCTGAATTGCACAGATACTCTCTGAAACTTTTTTACTAGAGGAAAAATTAGAAACAAATGTTGAACAACAGGTAAATGACTGAAGTGACAGTGGACAGGGGACCTCTGTAAAGCCATTTGAAATGATATAAATAGAACATGTAATGGTATGAAAGAGTTCATTTTGCAGCAAATGGGGGTAAAAAAACCACAAGGTTATGTATACAAATAATGCAACCTATGTTTTTCAATGTATTAATTATTATTATTATTTTTTAAAACAGAGTCTCGCTCTGTCACCCAGGCTGGAGTGCAGTGGTGCGATCTCAGCTCACTGCAACCTCTGCCTCCCAGGTTCAAGCAATGCTTGTGCCTAAGCTTCCCAAGTAGCTGGCATTACAGGTGTGTGCTATTACACCTGGCTAATTTTTCTATTTTTAGTAAAGATGGGCTTTTACCATGTTGGTCAGGCTGGTCTTGAACTCCTGACCTCAGGTGATCCACCAACCTCAGCCTCCCATATCAATATATTAAAAATATTAAAAAACATATACCATAATGTTAACAGGTTATATATAAATAGTAGAATAGTAGGATAAAGACCAGTTTTCTTTTTGTTTATCTTACTATTTCAAGATTTTTTTTTAATGCTTGTTTTTAAAAGAAAACATATGCTAACTCTAAAGAAATCCAATTTCTGCTATCGGTGGTACCAATACAAAGAGAAAATGAATGTAAATGCATCTGATAAAATTAAATTCCCTTCTATATGCAAACCAGTGCTACTAACACAGACACAGAAAAGCAAAAGAAGTAAAAACCATGGATACGGACAGCAGACGATATTTTCCCCTAGTATGCAGATTTAACTGACTCTTCCTCAAGGTTCAAGAATATTCCTCTTGGACAATGGAAGTAACTTCTCGGTGTTTAAAGAGAAATGCAAGCATCAACACTTAAGTTCTACATTAAAGGGAATGAAGGGATTTTACCTGTATAGCAATTTTTTTTTAAATGGGAAGATATTCATATGACCCAGCAAATGAGTCTTCAGGAGATAAGAACAAGAAAACAGTCCAGCATTTGGGGAAAGCATCTTCCTGGTGAATAAAACTGGTTTGTGTGTATGGTGGGGGGCAGGACCCAATCTACTCTATGAGTGTCACCAGCAGATTGCTCTGCTATGACAAAGTTCTCCAGGGCGGAAATAGATATCACTTGGGAGAAAACTAATATTAAGGCACCTTGTATTTTAATGAAGTACCCAACTCATCTTTTTCTCCACAAAAAGTAATTACAAATTTTTCTGATTTAAAAGCAGGCAGTTCAATTATGTAATTGCCTAATAGGTTACGTGGGCACTGCGGACCTTATCTGGTCTCCAGGGAACATAATCTGCGTTTCTGCGGCTTTGATGATGTATTTACTCAAGAGAAGGGATTGACTCGGGCTGACAGCACAGGGAACCACAGGTAAACATCATTTACATGCGGCTTTTTAATTAGCCATTTACCCAAGAGATCAAAGTAAATATTTCTGAGCTTCATTAGACTCTTAACCAAGTAGTTTCTAGTAGAGCTTTTTAAATTTTGAAAATCACTTACTTTTAAGATTTTATCTAAAGAGAGAGATTTAACCCGTAGTATTTACTAAATGTGTAGATGGTTTCAATACACAGAAACAACTCAAAGAAAGACACTTTAGTTTACTAATCAGAAAAGGATGACATGTAAACCAAAACAGTTTTAGGACTCACAACAGCATTTTGTCCTTCAGTTCACAAGGCGTGCCCCGCCTGCATCATTTTGGTAATATTGTTCTTTGGGACTGTTCTTCAGTCCCAAATAATATTGTTCTTCACTCACAACTTAACTGGATGGGAAATTACCTGTTAATTTCCCTTTTTTTTTTTTGAGACAGAGTCTTGCTCCGTCACCCAGGCTGGAGTGCAGAGGTGCAATCTCTGCTCACTGCAAGCTCCGCCTTCCAGGTTCACACCATTCTCCTGTCTCAGCCTCCTAAGTAGCTGGGACTACAGGTGCCTGCCACCACATCCAGCTAATTTTTTGCATTTTTAGTAGAGACGAGGTTTCACTGTGTTAGCTAAGATGGTCTCGATCTCCTGACCTCGTGATCCACCCACCTCAGCCTCCCAAAGTGCTGGGATTACAGGTGTGAGCCACCGCATCCGGCCTACTTCCATTTTTAAGGATAGATTTTGTCATTAATCTATTGGTAATTTTTACGATTGTCCCTAAAATGAGATCAGAATGATTGAAAAAGGAACAAAGATCTATTGGGGAAGCACAATATAATTTGATTCATTAGGTATTAATTGGACAGCAACCCCTCCCATTACTGGAAAAATTGAGTAGATTGGTTGTTTAGGACTTAGACTATGTTTTCTAATATAAACAATATCATTAAAAAAAAAAAAAGATTAGATAGCAAAGGACAGCTGACCAACACTTATTTTACCCTTAAAATGCCTAAGATATGATGTACTTGCAGTGAACAAGCATGGAAAATAATGTTACAAGACAGTGCTAACTCAAAGGGACAATAAAACCCAAACAGTATCTTTCTTAAGATCTATGTTCATCAGCTGGGCATGGTGGCTCACACCTGTAATCTCAGCACTTTGGGAGACTGAGGGAGGGGCGTGGATCGTCCAAGGTCAGGAGTTCGAGACAGCCTGGCCAACATGGTGAAACCCTGTCTCTACTAAAAACACAAAAAAATCAGCCGGGCATGGTGGCACATGCCTGTAGTCCCAGCTACTTGGGAGGCTGAGGAAGGAGAATCACTTAAACCCGGGAGGCTTGAGCCTCGGTTGCAGTGAGCCGAGATCGCACCACTGCACTCCAGCCTGGGCAACAGAGCGAGACTCTGTCTTGAAAAAACAAACAAACAAAAAAGGAAGCAAACGAAAAAGATCTACGTTCATCAGCAAAGAATGAACGGATCTAGGTTATCTTTGAAAAGGGGCATGAAATCTGTGAGAAGCATACAGGGGGCTGTATCTATCTTTGTAATAATTTATTTCTTCCCCCTAAGGAATAGGGGGAAGGGGGAGGGAAGGAAGTTTGAGAAGAGGGAGAAGAGAGAAAGAGCCGAAGAGAAGGAAGGTGGGTGAAGTGAGGGCAGGAAAGGAGGGAGAAGGGGCAGTACGAAGATGGGGGAAAGGAGGAAGAGGAGGAGGAGGGGGTCGGAAACAAATATGGTGCAACGGTAACAACACATGTGAATTTGGGTTGTGGGCATGGGATTAGTGGGTCTGTCCTATCACTGAATATATGTATGTTTGAAATGCTATAAAAAAAAAGTCCTACTACTCTCTTAATTGCAGCGGCAAGGAAAGAGGGGTCTGAGGAGGACTGAAGGTGCTCTGGAAGGCTGGAGGGGGAATGCCACAGGCTCTAGATGGCACAGCCACGTGGGCATGTGACTTCAAGACAAAGGCAGCAAAGCTTGACTCCAGAAGGTGCAGGTATATAATCCTTGAACTATGAGCATGACAATAATTTTAAAAACACATTAAAAAGAATCAAAGCCAGATTATCCTATATTATATATAAAGATGAAAAAACATGATTTGAAATAAGACACATTCCCAAGATGTTCAACCTAGAAGGCTGTTTCCCTGAATGTGACTTTTCTAGGGAATGAGGAAGGAATATGCCAATGGACATGCTCTAAACTTGGGCTTCTGGTTCCTCCCCTCATAATTTCCTTGGGAACTTGCTCCATCCGTTTTCATGTTCTGTTCAGCATCTTCAAATTCTCTCTTGGCACCAGCTCCCAAGGCCTCTCCTTCCTCTTGCCTGAAACACTGCAGGGCTCCCTCCTTCAATGTCTCAGTCCCAAACCAAACATGAAATTCCCTAAGGCACTGCAGAACTTCTATCACAGCTCTGTTCAAAAAGCTCCAGTGGCTTTTCAAAAGCTACGAAACAAAACACAGTCTCCTTGGCCTGGTGTTGGATGCTGCACACCATGGCCAGCAACTGCTTCTTGTGCTCCTTCTCACCATCCCCAGACTTGAGTCCTCGCTTCAGCCTCAGGATGGCTCTGTTGCCTGAGTATGTGTTGGGTTTCCCAGTGTGCTCTCTGGCTCACAGCTGCCATTTCTTGTCGCCTCTGCCCCCTCCGCCAACTCATACCGTCAAAAGCCTATCTTTTAAGGATCACCTCTCACACCCCTGTACTCCCTCCATGATGACCTCTGCCTTCCTTGCTTCTCCAGGAGTCTTGGCTTGGCTCTCTTTCCTGAAAGCCCATATTTTCGCCATTTTCTTATTACATGCATCCCATGATGTCACACCCCAGAAGGAAGGCGGGGGGCACATTTTATTTGTCTCTTTCCCTCCAATGGATCTGGGCTGATATCTGTGTACAGTAATGGATCGATAGGTATTTGCTGAATTGACATGAATGACTATACAGTATTTCTAAAGTATGGAGTGGAGATGAAAAACCAGAGTGTTATAAGACGCTTTGAAATTTCTTGGAAAATGAATTCCTACATAAAACATTCTGCAAAAGGCCTGAGGTCAGAAAGTTAAACACCAACCAACCAAAAAACCTCACTTACTACTTTTCTTACTGTTGTTTTTTTCAAATACATAACATTTCCTCAAATGAATAACTGGCACATCTGGAAACTTTTTTTTTTTTTTTTTTTTTTGAGATAGTGTCTCACTCTGTCACCCAGACTGGAGTGCACTGGCGTGATCTTGGCTCTCTGCAACCTCCGCCTCCTGGGTTCAAGCAATTCTCCTGCCTCAGCCTCCCAAGTAGCTGGGACTACAGGCGCATGCCACCACATCCAGCTAATTTTTGTACTTTCAGTAGAGACGGGGTTTCACCATGTTGGCCAGAATGGTCTTGATCTCTTAAGCTCGTGATCTGCTCGCCTCGGCATCCCAAAGTGCTGGGATTACAGGCGTGAGCCACCACACCCGGCCAAAACTTTTCTTTTTCTTTCTTTTTTAAATAAAAATTACTAACCTTGCTCTGTGGTCCACATTTGTGACTGGGAAAACTTCAGACAGTTTAGCTACCTACCTCTTCTTTGAGAGAATTATCATGTTCTTTCAAGGTGGCAACATGCTGACCCACCAGTGCCCTCGGTACGCCTGAGTCTGGTGCTTGTCCAGGTCTATAAAACAGAAACAGGACACTCACTATAGATTTGTAATATTATAAGATTTCTACTTTTTTAAAGGCCTCAATTATGTTAGTAGAAGATGGTTTATCCAGAAAAGTCTGGAACTCAACGTATTCTGAACTAAGCGAGTTTTGAGTACAAGTATCATTTTTTTTAACTTTTAAAAACTTTGGTTATTTCATTGCTAAGTGAGTATTCTCAACTTTTGCTGCACACAGAACAACCTGGTGAGTTCTGCACAATCTGGGTGCCTGGGGTCACCTCTACAGAGTCCAGGAAAAATGGTCTGGGGTGCGGCTTGGCCAATGGGCTTTTTAAAAAATTTATTTTAAAATTTTAATCTATTTCTTTATTTAGAGACTGGGTCATGAGACTGGCTTTCATCATGTTGCTCAGGCTGGTCATAAACTCCTGGGCTCAAGCAGTCCACCTGCCTCGGTCTCCCAAAGTGCTGAGATTATAGGTGTGAGCCACCATGCCTGGTCTGGTCAGTGGGATTTTTAAGGCTCACAGAGTGATTCTAAAGTACAACAATGGTTTTGAATCACTGCATAGATGGTCAGTCTTCCACATGTAGTCAAGAGAAAAAGATCACATTTTCATCTCGACAGCAGTTGTTTTGTTACACTCTTACCATGGTCTACTTACAGTTTTTTAAAAATTAAGATATTAGGAAAGCGTTAAAAAGTAAGCCTATACTGCTACCCAGGCTGTGGTATTTATATGCTAAAAGGAACCAGAGTTCATTAAAGAAATGCCCTATTCAGGTCTGGGGCAGGAAACGCACAAGATGAACCTGAAACATCTTGTGGGTACCAGAAAGCAAGGAAGTTCTCAAAGTTGTATCAAAAGAACTGAAGGTGGGGAGGGGATATCTTGAGGAAGCTCCCACTGTCAATGATGGGACGATTTCAGCCCCAAAAGGATACTGACTGTAATGGACTGAAACACAGGGAATACATGAAAATCCTTGAGTTCATCTACAAATAAATAAATAAAATTTAAAAAATAAAAATAAAAACCTTTGGATTCAGCCTTAAAAGGAAGGAAATCCTGTCACATACTACAACATAGATGAATCTTAAGGGCATTGTGCTAAGTGAAATAAGCCGATCAGAAAAGGACAAATGCTGTATGATCCCACTTACATGAGGTACCTAGAACAGTCAAATTCATAAAGACAGAAGTTGAATGGTTGGTGCTGGGGCCTGGGGGGAAGGGAAAATGAGGAGTTATTTAATGTGTATAGATTTTCCATTTTATATGATGAAAATGTTCTGGAGATCTGTTGTACAACAAAGTAAAGATATTTAACACTACTGAACTATACAGTTGAAAATGGTTAAGATGGCTAATTTTATGTTTTTTTAAACCACAATAAAGACAAAATAAAAATAAACTGTAAAACCTTTGGAGGCTGGTAGGGCAACAATTCATTATTCTGCAAATTGGTAAATAAAGAAATAGAATAAAGCATTTATCCTGCTTTTGTGGTCAAAAAATACATTTCAGAGTCACCAAGTAGCTGATAAGGAAAAGTTCTTCCAATAAACGCAGAAGAAATGATCAAATTAGAAAAGTCACCATTTTGTAAGTCCAAATTAATGAATGTATCTAGGAAATGGTCATAATGTTGTGAAAATTACATAATAGTAAACTTCTGTACTGGAGTCACCAACCTTCCGACATTTGAACCCACAGATCGGTCTTAGTATCACTAACCACGGGGTGACCACACATCATGTGCTGCCCAATTTTAAGTACCAGCACCACCCATGACATTTTCTTGCCAAAATAACTGGCCTGGAACTTAATCACACATTTGGATCTAACCACCAGTTTACAGGTAATAAAGAGTAAAGAGGAACTGGTTAAACATACCAACCAAATAGAGCATGTAAATTCTCCAGGATAAGTGACCCAATTCCTTCAACAAATCAATACTATAAAAAAAGGAGGGAGGGAATGTTACAAAATTAAAAGAGATTTCAGAGACATAGCCAATTGTAATATGTGGACCTTATTTGAACTCTGATTCAAACAAAACAAATATAGAAAAACATTTTTTCAGATAAGCAAGGCAAACTGACAAGGACTAGGTATTAGATAAACTGAAGAATTTTGTTGATTATGTTAAATGATAGTATTTTAAATCCTTATATGTTAGAGATATAAGTATTTGTGAGTGAAATGATATGTTGTCTGTTTTAAACTACTCAAGAAAAAAAGCGTTAGGGAAAGAGATAAAACAAGACTGATGAAATGTGAACAGTTGGTGGGTCTGAGTAATGGGTATGTCAGACTTCAAATGTTCAAAAATGTCAACGTAAAAAGTTAAGTGTATATTAGTGTCTGCAACTTACTTAGAAACGTATAAAAATAAGAGATTGATGGAAGGATGGATAAACAAATATGAGAGTGCAATAAAATGTCAGGAGTACAATCTGGGTGGTGTATATATGGATATCCACTGTATGATTCCTTTCACTTTTCTGTATGTTTGAAAAATTTCATAATAAAATCTCTGGAAAAAGAAGTAAGTCTAGGTACAGTTCAGAACCTTCCTTAATAAATCTTAATTGTTATAACTTGTGCCTGACCTAACCCTATTTTTTCAGGACTTGAATAAAGTGAGATGAATCATTGGAATCCTTTGATTCTAAGGCTTCTGACTAGTTTGATAGAAAGACCTTTCAGCAACTTGCCTTTCTTGGTTACCACCGTACCTCAATGATGTCATTAAACTACCCAATTCCTTTGTTTTGACCTTTGCATCTATATTTGGTTTCTTAACAGACTGCCCTGCTGGGAAAATGCACTGACTAGTCATCAGCAAATTCTAGCCCATTCAGCAGGTATATTTATTATAGTAAGTAAGTCAACTATGCTTCTTGCTTGAAAGCAAGTTTAATTAGGATAAATTAAATTAGTTAAACAGCTAAGTGAGTCAAATTATCAACTGAGTCAAATTATCAAAGAACAGTCCCTCTGGTGTCTAATACACATGATTTTCTGAAGTAGCAAAACCAAGACAAGACTCTTGTTACTAATACACCACCCAATTGCATCTACCCTTTGGGTCCTAGCATGAAAAACCAGCTAAGGTTTCCTATAATTATTATACTTATTTCCCACATAAGGACAACATTGATTAATTGACTTGCGCAAGTCAAACAGAAAATCAGCTGTTGAAGGAGGTACAGCACCTAGGGTTTGTGACTTCTGAACAACTAAGGCAACCCTTAAAGCACAAAAGCAAGCTGACTTGCAGATTTCTTTTGGGATAGATCAGGTAAGAAGTGCAAGAGCCATGGCTTCCTTAAATGGAGCTTTGCCCATGGCTCTACAAAAACATACCACAGTGATAATGAGTGTGCGTTAAACAGCATCCCCAGTCACAACATATACAGCAATTCTAACTGTAGCAGAACATAATGCTGACAGCAGAAAACATTCCTGACTTCTTTATCTGGCTCTAAAAAATGATTGTGGTAAAGAAACAGTTTTGAAGACTCCAGATATTAATTTTAAAATTTGTGGTGGTCATAAAGAAGGATCATTTCTTATGGAAGACTGATTTACACATAACTGTAGATCAATAGTCATGTAAAACACAACCTTTCATAATGGAAATCAATGCTCTATTATGAATGCTGAGAAAGTCTAACAATCGTTAGTCTAGTAGGCGCAGACATCATGGCTTATCACCCATAATCGCAGTTTGGTAGCCTAGGTTAAGAGAGTCACAAAATGAATCCTTTTTTTAAACAACTCAGTTTGCACAGAGAATTATAAATGCATATATCCTTCCCATGCTACACACCACAACTGTGGTTTATGCCAAATAGTATATAAGCAGATACAAAAGGCAGTGAGAAAGAAACGGGAGATTCGTTAAAGAGCCTTCTAAGACAGAATCACCAAATGACCTAGAGAGCGTAGAAGGACTCCTCCCAACCCAGCTTCTTCCACTACATTGTAAAGGATTATTTTAAGACTGGTTTTTATTCTGCATGATAAAAATTGCAAGAGGGTTTTCTTGCATTGTCCTTTACTGCCTTAGGTTGAAAAGCTACTGACCAGGAAGGTCATTTCCAGCATTTCCCATAGGTTCAAAATTACTAGTACAGATGCAGAAGGTAATGTAAAAACACAGCCACTTAATCCAGTGACGTTTTCTTGTGACAAGGTCCCTTTAAAGACTATTATCCTGATTTCCATCCACCCTTTGAGAGAATCCAGTGTGTGCTATATTTAAGCGGAATCCTCTAAATATCCTCCCTATTTATATTTTTAACATAAAACAGCCTAAGTGGCATATGACAGGTGAGGAAGACGGCGCTATGTGTAGGCTAAGCAGACCCAAAGCCACTCACTCGCTCGGCCAGCCAAACAAGGTCCCTTCAGAGGGGCTTTCACAGACATGCATCTACTGACCACTCCTGAGTAATAATCTGTTCTCCGCTAGTAAACAGTGCAGATGTATTTTAATAAGAGGATTGCAACTTTAATAAGAGGATGTCAAGCCAGTAAGACTTGACTTGCTTTTCATAGCTGCCACCCCAGGTAGCAGTCCTGGAAGCTGATGAAGGACAGCTTCTCTGTGAGCTTCAAGGTCTTCTTTCAGAATGTCACTGTGATTACAGAGCCTATAAAATAAAAAAGGTGCTGCAGGAGATGCTTATTTAAGCACAGATCGTCAGCTTCTAGAATCTATGGTGGTTCTTCATGGTTTACTGAAATATATCTGTAACATAATCTGGACATTAAAATGCAGCAGCTATACTGTCTCTCAACAAAGATATAAAATGGGGCAGTTTGAAAAACTTGTTTGTGTGTATGCGGCAATTTTAAATCCATCAGAGGAAGTAACTTTTAACCCTTTGTTGACTTTAATGATGTTCAAATCCACAGCTGGGCAATCTCGTTCCACATTCCACCTGAATGATAGGTATGCTAGATAATCTTAACAGCAGAAAGGGCTAATTTTATATTGTCAATCATAACAAAGTTAGATCCCCACAACTCATATGAAATTTACTTAAATTGTTACCGCTAAGAAATTGAAAACTTCTGGCTGAAGTATAGGTTACGTCCTCTATTTCCAAATGTAGAAAAATGACTATTATTTTTCCATTCAGATCCTATTGCAGTAAAATTTTCTTTATTCTTAATCAGGATAGGAAGGTATGGAAAGAGGGATTTATCTTTTATTATCTATATCCAGTCTATTGAGTAAGTGATAAGAGTCTAAAAATTTGGTCACTGTTTTAGGTTAGGTCTACCATTGTATCACAGTAGCCTTCAAACAGATTGGTTAGTTCCCATCTTTAAAAAAAATGTCTATTTTGGGGGATGCATGATTCTAAAAAGCTATAGGAGAAGATATAAAAGACAAAACAGTGTTTCTACTTTAAAGGAGCTGTTCACATTTGTAGTTAGGAAAATTCAACACATACCCCAAAAAGAAAATGAAGATTAGTTACAAAGCAACTTATAAATCAATATGTTATTTGCGAAGTACTAATTTGTAAATAGCACTACAGTTGGTGAAGTTACTGGACCTAGTTGATGACTATGTGCCTGATGTGATAAGGATGAAGGAGACGTGGTCTGTTGGAGGGTGAGTGACAACTGCAGACTCAGGCCTACCCCTACTGTGAAGTGTATCTTTATGCTGGGAAGGAAGTAATAAAAGGCTCACAGGATTCAAGTGCTATTCCTGACTCTTATCCACACTGTTGGTGCTCCAACTCCTTGCCAATTCCCAAGCTTCTGTTTAAACTCTAAGCCTGGATTCTTAGTTCTTATAGTTCAGACCCTGAGTTGGGTCCTTCACTCCTGGGTTCTGCTGTCCCAAAGCTTCCAGACTTCAGGCCCATCTGACTTATAGTACCTGTAAATACCTCTTACTGCCTAGGCAAAATCTGGATCCTAATTCTTCCTGGAAGACTCTATCTTGTCATCACTCAATTCCCAGAACAACACCTGCCCTTAAGAGGTTCTCCCAATGGTGAGCCAATTTCAGGGCAGTAAAAGAGAGCCTGTAATCAATGGTGAGAGGCACAGGGCAGGCCATCAGACAATCAGGAATTATGAAGCAGTGAAGACACAGAAAGATCACTGGAGGCCCAGGGGCTTCACTGAGGAGGAGGAATTTGAGCCAGGCAGGTTTTACGGAGGAAGGGAGATGACATTTGAAACTAAGGAGAGACAAAGGCAAAGGTGATGGGAAATGGCAGGGTAAGAGTGGTGTGGGGACCAGCAAGGGAGACAAGTTTGGCTGGGTAGGGGCTGCTGCTGGTGATAGTAGGATAGCAATGGAAAATTAAATTCAATATGAAACTCTGGAAAGAATACAGCAACAGGCTTGTGGATTTCTGAGTCATTGCTGGTTTCTCGAAAGCAGTGTTTTTCAGAGGGTTAGCCTGGCAGCCCTGCAAGGATGGAGTTGGTGAGGAGAGAGACCTCAGGCCCAGAGACCAGTCAGGAGACTGACCTTGTGTTGTAGGTGGCAGAGGAAGAGCAGGTAAGTAGGTGAGGCAAGGGAGGAAGAAACAGTGTTTTACTGCTCACCTGGGGAGCACTCAGCTGCCTACAGGAAAGGTAACTGAGACCACGCTGGCTGCTGGTGGGGTGGGGCTGTGGAGAGCTGGGGCCAGTGCCTCCATCAAAAGTTCCCTCTGGGGAGTGTGTGTCCTAGTGAACCTAGATCTTCTCAGTTTTTAAGAAAAGCTGGAAGTTTATAATCACTAGTTTTGTTTTTATTTAACAGCTCCTAGTTTTTAAAATGTGGTGACTAATTCAAAAGGTTGCCTATCCACTGACGGGACAAAGAGAACCCATCTGCAGGCCAAGGTAGGCCTGCGGCCACCAGCTTATGATCTCCAAGTTTAGATTCCCTTTAGTCCCACTTCTCAAACCAGGATGCAAACCTGCAGCAAGGACCATGGCTTAAAGTTTTGGATATCCTCTAAAAGGTTAGTACTGTGCAATACTGGAAACTGGCTGACACTCCATGGTGCTGGTGGATGCTGCAGTGGGAGCAGATTCCCTCCCTGGGAAGGTGTATTTTATCTTTGCCATGCTTAGGAATGGTGACAACAGAAAGCAGACTGACTTTTAGTGGTCTTATCATTGTTTTTAAATTCTTGCATAGAATGCACCTACTTATTACCAGAATCTGCACTCCTCCAACATCCCCTTACTACCACCATGGTGTGCATGCCAGTGCTTAGTAATGCTTGATTGTCCTGCCAGAACAAATGCCAGATAACCTTTGTTCTTTGCAGATCTTATCAATCTAAGTGTCAGGCTTACTTAGACTAGCTCAGCTCATGACCCTCTAGAAGCTTCCCTGACTACCTTACTCATAGGGATCTTTCTTATCCCTGCATTCTTTAGCACAAATGAGACACCATCTTACCTTCTTACCTTGTGCTATTCCATAGTTAAGTCATCTCTGCTGAGTCTTCTCAACAAGAGCAAAAGCCTGGTGAGAAGAGCAACTGTACTTCTGAATTTTTTACTTTTATTTCTCATAGCATTCAGCACAATGCTGAGCACATAACTTAATGATACCACATGTCGAATGACAAGCTGAAACTTAAGCCCAGATAAAAGAAATTCATATGACACACTTATCTTTACAGTTTTTTTGTTTGTTTGTTTTGTTTTTTTATAAAAATGAGATGGGGTCTTGCTTTGTTGCCCAGGCTGGTCTCAAACTCCTGAGCTCAAGTGATCCTCTCACCTTGGCCTCCCGAAGTTCTGGGATTACAGACATAAGCCACCACATCTGGCTGACAGTATTTTTCTAATGGTTGTTGTTACAGCAGTCCAGGGTTTCCCCCTTGGTATTGGGTGATCAATCAGCTGGCCACAAGCACTCTGCACCACGCTTATGATCTACTCTAACTCGGAACTTTCTCTGACTAAAAGATGAGCTGGTTTATGCTGAGGATTTCTAACAGTGCTCTTCCCAGATAGCAGACTTTAGTTTATAAAATATTCATCAGTTATTTTGCTGAAAAGAACTCAACTAAAGAATTCAAACACTGTATGGAATTAAATATTAAAGACTATGGGTCATAAAAACACGGAAACTATTTTAGAACTCAAGACCTCAATTCCTTTTTCTATGTGCATTCCTGCCAAAATCATTCCAGCTAGAAGACACTGGCCTGAGGAATCCGTGTCCAGTCTCTGGCACCAACATGCTAGCCCTACCATCACCTTGTTCTCTGTCAGATCTGGCAGGTGGAGGAACCCGCTGAATGGCAAGTAACTCGTGGACACAAATGGCACTTTAAAGATGCATAACTTATCCAACAACAGTTAAAGCAAGTAATAAATGTAAAAAATTTGGCCAAATTAAAAATAATTGCTTTCTAGCTTCATTTTCAGTCACACAGAATTTAGGAGACAACTCCACTCCAGGCTATTGGGAACACTGAAATTAAGGTACAGGGTTTTTTAAAGTGAGTAAGAGAGAAAAGGTGCTATGCTCAGAATTGCAAACTGAGAATTACTTCTTGGTAGAAATGACCCTGTATGAGGGCTACAGAAAATAAACTTTTCCTTAACCCTACCAGATAACTTTTACGTATTCCTGACAGTGTTATCTTTTTGGTGAGTTAGATTTTTGTGTTTCAGTTGCAGCACAGTAAGCTTGATTTGCAGATTTTATTTTCTCCAAGGAATAGCAATCTCAAAATGGTGTGGTGATCTCTGATCATAAGTAGTAACAAGTTTGCCAACATTGGGGCTCAGAAGCTGATATCCCAAAATACAGCATTTTGAAATGCTGGGCTGAAGCAGGGATGCAAGGTCTCTCTGATCTTCCCTCCCCCACTCTCCTTCCTGTCTTTCAATTCTCTGTCTCTCCCAAAGCACAGGATGCAATTGTTCTCTGAAGTTCCCTTATCTGTCTAAAGTCTGAACCTGCTGGAAGAAGAAAACAATCACCTATGGTCCCTTCTCTGAATTTTTATTAACTTAACTTACACTGCAGGAAGGACTAAGTCTGTCAACACACCTGGACAGACTTCCTCACAAACCACTGTCTACTCTGCAGGCCAAACAGACTTTGTCCCAGGGCACTATATGTTCAAGTCCATTCGTTTTCCCCTAAAAATCATTTACTATCCCCCAAATTGCCACCTTTCCCCATCTCCCCTCCCCTATGAAGAAGGGTAAAAAAGTATTCATACCCCAGTGGGTTACTGGGTAATCATTCTCCTGTAATTCCCCTGTGCCGTGCATATCAAAACAAATTTTCCAAGTCTTTTCTCCTATCAATCTGCCTTTTGTCAGTTCATTTTTCAGGGAAACTTATACTTACATAATTTACATATTCCTTTTTAGAAGTTTTACAAAATGTTGTTACTGTATTTTTAGTGAGACTGAAGAGTCACAGAGCACTGGCATTGATCACATCCAGAATAAAATTTTAGGGAAGGAAATTGTATTTCAAAAGAAGCAAGTCAGGCATGGTGGCTTTAGCCTGCAGTCCCAGCTACTCAGAAGGGGGAGGCAGGAGGATCACTAGAGCCCAGGAGTTGGAGTCTAGCCTGGGCAACATATTATAACCCAGTTGCTAATAATCAAACAAAATAACACCCTCCCCACCGCAAAAAAAAAAAAATCCTGAAATGAACAACAAAATAGTGTCATTTGGAGAGGTGGTCCCTAAGTGATGAACATGTAATTCAGGAATACCCTGTATTCAGAAAGCTGGGAAGAGGCAAGGCAGCCAACCTTTGTTTCCAATTTCAATTGTTTTCCAGTGACACAGAAAAACTGGCTAGGAAACTCAGCTTCTGTCTTCTCATGGGTTTGGCCCTACCTTCCGTCCTGCTCCTGCTCCTTGGAGCCCTGGGTTTCCCTTCTTCCAAACCCAGTGTACCCTTCCCTGCCGGCAGGACTTGGGGTTGGACAGTTCCCAACAAAGAGGGTTTGTGACTGGAATAAACTAAAACATTCTCGATAAGGGAGTTCCGGGCTGCTTTACTGCCTTCTCTCACTAAACTCCTTTTACTGGTATACTGGTAACAGTCTGGGGCTGCTTTTTCTTTTCTTTTAAACAACTCCCACCTCCTCTCCAAAAAACAAAACAAACTTGTTGGTTACCTCATATACTAAAAATTCTTTTCAGGTACAAATCAACTAAGGTAGGTTCCTTTCTGGATGCTTCCCCACTCTGTTCTCTTTTAGCAAGTATACAAAGACACATTAAAGCAAAATGAACAGGCTTCCTTATTTCATAGTTATTTTAATTTTTAAACCATGATGATTTCTTTAGCCTCTGTGAGGATCAATGAACATCCAGTCACTGCCTCAAAATTTTCCAAAGTTAAAAAACAAAACATAATTTAGTTGTGGTTGCTTTCTTGGAATACAAAGCCTTTGCTGTGGCTCACCTCCCTAGGAATGCCTGGCCTGGCTTTCCCCATAGGCTCAAAACAACCTTTCCTGGGAGTCCCCCAAAAGCCCTTCCACCCAATGCATGCAATTTCTTTAATGTTTCTTGAAAGAGCAATATTTATTTATAAACAGTTGTGTCTACTTTCCTTCTGCCTGGCATGTCTATTACATGGAAAACTTGCAGGCTGCAAAGTCTGTTTAAATTATATTTACTATCCTGACTACTCTCAGCAACCAAGACAATTCTTCTTACTCCACGTGCAATATCACTAAATTCAGCGGCTAATACCATGCCTGAGATGGATACCTAGTACTTGTTGAATAAATGAACAAATGCTTTATGAGGGAAAAATAGTAGAACTAGTGATAAGGTGGTCATTAAAATGTCCCAAGCTTTGTTTTCATTCCAACCAAGCATTCCAAACTCCATCAGTTTTCATCCACTTAATGTAGTTTTAATACCCTCTCTTCCTGCCATGCTTCTGACCTGCCAGTTTCCCTCCCTGTCCACCTCCCTGCTCCTCCATCTTACAATCAGAACTCACTCAGGCCTAGGCTGAGCATCTGAAACTGATATGTAGTTCCAGCTTTACATTATGAAAAGACAATTTCATCTATTGTCTATTGACAGGGCAATTCTAAACATAAAAAGGCTTTGATCTTTAAAAACATATGGTCTGGATAGAAAAAGATTACTTTTAACACTATCACGTTCTGGTTGTGGTTTTTGCATATAATTCCCAAGGAAATTTGTTGCTTACAATAAACAACATTTAAAACCCTCCTAAGACCAATGAAAATTTTTACTTGAAACAGATGTAGAAGAATGCATCCAGGTACCAAATACTCAAGGACCACAACTGCTACAAAATATAATGAATGAACCAAAGCAGACTATTGCCTGCCAACTTGCCTGAGAGGCTAATTCAGTATTTGTGGCATACCAGTTATCCCAAAGCAATTTAGCACCCTCATCAATAAGATAAATCTCTAGTGACTCTCCCATCCACAGGTACACAAATTCAACTGGGAACCAGAGAGGTCTGTAGAAGCTCTACCTCCATAAGGATGCAAATTAAGATTTAAACAGCGTAACAATTGGCTAGCGCTAATCCTTTTACAGAGGTGTAAATGGCTATTGAGAACTGAATTCCGGGCTGCCAGCTTTTGTTAAGCAGCATTACAGGCAAATTTCACCCAAGAGCAATGCCCAGCCATCAACTCTGAGGACTACTGATAAAATACTTTAATAAAGCCAGTGCAATTTGCTTGTTTTGATATCACGTTTCTTGGCCATAAATCTAAGCATGTAACTAGAAACCACATCAAGAATTAGTGTCCTGGGAAAATAAACTGGAAGCGACTATCTCAAGTCTGACACCCGATGGCTGGAACAGCTGTATGTGAGGCCACAGCGAAGTTTGTATACAGGGTTTTGTTTGCCACACAAAACAGTTGTAGAAAGGACAAACACATACATAGTTAAACAGCATTTTTCTTTTAAAGGGCTGTCTTACAAAACCTGTGTTTTGGTGGCTACCTCAGTCTCCATTGTGCAGCCCCCTGGGTGGTCCCTTCCAGGGGGCCACTTGAAGGGAGCACAATGCCAAAAAGGAGGGAAGGAGGGGATAGCAACACAAAGGCCACCAGAGCGGGGCGACCATGGCAGGCTGTAGACCAGGGGTCAGCAAACAACGCTCCTTCTCTTTACCCAGGAAACAAGGGCTCCTTCTCTTTACCTGGAAACAGTGTGATGAAGCTGACAGCTTGAATTATGGGCTACATTTGGTAGGGCACTGTCCATCTGCACTAAGGTCCTCTTCATTGTAGTACAGGCTGCACAAGCAAAACCCTTGCCTTTTCCCCACTCAGGCCTCTAAACAGACCTCATCATTCTGTTACATTTGAACGTTCAGAACTAACCCCCTCCCATGTGACTTTTTAAAAAAGTTTCTTAATGAAGAGCCGGAAGGCCTGGGAGAATTTTTAATAGGTATTTCCCTCTACCCTTAAAGACAGAACCCATCACACATTTTTTCCTCCACCCTTAAACTGCCTGAACCCATCACCCATTTTTAATAGCCAAGAATCATTTGTTATGGTGGCAGACATCCTTTATGAAATGAGTAACATTCTCTCTTTCACAATTCTATGGATCCCAAACTTAACCCTTTTAACAGAACAGGGGTTCTGTTTTTTTTCAGGTTGAAAAAAATCCTCCTGGCTGGGCGCAGTGGCTCAAGCCTGTAATCCCAGCACTTTGGGAGGCCGAGACGGGCGGATCACAAGGTCAGGAGATCGAGACCGGGCAGGTAAAGATTGGGAAAATTTACTCTTACTTCCCTAGGTTTCCTTCAAATCAGCACCGATACAAAGGTGTAGTCACTAGGGTACTGGCTGAGTTCTCCAACTGAGATGTATAAACAGCACGCAGGATGGTGGCTCATGCCTCTAATCCCAGCACTTTGGGAAGCCAACGTGGGAGGACCGCTTAAACCCAGGAGTTTGAGACCAGCTGGGCAACACAGCAAGACTCTGTCTCTTAAAATAAAAAACAGGCCAGGTGTGGTGGTTCATGCCTGTAATCCCACCACTTTAGGAGGCCAAGGCGGGCAGATCACAAGGTCAGGAGATTGAGAACATCCTGGCTAACACGGTGAAACACTGTCTCTACTAAAAATACAAAAAAAAAAAAAAAAAAAAAAAAATTAGCCGGGCGTGGTGGCAGGCACTGTAGTCCCAGCTACTTGGGAGGCTGAGGCAGGAGAATGGCGTGAACCTGGGAGGCAGAGCTTGTGGTGAGCCAAGATCGCGCCATTGCACTCCAACCTGGGTGACAGAGCGAGACTCTGTCTCAAAAAAATAAATAAAATAAAATAAAATACATAACAGATCTCCAGGGCTTACTATGGAGCCAGCTACCTAAAGTGACTGCTTTAAATATCTACTAAAGAAAAAAAAAAAAAAGAATGTGGAGGGTGTAGGGGCAGAAGGGGTGATCCCTTTCCTCCTCATCATAAGGGTCACAGTCAACACCCTTATAACAAACAGGTTAACAAAAGAAAACACAACAAATTTTATTTGATCATTGTTTTCTGTGACATGGCAGCCTTCAGATTGAAGACCTAAGGATATTGAGAAGACTGTCCATTTTTATGCTGAAGTTCAATGAAGAACAGACAATCGTGTAGAACTGTGCTTAGCCAAGAAGGGTATGTATGACTGAATGCTAACAGACTGAGTGCGGAAACTCAGCCAGGCCTGTCTGTTCATTCTTCTTGGCGTCTCTGTGCGGTGTTCCTTCCTCCCTGGTACCGGGCAGGACCCTTTCTGAAATGGGGAGTCTTACGACTCACAATCAAACAAGGTAGGTTAAAGAATTTCTTTACGGCCAATTCCACCACAGAAATACAGGAGGGAAATTAGAGTAACATTTTTAGGTTTTATGGCTGGCTTTGGGGAAAATGGGTTCAGGTTTTTATGATCCACTTTGAAGAAAAGGAATTCTAGTTTCTACAGCTTATCTCTGAGAAAATGAGGCTGAGGTACAGGAGAGTGGGAGAAGATCAGAGAAAAACTTACTTCTGAGGCCTTCCCTTTGGGGTGTCATTTTCTGAGGCCCAATGAGGGTAAATGTCTTATTATCATACAACTTTATGCCTTCCCCAAATTACAATTAGGCTCTGTATTTTCAAAAAGTTTTAAAATACTACAAACACATCAAAAAGAATTTACTAGACATTATAATCAGTTCTATCATTAAACTCTAGAGGGTAAATGATGATGATGAAAAGGTATCTGGTATTGTCAAGGTAGAATCATCTTTGTGAGGATTAAAGGCTGACGCAGGACCATAAAACAAAACATCAGACTCTGCTGTGTTGTTCCATGTCTGTCCGTCTGCTTATATTCATATACACACATGTGTGTTTAAGAGAGGAGACAAGGAGGCTCAGACTGGGCTGGTGAGGGTTACACTAGGTGAGTGGATTCGGGGAGAAGGGAAACCAGAGGGCACGAATGGGACAGGCTTACTGAAGTTTGGCTCAGGCCATGTTGAGACCCTGCAATAAGCTGCCATGTCACTTCTCTAGGATAAGTGAGTCTCCACACAGGCCAATTTAGTCTGATGAATGGGAATGGGTCTAGTACAGAGTTATCCTCCACTGAAGGGGTACTCAGATGAGTAGGGTAGGCCCCATCCTGGGTTCTTACTCTGCTGGGGGTCCATTTCTGTGATAACAGTGAAATGCCTGGTTTATGAACATCATGCCTCCTGCTCTCTGAGCATGGTAGATATCAAATACAGGACTGCTGAAAGGATTGGGCTGGTTTTCTGTTGGACCCTCAGAGGATCAATATAGGTTGAGTATCCCTCATCTGAAATGGTTGGGAATTTGGATTTTGAATTTTTTCAGATTTTGAATTGTGTTTTTTTATTTTTATTTTTTGATTTTGGAATATAAGCATCCCAAATCTGAAATGCTCCAATAAACATTTCATCATGTTGGCACTCAAAAAGTTTCAGATTTTGGAGCATTTTGGACTTTGGATTTTAGGATTTGGGATGCTCAACCTGCCCTGTATTAAACTGAAGACGCTGAATCAATTAATTATTCAAGTGCTTGTTCGTCTAAGAAGCTGCTAAGAGGAAGTCAAAGACAAAAAGAAGAAATAAGAAACATAAAAGTGCACAAGAACAAGTATTATGAATGGATACATGGATTAAGTCTGGAGGAAGGGCATGCGGGATGTAAGCAAGAAAACAACAAAAGCTAACTGGCTCTCCTAGGACAGCCTGTTAGATTTGAGTTTGTTTTCTTTACTGTAGTGATTCTCAGATATATTTTAGTAGAATTATTCTACATTTGAGTAAAGTGGTCTTTTCTAAGTTCTTAGGAAAATTAATCTTCGTAATTTTGAGAAACTTTCCAAAATTGGTTTAGTAAAGTTTTGGCATCTGCTATCTAGTTTGCCTACTAGAAGATAATAAAATGAATGAGAGTACCGAATGAAAAATAATGGAAAGTATGGAAGTAGCTGGGAACCAGATGCAATGACCTCTTTTGTCAGTGTAGAGTTTAGGGGATGTCAGATAAGCATGTCCCAATTCCAGGTAAGTGGACTTTTCAAAGCAGAAGAAACGGATTCCAAGTGTACTCAAGATTACAGATGCCAGCCTGTAATCACGCTCCTAAAACAACCATGCCCAGTCCAGTCCATAACATAGACATCATATGTCCATGTGATGTGTGACACAGCTGATCAGTAAGGATCATCAGTCTCATGACCAGAAATTCTTTTTGGGATTTGGTTATCCTGGAAAGTGGTGCTTTTCAATGTTTAAGGTGGCAGAACACCTGAAATTCACAAAAATTTTTGCCACGAAGTATTAATATATTCCATTTATCACACAAATTAGAACACTTTTTACTAGTAAACAATAAATATATGCATACAATATAAAAATCAAACCATTAACATACATGTCCATGATTCAAAAATTTGTCGAGATCAGCTACTTCCACTTTCCCTTACTTTTCATTTGGTACTCTCATTCATTTTATTATCTTCTAGTAGGCAAACTATATAGCAGGTGCCAAAGTTTTAGTAAACCAATTTTAAGAAGGTTCTCAAGATTACAAAGATTAATTTTCCTATGAACTTAGAAAAGACCACTTTACTCAGATGTAGAATAATTCTAGCAGGGCATGGTGGCACATGTATGTAGTCCCAGTTACTCAGGAGGCTGAGGCAGGAGAATTGCCTGAACCTGGGAGGTTGAGGCTGTGGTGAGCCAAGATGGCACCACTGCACTCCAGCCTGGGCAACAGAGCAAGACTCTGTTTATTTTTTTATTTTTTTATTTTTTTTGAGACGGAGTCTCGCTCTGTTGCCCAGGCTGGAGTGCAGTGGCGCAATCTCGGCTCACTGCAAGCTCCACCTCCTGGGTTCACGCCATTCTCCTGCCTCAGCCTTCCGAGTAGCTGGGACTACAGGCACCCGCCACCATGCCTGGCTAATTTTTTGTATTTTTAGCAGAGGTGGGGTTTCATCGTGTTAGCCAAGATAGTCTTGATCTCCTGACCTCATGATCCACCCACCTCGGCCTCCCAAAGTGCTGGGATAACAGGTGTGAGCCATTGCGCCCAGCAAGACGAAAGAAAGAAAGAGAAAAAGAAAGGAAGGAAGGAAGGAAGGAAGGAAGGAAGGAAGGAAGGGAAGGAAGGGAAGGAAGGGAAGGAAGGGAAGGAAGGGAAGGAAGGAAAGGAAGGAAAGGAAGGCAAGGAAAGAAAGGAAGAAAGGAAGAAAGGAAGAAAGAAAGAAAGAGGAAAGAAAGGAAAGAAAGAAAGGAAAGAAAGAAAGAAAGAAAGGAAAGAAAGAAAGGAAAGAAAGAAAGAAAAGAAAGAAAGAAAGAAAAAGAGAAAGAAAGAAAGAAAGAAAGAAAGTTGTTATTAAAAGAAAGAAAGAAAGAAAAGTGAATAGAAAGAAAGAAAGAAAGAAAAGAAAGAGGAAGGAAGGGAAGGAAAGTGGAAGGAAGTAGCAGAAGCATGAAGGATGAAGGCTGGCTGAAGGAAGGAAGAAGGAGGTGTGGAAGGAAGGGGGCTGGGTGCGGTGGCTCACGCTTGTAATCCCAGCACTTTGGGAGGCTGATGTGGGTGGATCACTTGAGGCCAGGAGTTCGAGAGACCCTGGCTTGAAACACATGGTAAAACCCCAGGTCTCTACTTAAAATACAAAAATTTTCAACAGGCATGGTGGTGGCCACTCAGAATCCCAGTGTTTCTTTACTGGGGAGGCTGAGGCAGGAGAATTGCTTGAACCCGGGAGGCAGAGGTTACAGTGAGCTGAGATCGCGTCACTGCACTCCAGCCTGGGCAACGGAGTGAGACTCGGTCTCAAAAAAAAAAAGTAGAATAATTTTACTAAAATGTATCTGAGAATCACTATAGTAAAGAAAACAAATTTGAAACTAGTACTGTTTTCAGATTTAAAAACACATTTCCAGTCCATCAAAATGACAAACAAATCAAAATGAATTTACACTGAAAAAGGTAAACTGTCAGAAAAAAAGTGAGAAAAATAGTTGAAAGCCATAAAAGATAGGGGATTCAGAACTATTCCTCACATCTCTTTTGTAGGTTAAGGTAATATTCTAAGGCTTGCAACCCAAATTCAAAACAGATTCAGTATAAAAGTATAGAAAGCATGTACCTGCGCGCGCGCACACACACACACACACACAATTATTTTTTTCCTTTTCTTGAGACAGGGTCTTGCTCTGTTGCCCAGGTTGGAATGCAGTGATGCAATCATAGCTCACTGTATTTCCCAACTCCTGGGCTCAAGCAAGCCTCCCACCTCAGCCTCCTGAGTAGCTAGGATTACAGGTGTGAACCACCATGCCTGACTAATTTATTTTTATTTTTATTTTTATAGAGCCAAGGTCTTGCTATGTTGCTCAGGCTAGTCTCAGTCTCCTGGCCTCAAACAATCCTCCTACCTCAGCCTCCCAAAGGGCTGGGATAACAGGCACGAGCCATGACACGAGGCCCCAGGAAACATTAAAGTCTTATTTCCTGCTTAACTTTCAAGTTTTAGTGTGTCTCATTCACCTGGCCTATCTGCAGACACTTTTCCCTCACTGAAGGGAAGCTTTCCCACTCAGTTATCAAGCTTGAAGATTCTTTGTCAAATCCCACCTTAAAACAAACTTAGTTTTTCCAAAAGTCTGTCACTAGAAGCTCAACTACTATTCTTCAAAGGTGAGAACTGTAAGTTAAAGAGAATTAAAGGGAAAGTATGCCGCAAAGAACTAAAGAAGGAAGAATGAAGTGGGCAACAACAGGTAGAAATGAAGTCAGGGGACCGGGTGCGGTGGCTCACGCCTGTAATCCCAGCACTTTGGAAGGCCGAGGCAGGTGGATCGCCTGAGGTCAGGAGTTCGAGATCAGCCTGGCTAACACAGTGAAACCCCATCTCTACTAAAAATACAAAAAATCAGCTGAGCGTGGCGGTGGGCATCTGTAATCCCAGCTCTACTTGGGTGGCTGACACAGGAGAATCACTTGAACCCAGGAGGCAGAGGTTGCAGTGAGCTGAAATCGCGCTATTGCATTCCAGCCTGGGCAACAAGAGTGAGACTCTGACTCAAAAAAAAAAAAAAAAAAAAAAAAAGTCAGAGATGCAGATAAGGGAAGTGTTGGGTCTGCCACCTGGCAACCATTAAGTAGAATAATTTTTTACTTAATTTGTAATTAAGATAACCCAGTTTTATTCTGATGAACCACTACTCCCCTATCCTAACCCATACACTTTGAGTGAAGCATGAGGTCCAAGTAAAAGCCAATGGACTCTGCCCTTGATTCAGTGATTGTGTAAGGGATGGGCATATGATGTGGTCAGAGCCAATGACAGTCTCTGATTCAGCATGCTAGGGAAAAGTTCTCCAGCAGCAGGGCCTAAGAACTGAGCTGATCCAGAGGGAGGGGAGCCAGGAAACAGAGAAGTCAGAGTCCACTGGCACCGTCTGAGGCTTGGGTAAAGCCAGCCTGAAGACTGTCTACCACTGGGCTGCAATGACATGTGCAATGAAAGAGTCCTACTGCATAAAAAGAAATACACCTTAAAAAGAGGTAAAAAGGACAAAAAAAAAATCCTGCAATTTACTGTTTCTATATCAGTTTTATTTTTGTTGTAAGGATGCTAATTCTTTGATTATAAAATATAAAATATTTTGCATGGCCTGAAAAATATTTAGCACGTATGTAAAAAGAAATGGTTATTAAAAGCATCCCCATCATGGGAAGATTTCCAAGGCCCTCCGTGAAAGCTGTGAAGCTAGCCCCATAGCCAAAGGCACCCTTGCCTCTAAAGGGCAAGCACCACAGAGCTGCGGTCCATGGTTTTAAAGCTTGGAATTCAGGAGATTTTTTTTTTTAACTGTTCTAGTAAGATATGATTCACATATCATAAAATTCACTAATTTAAAATGTACACTTCAATGGTTTTTATTAGCATACTCAGAGTTGTGCAACCATCACACAATCGAATTTTAGAACATTTCTGAAAGATGGTTTAAATTTTTTTCCTGATTATAAGAGCAATAATTCACAGACAACTTGCCTGTGGCATTTCCATTTTAACCCACCAGTCACAGGACAAACACCTTGCTGGGGCAGAGTTCTGTCTCCAGACTCAGTCCCTTTGGCTGTTTCCTATATCTACTAACCTTTCTTTGGACCAAATTTAGCAATCGTGCAGTTACCTACTCAATGTCCATCTCCCTTCTTCCTTTTCGTGGAACCCCAATTTTGTTTAGTAATCAACCTCTCCCTTTGTATAACTCATGGGGCAATAATTCCTTGCCTCATTCCAGAGTAGACTGTGATTAGTCTAAGCCAGGAGTGACCAAATCCAGCCACGGCCTGCTGTTGTACAGCTCTTGAGCATATATTTAAAAAGAGAAAGAGCAGAGAGAGGAAGGGGAGAGGAGGAGAAAAGAAGCCTAAAATATTTGCTATTTGGTCTTTTTTTTTTTTTTTTTTGGCTGGGGGACAGTCTCGTTCTGTTGCCCTGGCTGGAGTGCATGGCACAATCTTGGCTCACTGCAAACTCTGCCTCCTGGGTTCAAGTGATTCTCATGCCTCAGGCTCCCGAGTAGTTGGGATTACAGGTGCACACCAACACGCCCAGCTAATTATTGGTATTTTCAGTAGAGACAGGGTTTTGTCACATTGCCCAGGCTGGTCTTGAACTCCTGAGCTCAGGCAATCTGCCCACCTCGGCTTCCCAAAGTGCTAGGATTACAGGTGTGAGCCACTGCGCCCAGCCTTACTATTTGGTCTTTCACAGAAAAGGCTTCCTTAGTCTAGGCCAATTATAATAACCCTTGCCAGTAATTAGCTTAGGAATGGGTCTGTGAACAAATTTTAGTCAACAAGATGCAATAGGAAGTCTACTGAATACTTTCCTTGCTTCTAACCGAGACTCAAAGAGTCTCTTTCTGTCTTTGGAAGCTATAAGGCTGTGGTGTCTAGACGGGTCCTTGGTATTTGTCTACCTTCTCATTCCTCACTGTGTCCTCAGATGGTAGGGGAGAGAGAGAGCTCTCTTGTGTCTCTTCTTATAAGGGCACTTAATTCTATCATGACAGCCCTACCTTCCTGACCTCATCTAACCCAGATTACCTCCCAAAGGTCCCTTCTCCAGATATCACACTGAGGGTTATGGCTTTAACATATGAATTTTAGAGGGACACAAACATTCAGTCCATAATAGCATTGCTGCTGCCCCTTTGCTCCTGGCTGTAGGAAGATGTCAACACTGAGGATGTCAGAGCACGGAAATGGAAAGGATCTGGGTCTTTGACAACAAAAGTGAAGGGCAGTACCAACCAACTCCATGGCCTGCTCTACCTCTGGACTTCCAGAAATGAGACAGAACAAATGTACTTCTTGTTTAAGCATACGTGTTTGAGACAGTGTTCCTGTTACTGGCAACCAACAGCATCCTGATACATCAAGATAATAGCTGAATGTTCAACAATGCCAGAAAACTAAGTTTTAAAAAATAACTCTGAAGCCAGGTGCTGTGGCTCACATCTGTAATCCCAGCACTTCGGGAGGCCAAGAAGAGTGGTTCCTTTGAGGTCAGAAGTTCAAGACCAGCCTGGGCAACATGGTGAAACCACGTTTCTACTAAAAATACAAAAATTAGCCAGGTGTGGTGGCACATGCTTGTGATCCCAGCTACAAGGGAAGCTGAGGCACGAGAAATGCTTGAACCTGGGAGGTGGAGGTTGCAGTGAGCCAAGATCACGCCACTGCACTCTGGTATGGGTGACAGAGTGAGACCCTGTCTCAAAAAACAAAAAAGAAAAAACAAAAAAACCTCTGATGGACGGCTTTTCAGTAATTCAAATTTGTGTTTCATTGAAAAGAATTTAAGGGGGTGTTTTAAAATGACAAATGTGCATCCTGCCCCTAACATGTCTCCTCTTTGTCCTTTTAAAAAATCTGAGTTAACAATAGAACCCTTGCCTTTGGTGTGGCTGGGCCAGCATGAGGCAAGACCAGGAGGCTGGTCTTGTGTAGGAACTGGAGAGATGAGGAAAAGACACTTTGCAGACCCTGACTGCATCCCCTGGGCCTACAGTAGTGCTATTTGCTGGCATGTGAGCTACTCCTTCAGTTGGAGTAACCATAGTTCCCAGATACGGGCCATGCTTGCTTATCTTCAGGCCTCTGCTCATACTGCAGTCCTCAAAATCTGGAATGACAAATCTCCTTCAACTAGACAAACCAGTCATCATGGCTATTCTGGTTATCTACTGCTGTATAATAAAATACCACCCAAATTTAGTGGTATAAACCAACAACTTTTTATAATGCTCATGGCTTCTGTGGTTCAGTAATCTGGACATGGGTAGGGCATAGTACAGGTGGCTTATCTCTGCTCCATGATGTCTGGGGCCTCAGTTTGAACATCTGAGGGCGACTTGGAATAAAGGGACTGGAATTATTTGGTGACTCCTACACTCACATCTGGAGCTTGGGCTGGAATTACTGGGCTCAGCTGGGATACTGACTGGAGTACCTGTACCTGGTCTGTCACTGAGACTTGAATGCTATTGGGCTAATTTTTTGGGAAACCTGACTATGTTCTGCTTTCTCCTGCCTTATTTAGGTCTTGAACAACCAGGGCTTGACTTTCAGAGTCTCCTCTCTAACTTCTGAAGCCATGGGTAAACCTGTTCCACCAGAATAAACTACTCTTAGATCTCAAATTCGTACTGAAAGAAGTTTAGTTTTGCTACACCCGTAGTTGGATTTGGCTTGACTCTTGGTTCCCTTCTCAACAGAGGCTGAAGTCTGCTCTATGCTCTCAGTAGCCTTCCTGGCTTTTCCTCTCCTTGCACCGGTCTCTTCTTTCCTCGCCCCACCCCCTACCACTTACTTGGCTCCAGGAGAGTGGGATAGGACACCTTAACACTGACTTGGGAGATTGCCCCAAAATGTTGTAATTTACTTAAATATAAAATGGTGAAAAGAATTATAGGAAAACAGTTGTAGAGTTGTCACTATCATCATCTTTAAAAAAAACTCCCTGAATTTCCTTATTTAAAAAAAAAAAGAGCAAAGAGCAAACCAAAAACTCATAGATTTTTGAGTTTGAAAATGAGGTGAAATAGACAGCAATATAATACTGGTAGGAGACTTCAGTATTCCATGTTCAATAATAAATAGAACAATCAGACAGAAAATCAACAAAGAAACAACAAACTTGAACAACAGTACTGGCCAAATGGACCTAACAAACATATACAGAACACTCCACCCAAAACCAACAGAATTTTTTATACATAAAGTATAAAAAAAAAAAGAAAAAGAAATTTAAAAAAAGACGAAAATTCACGTGGAATCACAAAAGACCCGGAACAGCCAAGACAATCTTGAGAAAGAAGAAAAAAAAGCAATAGAATAGCAATACATTCTTCTCAAGTGCTGACAAAACATTCTCTAGAACAGATCACGTGTTAGGTTCCAAACCAAGTCTCAATAAATTTAAAAAGACTGAATCATACCAAGTGTTTTCTCTGATGAAATGGAATTAAATTAGAAATCAATAGCAGAAGCAAAATTGTAAAATTCACAAACGTGGAAATTAAACAACACACTAACAACCAACAGATCACAAAATAAATCAAAAGGGAAATTAGAAAATATCTGACACAAATTAAAACAAAAATACAACATACCAAAACTTATGAAATGCAGCAAAAGCAGTACTGAGAGAGAAGTTTATAGCAATAAAAACTTACATTTAAAAAGAAAAGCTTAAATCAACAACCTAACTTCACACCTTAAAGGAAGTAGAAAAATAGAACAAAACAAGCCCAAAGTTAGTAGATAGAAGGAAATAATAATGATTAGAGATAAATGAAAAAGAGAATACAAAAAAAAAAGGAAAAAAAAACAATTAAGAGTTTTTTGAAAAAATAAACAAAATTGACAAACCGTTAGCTAGACTACTTGAGACAAGAGAGAAAACCCAAATGCATAAAATCAGAAATGAAAGAGGAAACACTGCAATTGATACCAGAGATTAAAAAGGATCACAAGAAACTATTATAAACAATTATACACCAACAAACTGGATAACCTGGAAGAAATAAATAAATTCCTAAAAACATACAACATACCAAGACTAAATAATAAAGAAATAGTCTGAACAGACCTAAAACTAGTAAGGAGATTGAATCAGTAATCAAAAACCTCCCAACAACAGCAAAAAAGTCCAGGACCAGATAGTTTCACTGGTGAATTCTACCAGACATTTAAAGAATTAATGCCAATACTTCTCAAACTCTTCCAAAAAAACTGAAGAAAAGGGAATATTTCCAAACTTATTTTATTAGGCCCGCATTACCCTGATGCCAAAGCCAGGCAAAGATATCACAAAAAAAGAAAACTACAGACCAATATGCCTAATGAATATAGACACAATTATTGTCAACAAAATACTAACAAACCAAATTCAACAGTACATTAAAAGAATCATAAATCATGACCAAGTGAGACGTTTATCCCTGGGATGCAAGAATGAATCAACATATAAAAATCAATGTGATACATCACAGTAACAGAATGAAAGATAAAAATCACATGACCATTTTAACAGACACAGAAAAAATGTCTGACAAAATTCAACATCCTTTCCCAATAAAACCTCTCAATAAACTAGACATAGAATGAAATTACCTCAACTTAATAAAGGTCATATATAAAAAGTTCATAGCTAATATCATACTCAATGGTGAAAGCTAAAAGCTTTTCCTTTGAAATCATGAACAAGACAAGGATGTCCACTCTTGCCACTTCTGTCTAATATAGTACTGAAAGCCCTAGCCAGAACAATTACGCAGGGAAAGAAATAAAAGCCATTCAAATCCAAGTAAAATTGTCCCTGTTGCAGATGACATGATATATAGAAAACTCTAAAGATCACATACACACACACATGCATACTGTTAGAATTAATAAATGAATTCAGTAAAGTTGCAGGCTATAAAATGAACATACAAAAATCAGTTGTGTTTCTACACACTAACAACAAACTGTCTGAATATGAAGTTAGAAAAATATTCCCATTTACAATAGCACCAATAAGAATAAAATAGTTAGAAATAAACTTAATTAAGGAAGTAAAAGACTTCCATGCTAAATACTACAAAACACTGACAACAGAAATTAACAAAGACACAAGCAAATGGAAAGAATTCCACGTTCATGGATTAGAAGATTTCTATGAAATTTCTATCAAAATTTTAATGGCACAGGGCAATCAGGCAGGAGAAAGAAATAAAGGGTATTCAATTAGGAAAAGAGGAAGTCAAATTGTCCCTGTTTGCAGATGACATGATTGTATATTTAGAAAACCCCATCGTCTCAGCCCAAAATCTCCTTAAGCTGATAAGCAACTTCAGCAAAGTCTCAGGATACAAAATCGATGTGCAAAAATCACAAGCATTCTTATACACCAATAACAGACAAACAGAGAGCCAAATCAGGAGTGAACTCCCTTCACAATTGCTTCAAAAAGAATAAAATACCTGGGAATCCAACTTACAAGAGATGTGAAGGACCTCTTCAAGGAGAACTACAAACCACTGCTCAACGAAATAAAAGAGGACACAAACAAATGGAAGAACATTCCATGCTCATAGATAGGAAGAATCAATAACATGAAAATGGCCATACTGCCCAAAGTAATTTACAGATTCAATGCCATCTCCATCAAGCTACCAATGACTTTCTTCACAGAATTGGAAAAAACTACTTTAAAGTTCATATGGAACCAAAAAAGAGCCCACATTGCCAAGACAATCCTAAGACAAAAGAACAAAGCTGGAGGCATCACGCTACCTGACTTCAAACTACACTATAAGGCTACAGTAACCAAAACAGCATGGTACTGGTACCAAAACAGATATATAGACCAATGGAACAGAACAGAGCCCTCAGAAATAATACTACACATCTACAGCCATCTGATCTTTGACAAACCTGACAAAAACAAGAAAAGGGGAAAAGATTCCCTATTTAATACATGGTGCCAGGAAAACTGGCTAGCCATATGTAGAAAGCTGAAACTGGATCCCTTCCTTATACCTTATACAAAAATTAATTCAAGATGGATTAAAGACTTAAATGTTAGACCTAAAACCATAAAAACCCTAGAAGAAAACCTAGGCAATACCATTCAGGACACAGGCATGGGCAAGGACTTCATGTCTAAAACACCAAAAGCAATGGCCACAAAAGCCAAAATTGACAAATAGGATCTAATTAAACTAAAGAGCTTCTGCACAGCAAAAGAAACTACCATCAGAGTGAACAGTCAACCTACAGAATGGGAAAAAATTTTTGCAATCTACTCATCTGACAAAGGGCTAATATCCAGAATCTACAAAGAACTTAAATTTACAAGAAAAAAAACAAACAATCCCATCAAAAAGTGGGCAAAGGATATGAACAGACACTTCTCAAAAGAAGACATTTATGCAGCCAACAGACACATGAAAAAATGCTCATCATCACTGGCCATCAGAGAAATGCAAATCAAAACCACAATGAGATACCATCTCACACCAGTTAGAATGGCAATCATTAAAAAGTCAGGAAACAACAGGTGCTGGAGAGAATGTGGAGAAATAGGAACACTTTTACACTGGTGGTGGGACTGTAAACTAGTTCAACCATTGTGGAAGACAGTGTGGTGATTCCTCAAGGATCTAGAACGAGAAATACCATTTGACCCAGCCATCCCATTACTGGGCATACACTCAAAGGATTATAAATCATGCTGCTATAAAGACACATGCACACGTATGTTTACTGTGGCACTATTCACAATAGCAAAGACTTGGAACCAACCCAAATGTCCATCAATGATAGATTGGATTAAGAAAATGTGGCACATATACACCATGGAATACTATGCAGCCATAAAAAGGGATGAGTTCATGTCCTTTGTTGGGACATGGATGAAGCCGGAAACCATTGTTCTCAGCAAACTATCGCAAGGACAAAAAACCAGACACCACAAGTTCTCACTCATAGGTGGGAATTGAACAATGAGAACACTTGGACACAGGAAGGGGAACATCACACACCGGGGCCTGTTGTGGGGTGGGGGCAGGGGGCAGGGAAAGCATTAGGAGATATACCTAATGTAAATGATGAGTTAATGGGTGCAGCACACCAACATGGCACATGTATACATATGCAACAAACCTGCATGTTGTACACATGTACCCTACAACTTAAAGTATAAAAAAAAAAAAAGAAATTAAAAAAAAGACGAAAATTCATGTGGAATCACAAAAGACCCAGAACAGCCAAGACAATCTTGAGAAAGAAGAAAAAGTTGGAGGCATCACACTCGTGATTTCAAAATACCTTACAAAGCTACCGTAATCAACACAGTATGGTATAGCATAAAGACAGACATATAGACCAACAGAACATTCAGAATAGAGAGCCCATAAATCAATACATGAGTATGCAGTCAACTAATCTTTGATAAGGGTGTCAAGAATATATGATGAGGAAAGGACAGTCCTTTAACATATGGTGTTGGAAGAAACTGGAAATCCATATGCAAAAGAATGGAACCAGACTCTTACACCACACACAAAAATCAACTCAAAATGAATTAAGGATTTACATATAAGACCTGAAGCTTTAAAACTCCTAGAAGAAAAACACAGGGAAAAAGCTTCATAACACTGGCCTTGGAAAAGATTTCATGGATACAACACCAAAAAGCACAGGCAACAAAAGCAAAAATAGACAAGTGGGACTACATCAAACTAGAAAGTTTCTGCATAGCAAAGGAAATGATTAACAGAGCAAAAAGGCAATCTATTGAATGAGAGAAAATATTTGCAAAACACATATAAGGGGTTAATTTCCAAAACATATAAAGAACTCCAACAGTTTAATAGCAAAAAGACTAGTAATCTGATTAAAATATGGGCTAAAGACCTGAGTAAACATTTCTCCAATGTCTCCATAAAACATACAAATGGCCAACAGGTATATGAAAAGATACTCATCACTAATCATCAGGGAAATACAAATCAAAACCATGGAAAAATATCAGTTCATATCTGTTAGGATGACTATTCACAAAAAGAACAAAAGATAACAAGCATTGGCAAAGATGTGGAGAAACTGGAACTCTAGTACACTGTTGGTGGGAGTGTAAAATGGAAAACAGTAGGGAGATTCCTCAAAAAATTAAAACTAGAACTACTATTTGATCCAACAATCTCACTTTTGGGTATTTATCCAAAATAATTGAAATCAGGATCTCAAAGAGGTTAGCACTCCAGTGTTCATCACAGCACTATTCACAATAGTGAAGATTTAGAAACAACCAAAATGTTCATCAATGGATGAATGGACAAAGAAAATACACGTACAATGAAATATTATTCTGCCTTAAAAAGGAAGGAAATTTTGACACATGTCATAACATGGATAAATTCTGAAGACATCATGCTAAGTAAAATAAGCTAGACATAATTTCTCTACCAAGTCCAATACTGATAAGCCCATCAAAGGCATTCTTTATTTCTGTTACAGAGTTTAATTCTAGCATTACTTTTTTATTCTTTATTATAAATTTCATCTTTCTGTTTACATTGCCCATCCTTTCTTACACATTGTCCTCTTTCTCCTTCAGAGCCCTAGAGCCCTGGCATATTAATCAGTTATTTTAAATTCCTAGTCTGAAAAATCCAACATCTGCCATATTTGAGTCTGGCTCTGATGCTTGCTCTGTCTATTCAAACTGTATTTTTTTTTTTTTTTTTTTTTTTTTGCCTTTTAGTGTGCCTTGTAATATTTTGTTGAAAGCCAGGCATGATGTACTAGGTAAATAGTCCTTTAGGGTGAATAGGTAAACAGGCCTTCAAGGTGAGGTTTCATGTTCATCTGGCTAGAAGTTAGGCTGTGTTTACCATTTGTTGTAGCTGCAAATGTAGGTATTGGAGGCTAAAATTCCCTTGGGTGTCCTTGTTTTTGTCTCCTTCCCTTGTCTTCAGGTTTCCCGATTGATTGACTGATTTGAGACAGAGTCTCACTCTGTCACCCAGGATAGGGTGCAGTGGTGTGATCTTGGCTCACTGCAACCTCTGCCTCCTGGGTTCAAGCAATTCTTATGTCTCAGCCTCTCAAGTAGCTGGAATTACAGGCACCTGCCACACACGCAGCTAATTTTCGTATTTTTCGTAGAGACAGGGTTCTGCGCTGTTGGCCAGGCTGGTCTTGAACTCCTGACCTCAGGTGATCCCCTTGTCTTGGCCTCCCAAAGTGCTGAGATTATAGGCGTGGGCTACCATGCCCAGCCTCCTTTTTTATTCAGACAGGGTCCCACTCTGTTGCTCAGGCTGGAGTGCAGTGGCGCCATCTCGGCTCACAGCAACCTCCGCCTCCTGTGTTTAAGCAATTCTCCCACCTCAGCCTCCTGAGTAGCTGGGAGTACAGATGTGTGCCACCATCACCAGCTAAGTTTTGTATGTTTTGGTAGAGACCAGCTTTCACCATACTCGCCAGGCTGGTCTCAAACTCCTGACCACAAGTGATACACCTGCCTCGGCCTCCCAAAGTGTTGGGGATTACAGGTGTGAGCGAGCCACCATGCCTGGCCTCCTAGAGACTTAACTAACTAAGGTCTGAGACATGTGGTTCATTCAGTTGTATAATAGTTTCCTGCTACTAGACAGGATCCCTAGTGATGTGGTGGCAAGGTTTGGGGGAGGAGAAGCCTTTTATGGTCCTTGGATTAGGTTTCAGTCTTCTGTGACCTTCACAAGTGCTTCTCAGTTCCTATCTAACCCCTGCCTTTGCCCCATGTGACTCATGTTCTTCTGACTGAGGCTAGAAGCCTATATGCTGAGACGGCTGGCAAAGGATGGAGAACTGGGTTCATTCCCATTGGCCAATGGAGACTTCTTTTGACATCTCCTCTACACCAAGTGACAATGACTGTGACTATGATTATTGCCTACTTTGCTGAGGATCAGGTCTCAGGACTATTCCCTTCTTAGAAACCTGGTTTGGATTTTTAAAAATTTAAACCAAAATAAGGATAATGAAAGTCTTAGATTTTTCAGAAACTAGGTGAACTAACAGGAAAAGTACAGGCAAGAGAAGAATGAAGTGACAGGTAGAAAACAAAGGGAATACTCTGAATGGCCACACCTACTGGCACTGGGTTATTTTTCCAGAAGTATAATGCATAGCCTTACTTTGGGAACAAAGGACAGAATCTGTGTGGTGGCAAGAAAAAGCTCAGGGGCCACCAGTGTTGAGAGGCCAAAGGTCACATTCAAGAAAAACAGAAAACTGTGCTGATGAAAACAGACAGCTGAGAACAGACATGTGAAGGCATCATCACATCTGAAGGAATGCTGAATTTCTAAATATGCTTCCACCTCCTCATAAAGTGAATTCAGGGTAAATTCTAAATGAACATAGTTCAAACCTATTATTCCAGGCACATGACTTTCAGCAACAAATTTTTCTCAGATGCAATAACTTCTTTCCTACATTTAACTTTGAAGAGGAACTAAATTAAAATCACTGGATGGGATTCAATCTGTGTGATCACATTTTTATGACCTTGAGAAACCAAGCCTTTCATTTTACTTAGTTTAAAAGGCAGCGTTACATTCTGTTTTCAGTCACACTCCAGGGGGAGAGAGAACAAAGCAACTTTGCAAGTACTTTGTTCAAGCCTGAATAAAGGCACATAGCACTTCATTGGCCTATTTGAGGCTGGAAAGCACAAAACCAATATGGACGGAGCGAAAGGTCAAATTGCCACTGCTTAGTTTTCTTTTCTTTTTTCTTTTTCTAATTAAAGAATCTAATTTGCTTTTTGAGCTTCCTATTTAACTTTATAAAATATTATCTTTGATGATACTCCAACTATCTAGGTAGTAAAGATTCACTGGGAGACAGCATAGGGTACCAGTTAACTCTGGTCACAGAGGGTCAGTTTGGAGCACACACAGCTGTTTTATGATTTTTGATATGTTACATAACTCCCTGTGCCTCAGTTTTCTTATCTGTAAAATGATGATGATAACAGGATTAAATGATTATAAAATAAAGGCATTAAAATAGTGCCGGGCATGGAAGCAGTACTACTGAAAGGCATATCACCATTTTGGTTGTGATTTGGGTGGTAGAAAACAGAAATCAAGAGCATGCATTCTGGCATCAGACTGTGAGTTTAGACCCTGGCTGCACCTCTGGGACCTGGGCAGGTTATTTAAGCTTTCTAAACCTCATCTGAAACATTCTACTTGGCACCTGCAGCATAACGCCCTCCTGGTTCTCCTTGTTCTTCCCTGCGGCGTCTCCTCAGACTCCTTTGCTAGTTCCTTCCGATCTTCCCCACCCTGAATGTGGAGTCATGCCCTGGGCCGCTTTCCCATTTATATTCACTCTCTACTGTTCTTCTTAGGGCCCACGGCTTTAAAATGCATTTACACCCCGATGATTTACAAATTTATTTATCTAGCCCTGACCTCTCTCTGAATTCCAAGTTCATGAAATCCATCTGCCTACTTAACATCTCCCTGTGAATGTCAAAAAGGCATCTCAAATCTAACATACCCAAAACTTGTGTCTTGATTTTCTTTCCCCCAAGTCTGTGCCTCCTACATGTTCCTTATCTCAATAAATACCTCACTCTGCCCCCAAAGCCTGGAGTCACCCTTCTCCTCCCTTTCTCTCATAACCCAGACCCAATCCATAAAGAACCCAGATGGTTCTTTTTTTTTTTTTTTTTTTTTTTTTTTTTTTTTGAGACGGAATCTCCCTCTGTTGCCCAGGCTGGAATGCAGTGGCATGATTTTGGCTCACTGCAACCTCCACTTCCTGGGTTCAAGCAATTCTGCTGGCTCAGCTGCCCAAATAGCTGGGATTACAGGCACCCGCCGCCATGCCTGGCTAATTTTTATATTTTTAGTAGAGACGAGGTTTCACCATGTTGGCCAGGCTGGTCTTGAACTCCTGACCTCAAGTAATCCACCCATCTCGGCCTCCCAAAATGTTGGGATGACAGGCGTGAGCCACCACGCCCAGCCCTCCAGCTGGTTCTTTTATATAAAAATATATCCAGAATCTGACCACTTCTTACCACCCCGCTGCTGCCACCACAGTTCAAAGCAATAGCACCTCTCTGCAGGATCTCTGCAATATTCTCCAAACAGCACTCCTTGCTCCCATTCTTTCCCCCAGTTTATTTCCCATAAGTGGCCAGAGTGATTCCTCATTTCAATTGAAGTTCAACCCAAAGTCCTTCCTTCAGCCTACTGACCCTTCACGACGTGACACACTGATGCTCTCTCACTCCAGCCTCTCCCTCCTCCCCAACACCTGTTCGGATTTAGGTGCACCAGCCACTTTGCTGTTCCAGAAAACACTCAGTACGCCCCCATCGCATGGCCTCTGTACTGTGGTTCCCTTTGCCTAGTATTCTCTTTCTCAAGACATATCCCATCCCATCTCTCTCCCCTCTCTCTCCCAGAGGAGAGAGGAAATATAAACTATGAACAAAACATATAAACCAGTGTAAAAGACGACAAAGAACAGATGAGGTTAAGTGGATTGAGAAGGCATGGGCACAACTGAATGTGGCTTACCAACTCTCTCACTTCAGGTCCTACTCAACTACCATCTTACCACAGAGACCTTTCCCCACTATCTTATATCTTATATTAAATTGCACCCATGCCTTCTCTATCTACTTAACCTGCTGATTCTTCATCATAATATATGTGTGTGTGTGTGTGTGTATATATATATAATTTTTATTTTTTTATTTTTATTTTTTGAGACAGGATCTCACTTTGTCACCCAGGCTGGAGTGCAGTGGCACGATCTCGGCCCACTGCAATCTCAACCTCCTGAGTTTAAGTGATCCTCCTGCCTCACCATCCCAAATAGCTCAAGCATGTGCCATCACACCTGGCTAATTTTTTTGCATCTTTCGTAGAGATGAAGTTTTATCATGTTGCCAGGCTGGTCTCAAACTCCTGAGCGCAAGCAATCCATTCACCTCAGCCTCCTAAAGTGCTAGAATTACACGTTAGTCACCACGTCTGGCCCTTTGTCATAATACTTTTCACACAGATTGTTTACTGGTTTATATTTCCTTCCTCTCCTCCACATGCACGATCATAAGTACCATAAGAGCAAGAATAATGCTCGGCACAGAGCAGGTGTTCCATATTTAATGTTAAATGAATGTACCCTTTTTCTCATTATCTATAGACTCATAACAAACTACCTCAAAACTCAGTAGCTTAAAATAACAACCAAGTCATTATATTTCATGCTTTTGTGGATTAGGAAAGCAGGCAGAGAGTGGCTGGGTGACTCTTCTGTTTCACATATTATCAAGAGAGGGCATTTAGTGATATTTAGTCTCCGGACAGATTTGTCTGGAGAGTCCAAGAAGGCTTCACCTATGTGTCCGGCACCTTGGTGGGGATGACTGGAAGGATAAGGCTCAGCAAGGACTATGGACTGGGGCACCTACACATAATTTCTTCAGCATAGCAGCCCCAGAATGATCAGACTTTCTATACGGTGGCTTGTGGTTCCCATAGTGAGAGTTGCAGCTAATAGGGTAGACATTGCAAGGCCTTTTATGTATAATTCAACCTCAAAAGTCATATAGCATCAGGCTGGGCATGGTGGCTCATGCCTGTAATCCCAGCACCTTGGGAGGCCAAGGCGGGTGGATCACCTGAGAACATGACTTCGAGACCAGCCTGGCCAACATGGTGAAACTCTATCTCTACTAACAATACAAAATTAGCCGGGTGTGGTGGCACGTGCCTGTAATCCCAGCTACTCAGGAGGCTGAGGTGGCAGGATCACCCGAGCTTGGGGAGGTAGAGGCTGCAGTGGGCCACGATCGCACCACTGCACTCCAGCCTGGGCAACAGCGTGTGACCCTGTCACAAACAAACAAACAAAATACATTTTAAAGAATAAAATTTAAAACTTCTGCTCTGTAAAAGACACTGTTCAAAGGAAAAGACAAGCCATAGATTGGGAGAAAATATCTGTAAGGCACACTATCCCCCTGATAAAGGACTGATACCCAAAATACAAAAAGAGCTATTAAAACTCAACGATAAGAAAACTAACAACTGAATTAAAAATGGGTGAGAGATCTGAACAGACATCTCATCAAAGAAGATACACAGATGGCAAATAAGCATATGAAAAGATGTTCAACATCATATGTCATTAGGGAACTGCAAACGAAACCAATCGCACACCACTAAACACCTTTTAGAATGGCTAAAATGTTAAAAACTGACAATACCAAACGCTGACAAGATGTAGAACAAGAACTCTCATTCATTGCTAGCGATAATGTAAAATGGCACAGCCACTTTGGAAGATGACGGTTCAGCAGTTTCCTACAAAGCTAAACATAGACTTACCTATTTAGCCATAGAAAAGAATGAGATCATGTCATTTACAACAACATAGATGTAATTGGAGGTCATTATGTTAAGTGATCTAAGCCAGGTACAGAAAGACAAACTTTGCATGTTCTCATTTATCTGGGGGAGCTAAAAATTAAAACAATTGAACTCATGGAGACAGAGAGTAGAAAGATACTTACCAGAGGCTGGGAAGTGTAGTGGGGCTCAGGGATGGGGGGAAGTGGGGATGGTTAATGGGTACAAAAAGATAAGTTAGAAAGAATGAATAAGATCTAGTATTTGATAGCACAACCGGATGACTATAGTAAATAATAATTTAATTGTATATTTAAAACTAAAAGAGTGTAACTGGATTGTTTGTAACACAAAGGGTAAATGCTTGAGGGGATGGATACCCCATTTACCATGAAGTAATTATTATACATTGCATGCTTGTATTAAAATAGTTCATGTACCATATATATATATATATATACACACACACACACACACACACACATACACCTATGTACCCACAAAAATTAAAAATTAAAAGTTAAAAAATAAACAACCCCAAACCAAAAACAGACTTACATATGACCCAGCAATGACCCTCCTTGGTATTTACCCAAATGAGCTGAAAACTGACGTCCACACAAAAACCTGCACAGAGATATTTATGGCAGCGTTATTCACAATTGCCAAATCTTGGAAGCCACCAAGATGTTCCTCAGTAGGTGAATGGATAAACTGTGGTACATCCAGACAATAGAGTATTATTCAGCACTAAAAATAAATAAGCTATGAAGCCATAAAAAGACACGGAAGAACCTTAAATTTACATTACTAAGTGAAAAAAGCCAATCTGATAATACTACTTGTTATATAATTCCCACTACTTGACATTCTGGAAAAGACAAGACACTAAAAAGATCAGTACTTGCCAGGGGTTCAAGTGGGGTTAAAGGAAGAGGGGTGAGTAGATGGAGCACAGGTCATTTTCAAGCAGAGAAACTATTTTTTAATGATACTTTAAAAGTGAGTACATGTCATTATGCATTGATATATAAAACAAAGCAGGCTGGGCACAGTGGCTCACACCTGTAATCCCAGCACTCTGGAGGCAGGCAAATCTCCTGAGGTTAGGAGTTCGAGAACAACCTGGCCAACATGGTGAAACCCCATCTAATTTTGTAAAAATACAAAATTAGTTGGATGTGCTGGCACACGCCTGTAATCCCAGCTACTTGGGAGGTTGAGGCATGAGAATAGTTTGCACCTGGGAGGTGGAGGTTGCAGTGAGCCGATATCGTGCCATTGCACCCCAGACTGGGTGACGAGAGCGAAACTCCAACTCCACCCCCACACCCCCCCCCCCAAAAAAGCGAAACAAACAAAAAACCCACTAGCATGAGAAACTGCTTATTGGTGAATGCAGACAGGGACACCCACTTTTAAAGTCCCTATCAGTCTATAATGTTCCACTACTGCTTACCTGAGTATGAAAATGCATTTGCTCAGATGGTGAAGGTACAAGGTGAGGGGAAGCACAGGTTACCTTGGCTGCTGAATCACTTGCTCAGCTACTTTGTTACCATGTGTTCCCACAAGGAACCCTGAATATGTCCAATTCAGCCTGTTCCCAGTCATTATGGGTAGACACTTCTATCCATACAATCCTCGCTTCCAATTCTTCAACTGAGTTGTATTAAATTTTCTTATTGCTGTATCACAAATTACCACATTTATTATTTCATAGTTCCCATGAGACAGGAGTCTGGATCTGGGTTAGTGGGGTCATCTGCTCAAAGTCTCACCAGGCTGAAATTAAGGTGTCTGCTGGAGATGCAATCTCATCTAAGGCTCAGGGACCTCTTCCAAGCTCATTGGTTATTGGCAGAATCAATTTCCTTGTGGCTGTAGGACCAAGGCCCTCAGCCCCTAGAGGCTGCATGCCATTTCCTGTCATGTGGTCTTTCCCACAAGATGACAGTTTGCTTCTTCAGGCAAACAGGAGAGTATCTTAGCTGCTTTAACTCTCCCTGGCTTCAGGCTGGGCGTGGTGGCTCATGCCTCTAATCCCAGAACTTTGGGAGGGCAAGGCAGGCAGATTGCTTGAGGTCAGCAGTTCAAGACCAGCCTGGCCAACATGGTGAAACCAGGTCTCTACTAAAAATACAAAAATTGGCCAGGAGCGGTGGCTCATGCCTGTAATCCCAGCACTTTGGGAGGCCAAGGTGGGCAGATCACCCGAGGTAGGGAGTACAAGACCAGTCTGACCAACATGGAGAAACCAAGTCTCTCTAAAAACAAAACAAAACAAAACAAAACACAAAAATTAGCCGGGCATGGTGGCACATGCCTGTAATCCCAGCTACTCGGGAGGCTGAGGCAGAAGAATCGCTTGAACCCAGGAGGCAGAGGTTGCAGTGAGCTGAGGCTGTGCCATTGCACTCCAGCCTGGGCAGCGAGAGCAAAACTCCATCTCAAAAAAAACCAAAACCAAAACCAAACAAATTAGCCAGGCGTGGTGGCAGGCACCTGTAATCCCAACTATCTGTAAGGCTAAGGCAGAAGAATAGCTTGAACCCAGGAGGCAAAGGTTGCAGTGAGCTGAGATTGTGCCACTGGCTTCAGTAAGGGCCAGTCTCTTTTAAAGTCTCATCTGATTAGGTCAGGTCCACCTTGAATAATTTTCATTTGACTAGCTCAAGGGCAAATGATTTGGGACCTTCATTATATCTGCAAAATCCTTCATCTTTGTCACGTGACAGCTTCATCACAGGAGTAAAATCCACCAGACTCCCAATCCTGCCCACTCTCAAGGCAAGGGGATTACACACGGCACAAACAACAGGAAGAGAGAATCTCAGGGCCATCTGCACTTCTGCCTACCACACTGATGATTAATCCTAATGAACTAACGCTGTCAGGTTAATCCTAAATCAAGCCTCATCACACTATCCTCCTCCTAAAATAACCTTGAACAGCTCTACAAAGCATAGAGAGTGAATTTCAAATTCATTAACCTGATATTCCAGGCCTTTCTCAAGCTCACCCTAGGTGACATTTTGAACCTTAACTACAAAAGGCCCTCCTCACCCATGCGGTCCTTTGCTCTGCCCCTCCCATGTCCTCTGTGTTCTCTGCTCTGCATTCCTTCTTGCATTTTCCTCCAGACCCTATTTGCTCTTTCCCTCCTCTTCCTCCTTCAAAGCCTATACAGACTTCAAGATGTTGTGCAGATTCTACATTCCAGATCATATGCTCCTGTGTGTCCTTCTTTGTCCCATTTATACATCTTTGCTAATTAAATTCATTCAAGTGATTTTTCTCCAGGCCCCCAACAGACCCTAAAGTCAACTGAAATACTGAACTGTTGAGGTTATAGTGTTAGTTCTATAAATATGATGCTATGTCTCAGACTAATAATTAACCCTAAGAGCAAAGGAGAAGAGCTCCAACTAAACAATAAATTAACAAAATGTGGGGCCTCAAATGCAGTGGTGATGTCAGGGAGTTAACTAGCATCATTTAAAACCACCTTCGACCTATTCCTGGAGAATATTTTTACCCAGAAAATCAGTAGGCTCAAATTTGATAATACAGACACAAAAACAACCACTGCTGACTGACATTTTCATACTAGGGGCATTTTATTAAGAAAAATACTCAAAATTCCCTACATGCCCATATTTTCCAATAAATACTGGAAAACTATATGCCAAAACTCCAAGGAGCCTGACTTTATGCCTCCAAGATCATTTTTAAAAAGTCTTTCGAATGGAGACAGAATGAACATTCTTGACTCTTAGAGAAATGTTAAGTAGGAATTCCATACACATACCCAATTTTTTTCACCTCAGAAAAAGACTGAGTCCTGGGTAAGTATATTAGTCTCCTTGTCAGCCTACCAAAGTACTAACTGGTCCATCATGCCATAAAAATAAGCCCACAAACACAAAACTAGAGATAGATAACATTCTATCTCCAGTAATAAAGTTTCTGATGATGTAATATGCATTACCTGTGTCTCTTTGATGAAAGTATTATTACTAGAAAAATCCATTTGGCTTGCCTCTCCAATAAATCAAATTTCTCAATGACAGGAACCATGTCGGTTCTTCCATCCCTCGTACAAGAACTTTTACTTGGATATGCTCTTAATAAATATTTCCTGAACATCAGTTTGGATACAATCTATAAATTAAAGCCCATTAATAAACTTTTCACCATAAGTAGACAATGAATGGTAAGAGGCAATATATTAAAAGGTACAATGGTGTTCTAAAAGAGAACATATGCCCTCCTATACAAAAATGCCCACTTGGCTTTTCACTCCTTCCAGCTTTGTGGAAATGAAAGGGTGACCAGCATTACGGTGTAACAGAAAATTCTGGAGGTGGGGCAGTGGTGTGACATTCGGGCAGACAGGGTGCGGGGTGTTCTGCCCCAGCAGATCCAGCAGAACTATATGACACCACTCTGCCCCGGCCTTCGTTTCCTCATTTGTAAAAGGTGAGATCTACCTTAGGTTGTTTACTTAGGTTCCTTCTACTCCTAAAAGAGATTTGATGTTATTAATGCCATTTTTCAGCACAGAATCAGTTTTCAACAGTTAACAAGTTTTCTACACAGTAGATACACAAGAACTTTCTACAACGTTTTCTTCTAGCATCTCCGATCAGTAGCACAAAAGCATATATAAATTTTTATCAGTTGGATAATGTAAGTTCTCAAAATGTATAACGCTGATGTTCCCATTTAACATTAGAGATTCCAATGTTTCCTATTTACATTCAAAAAAGGAAATCTGGCTTATATATACAATTGGAAGAACTTATTAACTCATATTTAATCAGATGACAAAAATGATACTATGGCAAGGAATATAAGGATTAAGCAAATTAATTAGACATAAAGTTCTCAGACTCTAATACTGCATTCCTAGTAAGTTTAACTGTCACCTTCTGTGCTACCAAAACTTCAAAACAGATTTATTTTCTGAAAGGCTGGAGAGTAGGGTGTTGGGGAATGACTTATTACGTTAACCAGGGATTGTGTGTATATAATTACAAGCTGCAATCACCATAACTCATTATATCCAAATGTTTAAAGCTTTTCTGTTAAAGAAAGAAGGAAGGGAGGAAGGAAAGAAGAAAGAAGGACAGAAAGAAAATTAGGTCTTGCCTAAAAGATTACTTATGAGACTTAAGGAATTTACACATTCATGGCTGAGTGCTCAATAATACATTCCCAGTGGAATGGTCTCTAGAAATGTCTACAATTAAAAACAGAACAGTAGAAAAAAAAAATTGAATGGCTTACTCTCTAGTTAGTGCGTGAGTGGAGGATTCCTTTTCTGAATCAGGAGAGCTTAGGGTTTGCAAAATACAATTTTTTTTTTCAGTGGATAGGGCATCTCTTTCTTGCTCAGCATGGATTAATTTTAAGGCCTCTATTCCATCTTCTCCCTCCACCTTGCCACCTGGATTTGGCTGTGGTTCTGGGCTCTTTAAAAACAGGTCATCTTCACTTATTGAAACAGTGAGGTCACTGCTGGTGCTCCAACTTTCCTCCTCCTCCTCTTCCTGCTTTTTTCTGAAGGGCTTTTGTGACTTTGGGTCCCCGTGAGCAAGATGATCTGCAAGTGGGGACACAAATCGATTACCAATCACTGACTTCAGGGGGAAGCAAGGTAACACACAGCAGAATCACTCATCAGTTAAAAACACGCAGAAGCAGCCCACACACAATTCATTATGGAACTTAAAAGCTTAAACATATTTTCAAATGTTTAAAAAAATCACAGCGGGTTTAAAAATCAGCAAATTCACTTGCATGTACATTTTTAAGAGTTCATTAGAATGGATTTTGTTGGCAAAGATACTATTTTATGACAAAGAGAGATAATTAGAGAGTATATTTTGTCCTTACATAAGATCACTACCACCCAGAAAACTCAGCAACCAAACTCAGCCTCTCATCCCACCTGAAACACCTTGCCAAGGAGAATGCTTCTCTTGAGACCACTTATTTTCAGATTCACAGTATTCTGAAACTGATATCGGAGAGACTGGCGGGCTGGCTCTTTTTTCCTCAACTTCAATATGTTCCCGTGTCAGTATTTCTCCCTCTGATCCCTCTGATCTGCTGGAACTGTCACACTTTAAATCAGTGGTTCTGTTCTCTGGACTTAATCTTTCCTGTAACAGGGAATTGAGTTCAGCAGACTTTTTGCCTTCAGATAAATTACTCTTGCCATGACGTGTGTTACTTCCTATCTCCAAGCAATGAGTTTGTTCCTCCTCAGACAATACACTGGCTGTGACTGGCGTTTTCTCACCAATCTGAAGAGATGCCTTTCCATCTATGTTGTCAGACTTATTTAAGCACTGTGTGTCATTACTAGTTTGTACTACACAGCTGTCTGTCACATTACTTCTCTGGGCTGTCTGTCGGTGTGAATGTGGGTCAGGAATTGAAAAGTTCTTTGTGGGTTGGGGAGATTTGTGCTCTGTACTGAAATCTCCCATGCTTGAGACAGCTGACATTTGGTGGCCCATAAAGATTGTTGCTGGTTGATACAATCCTCTTGACATGGCTGTTCCTGAGTTAATTCCCTCCTGCACTGCAACCTGCAACACCAAAAGAGATGTGAGCTAAACATATTGTATATAAACAATTAGGTGGGTTTTTTTTTTCCCGGAAATGAAAGGAGGTCAAACAAAGCATGATTACTGAAATCAGCACCTACCACGTTTTATTAAACTCATGGCTTCCTACATAATGAATGACCAAAAAGCAGTAAAGTCCATACAATTTAATTTTAATAACAATGATAGTTCACAAAACCAACATAGTAAAGAAAGTAGGCCAGGTGTGGTGGTTCACGCCTGCAATCCCAGCACTTTGGGAGGCTAAGGTGGGCAGATCGCCTGAGGTTAGGAGTTCGAGACCAGCCTGGCTGACATGGTAAAACTCTGTCTCTGCTAAAAATACAAAAATTAGCCGGGCATGGTGGCAGGTGCCTGTGATGCCAGCTGTTTGGGAAGCCGAGGCAGGAGAATCACTTGAAGCCGGGCAGCAGAGATTGCAGTGAGCCGAGATCATGCCACTGCACTCCAGCCTGGAGACTCCATCTCAAAAAAAAAAAAAGAAAGTACAGAATATATGTTTTTGAAAAAAGAAATACATGCTTTGAAAAGACATCATTAGGAAAGTGAAAACATAACCCACACAATGGGAGAAAATATTATAAATTATGTATTTGATAAGAGTCTAGTATCCAAAACACATAAAGAAGTCATATAACTATGTAATAAAAAGACAAATAGCCCTTAAAAGTGGGAAAAGGATTTAGATAGACATTTCTCCAAAGAAGATATATGAATGGCCAATAAACACATAAAATGATACTATCGTTACTCATTAGGGAAACATAATTCAAAAGCACAGTAAGATATCACTTTACCCACTATGATGGCTGTCTTGGTCTGTTCATGCTGCTGTAACAAAATATCATAAACTAGACAGTGTATAAATAACAGAAATTTGTTTCTGATAGTTCTGGAGGCTGGGAAGTCCAAGATCGAGGCAGGCGCCAGTAGACTCCGGGTCTGGTAAGGAACTGCTTTCTCTCAGACAGCATCTTTCTGCTGTGTGCTCGCAGGGTGGAAGGGGCAAGCAAATTTCCCCGGCCTCTTTTATAAAGAAACTATTGTGCCCATGAAGGCTCTGCCCCCTTGATTCAATCACTTCCCAAAGTCCTTATCCTCAAAAACCAACACCTTGGGGATTAGAATTTCTTTTTTTTCTTTTTTTTTTTTTGAGACGGGGTCTCGCTCTGTCCCCCAGGCTGGAGTGCAGTGGCCGGATCTCAGCTCACTGCAAACTCCACCTCCCGGGTTCACGCCATTCTCCTGCCTCAGCCTCCCGAGTAGCTGGGACTACAGGCACCCGCCACCTTGCCCGGCTAGTTTTTTGTATTTTTTTTAGTAGAGACGGGGTTTCACCGTGTTAGCCAGGATGGTCTCGATCTCCTGACCTCGTGATCCGCCCGTCTCGGCCTCCCAAATTGCTGGGATTACAGGCTTGAGCCACCGCACCCGGCCTAGAATTTCAATACATGAATTGTGCCGGGGGCGGGGAGGACACAAATATTCAGCCCATATCAATGGCTATACTAAGAAAGATAGACGTTTTAATTTAGGATATCTAAGATGGAGAGTACCCCTCCAATAATTAGGAGAAATATGAGATAGAAATAAAGACATTATCACTTACAGGTTCTCGAGAGTACACGGCATACCTGGAGGCCAGCACACAAACGTCAGGGAGTGCAGGCAGAGAGAGAAAGAAAAGGGACCCGTGTCCTCACATGGTGGAAGCAGTGGTTTGAGGGGAAGGACACATGAGCCAATGTCTTTAATGGGTCCCAGGTGTTATCCAAACAGGTTTCCCAAAGGCAGCATGGGGAGTTTTAACTGGTGAGTTTAAAGCAAGCAGGCATGAGTTTTGGGAGGTTACCCAGTGACTGAGAGGTGGTCACTGTGGCATATGGTCCATGGGGAATGTGAAGGTCAGAAGGGCCTGTCAAGCAAGCTGTATCCAGCTGTCCCATAGGGAAGTGGTCACCAGAGAGCAGCTGTGTAAGGCAGGTATCTGGACCAACCACACTGAGGAACTGGGGAAAAAGGTGGAACTGCCAACTGTGTCGGGGTGACTCAGTCCTGCTTCTGGTATGAGAAGGTTCAACTTAGATTTAAAATGTTTGCTGAGGCAACATAAAATTATAAGAATTCACTACGGCCGGGTGCAGTGGCTCAAGCCTGTAATCCCAGCACTTTGGGAGGCCGAGATGGGCAGATCACGAGGTCAGGAGATCGAGACCATCCTGGCTAACACGGTGAAACCCCGTCTCTACTAAAAAAATACAAAAAACTAGCCGGGCAAGGTGGCGGGCGCCTGTAGTCCCAGCTACTCGGGAGGCTGAGGCAGGAGAATGGCGTAAACCCCGGAGGCGGAGCTTGCGGTGAGCTGAGATCTGGCCACTGCGCTCCAGCCTTGGCGACAGAGCAAGACTCCGTCTCGGGCGGGGGGCGGGCGGGGGGGAAGAATTCACTACAACAGGCAATAACAAGTGTTGTCCAGGATGTGGAAAAACTAGAATCATACACTGCTGATGGGAATATAAAATGCTGCAGCCACTTTAGAAGAGTTTGGCAGCTCCTGAAAAAGTTAAACAGAGTTATCATCTGACCAGCAATTCCATATCTAGGCAGAGGTATGGAGAATGTAAACATATGACTACACAAAATCTTGTACAAGGATGTGCACAGCAACATTATTTATGATAGCCAAAAGTGGAGATAACTCCAATGGCCAACATTAGATGACTAGATAAAATGTAATACATTCACACAAGAGAATAATTTTCAGCCACGAAAAGAAATAAATTACTGATACCTGTTACATCATGGATGAACTTCGAAAATATCATGCTAAATGAGAAGCCAATCACAAAAGACCATATACTGTAAGATTTCATTTATAGAAAATGTTCAGAATAGGCAAATTTTTAGAGACAGGAAGTAGTTAACTGTTTGCCCCAGGCTGGGGACTGAATGGCTAGGGTGGGTGATGGGGAGTAGAAGCAATCGGAGGAGGTAAAGAGTGATTGCTAACAGGTATGGGGTTTCTTTTTCAGGAATGAAAATATGCTCACATTGATTGTGATTATGGCTGTACAACTCTTAATAAAAACTATAAAGCTGTCACAAAAAAGGAAAATGAACAAATGAAGAAAAAATCCTTAGAAAAGAAATTAAGCTATGCAGCTAATCTGAGATTAGGAAGAGTTCCTGGCCCTGAGGCTGAGGTGGGAGGATTGCTTGAGCCCAAGAACTTGAGACCAGCCTTGGCAACATAGTGAGACTACATCTCTACAAAATAAAAAATTTTTTAAATTTTTTTTAATTAAAAAATATTTGGGCACCTGTAATCCCAGATACTCAGGGGGCTGAGGCGGAGATTTTGCTTGAACCCAGGAGGCAGAGGTTGCAGTGAGCCGAGCTCCATATATATATATATATATGTATAAAATTAGCTAGGCATGGTGGCACACACCTGTGGTCCCAGCTACTTGGAGACTGAGGCAGGAGAATTGCTTGGGCCCAGGAAGTCAAAGCTGCAGTAAGCTATGATCGCACCACTGCACTCCAGCCTGGGCTACAGAGTGAGGCCATGTCTCAAAAAAAATTAGGAAAAGTACATCTCTCCCATCTCTCCCCATAGAGGGAGGAGGGACAGGAAGATCCAGCAGGATAGAAAAGTATAGAGGAAAAAGGAAGTTCTACCTCCACGATCCTTCAGTCCTCTAGCTGTTCTCCCCAGAGAAAGCAACTCTAAGTTTCTTGCAGAAAGGACCTTGATACACTAGTAGGTATGTGCGTAAAGGGTGACATACTTTGCATTATATAATTATAGTTATTATTATATTCAATTTTAACAGCAGCATATTATCCTATTCTATAGATGTACCATAATTTATGTAAACAGTCTGCTATTGAAGGACATTGGTTTGTTTCCCACCATCTTCCACTCCAAATCATGCTGCAGTGATTATCCCTGAGTGTATGTCTCTCTGCACACAGGCAAGTATATCAGCAGGACACTTTTCTAGAACTGAAATTGCTGGGTCAAGCCTGCCTTACAGAATGTTGTCATTTTACCATCCAAAGAGGCCATTATGTCATTTTAAAGAATTTTCCATTATACCATATGGTTTAAATAGCAAAATGATATTAATCAACATTCTGATTCATCAATATGAATAGTATTTGTAATATACTGGTGTCTTCTATTCCTTTTGTAATAAAAAAGCTGATATATGTTATACTGATATAATAAAAACAAATTTTAAAATAGGAAAAATTATCTATTACCACTACCGTAATCTAACAACTACTTTCATTTTTCCTGTTATAAAAAAACTGATTGTGTAAATAGATGGCTCTGAGGGATGGGCTACTGCGGAGACTTTAGCAGGGCTAAAAGGGCTGAGGCCTCCGAGTGGCTGTGCAATAGCAGTCATTTGGTGGAGACATGAGGCAAATCAGTGATCAGACTTAGAAGTCTGAGAAGGCTTTAATTTTTCATTTTCAAGACCAGTTTATGAAGTGTTAATGCACCAACACCAGAGCAATGACTAACCCAGTACAGGGAGGACATGGCAGGCCTAAGCACCTTCCTCTTTTGATCTGCTAAAGGCCAAGCCAAAGCACAAAAGAAGGCACATTTCAGATATGAGAGACACCTGAGGAGGGCCAAAGGACGTGCCCCTGAGTTACTGCACTCAATTAGTAATTCTCAAATGTCTCTGACCCGCTAAGAGAGGCAAAACTGAACAACGAATCCAGAGCCAAGAACTAGAGAGAAACAGCAATCAGACTGGTAATCTGCAGAGTCAGGAAAGTAGCAGGGAACCATGATGTACTTATAGTAAATGCTTCAGAACTACAAAAAGTGAAAATAAGGACCTAATTCAAGAGACAACACTGTTAGCAGAGGTTTATTTCCCAAAAAGAGGAGCATTTGTCACTTTCTGTGATAGCAAGTAGTTATTAACTGTTTTGCAATTTTGCCAAGCATTGCCAGATTTCTTGGGATACTGAAATCTGGGTCCTCAATAAACTCTAGTAATACACTAATAAATAAGTACATGGCATGTTAGTGGCCTGTAACAAATTAGGAGTTATAAAAAAGTGGCCCTTAATTATGTGTAAAAATAAAAGTCTGTGGACGATGCATCATTCATCCAAGGGCCCAAAAAAGGCAACATGTACTTGAGGATCTGCTTCAACTCAATAGGAAGGTTGTCTTCCTGCGCTATTTCTAGTTGTTGCCAGTATTATTCATAGGGAGCAGTAACTTTTTATTTTGACATAATTGAAACAATATTTTTTATTTATAGTGATGCGGTCTATGTTGCCCAGGGTGGACTCGAACTCCTGGGCTCAAGTGATCCTCCTGCCTCGGTCTCCCAAGTAGCTGGGCCTGCAGGTGTGCATCAACACGCGTGACTTTATTTTGATATAATCTTACACCTACAGAAACATTGCAAAAATAATACAAAACATTCCCCTAACAGTGTTTAGCCATATTTACCAAATGTTTACATTTTATCCCATTTATCATTTTCTCTCCTTCTACATATATGTGTTTGTCTCTGCATGTGTGTATACTTAAATATAAGCATACGATTTTTTTCTGAATCATTTGAGGGTAAGTTGGGACACCCTGCCTATTTACCACTAAGCACTTCAGTGAGCATTTCCAAAAGCACAGGGACACGCTCGTTCTTGAGCAAAGTTCATGATCAGAATCAGAAAATTTAACATTGATATAATCTTGTTTTCTATTCCACAACCCATAATCCAATTTTGTCAATTGGGCCAATAATAAACCAGTAACAAAGTCATTTATTATTATCATCATCAAGTATTATATACTATACATAATTGTTTCTGCTATACTTTTATACAACTGGCAGCATAGGCTTGTTGACACCAGCATCACCACAAACATGTCAGAAATGCATTACACTACGATGTTAAGTTACAGGCAATAGGAATTTTTTCAGCTCCATTATAACCCTATGTCTAAGACTGACAACAATGTAATACCATTCTATAAACATTAAATTTTTAAAAATTTAAATTATAACAATCCTGGATTGGGTCCTGGAACAACAAAAAAAGAAGACATTAATGGAAAAACTGGTAATATCTGAATCAAGTCTAGAGCTTAGTTAATAGTAACGCATCTGTGTTGGTTTCCTAGATTTGACAAGTGTAGCATGGTAATGTAAGATGGTAACAATGGTGGCAACTAGGTGAGGGATCCAACAGAACACTTTGTACTATCTCTGCAACTTTTCTGCAACTCTAAAATTACTGTAAAATAAAGATGATTTTTAAAAAATTATAACCCCCCTCCAGTACTGAGGAAGGTTGGGTGAAATAGAAGCTCTCACACTGTTGGTGGCTGAATAAATGGGCAGAATCCTCTTAGGGAAGAATCTGGCATTAGGAGTCCTAACCATGCTTATTGTTTTGATTCAGTAATTCTATATGGAAATCCATCATAATAAGGAAATAAAGCTAATAGCAAAAAACAGCTATGTGGACAAACAAGTTCACGTAGAGCATTATTTAAAATCATAAAAAGTTGGAAGCAACCTGTATGACTATAAAATAGGGAAAGGTCATGAAGTCATATAAATGAGGCAAATAAAGACTATGTCATAGCAAAAATACTTACACTTTAAAAATTACATACTCAGTCTGCTTATACCTATATAAAATAAATCTAAACACAGGAAAAAGATATTTACCAAAACATGTTTATATGGAATTATGTCAAGAATATTAACATTGCTATTCTCTTTTCTTTTTTTTGGTTTAATAAATTCAACTTGATTTAAACTTTCAAAAACCATTTTACTGAGATATAATTCACATACCATAAAACTTATCCTTTTAAAAGCATACAATTCAGTGGGCTTTTAGTATATTCACAGAGTTGTGCGACCATCACCACAATCAATTCTGGAACATTTTTTCATCACTCCAACAAGAAGCCCCATACCTTTTTGTACCTCCCCAGTCAGTTCCCAGCCCTAAGCAGCCACTAATCTACTTTCTGTTTGTAAAAATCTGCTTATTCTGCACATTTTATTAATATTTAAGTGGAATCATATAGTATGTTGTCTTTTTTGATTGGTTTCTTTCACTTAGCACAATGTTTTCTAGGTTTATCCATTCTGTGGCATTTATCAGTATTTTATTCCTTTTCATGGCTGAATAATATTGTGTTTTAAGGATATACTGTATTTTGTTTATCCATTCATCAGATGAGAACATGTAAATTGTGTCCACTTTTGGACTACTATGAATAACGCTGCTATAAACTTTTGTCCACTTTTTGTGTCCAATCTTGTACACAGCAAGCTGCTATGCTTGAATGCTATGCTATGAATGAAACTGTTGCTTCGTATGGTAACTATATGTTTAACTTTTTCAGGAACTGCTAAACTGTTTTCCAAAGTGTTTGCACCATTTTACATTCCCACCAGCAATTACATAAACTTTAATAACAAAAAATGAGAAACTTGCAAAAATTAATTGCTGCTCCCTATAAGGCAATGCTGCATCTGAACTAACTCAATACTTGCAAAGTAAAATACTGGCTCCAGTAAAATGTAAGCTGAGCTTCTGTAGGCTTGCAGGTTTCCCATTTGCTGAGATCAGGCTCTAAGACAGGTGTCTCTTTTCTTTTTTAAAAGTCTGTCATTTTATTAGCTTAGCAACAGGAAACAGAGTACTCTTTAATCTTAAATTATGAACATTATTATGTGTCTTCTCAAAGCAGTTTCTGAGCCAGGGAAGCCAAAAAGAGAATGCCATGTTTCACATTATTGTTGACAGAGGAATAATATTAGGAATTCAAAAGTTTTTGAGAGACAGTTGTTATTGCCAAAAGCAGCAGCACGTTATCAGTATTTAAGGATCTGACACAATGACCAACTTTTCCACACCTTCCTATTGCTTTGTGTAGGTGAGTGCTAGAGATAAATCTATAATCCAATATTTTAGTTCAGATCTTCTTTTCTTGTCACAGTTATTCATCTGCAGTCTTAAAAAATGTTGGGAGTTGTGGGAAGCAATAGCAAAGCAAATGAACATGACCAAAAATATTTATTAGTGAACAGAAGATAACTTAAAAATCAGGAATTCATCTTTACTAGGAGAAAGAAGAGGAGTGAACATAAGAAGATATCAACAAGTTTAGAATTGTAATGATGTATTAATCATTATGAACTACAGTATTTAAAGGCAGACCTTAACCACTAATATACTTTGAAAAAAAATGTTATACTTCATGTTTTGCAAAATGCTAAGGAAATCTTTATTTCTTCTTCTTATTATTATCTTCACAGACAAGGGAATAAGAAGCAGCAAGTTAAATGCAGAATGGAAATGAAGCTGTTAGACCAAATTTTCAGCTTTTCACATGGTACAATTATTGTTTTTAATTTCTACGTAAGCAAGTTCTTAAGTCACATTGAGAATATTTTTAAAAATCCATTAACAATAATTTACATGCAACAATCCTGAAGAAATTATTTTATATGATTGTTATTATAAAATTATTATACATATTTTACATGATACACATATCACACACTGAATTGTGTCCAATTCATATGTTGAAGCCCCAATCCCCAATGTGGCTTAAAGGACAGGGCCTTAAAGGAGGTGACAAAGGTTAAATTGGGTCATAATGGTGGAACCTTAATCCAATAGAATTGGTGTCCTTATAAGAAGAGGAACAGATACCAATGATCTCTCCGTTCATGCACACAGAGAAAAGGGCACATGAGGACACAGTGAGAAGGCCCCTTCTATGACTCAAGGAGAAAGGCCTCATCAGAAAGCAACCCTGCTGGCACCTTGATCTTGGACTTCCAGCCTCCAGAACTTCAAAAAATACATTTCTGTTGTTTAAGCCACCCAGTTTGTGGAATTTTGTTATGGCAGTCCTAGCAAACTAATACATTATGCCATTGTGATTTTTAAACCTTCTTCTTACATGTTGCCACCATGATAAATGTAGTCACCACCAAAATCGCACAACTTAGGCCACCAAGAGACATCTCTGGCCATGAAATTCAACAGTTATTGGAACTATCTAAACTTTAAGATGTATCTGTTAAATTAGGCTTTAATGGTGTATTCTGTAAATTATCTTACACAAAATCAATCTGAGTTGTCACCATCAAGTGGTATTATCTCCTATTTCTTCAATTCATAGGTAGTCTCCCTACCTCCACACCAACCTCTTCACTCTCTTAAATAAGTGGCAAGAATCCAGGATCAAAGTAAGGCTACCCTAATGGAAAACAACAATGGTGATGATGGCGGTGATGGTGGCATCAAGAGCAGTGAACATTTATCAAGGATGTATGAGGTGACAAGCAGGAGCTAAGAGATTTATATTATCAAAACAACCATTATTATTAGCCCTACTCTTATGGGACTTAGCCAGGTTAAGCAACTTGTCCATGTTCACAGAGCCAGGATTCAAACCCAGATACCAGGACTCCAATGCAAACCTTTTATGCTACAATACTCAAAACTGAGTCAGTCAAACTCAAATTGCATTACTAAACCACAGCTTTTTAAAACAAACATAAAAATCCCTAATAATGAATCTGAAGCCTGTGCCTAATTTCTAACTTTGAATAACTCAAAATCTGATCTCACTGAAATAGACCCTGAATAGAACTTGTATATGATAAATAAAACCTAGTGTATGTGGGGTAAATGGAATAGTAAGAGAAAAGCAAGTATGAGCTTCAAGAGAAATTCAGCATTCCAAAAGAGTGCCAGCAGGTAACTTTCACAAAACGAACAGAACACCCGAGAACCACTCTTCCAACATCTGTAGCTCTAAGCAACTGTCTTGGTCAAAGTAATAAAGTTAAGTTACAGTTTTCAAGTAACACTTCCTAAGGGGCTTAATAAGTACCTAAAAATGTCAAGGTAACAGCCCTTTCTTTTTATAATACAATTCAATATCCCCTGTATATACCCCACCATCCCCAAATAGGGTAACTCAGGATAAAACTCTCTTAGAGATCCCCATTCACAAAAGAACTATGCAGAACTACATCAGAGGGATAGAAAGGCGCCTCCATTTTCCATAATTCTGAGGGATTTGAGTAAGGATGTAAGCAATTAACACTCCCCCACAATTAATAGAACAATCTCAACCACAAGCAGGCTCCTTCTTCCTAAAATGAACCAACCACCTACTCATCCCTTCTTCATAGGTTTAATTTTAAAAATTGTATTACAATTATTAAATTATAGAAAGGAGACACAAGGCAAAGGGATGTAAAGAACAAGTTACTTATTTTCCCCACCTCATTGCCTCTCTCTCCCCTCTACGAGGTGACTGAAGCCAATCAGTTAGGATGCCTATTCACACCTTCCTTCAAGCCCAGGACAACTTATTGCTTGATGGTAAGGTTTGGCCACTTGTACAAAGTAAGAGCGTGTTGTAAGCAACTCACCGCAACCTGCTTTTCTCTCTTAGTAATATTCCTTGGACACTGCCCAGATCATGAGGAATGCACTGGATTCTGGGCGCCACATGCAGAGCACTTGATCATGAGGGTGCTCTCTCTCCCTAGCTCAGCCTCTCCTCTGCAGCTGCTCATTCAGGCTGCTTCCATATTTCTGCTACTACAAATAATGCTGCAACATACAGACTATATTTTTGCCATTTTTAAAAGATTTTCTTTCTAGGGGACAGATAACCAAATGTGGGACTTCTGGGACAGAGCATATGTGTGTATTCATCATGACTGTTATCACCAGATTTTTTCCAAGAAAGTTCTAGGCACTAACTTTTTTTTTCAGACTGCAAGAAGTATATCTTTTTCTAATAATACAGTATTTCATGGACGATAAGTATATGAATTTGGAAAGTCTTCTAAAGAGCAAGAAATCAATACTCATTCTCCTGTGGAGCTTCTATAAACCTTTTTCCACTATCAAAAGGAGAAAAGAAACAGTGTTTCCCCACAAAATTTATCCTCTTCTTGTTAAATTGACTTATGTTTCTTTTCCCCTTCTCATCCACTTTTTTTCTTTTCCCCCTCATTCCACTACACGATAGGCACCTGTATCTGTGAATATAATTTTCTCATTTGTTAGAGCCTCTGTCACATAATACACTTCACAGAATCCTGCCACAGAGAAGAGCAAAGGAAGATAGCTGGCTAGCCAAATGTCTCCACAAAAGGTAAGTTTTAAAAATACTGTTTTTCTTTCCTTCTTGACTATGAGAGAGTAGCTAATCCCTTAAAAAAAAAAAAAAGGCCCTCTCCCATCATTTTCCTAAGTAAATCCTTTCTCCCAGTAACTGAAAAGCAGACTGATGTATTTATGAACACTCCAGACCACTCTCCCACTTACTAGCTATATGATTGAGAAATTAAGTTACTTAATTTATTTGAGCTCCCATTTCCTAATCTGTAAAATGGGTATTAAAATAGTTTTTATTTTGTAAGGTTGCTGTAACCAATGTGTATTTCTATATGCCTATATATATAAAGTCCTTAGAACAGTGCCTGAAAGACCTATGGGGGAGCTGTCCATCAGAGCCACATTCCCCACTAGGTCCTTGAAAGGCACCCCCAAAAGCAGGAGTGCAGAGTCCAAATGTCATCTGCCCTCGAACACCACATGAAACGGGGAGTACCTTCACTCAGAGAGCAGCTCTCCCCTCTTCCTCCTTTCAGGTGAGCAGGCCATCATCACTCACCAGGTGCAGGGTGCTGTGGGGTGGTGCGGCAGGGAAGAAGGGGCCAGGCCCCGCCATGTGGAAGCTTACTGTTGAGTGAGCTGGGAGAGAAGAGCATGTTCTACCCTCTCCTGAAAAAAACGTCTGCAGGTCTGCAGATGTAGTTTTAGGGCCAGGACTTGAAATACAATTTGTGTAATTCGAGTTAACTTCTAACTGTTTTCCGAATACAAACACATATAAATAAGAAATCAATATAAAAAGGTCCAGCTGAACACAGAGAAACTACTTTTTGACTTGTCATGGTTCTGTCTAAATCAAGTACAGTCAAAGCTTTGAGAATGGCAGAACTGAGGGCCACGTTCCCCGTGAAGGCAACTGCTCAGAGCTCCCATTTAGGGAGATTTTTGTGTTTATAGTTGAGCAGTGATTCACGGGGGCTGCTGGTGAAGGCAGCACTGTGGGCTAGTAAGGATAAGAAATAGGGCTTACACAGAGAATTCTAAGGAATAACCTCTACCTCCTCCACCCACTGTTAGCAGGTGTGACAGGTGTGAGAGAGCGGGCCCATATCCCTGGGCCCTCACCATCCCAGTACCTGCCCAGTGTCCTCCTGTAAGCACCTGTGCCTCTTGGCCCGAGCGTTTCTCTCAGCTGCTGTGTAGCACCAGAAGAGGAGCCAGGCGCAGCACTCTGGCAGTGGCAGACCTGGAGGGGAAACACCTCCCTTTCCTACTCCGCGAATGGGATATCCCCGAGGCATGCCCTATACAGTCATCCAAAGTTCCCCAGTGGGACTGAGCGCCAGGTGCTCTGAGTGATAACCCACTCAATCACACACTCTTACAGCCCACTTTCCCTTCCCCCTGCCATCTTCCCCTCTTTGCTATCTGTGCTTCCTGGGACCACCTCCCAAATGAACTACTTACACTCAAATCCTTGTGTTAGGGTCCTTCCCAGAGGATTCCAATTCAAGTCACTTGCTCTTTCATTAGAGACACTTCAGTATAGTTTTAGGATTCCTTTTCCCCCTTGCTGCAATATTTATTTCAATAAAGTTTCCCCTACACAAGGTATCTATCTGGTCCCTTTACTCCTTGGAGATGAGCCAGGTCCTACAGTGGCTGCCTTGGTCTCATGAATGGTGCTCAGATCCTGGGAACAGCATTCTATCTCATCTGGAATGGAAGAACCCTTTCCATCATCTCATACTGGGGTGTTGTCTTCTCTGTCACGTGCCTCTCCTGCAGTGGCACTACTCCTGGGAGTACCTCGGACACATGCTCAGATCCGTGGCTAAAGCCACTGCAGAGCTCATCCCTGCATACCAGGCACACAGCCACCTCCTGTGGCTGTGCAGGCTTTCTCCCTTCAAGTTCTTCTTCAGTTGAGCTGTAACGCATTTCTTCTGCCCAACAAAGCCAACAGAAACGGATGCTTCTTTTATTGCAAACATGGGCAGTTTAGGGGGCAGGTCCTCTGCTTGCCATGGCTCACCTGATTCAGCTCAAATACTACAGCACCAAGGAAGACCATTTCTTCCCTCAAGTCTAGGTAAAAATGTAGTACTTAAAGTTTTTATTTCACCAGGAATTTCTCCAACTTTTGAAGAGCTACCCATACTACCTTTTACCCATACTGCCTTAGAGGGCATTGTTGCAAGGTGGTTAATAGCACGGACGCTGAAGTCCAATGGTCTGGGTTTGAATATTGCCTCTGCCTGATTGTGTAGTTTTCGACGAGTTAACTAACTTTTCTGAGCATTACTATAAAATGGGGGCAACAATATCCTCTACTTCCAGGGTTGCTGAGAAGATACATATAAAGTGTTAATACAGCACCTGGCAAAGTAAAAGTGCGGTGATTATTACCCATTGTTACTACCAGTATTAAAAAGTGGGAATAACACCTTTGTAACCATTCTCCACCTGATCCTTGCAGAGAGGGTGACCACAGGGAAAGTGACGCTCCTCCACAAACCTTCAGCTCTGTGATGAAATTCCCTGATCCTCCACACCTATCCAGGCCTGATAGACTATAATCAGTTTGCTTCTACTTCTAGTAGAATATATCTCACAGACTAATAGTTCAAAGAAACCGCACAACCCCCATCCCCAAATGTATACTCTCATTCAAAAATGCCGTCTCAATCTTTCTTGAGGACATACATTTTTATGTGTTTTTATGTATATTTTCTAGTCACTGTTCTTCAACCGGAAGAACATGCCTAGAAACAGAGTTTGCCCCCAAAATAAAAAATAACTATATATATATATATAATAGAGGTGAAGAACTATTATAGTAAAATTTGTGAGGATTTGAGTGGGGCTTGAAATGTGCCTTTTTGGTAAGACACATTTTTTGTAAGCTAAGTAAATTCATAGTGGAAACAAGCATGGCAGATGAATAGACTATTAACCCTTCTAAGTGATGTATGATTCTAAAGAGCAGCCACTGGATGCAAGCAAACAATAGATGTCCTACACTAAAACTGAGCCAGGGTTTTACATTTATAAAATGGACACACACCACTTGATGACTTTTCTTGGCATCCACGTTACCGCCTATGGTTGAAAGCTGTACAGCCACTTAAAAAATATCTTTTTATAATTCAGAATGATCACCAATTTGATCGATCCTCTCCCCTTTATTAGTGTTTTCCACCTCAATGGCCATCCCCAATACAGGCCCTCCATTCTGTTAATTCTTCCTGTCTGAATGGAGCCTCATTTCCTCAGCTCCACATACTCCTCCCCAGGCTCATCCTGCACAGCACTGCCAGCCTCATCTTCCCGCAGCTGCACACATGGGATGTGACCGCTCTGCTCACAAGTCCTTCCTTCATTGGCCCCAACAGACACACACACACACACACACACACACACATACACACACACAAATTCGAAGAGGAAATCTCAGTTCTTAGCCTGGTACCATAGTTTCAGGCACCAAATCCCACAAGGTAGCTTTCCAGGCTCATTTTCTGCCACTGACTGGCATCCTGCCCATCCTTCTATGCCAGCTCACACACCACCTCCTCCACCAGGCCTGGGGTTACTCAATTCATGGGAAGCAGGACCTTCTTTCTTCTCACTGCTCATGCTTGTCCCATGTGACTGGCACTTTATCACACACTATTCTGTGTCTTAGAAAGAACATTGCTTTGTGAGAAGCACTTTGAAGGTAAGAAAATTGTGGCATTTATAGAGTGGCCTACTGTGGCTTCTCAAACAGAATATATGCCTAACAACTACTTACTGATTCAACCAGTGACTGTACTATGCTTCGAAAGGCCCTGGGCCAATGACCAAGACCAATTCATACGACTGCCCAAAGAAGACGAGCTTGGATTTCCACTAAACAATAAGACATAACTCATATGATAAGGAATTGTTCAGGAATTATAGAAGGAGTCACTAAAACATGATTTCGCTGAAATGCATTTACCTTTTAATTGTTTGAACATCAGTGGAAAATTAGAAAAGGCAAAATATAAATTTCTCAAAATGTTACCTAATTGATTCTTATACAGCCAATAGTCAAAGCTTTTAAGGAAATGACATCTTTCCATATAAATGAAAAGACTTCTAATTATTATATGTAAGATTTTAAGGGGTTGTCAACTGTATGTCTCTTGCCCTAATTTTAAATATGTCCTAAAAGGAGATTCCATAACTATATGCAAGGTAAAGAATCAGTGGGTAAGAAAAAAGAAGCTTCCGTTTTCCTGAAGTACCATTGACACTGCCGTGCTAAGAATATGTCTATCAAGAACGGCACAGAAAGAACTAACTGGCTTCTAGATTAAAACACATCAATTATTTCATGACCGAATGTCAAACAGAAAAACTGCTTGAATGCTTTAAAAGTCTATCACATCATACCACATTTGGCCTACACCGAATGGCATATTCATCATTTATCATTAAAGGCCTTTTTATATAGGTCAAGGTTGCTAGGGCTTGGTGTTTTGTATCTTACAGTTTAAAGAATGCTCTAAATTCTAGGGTTTTTTTTTAACTTTTTAATCTATGAGGAAGGAAAACGAAAACTTCCTATAAACTCAGATTAATGCCTGCTAATGCACGGAAGAAAGAAAAACTAAAACCTTCCTCCTACTATAAAAACAAAATAGTGTGGCCTCTGTTTCTTTTCTGATAAGAGTCTTAAATACCAAACAGTTAACTGCATAATAACATTTACTGGCAGCCAGGCAGCCTGCTTAGCAGATATATAAAGCAGGTAAAAGGAGAAAAAGTTAATTTCTTGGCTGAATGATTCCATCGGTAGCTATAGGGCAAACCTGAAAGTCTTTTAGTAAAGTAGCAGTTGATTCTTCTATCAATCTGTAGCACACATACTCTTCCAAGGAAAGCATTAAATATGAAAATCATATCCCGTTATCATCTGTTTCCAGCTTTCAGCCCAGTAAGCTTTTCTTAATGAATGCTGCAGCCTAAGGAACAAGCACGCTGTTGGCTTTTCTGAATAATGGAGTGATGCTACCATTTTTGCTTATTACAATATCGACTGGCTGAGGGGGTTTCACACATAGTCACAAGTGACTACTCTTGCCAGCATGCTCCAAGTTATTACAAGATGTTTTTAGACATTTCATCTAAAAGAGCTTTACTGCTTTTAGTGAAGAAAACATCTATGGTCTTGAACAGAATCATTTATATGGAGATAGGCGGGAGGATTAGAAGCCTGCAATACAGCAGATACATAGCAGAATTTATTTAAGTATTCCTTGCCGATCTTTTTGTCTATTGCTTAGATATGCAATCTGTTCTTTCCACTTTTTCTGTGCAAAGGTTAAAATGTACAGAATTATATATATTCACACAAATAAAAGAATCAAAATGCCATATTTTGTTTACTTTTCATTTAAAACACTTCTCAAACTAAGAAAACAGCAGCTACAAGGCATGATTTAGAAAAATAATTTTACCTACTGACAACATTGAGGTTTTCTTTAGAGTCTATCCTTTCTTCCCAAAGTAACTCCCTTTCAGCAAACTTAATTAGACATTAAAGCAATATTCTGTAAGCAAAAATCTTTAATCACTTAAGGTTTAATCAAATGGATCTTTCTAATAAGATGATTTTATTTAAAACAATATCTTAAAATATAAACACTCCAGAACTCCTCTGTTAACAGAAAGGTTATCAATTTAGTTTATTACCTTTTCTCTGTCTTCATCTTTCAGTTCACCTTTTAGTCCCGGACTATCTTTTGAGAGTAGCATCTTCTTAATTTGAGTCTCATATTCAAGCTAAACATAAACAAAGTTTGATTTTGTGATAAATATTTTTACAACTAGCACCTGTCTGTATACTGCAGTCTTTACAACATACAGGGAACACTGAAGTAGAAAGTAAAAGCTGATGTTGCCACGAAATTCACCTTATCTTAGAAAATGAACAATTTTGCAAATAACACATATCGAAAGTTGAATTTTACAAAATGCAACAATTTTTAAATAAAATAAGATTTGATGGATTTTTACTTTCATCAACTTAGCGAATAAAATCTTTATATATATATACACACACACACATATATGTATACAGTTTGATACTTTATCACAAAAATTCAATTCCTTTATTATGAAAGTAACACATTAGACAGTGTTTCCTTTTAGAAGTTTTGCCCCAAACAAAAGAAAAAAAAATCAATCCTACTGATTTCTTATCTGTATGATATCTACAAAATATCATGATTCTGATCGTCACAGCAATTGAGTATACTTGCTAGATCATCAACTTAAAACAAATTCCATTTTCTATGAATAAAAATATACTGCAGACATCAATGATCAGAATCCAGTTTGCTCTGGCACTAATAACTATATAAAGATGTCTGCATCATTACCACACTATAATTGGTGAAAGTGATTCAATCTTAAAATGACTTTTTCTTAAAAGCAAGGCATAAAAAAGCACTTTGATTCAGTACGCTAGTAATTAAAGCCTTAAAAAAGTCATGGATTGTGGTCCGTCACAGATAAGTATCAGAACATTTTCTAAATTAGGCAGGTATGCACTGTAATTAGAAACACACCTATGAGATGATGAAATTGAAAGCTGTTTCCTTAGTTCTCTGATTGAACATAAAATAGGCCCGAGCTTTGTTCTGACACACAAAAAACGAATGGGCACTAATAACCAAACTGATTTGTTTCTTTCAAAATATTCTGAAAGGTATTATTAATATATGCTGTCTCATTGTTAGTAACAGTTAGGTATGGATTTTTTTTTAACCAGCAGAGTACTATTAATATGATAGATGGCAGTAATTCTCTAAATAGATACCCAATTAAATGAAAATTTTATAAGGCCAGTACAAATGATAAAATAATAAACTAAGAATAGATAAAGCAATAACGAAGATACAATTTACATCTCTCTGTTCCATATCTATTCCTTTGAACTTAGAGGTGTTTACATTTTAACCACAAGAGCTTTAAACAGATATCCCTTACAGATTCCAAGGGACAGTATCTCAAAAAAATGGGGGATGAATTACAATACAAACATACAAGTTAAACAAAAATTCTTTCTTCCTATGACTACAAATGTTTTCTTACGCTCTTTGAGATCAATGAGCATTGTACCTGATTTCCTCATCATAGGATCATTTCAGAGCCATACCTTCCAAAGACAGAGCACTTTCTCAAAGAAATATGAGAGTTTTATTCAATTCATTTTGCTGAAGGAAAAAGGAAGTGATAACTGCATAAAGTCTTCCTAAAGAACAGAAAGAAGTATCTTTAAGAGCCCAATTTAGATTGCTCTCAATGCAACTGAAAAAGTCACTAAACTGTAGATACTCTTTTTCTAAACAATGCAAATAGAAATGGCACAATGAAGTTGCAGAGATACAATGATAAATTAATGATTGATACAGACTGTAAGCCTGCATCCCCTAGGACCATGGATTTCCATCAAAAAATGCTTTGTTCTCTTTTTTCTTTTTTTCCTTTTTATTTTTATATATAACACCTGGTTATTATCCATGTCCTGAACACTGGAAAGCAGGAGTTTTCCACAGTGCTCTCCAGAGCCTACTTATGCACCAGTAACATCTCCTGGTCTGGAGCCCCTCTAGGGATAAATAATTCCCTTATCTTCCCAGCCCCAACCCGAGAAAACTGTTTTAATAAACCCAAGAGCACTGAGTTAATCCATCAGGTAACTTGTTCTGTCACCGTATTGCTTCACAGCATTGGCTTGATGCTGCCCACCTAAACTTAGTAGGACCTTCCCATTTACTTCCTCACTATGCACGAGTAATTTATTTCAGTGGAATTAATGAAATCTGTTAACAATGACTGGGGGTTGATGGAGGTTCTCGCAGAAGTTTCTGGTCTCTGGAATTTCTCTCCAAGCTCACAAACGTTTTCCATTACGTTACTTTCTGTATTTTCACTTCCATCAGTTTCCCTTCAATCACTTTACTGTTTGCCTGAGAGTGTCACAACTACCTTTTTTTTGCCACAGACTTCCTTTTTCATTGTTTTTCAGGGTTGCTCAGCTAATTCTCAAGTTACAGAATAAGTGAATAATTGAACTGAATTGACATTTAAAATCTGCTGGCCATGTCACCTCGTATCAGAGTTGAGGAAATGGGTACAGAGAGTTACATAATGGGCTGATTTTATCCTCAGGTCAGTACGAGAGACGCGACTAAGATTCACAGTCTTTTGTCTTCTCTTCTCCTATTTTTTTCCAGTATCTGTGCTTCCTCTTAGATCGTGAACTTTTACCAAAGATATGGGGGAACGTTTATTTGTTCAACTAATGTATATTAACAGGCAAGACACTCTGGTTGATAAAAAATGGTATGTGCTACACACTTTGTCCTCCAGGGGCCTGAAGGTTGTGCCCTGCTCACAATGTCTGTCACAATCCTTAGTAGAAATCAAACCAGAGTTCAAAAGATGTGTTCTCAAATATTAGCCCCTTATAAGCATACATAACCTAATGACTGAATTTTCAAGGATAAACACATCTATTTTACTTTAATTTTTTTTTTTTTTTTTTTTTTTTTTGAGACAAGGTCTTGCTCTGTCACCCAGGCTGGAGTGCAGTGGCATGATCACAGCTCACTGCCCTTCAACCTCCCAAGCTTAATAAATCTTCCTACCTCAGTTTGCCAATAGCTGGGACTAGAGCACATGCCACCACGTCTAGCTAACTTTTTCTATTTTTTTGCAGGTTCTCATCATGTTGTCCAGGCCTGGAGAATCACATCTTTAAATAATGACATTATATATTCAAAACCCCTCTGCTATTAAACAGAAATGCTAACTGGGAAGGTATAATAAAGAGTATCATCAATACCACATTAGTTCTCACATACTAGTTCATGGTCCATAACAGAATGAGATAAAAAATACGGAAGAATTAATTTCAGTCAAGGAGGAAGTCTCGATGCTTACTGAGTGCTTATTATGTGCCATATTCTGGGTCAGATACTGAGAGCATTGAAATAATAAGACAAGGAGCTCACAGTGAAGTGGGAAAACAGACATGTAAACAATTATAATACCATGAAGGAAGTGCTTACTGAGATAATTATGACACAGACCTAAGGCAGGGCAGGGGGAAAAAGGCCTTCTAATTGAAGGAGGTATGAGATAATGTGGTGCTTTCAAGGAAATGCAAATTGTTCAGCATGCTTAAAGTACTGTGGATGATGTAAGACTGTGTGTGTGTGAGAGAGAGAGAGTGTGTGTGTGTACGTGTGCGGGAGATAAAGATGTAGAGAGACAGTGGGAAGATATGGGGGTGGAAGAGTTAGAGGATCTGGAAGAGACAGATTTGGGGGTAAGAAGAGGCAAGGAGACAGGAATAGGAGAGTGGGGAGAGATAAGAGGGAGAAATGGGGATGGCAGGAGAAGATGGAAGGGGACAAATTAGGGAAAGATGGGGAGAAAAAATGTGCACATGTCTGTGCATTCGTGTGAGAGAGACAGACAGAGAGAGTGAGTGTGTGTGTGTGTGCACATGTGTGTGCGCACGTGTTGGGAGGAGTAATAAGGGTGAGGCTGCTCTGTGCAGGCAGAGACCAGCGTCTGGACTTTGTCCTGAAAAGCCTTAGCCAGCATTTCAGGCCAAGGAGAGACCTAACCAGATGAAGACTCTTGTGCCTGCTATGGGGATCCTCCCCGAATGCCCTGACATGTCAGCCCCATGCCTGGCAATACTGCCATGAGGGAGGCTAAGGCAGATGCTGTTCTACACACGTCCCTGGGGCTTTTCTGGTCACTCCTAAGTTCTGGAATCTGGGGCTCCATGCCTAAGGCTTCTCAGAACCTGGGAAGCCTGCTCTGGGGAGCGTTTGGTTAATTCCCTACCACCTACAACCTTGCCCATCAGTCCTCAATCAATGCTGCTTAGGAGCTGCTGGACACATATCCCAAATGTGCAAACCACTTGCCAGAAGTTCCCTGTAGGATTCGGCGCTGGGCTGACTATGGTAGCTGGCTTAATCCCCCCTTGCCTACTGATATTCCTTATCTCCCAAATAAACCACTTACTGTCAAATCCCTGTTCTCCAGGTCTACTTCAGGGAGAACCCAACCTGAGACAAGGATAATGGGCACCTGAGTGAAACTGCTTTAAGTTAGGACCAACTAGGGCCCCTTTTACAAAAGCAACTAATACAGGGAGCAGGGGGGCGGAATGAGGGAGAGGAGGGCACACTCCTCACAGCATTGATACTAATATTTACATTCTTAGGTTTTTTTTAATTTATTTTATTATTATTAATTTTTTTTGGAGAGACAGGGTCTTGCTCTGTCACCAGGGCTAGACTGCAGTGCCACCATCATAGCTCACTATAGCCTCAACCTCCTGGGCTCAAATGATCCTCTCCCCATCTCAGATTCCTGAGCAGCTGAGACTACTGGTGCAGACCCCCAGAGTTGGCTAATTTTTAAATCTTTTGTGCAGATGGGGTCTCACTATGTTGCCCAGGCTGGTCTCGAATTCCTGGCCTTAAGTGATCCTCCCACCTCAGCCTCCTAAAGCACTGGGATTACAGGCATGAGCCACCATGCCCACACCTAATATTTACATTTTTGAACTGTTTATTCAGCCCCTTTATCCAACTGACAAGTAGCAACATAGATATAACACTATATTTTCAAAACTACATAACACGTCAATATCTTTTAAAAGCCCTAAAAATTATTATAGGCCTCCAAATAAAGTATTATGAGTCATAAAACCAGTTGACAGTGTTTTCAGCAATTCGCTCATTTTAAGAGATTTTAACATTATATAATGAACTGGGCCCAGCCCACCTCTACAAAGTGGGAGAAACTCACTTGGTATCAATTTGGGCAAAATCCCCACTTCTCTCACACTGCTTCACTTGGTTTCACTTTCTGGAATTCTACCAAGTTGAAGCTCATGTGTATTAACTGCAGTCTGTTCAAGGTGAAATACCTGTGGCATTTTGGGGTGTGTGGGCAATGCATTGTGAACACCTTTCTCCTAAGACTTATGTGAGGTCAATTAAGAAAGGAGGTGAAGATCTGATACCTGGATGGGCAGCATTAAGAGGAGACAAGTGGTTCTGGCATACCTGGGCCACCACTGGACACTGGCCCAAAAGGAAGAAGCAGAAAGAAATGGGAAAACACCAGAGACAAACATCCCCTATGTTGAACCTCAGCTCACTGCACAGCCTGCTGAAGAAGGTGGGATTACTGGTGGGGTCTCTGACATTGCTATCTGGGTTCGTAGGCACACAACAAACATTGGCTTTGGACCTAGGGTGACTGTCAAAGTCCAGTTCTCCATGGAACTCACATCCTTCCCGAGTGTAGTGCCATGATTTGGCCTTTTATGCTACTAGAAGAATTTTTTTTTTAAGGCATTCCTCATCCAAAATTCAAAAAAGGAATACCTACATAATTTTTGAACCATATTTATTAATAGAGCTTTTCATATTCCTATCTAGTTTGTCACGTTAAAATGGTACCCCATGTTGACAGTCTTTAGTAGCTCATACAAGTTTTTTTATAACATATCCTATTTTATATAACGAATGCTCTCAATATAAAAAAACTTTAAAAGATGATTCTTCCCTTCAAATTCCTTCCTCTCAAATTTGGCCATAATAAGAAATCAACAATTAAATGACGCCTTAATATGAAAATCAGCAGAAATTTTCTATTTTTCCTTTATTTTATTGGGAAGACAAAATTCCCTCCTTTGCCCATCACTTTCATTTTCTCCGTGAAATCTTTGAAAAGTGGTTTACAACATTGATACTGACAACTTTTTTTGAACTTTAAACATTTTTCACGAATACTAAAATAAAAAAATGGGGAGCTAAAACTTGCTATTGCCTGAGCACATTTAACCTGAGCACATATATCTTGGTTTCTAAATACCCCTCGCCATTAAAAAGAACCACAGCTCCTTGGATAGGAGGCTAATTCCATATCTGAGGGAGAAAAAATGTGAGGTGAACCTGGAATATCTTGTTATGCCCCAGATCAAAGAAGGCTCAGAATTAAGGGGGTTATGTCAAAAGGACACAGGAGCCAATCTAGAGAGACTCCCACTGGCCAAATATAAGACAATAAAATGACAAAAAGAATAATTACTGTAATTGATAACATACTAGTAAATAGAAATTCACAAGTCCATCATAACATTAAAAAAAAAAGGGGGTCTATGGCCATACCACCCTGAACACGCTTGCTCTCATCTGATCTTAAAGGCTAAGCAGGGTTGGGCCTTTTTCATACTTGGATGGGAGACTCCTGAGAATACCAGGTGCTGTTGTAGGCTAAAAAAAAAAGGGGGGGGGTGGTGAAAGAAAGAAAATAGGGAAAACGCTCTTTGTTATAGAGGAAAGCCAGTTAACAGAAGATACAATAAAACAGAAAATCACCATTTTTCAAAACCTCCACTAGAAATAACTGGTTCAGGCAAGGCTCATCTATGGGTCCTAAAACGATTAGGTAAAAGGATATTGAGGAACACAATATTCCCATGATGCCAACTCATCACTCCACAGATTAGTTACTAACATGCAAAGGGGAAAAAAATGTACCTTACAATAGAGACAACTAGAGATCATCATCTTAACCAACGGGTCAAAGTCAGCCTCACCCAGGGGCCACCTGACATCATGGGCCTCCTGATGGGATGCAGTTGGAAGTATAACCTCAGCTGTAACTGTTTAAATTAAAATTAATTAAAATTGGCAAAATTAAAAATACAGTCTTCAGTGTCACAAACCACATTTTAAGTGCTCAATAGCCATATATGAGCAGTAGCTGTATTAGATAGCATCAGTATATATACAGAACATTGCCATCACTGCAGAAAATTCTACTGGACAGTGCTTGTATAGACCACATTTCCAGTCCACAGGAAATAACAGGGGATGCTGTGCAAGTTAAATGATGCCTTAGATTCAGAATGTGGATCATTCTACAAGCAGATGAACTGCCTTTTCAAAACAGCCAATTACATGGGGAAAAAAAAGGAGGAATGGTAGGAGACTAAATTCAATTAAAAGAGACAAAAAAGGCACAATAATCAGTAACGCAAAAAACAATACGTGAGCCCTAGTTGGCTCCTGGTCTGGAAAAATAAGTTACTTTTTGGGAGAAGTGGGGAAATGCAAATATGAGCTGAATATTAAATAATATTATGTATGGGTGCAGTGGCTCAAACCTGTAATTCCAGCACTCTGGGAGGCCAAGTCAGGAGAATTGCTTGAGACCACGAGTTCAAGACCAGCCTGGGCAACATAGACCTCATCTCTATAAAAACTAAAAAATTAGCCAGGCATGGTAGTGCACACCTATAGTCCCAGCTTAAGGCTGAGGAAGGAGGCTTGCTTGAGCCTAGAAGGTTGAGGCTACCATAAGCCATGATCACGCCACTGCACTTCAGCCTGGATGACAGGGTGAGGCCCTGTCTCAAAAAACAAAATATTATGAAATCATTTTTAATCTTCTTAGATGTGATAATGGTATGATTATGTAGGAGACTGCCCCTGCATTTAGGAGATCCATGCTCAAATGCTTAGGAAAGAAATGTCATAACGCCTGCAGCAGACTTTCAATGGCTCAGAGAAAAGAAAAAAAATATACAAAGCAAATACAACAAGATATTTAAAACTATTGCATCTAAATGGAGAATTATGAGTGTTCATCACAATAATTATGTTAACTCTTCTGTGTATCTGATAATTTCACAATAAAAGGCTGAAGAAAAACTGCAGGGCAAAAGAAAAAAAAAAGGTAGGGGGGCTCAGTAGCAGGCTAGCAGGCAGAATACTGAATTCAACTCCTCCTGTGATCAATGTTAAGGTGGGTTAAATTGGACAACACCTGACCAGTGGAAATGGTGAGGATAAAGGCCTAGCTCCTGGCCCTCCACACTTGGCCTAATTTGTGAAGCAGCAGGTAGCCAAGCAGCAGCAGGTAGCCAAGCACCTGCACTTCAAGGGGAAAAAGGTGCCAGAACAAGAGAGGGCTGCAAGGGCAGTTACTCTGGGTCACACAGTCCAGGAGCATGAAGGTAAACTCCTCGGGGACAGTTCTATCTTTACTGCTGTCCCAATGCACTGTTTGCCAGAGAGGGGCCCCGACCACAGAAAAAGAACCCTTTCAAGACAGAATCAGTTTCTAGAGGGAACCCCAATGCTGCTCAAATTCAGTCATTCAGCCAACAAATACCATGCGTTACACCGTGCCAGGTACTGGCTAGTGATCTTGCCTGTGTTACAGATATCCCATTGATTCCTCAACTAAAGAAGAATCTTGGAAAATGTAGTTTCAAGTTCTCTGATAAAATTTAGCCATACAGTAATTCACAGAAAAAGCTGATACTTAATCCTAAGTATGAACAACTAAGCATTAGTGACTACCACTGATCTGAAAATTACTACTCATTATTTCTCATTTTAGCAAAAAAAAGATTAAAAACAAAACATAAACCTGGGGTGTGCACCTGTAATCTCAGCTACTCGAGTGGTACGCAGCTACATGGGGTGTGCACCTGTAATCTTAGCTACTCGGGTGGTACACAGCTACATGGCATGTGCACCTGTAATCTCAGCTACTCGGGAGGTACACAGCTATATGAGGTGTGCATCTGTAATCTCAGCTACTCGGGAGGTACACAGCTACATGGGGTGTGCATCTGTAATTCCAGCTACTCAGGAGGTTGAGACAGGAGGACTGCTTAAGTCCAGGAGTTCAAGTCCAGCCTGGGTAACACATTGAGGCCCCATCTTGAATAAATAAATAAATAAATAAATAAAATAAAACATAGTAAAAAACAGGAAGTCACCTTCAGTTTTTGAAGCTTCTCTGTATTTGTGGTGAAGTGTACAACATGAGCTTGGACACGCTCAAATCGCTTTAAATATTCTTGGTTTCGAGTACGAGCCTTCTTTTCAGATTCACATATTTCCTTCAGATAATTCTTTAGTTTTACATATTTCAGCTTAACTCTAGAAAATTAAAAGCAGTTTTAAAACAATGGACTAGACTTGGACAAATCTAAGAAAGAGAATTTTCTTTATCAAAATTGTTAATGAGACAATGTATTCTAAGATATTTTACCCAAACCACTAAAACCCAAAGGACAAAATGCATATACACATTTTTGGAGAGAGAAAATTAATGCAGTACCACTGAGCTATCATATCGGTTTCCTCTAAGCACAACTCCCCTGAGAAATATATACAAGACCACATTCTAACATTCACACAGTAAAGATTTCTATGGACTTATTTCTCAAAATTAAATGTGATTTCAAGAGTCGTGTCTATGTGGACATGTTTGACGAATGGCTCACTAAGATTCTTATACACAACAATTTCAAAAATAACTGCTCATAAGGAATTAAATCAAACTACAAATCACAATCCATAAAATTAAGAAATTTTAAAATGTTAATACCAAAAGCTCTCATTTAGATAACACAAACATACTTGTTAGAAATTGCAACAATATAATTCACTATTAAAACATTTTATAATAATATATGGACTGTAACTACTCCAACTGTGAAAAAACCTTTAAGACTCTTATCCAAAGTATAACAGCAAAAACATACTCTGCATTCCAATTTTTCTGTACATACAAAGACATATGGGATAGTTCAAGTTGTGCAGTCGATTTTTCTCATGGTACCAACGCCGTTAATCCTAACTCTTCTTCCCTGTTATACAGCATTTCAACTGTTGGCTCAATAAATTATTCAACATTCTTTCATCAAACAAAAATAAATTTTAAAATGACAAAAATATTCAAAACATTTTTTTGAATATTTGTTTGAATCAAAACAAAGATTTGCAAAGATGTTGGAGATGTCCAAAGTTGTTTAACAACAATTTTCAAGAAAGTCTTTATCGTGTTAATAATTCCATGCTTTGACCATGGTTGGCTGTCTTCATTTTTCTTTCTGAATAAAAACTGAAGACTGGTCTTATTGCTGCCCGTGTCTCTGCATTTTTGACGAGAGTAACTGTAATGGAGGTAGAACCTAACATACTGTCGTTCACACTCAGGCACTCAGTAAAGCTGCTGCTGGTGGTGTCTACATGGAGTGGGTACAACTGTACCATGCCTCTCCATCCAAATTCTAGTTCCATTCCAGCTAGCACATTAACCTTCAAAGCTGACCACATGACTGAGTAACTCATCTACCCATGCAATCATCCATATATTCAGCACTCCAAAGATAAAAGTCTTTCAGCTAAGGTCAACAAAGAAAACAATGAAATAAGTAAATATGGGATGAATGCTATGAGGGAAACTAAAAAGGACTTCTAGACACTGGGCAACCTGACCTAGCTGAAAGGGCCAGGGAGGTCTTCCCAGTGGAAATAATTTTCAGCTAAGACCTGAAAGATGGGTCGGGCACAGGGATTCACGCTTGTAATCCCAGCATTTTGGGAGGCCAAGGTGGGTGGGTCACCTGAGGTCTGGAGTTCGAGACCAGCCTAGCCAGAATGGTGAAACACTACCTCTACTAAAAATACAAAACTTGGCCGGGTGTGGTGGTGTGTGTCTGTAATCCCAGCTACTCAGGAGGCTGAGGCAGAAGAATTGCTTGAACCCGGGAGGCAGAGGCTGCAGTGAGCTGAGATCACACCACTGCACTCCAGCCTGGGCAACAGAGCAAGACCCTGTCTCTGAACAAAAAAAAAAAAAGACCTGAAAGATGAATGAGAGTTAATCAAAATTGATGAAGTCAAAAATGAAAAGATGAGGGGAAAACATTCCAAGTGGGGGAAACAGCATGTCAGAAAGCTCAAAGGCAAAACATAGGAAAAAGAATGTTGATGAAATTGTAATAAATAATAATTGGCTCCAGATCAGACACTGCTTTAAGGCTTTGTATGAATCTTGTTGAGTTCTCACAACTATCATTATTCCCATTTGACAGAAGAAGAAATGGAGGCGCACCAAATGTTGGAGTAATTGCCCCAAGGTCACTGGCTTAGAGCTGGTGAAGCTCAGATGGAACTGAAGCACCTAACCACAGGCCTAGAAGTTTATACTACATTACAAAACATCCCGTCATGCTTAAGAGCCTGACGTTTCAGTCAGTGTCAAATCTTAGGGAGAAGCTGGAGAGAGATGGTTATAATGTAAATTTAAAAGGGTGCAGATAACGGTGGGTCTGGTGGGCTGCTGGATGAGACACCTCTTGTGCCCACCTCACACCTCCTGGCCCGACCTTTTTTCTACCAGCCACAATCGCCATAGCCGCCACAGCCTACTGCATGCATGTGGAATAACCTGAGAGCATCTGCCTCTGCCTCAGCTGCACTTGGCATCTCAGGGCCACCGTTCTGAGTTTGCAGCACGGAAAAGCCTAGATGTGTGAAGGAGTTACCTCCACCTGGGGCCACACTTACCAGTGGGGGTCAGGAACCGGTAGGAGTACAGCCCCCTCTCCTTTCGCAGGAGTAGACACTGTGCAGAGCAGAAGGGTAGTCTACACTGCTCCTCTGAAGGCTCCTCTGAAGGTCTGGAGCGACTAAAGCCCCAGGTGCTCACTGCAGTGAACAGCTCTTATTTTGGTCTGCCCAGCCATGCTCTCCAATTTTAGGTGACCACCTTGTCAAATAAATTACCACCTATACACAGATCCTCGTCTCAGACTCTGCCTTCTGGCAGGTACTAGGTGGAGGCAGCCTTGTTTGGATTTTCTTCTACAGGCAATCTAAGCAAGCCTATTTTTAGTAAATCATATCCTCTGTCTTCCAGGAAACAGTAAGAGGCTGGCAAAGCAGCAGCAGCTCAGTGAAATGACAGTTTGGTAAAAGTGTCCATCCTTTTCTCGCACTTGCCCCTCCCACCACCAGAAGGCCAGGAGGCTTCCCAAGAACAGACTGCATGAAACGTCTACACACAATCTTCTGCCCTTTAGCCATGGGCTAGAAAAATGGCAGCTGCCAAGGATCCCCTTAGACTTGGGCCCACTCTTGAGGCCACAGCATCCACAATGCTGGCTATTTCTTTCGCACACAAAACAACTGATTTCTTGTCTCTTTCAGAGTTACCAGAGACATATGGCTGTCTACCTCAACTGGAAGGTCTGGAAGTACACTAAATCTTAAAACTAAAGAACAATTTTGAAGACAAGAGAAAGAACTGACCTAATAGGTAATCTGACTTTAAAGGATTCTTGGCCTCTCTCTCTTCTGGATGAGATCTTTTCATTTCTCACTTATAGTGTGACATTGATAAATTACAAATTGAATGCTATCAAAGCCAGAAGTTCTTCACATGAATAATATAAGAGGTAATGCCATACTTTTGGCTTAAGGATAAAGTTCAGTTTTTATAAAATAGAAATTAAAATATTTAAAATCTGCTCTTAATCGTGGAGGAAGAAACCTAAAAAGGATAATATGTACAATATATTATTCACTACTAATAATTTTAATAGTCATTCTCACATACCCATGAACAAATGAGATACCAGGTAACCATGCCTACAGTAGTACACTGAAAGATCAACTACAGTAATTATGTCTTCATCATCACACAAGCTCAATGTGTTTAAACTGCAACCAAAAAGATAAGGCTATGAAATAAAACAAATACAAAATAATGAAAATAACATATTTTGATCTCATATCGATTTTAACCAAATGTATTTGATAGTAATTATATTAAACTGTACTGTTTATTTCAAATTATTACACACTAAAAATAAGAGAATGGTGAGAGTACTCCAACTAGGCCGGGCACGGTGGCTCACTGCTGTAATCCCAGCATTTTGGGAGACAGAAGCGTGGGAATCACTTGAGGTCAGGAGTTCAAGACCAGCCTGGCCAGCATGGTGAAACTCAGTCTCTACTAAAAATAGAAAAATTAGCTGGTGTGGTGGCACGCACCTGTAATCCCAGGTATCCCAGCTACTTGTGAGGCTAAAGCAGGAGAACTGCTTGAACCCAGGAGGCAGAGGTTACAATGAGCCGAGATCACACCACTGCACTCAAGCCTGGGCAAAACAGCAAGACTCCATCTCAAAAAAACAAAACAAAACAAAACCAAAAAAACAGTACTCTAACTACAATATTTAGGGCATAACATTAGAGTTAAATTTTTGATTAATATATGGAACCTGGCTTGAAAACGGTTCCCACTGTCGTCTCTTACCTGCATGTATCAGACTGATTATATTCATAAAGTTTCTTTTCCAGGTCCAATCTCTTCTTTTCACTATAATAAAAAACATTTTATAAGCAATTACACTGATAAGTAATAGGGAGTTGGATTTAGACCATGCTTTTCTTCGAAATCATGTCTTTGTTACAAGGTGTTGATTAGAGGTCAAAAAACCCCCAAATACCAAATCACACCTTTGTGAGAATGCTTCTCTGGTCTAAGAAGCAGAAAATGACAGATGCATCTAAAGCAAATGACACAAAAGTACGCAGCAGTCACCAGGGAAATCTAAAAAACAAAATGAACACCAATAAGAGACAAAAGAATAAAATCCACAAAGTAAACAGGGAAATGCAATAGGAAAAGTCTGGGAAGCAGGTGCCTTCATTTAGCAAGTATTTCCTGAGTGCCTATGAAGACCCAGGTACTGTTCTAGGCCTGGAGACTAACATGGTGAACTAGCCAGCCAAGACCCCTGCTCTCAGAGAGTTGACATTGTAGGGAGAAGGACAGATAATAATAAACAAGGTAAGTATATAAAATGTAATGTGGCCAGACTTCTCTGAGTCGCCGGCATTTCAGTGATGGGGTCCCATTAGATCTTGAGTGCAGACTGAAGACTGGTGGCTTGCTCTGCTTTCAACCAGACAAGCCTGGGCACAGCCAAGTGGATGAGCCAGAGAAAGGCCTCTGAAAAGTAAACCCGGCCTCACTTACATCTGATGAAGACCAGGTCTTCTAAGACTATCATTTCAAATTTGGAGGGATTTCTTTTTATAACTCTGTAATGGTGCCACTATTTGTCACAGGTTGCTGTTTTCCTGGAGCTACTACCAGTAAAGACTGAACCTGTGCTGTTCAGGTGAGTGCTAGCAGTAAGCTAAGGAGAAAGCCTGTCTTACCCCACAACCAGCCTGGGCAAGGGCGAGGGGGTACTGGGCAGCAGAGGAAGCAGAGGCAGCCAAAACCAGGGGGCTGAGAGGTAAAACTCATGAAGCCATTCAGTCCCAAGAAGAGTGCCTAGGAGGATTAGCCACAGAGGGTTCCATTTGAGCACTACTATTTTGCTTCAATCCCACCTAACTGAAGCTAAATTGCTAATCTAAATTAACATTAAGTAAGGCAAAGAAAGAAACCACATAATATCCTATGCAAGCGAAGAATCCTAAACAAAAGGCTGTGAAATAAAGATAAGGACTCCAACAGAGGTGATCTCAGGTTGGCTTCCTGAGGGAAAGGGGCTGGCCCCATGTTTCATTTGCGAGCTCTTATCAGTTTCTATATTTCTTCAGATAGTTATTTTCCTTAAAAAAAAAAAAAAAAAAGATCATCCCAAAAGTCACTGTTAGCTACATTACAGGTTAAATAAGTTTATTTCCTTTGCATAATGTTAAATGGAAACTACTATTTAACCAAAATTCATTTAATGGGAAAACAGGGTCCAAAATCCAGACACAGAATCTTCACTTGGGGAACACAACCCCAGGGTTGGGGTATGCCTATGTTAAAAAGGAAAAAAAAAGATTAAAAGGAAAAAAAAATTACAAAAACACACATTTTTAACTAATAGCATCACAGATCTTTACTTTCTCACTAGTAAGAGTGAACTTAGAAGTGAAGGAAAAATAGCATAATTGCTTCCACATTTGAAATTTTTATTAGTTACCATTCGCCCCCCACAGTTTCACGATCAATTGGGTACTTAGTTTATACAGAATGAATGACTGGATAGTGTGAGCAACTTGTCATTAAATTACAAGGACAGGAAGGCCTCTAAATACATCTATGACCCTGTGCCCAGACGTAGTGCTTTATTTCTGTTGTATTCCTAAAAAAGCATGACTGCAGTCTGGTAATGAGACACCATCAGATATATTCAGCTTGAGGGTCACCCTCTAGAATGAAAGCTGTACTCTATGAACTTGTCAGGAACATGAAAGACAGGGAAAGATGGAGGAATCGTTCCAGATGTGGGGAGACCGAAGAGACATGGCAGCCAAATGCAAGCAGGGTACCCAGGTGAGCCACTGGACCAGGGGGAAAAAAAGGGAGCATCGTTAAGATAGCTGGTGAAATATGATGGGGTCTGTGGACTGGGTTCACCACTAGGAGGGCTGTATGGTGTGATTATGTACAAGAACATCCTTGGTTTCTGGAAAGACACATTGAAGATTTTAGGAGTGATGGGGCATCATATAGGCACTTCTCAAATAGATCAGAAAAGGCTAATGGTTTCAGAGAGACATTTAAATAGATACACAACAGATATCTCAGTGTCAAAAATCTAATAAAATGTTAATAGTTGAGGGATCTGGGTGACAGGAACACTGGAGGTCTTTGTCCTACATTTGCAATTTTTTTGTAAGCTAGAATTTACTTTATATATATATTTTATATAATATATATTTATATATTTTATATACTTTATATATATTACTTTATATTATATATATATATATGTATATGTATATGTATTTTTTTTTAGGCAGAGTCTCGCTCTGTTGCCCAGACTGGAGTGCAGTGGCACAATCTCGGCTCACTGCAACCTCTCCCTCCTGGGTTTAAGGGATTCTGCTTCAGCTTCCCAAGTAACTGGGATTACAGGTGTGCACCACCACACCCAGCTAATTTTTGTATTTTTAGTAGAGACAGGGTTTTGCCACATTGGCCAGGCTGGTCTCAAACTCCTGACCTCAGGTGATCCGCCCACCTCTGCCTCTCAAAGTGCTGGGATTACAGGTGTGAGCCTCCACGCCCAGCCACTTTAAATTGATTTCTAAAATTCACCTGTGACCTCTAGTGAAAAAGGACCACAGTCACGTTGGAAATCCATCACCTCCCAAGCAGCAAGTTCTTCTTAGTAATGAATGTAAAATTTACTTGTAAAACATCTTCAGCAGATGCAGACATTGCTGCTCACACTTCTCTATCACAACACTTCATACCCTGACAATCAAACTCCTCTTGGCTTTCTCTCCCAGGCAAAACGGTGCTAATCGTGTTTACTCTTCTTCACAGGCCTATTTTCTAGCCCCTCATCCACACTGCAGCACCTTTGAATGCTGAGTCCTCCATGTCTTTTTAAAATTTAATACTAAAAACCAGGTATTTGCCTCAACGAAAAGCCTTTCCATGGCTTGCAATTCCTACATATTAAATCTCTATTTCAGAATCTTTGAAACCCCCATCCCTGGGATGCTTACCCACAGTTCATGTTTTCAGTCACCCCTCACTTGGACCTTTCAGTTTTACACAGCTAAGTGATCCTTAGCTAGCTGAGTTTTCTACTTTTAAGCCACTTGTTATTCTGTTTTTGTCTCGATACCACAATTCTATACCATCTTCAGCTTACTCCACTAATATCTCAGTGTCAGTTTCTAGACTATTATGATATCTTACTCTGAATCAATATAGGCACTGAAAAAACCGTGGCTGGCTAATGGGCCCTTTTAAAAGGATGTTTTTATATAACTGTAAGAGCCAATTCCACTCATAAGTTTCTGCCATGCTTGTGGGTGTTATACACACTGTAACAAGTCACTCCATTAGATTCTTTTATAGATTCAATTATTGACTTCCACCACAATGCAGAGAAAACACTGTACACATATAGGAAAACATTCAGACGATAAAATCACATCTATGTATAGCTACAGTTAAGATGACTTGGGCTAGAAATATGTTGGTTATTTGACCAGCTAACATTGCAATGACCACCTCTAAAAGGGCTAAGAGGGAGTTTTGGTTTTTTTTTTGTCTCCCACTTCCCAGAAGTTTCTGGATTGATAAAGCAGCTGTGACTACCTAGGGTTGCAACCTACGAAATGACTCAGGAATTTTAGGAGACAGTGGTATCTGTGATCACTGGGATGGTTTGTGTTTGTTTGCTTAAAAAGGTACATCCAAGGCCAGGTGCAGTGGCTCACACCTGTAATCCCAACACTTTGGAAGGCAGAGGCAGGCAGATTACCTGAGGTCAGGGGTTCGAGATCAGCCTGGCAAACATGAGGAAACCCCATGTCCACTAAAAATACAAAAATTAGCTGGGGTTGGTGGTGTACACCTGTAATCCCAGCTACTTGGGAGGCTGAGGCAGGACAATCGCTTGAACCTGTGAGGCGGGGGTTGCAGTGAGCCGAGATTATGCCATTGCACTCTAGCCTGGGCAATAGAGACTATGTCTCAAACAAACAAACAAACAAACAAAAAGGTACATCCAAACACTCAAATTGGATACAGACAATAATATTCTTTACACATTGCTTTGCAAAACTACAGCTTTCGGCTTTTTTTTTCTTGTTTTACTTTAAGGCCCATTATACTAGCAAAGAGAAAAAGAAAAAATCTGCGGCCTTACTTTGCATATTAGTCAAGCCTCCTCATTCCTGGTGAAGAACCAAGGTTCAGAGAGGTGGAGCAACCTGCTCAAGGTCACACAATTGTTCGCGGACTAGAATCCAGGTTTTGATGTTTCTACTGGAGCCTTTTCTGTATCTAGAATTATTTGCCTCTGTAACTGTGTGCAATGTGCATTAACCTGAGTTAATTATAAATTCTTAAAATGAAAAATGAACACACACAGCAACAGATTTGTACTGACTTAAAAATAAAACAAACCTCCAAATGCAGAACCGTGAACAGGCTATAAAATTTGACTCAAATTCCTTATATATTTTCAACAGCCTCACCTTGTTTAATAATTAAAGGAATAAGTGTTAATCATAAAGTACATAATCATTATACAGTTATTGTGCCATAAGGACTATAAACAGCCAGGTGTTCCTAGCACAGGAAACAAAAATAACTTACAATTAATAGTTCAGAAAGAATGCCATTTATGAGTGCTGTAAGAATGCCAAGAGTCACAAAAGTGAGGGAATGGGTTGAAACTGGGAAAGCTCTGCAGGAATTGATTTATTTTTAAAGTTAGAAATTAAGAGGTCACTGATATAGGTGAACGATGATATGTCAGAAAGAAAATAGGATGTGGAAAAGGAGTACAAGGTAAAAGAAAATGCTAATGACAACTAAGGAAGCCTGTTGTAGATGCTCTGTAAATATCTGACAAGAACTAAATCTAGCATAAGATAAATGTAATTCCTTTACAAAATCACTTACTTCTGCCTTTATTTTCCATGTAATTATTGTTATCATTTTAGCATTGTCACACCCACAGCTCTCCTGTTCACTAGAACGATTTTGTAACTTTTAACATTCATTAAATGTTTTGTTTATCAAGAGATCCAAAAATCTATTTCCTTTCTTGTCAACTAACGAGATTTACAACTTCAATTAACTTAGCAGCTAAATAAGAGGTCCAGCAATTTATCTTTCACGTGGTTATTTATAGTACATTGCGTTATAATTTTCTCTCTATATGCACTCTTAGCTCTAGCTGTTTTCAGTGGTTCCCATCTTTCATATCTTAATCAAAGGCATCACGAACCCTCTGGAAGCTGGACTTCTCTGGCTGGAAATTTCATCCCTTCGCTGGAAATCTAGCCAGCCCTCGCTCCCCTCAAAAGTCTCCTGAGTTTAAACAGGGCACATGTTTGACACACACACACACAACCGTCTGCGTTCCAGGACCTGTCATCATTGATGCAGTGCAGCTGTCACGGCGGGATGACAATTTGAAGAGAGAGTTGGGAGGGGGCCTGTAAAAGGGGGCAAGAGAAACTCATAAGGCTTGATGGAGAGTGACAGGCAGAAGAACTCCCACTTTCACTTCTGGGCAAATTCTGTGACGCGGCCGCATTCTCAAACCGGAGACCAGGCTTTAGCTGCTACTGAAGGGGGCACGGGGCGGTCTCTCACCTCTCTCCTCTCCCACCCCCAGTACAGGGGGTGGCTCTAGTAAACGTTGTCCTCCAGGCCCCACTGGGAGCCTGGGGGGCGTTTCGCGCGGGCCTGGACCCCGGGGAACCTCGGGCGGGGGAGCGGGAAGGAAAAGCGGGCAGGGCACGCAGAAGACCCTCGGCGCGGGCCGACTCCCCACCCCCACTCCAGTGCCCTTACCTGTCCCGCAGCCCATGCTGGAGTTGGCCCAGCCTCTCGTAGTAGTCGGGACTCGACAGAGGCACGGACGATGCGAGGGTCCAGTTCATGCTGCTGTCGCTGTGCCAGCTCAGCACAGCCTCTGGGCGGCCGTTGGGCCGAGGTTGCCGGAGGAGACCGCCCCACCATGCACCGCGGGTAAACACCGCGCCGGGCAGCCTGCAGGAGGCGGGGCAAGACGCCGTGGGGGCGGGGCGCCGCTGACGGACGGGGCGGAGGCCGAATTTGTGGGGGGCGGGACGAATAACTGCATGGGGCGGGGAAGAGGCGTGGTAGAGGCGGGGCGTCGTGAGGCAGGCGCTGGGCTACGTGAGGCCCCGGCGGACCACGTCGGAGGGGCGGGCGCTCGGGGCTCTCTCCTCTCCCCATTGGCACCCGCGTCTCCTTTCCCGTCACCTTCCAGAATTCGCACAAACTACGTTAACGTTGCAAGGCTCAGTCCCTCCCTTTCTTCCGTCTCTCCTCGCTTGCTTTTCCTCGGCCTCCTTTCTTGCCAGGATTTGTTGAGTGCCAGGCACTGTGCTAAGCTTGTTCTATTATATCAGCACTCAAACGCGACACAAAACGCCACACAAAAAAAAGACAAACCCTCAAATGCTAAACAGCTGTGCTCAGCCCCGACAGTGGACCAACCCCTTACTCGAAAATCCGTGCTGAATCTGAGGATGTGTTTATTGTTCCAGGTGCCAGTATCGTTGGCGAGAGGGAAAAGTTGCTAACTAGTTGCTTGGGAAGCAGACGTTTGTGCAGACAGCTCTAATGGACAGTGCTCCTAATGTCTTGTAGGATCCTCTAGCAGGAGCCCTGGATTCCCTATCCACGTCCCAGCTGCCAGGCCGTCTGCAAGTCACCCCAGGTTTCCTCATATGTAAAATGGGAGGCTGTTAACACAGGATTAGTTTAGGATTCGATTGTTAATATGTGTTAGTGTTTGTAAGAGGGCCCAGCATATAGAAAGCATCAGGTTTTATTATCGTCACCAACGTGGGGAAAAAGCTTCCTGAAGGAAGCCAACCATATTCCAAAACCCACTGGGCAGAAAAATTAAGCCTCAGCCTGCCTGCCTGCCTGCCTGCCTGCCTGCCTGCCTTTTCTTTTCTTTTTCCTTTTTTTCTTTCTTTCTTTCTTTTTTTTTTTTTTTTGAGACAGAGTCTCACTGTGTTGCCCAGGCTGGAGTGCAGTGGCGTGATCTCGGCTCACTGCACCCTCTGCCTCCCGGGTTCAAGAGATTCTCGTGCCTCAGCCTCCTGAATAACTGGGATTACAGGTGTGCGCTACCACACCCAGATAATTTTTTGGGGGGGGAGTATTTTTTGTATTTTAAGAAGAGACGGGGTGTCACCATGTTGGCCAGGCTGGTCTCGAACTCCCGACCTCAGGTGATCCACCCACTTTGGCCTCCGGAAGTGTTAGGATTACTGGCGTGAGCCACCATGCCCGGCCTGTAGAGTTTCTTTAGTCTCTTATTCTTCACTTCTTTTGGTTTCTTTCCTATGCCATTAATTTTACTTACACATACAAGGTGCAAGGTGTGACAAACTAAAACTGTAAGAGAGATGGAACACTCAAAGGCCAACAACACAAAACTGTGATTTTACTCAGCCTTCTGTTCACATTTGCCAGGTCCAGGGCAAGAGTGTGAATGGAGGCCCTCATACCGTCTGCCTAAATATTAAATTATAATTCAAGATAACAAACTGTAGGTAAAATATGTGTTCTCCTCTCCACTTTGACCAATATGCCTTCTTAAGAACCTGGAAAACCAGGGTGGAATATAGTTTGCCTGCTTCTCCAGCTCCCCCCAACCCCATTTCCCACCCCAGGCTCAGTTTGCACTGTGAGGGGTCTCATACACAGGCAGGGATGTGTGTGCCTGCCTCTTCTCCTCCTCCTTGTCCAGCCAACAAGTCCCAACTCTGCTCACATCCCCACCTCAGCATCCTCTTGGCCTGGCAGTGAGCATGCCAGTGATGGTTACCCTTGCAGGAAAGACCCAGCCAAGAGGTCTTTTAAAGCCTTAGAAAGCAGCTTAGGTCCCTTTGAGCAGGGAAGGTAAGGGTGTTGGGTACTTAGAATGTGTTCTAGGAGAACATGTGTGTGTATGTGTGTGAGCACCCCAGGTGGGCCTGTCATCTGGCCCTGGGACCTCCTTGCCTTGCGTGGAGCAGCATGGGCAGACAAGGGCTAGAACAGACTCTGTAATACACAGAAGCCAGGGCAGAGGCCTTCTTGCCCTGGTCTAAGGGTAGCACTGATGCGACTTTTATTTAGTTGTTATTCAGATTATATCCAATTGATTCAGTGGTAACGTGCAAAGGTTTATTTTAATGAGTTTAGTGTAACTTACATTTTACTACAACCCTGGCAAAAAAAAGAAAAGCATAAAATTTTTAGGATATTGTATTTAGGACCATGCTCCCAGGTTAGTTTTTGTTGTTGTTGTTGTTGTTTTTTAAGAAAAAGAATCCCCAAACAATTAATGTAACTATTTTCAGCAAGTAGCACAGAGTAAGGCAGATGAGGCAGTCATTTAGCACCCCAAATTTTTATTAGGCCATTTTAGAAGAACCTAAAATTAAATGTAATTAAACAGTAAATAGATAATTCAAAATAATTATAATTTGCATCCTATGGTTGATTCATTAATGACGTATGACAAATCTAGATGTGGGATCTCCTTTATTAACAATAACACACAGCAAACAAAAGGAATATTTCTAGAGTATTTATGCTAAAATTATGCATTTTAAATGGTGATAGGCTTTCAATAAATTCTGAGTTCTTCACTTTGAATATTTAATTTGCTAGAGGCCTCTATTTTAATATTTTTCTTCAAACCCTTTATTTAGCTGAGCTGATTTCTGTAAGCAGCCCTGCTTTTGGCTCACTGGACCAAGGGTCATCAAGTCTGCCTAGATCAAGGCTTCCTCTAAGTCCTAGAATGTCTTAGCTAGAATTTAGAGGGAGTCTATCCCCACCCCATTGTTTTACAGGGGGAAAAGGGTTCAGGGCAGATAAGGGACTTGGCCAAAGTCACATAGCTGGAAATCTACGTAATATTAACGAGTCTGGTCCAAAATATGGATCCCTAGTGGTCCCATTAAGCAAACAGCGAGGGAAGCCAGAGTTTCGGCCCAGAAGTCACATGAATCTTAGGGTGAACCAAATGAAATTGTTGTTTTTGTAGCTCAAAAACAGTTAATAAGTGACAAATTGATTTTAGAAAATATATTGAAATTAGAATTGTACGTATATTCTAATTTTGGGAAATTCTAATTTCAACATATTTCCATATATGTGTATATGTACATTACATTTACCAGTTTATTGTAAGAATATCATAAAGGATACAGATGAAAAGATTCATAGGGTGAGGTCTGGGGGAAGAGGTGTAGAGCTTCCATGCCCTCCACGGGCACACCAGCCTCCAGGAACCTCCTTCACATGTTCAGCCAGCTCAGAAGCTTCCTGAACCCCGTCCACTTGGGTCTTTTATGGGGACTTTATTGGAGAGGCATGATCAACAGTTGTGTAGAAATATGATTGGACAAAGGGGACATGATATAATACTAATTGAGTGGGGAAACCCAACAAGTGCTCTTCCGATTCCTCTCGGCCTGTCAATGCAGCAGCAGTTTTATTTTGTTTTGCTTTGTTTTGTTTTGAGATGGAGTTT